>NC_069082.1:78140339-78770985 GCF_025698485.1 Gossypium arboreum | reverse complement strand
GTGCAATTATGATTGTTTTACCTTGAGATCATGATGTGAGAATTGGTAGAAGCATGTTAATAAATTGCTTACTATTTTCATACGGACTTACTAAGCTATATAGCTTACCCCCTCCTTTTCATTTCTTTAGTGTTGTCAGGTTAGCTCGGGGTTGGAGATCGTCAGAGGCAGCATCATACTATCAAATTATCAATTTTGGTGTATCGATAAACCTTAAATGTTTTCAAGTGAGTGGCATGTATAGAGACTTAGTCTTTTGTGTTATGTGTTTAATGGTTTGGCCAAATGTATTGGCTTATAATGATTCAAGTGTACATAGCCATGAGATGTGGCTTATATTGGTTATGGGTTTGTAAGCCTATTTATCCATGTGCAATGTACTAACACCTTGAAATGTGATCATGTGCTTATATGTACCGACATCTTGTGTGATGTGGTTATACATGTTTGCTATAATTAAGTTGAAGTTAATTAGTATGATGATAACCGTGGTATAAAAGTATAAGTGGTATTGTAATAGATAAGGCCAAATGCGTGTGAGAAACACAAGTATGATGACATGCAAATGTTATGTTTGTAACTTAATTGATGATGTTTAATCTTTAATTGGATACCATGTTCTATGCCTTTGATGTTGTATAAGTGTGTGAGGGATTAAGGTTGACCAAGGCTTGGAAAATAGCCTAAGTGCTGGCTACACAGACAGGGACACGACTGAGTGTCTCAACCGTGTGGAAGACACGGCCTAGCACATGGGCTTGTGTCTTGGCCACGTGACCTTAAAATATTGTTGACATCATAAACAGAGAGTTATAGTGGCTAAGGACACGGTGTGTCCGAGCCACACGGCCTACCCACACGGGCGTGTGACTCTCCAAAACTAGAAAATTTTCTAAGAGTTGTAAAAAAAATTATAAGTTCTCAGTTTAGTCCTGAACCACCCTCGATGTATGTTTTGGGCCTCGTAAGCCCATATAAGGGACATTATTTATACGAATGTATGTATTTAATTTGAACGGAATTTTTTTGTGGCCTGGTTTTACATAGTTGTGTACGTTTAAGTCCAGTAATGCCTCGTACCCTGTCCCAGCCTCGGACTCAGGTAAGGGGTGTTACAATAATGATATGGAAAACATATATATATATATATATATATATATATATATATGAAATTCATTAAATGACAAGCTCATCTATGTTCTTGGTATTATGTGAATTACTTGACTAACATTATTGGTGAAGTTGTGTGTTTTAGGCTAATAGGTAAATTGTTTAGATGCATTTTTGTATGCTTATCTTGAATGTAAATATATGGTAAGTTAAATTCCTATTATACGAACTTACTAAGCATTTGAAATGCTTACTCATTTTTCTTTTCTCTATTCTATATCGCTCGAAAGCTCGTAAAGGTTGGAATCGGTCGAAGCATCATCACACTATCCTCCAGCTTGTTTTGGTATAAATAGGGATCTTACCTTGGTGTAATGGCATATATAGGCTCATGATAATAAATGAGGGTATGTAAATGTTTGGTTGTAACTAGCCATTGGAATGGCTAGTGATAGTAAATTTAATGCATACTTATGCATGAGGTTTATTATATTTAGTATGTGAGTATGTTTGGTTTAACATATTAGATGTAATTAAGTTTGGGTAAGTATATAATTTTAATGTAAAAATGCTACTTGAAAGCATGAGTAAATCTGTCATGCATAAAAATTGATCATTAGATTGATTTATATGCCTTGAATTGGTTGGTGAATATATTAAAGTGTTGATGTAGGTGCAAGGTAAAAAGGGTAAGAATTAAGGCTTGGAAAATGGCCTTATTCTATCCACACGGGCAAACACACAGACGTGTGTCTCAATCGTATGTGACACATGGCCATCCGCATGGGTGTGTGGTTTGGCCGTGTGTCCCCTTCATATTAAAATTAGAGAAACAAAATGCTCAGAATTGAGCACACTGGTAGAGACATGTGCATGTGTCTCAGCCGTGTGAGACCCACAACCCAGCACATGGGCATGTGTCCTGGCCGTGTAACCCATGCTCCTAATTTTCAAAAATTAAATTGTCCACACGGCCTAGTACACGGGTGTGTGGCTAGCTGTGTAACTCAAGTTAGAGAGTTACACAGGTAAGGACACAGGCTGGAACACATTCGTGTCCACATGGCTTGAGACATGGGCGTGTCATTGGCCGTGTGAGCCATACGGCCTGGCCACACTGGCGTGTGTCCCCTGCACCTACAAAAAATTTCAAGATTCCACGAAATATTTTCTATGATCATGATTTAGTCCTAACTCGATTCTAATATGTATTTTGGGCCTTGAGGACCCATATGAGGGACATTATGATTGATTATGATTGATTTTTGGAAATGAATAGTAAATGATCTGAATTAACTGTAAACTCCGGTAAAGCTCCATAACCTGTCCTGATGATGGATATAGGTTAGGGGTGTTATATTTTTTGGTATCAGAGCTACAGTTTAGTCGATTCTCAAACTAACGTAGCGAGTACGAGTTTAGCTATACATGCCATTATATAATTTGTGATAGTGTGATATCTCCTGACCATTTTAAATATATTTTTCATATAGTAATGTCATCCAACCAAGCTAGAGCTGAATTTGAGGAAGCTGATAGCACTGCTCAAGCTTTTGTACAAAGAGTTGCATCTAGTAGTAGTAGAAGGCCCGTATTTGAGGGTCGAGGTGAGGAGGCAAAAGAAGCCTTTTTTCAAATGATGAACGAGTGGTTTACAGAATTTTTTTAAAAAAATCCTGTCGTACAACAACCTCCCTCTCCTACTCCTCAACAAGTTTCTAACATGCGACAAGGTGTTAGACCTATTAGAGCTGGTATGCCTCTAGTAGATAAAATTCAGAAATATAGGGCAGAAGAATTTAGGGCTACTGCTGAAGATGATCCGAAAATGGCTTAGTTTTGGTTGGAAAATACTATTAGGTTTTTAGATGAATTATCATGTACACTAGCTGAATGTTTGAAATGTGCCGTATCATTGTTAAAAGATTCAACTTATCAATGGTGGAATACTTTGATTTCCGTTGTGCCAAGGGATAATGTTACATGAGAGTTTTTCCAAATGGAATTTAGAAAGAAATATATTAGCTAGAGATTTATGGATAAAAAAAGAAAGAATTTCTAGAGCTTAAACAAGGAAATATGATAGTATCTGAATACGAGCGGGAATTCATTCGATTAAACAAGTATGCCAGAGAATGGGTTTCGACTGAGGCTGATATGTGTAAACATTTTGAAGAAGGACTAAATGAAGACATTAAGCTATTGATTGGAATTCTTGAATTAAGGGAATTTGTGGTACTGGGTGATCGGGCAAACAAAGCTGAAGAATTAAGTAAAGAAAAGAAACGAGCTGAGAGAGGAGCTCGAATTTTTGGTTAGAGATTTATGGGTAAGTCACAATCATCTACTTCAAAGAAATAAAAAAAAAAGATCATGATTGTTTTACCGCATTTGTGGGATATTGCAGAAAAGAATGAGGCTCTGAACGCTCTAACCCAAGATCTTCGTCTCCATCTGTAACAGTTGTTGGAAATGTTGGTAACGCCAAACTGAGGTATACATATTGTAATAAATTTCATTTTGGGGAATGTCACATGAGAAGTAGAGCCTGCAATAGATGTGGTTTTCTTGACCACTATCTTAAAGTTTGTCCAGAAAGGATTGAAAAAGATACTGGTCAGACTTTGAAGTCGAGTGACCGCAACTCGAGAGGTAGACCACCTCGATACCCTGGAAATGTTAGTGGTAGCCGAAGTGCTATGAAAGATTGAACAGTTAAATCTGAAGCACGAGCACCGGAAAGGACATATGCTATACATGCCAGAGAGGATGCCTTTGCACCAGATGTCATTACTGGTACATTTTCTCTTCTTGATACTGATATAACTAATTTGATTGATCCTGGTTCAACATATTCATACATATGCACAAATTTAGTGTCTGTTAAAAGTTTACTTGTTGAGTTCACTGAATTTGTGGTTAAAGTTTCAAACCCTCTGGGCCAGTATGTTATGGTGGATAAAGTTTGTAAAAACTGTCCATTGATGGTAAAGTGTTATTGTTTCTCGATTGATTTGATGCTACTGCCTTTTGATGAATTTGATGTAATTTTGGGAATGGACTGGCTAACTCAACATGATGTGATGGTGAATTGTAAACAAAAATACATTTTGTTGAAATGTTAGAATGGTGTATTACTTCATGTTGAATATGATAAACTAAATGGGTTATCTAATGTAATCTCAGCTATATCAACATAGAAATATGTCAGAAAAGGGTATGATGCATATCTTGCATATGTGTTGGACATTAAAGTATCAGAATCAAAGATTAAGTCAGTGCTAGTTGTTTGTGAGTTTCCTGATGTGTTTCCACAAGCTAAGCCATTCGATAAGGTGAATGACCCCAACAGAGTTAAAAGAGTTGAAAGCATAGTTGCAATAATTGACAGATAGGGGCTTTGCTAGACCTAGTCATTCACCTTGGGGTGCATTGATTCTGTTTGTAAAGAAGAAAGATGGATCGTTGAGGCTGCGTATTGATTACAGGCAGTTCAACAAGGTTACAATCAAAAAACAAGTATCCATTTCCTCAAATTGATGACCGTTTGATTAGCTGAAAGGTGCCACTGTGTTATCTAAAATAGATCTCCATTTTGGATATTCTCAGTTGTGAGTGAAAGACTCAGATGTACCAAAGACAACTTTTAGAATCAGGTAAGGACATTATGAGTTCCTTGTGCTGCCGTTTGATATGAAAAATGCACCTGCAGTATTTATGGATTTGATGAATATAATTTTCAGACCGTACCTAGACATGTTTGTGGTGGTGTTTATTGATGATATTTTGGTATATTCCCAAGCTAAAAATAAGCATGCTGATCATTTCAGAATTGTGCTGTAAACTTTACGTGAGAAACAACTGTATCCTAAATTCAGTAAGTGTGAATTTTGGCTTTGGGAAGTCGGTTTCCTTGGGCATATAGTGTTTGCAGAAGGTATCAGGTAGATCTAAGTAAAATCTCAACTATTATTAATTGGAAACCATCGAAAAATGTGTCTGAAGTTAGAAGTTTTCTAGGACTAGTCAGATATTATCGGAGGTTTGTAAAAAGGTTATCAATGATAGCTTTCTAATGACTCGTCTGTTGCAAAAAGATGTGAAATTCGAATGGTCTGATAAATGTAAACAAAGCTTTGACAGATTAAAAGCCTTGTTGACTATAGGACCTGGTCTAGTTCAGCCTGAATCGGGTAAAGAATCTGTAATTTACAGTGATGCATCGTTGAATGGCTTAGCTTGTGTGTGACTGCTAATTCTAGATCATGTATCGAGTAATTTGACAACCATGTATAGCAGCTTGAACTCTATATTCAACATCCAACATGAATTTACAGCAACCACTGCTTATAAAATAGAATGACATCATTAAAAGTCATTCGTATAACCTTTACTGTCATATCAAACCCATATAACCCTCATGCAAAGTCTTCTTTATTTTACCGTTCATGCATTCTTATAGACTTAATGTTTCATAACTTTAACATGCAGAGTCATAAAACTTACTTTGACATGGGGTACTCACTGATGAAATCCAGAGTTTCAACTTCAAATTAAAGGAGAAAGAAATATTGTTGGGTCCTTAATATATATCCAAATAGTAGCACTTTTGAAGAAGAAAGAGGAAAGCTCCCCTTTTCTCTAGCCTAAATATATATCACCTAAGTTCCAATTGCATCTCAACACATGTCACATGTAACGCCCCCACGCCCGAAACCATCACCGGAGTCGAGCTTGAGGGGTTACCGAACATAATTTATCAAATTAAGAACTTCAAATCATTTGTTTCTACATTCACAGCTTTCTAGCTACCCGTCACAATTACAAGAAAAAAAATCATATCTCAAGTTACGAAACTCAAAATCAAGATCCATAAATTTTCCCTAAATCGAAACTCATATATCTATTTACTAATTTTTTTCTAGAATTTTTGGTTGGGCCAATTAGTACAGTTTATTAGTTAAAGTCTCCCCAGTTTCAGGGTTCAACTGCTCTGACCTCTGTGTATTACGAATCAGATATCTCTCTATAAAGAATTTCAATGACTATGAGGTTTGTTTCTATTAAAACTATACTCAATAAGGAATCTTTAAATATAAAGAATGACTTCTAATTATTTTTTTACAATTTATTATGAATTTTTAAAGTCAGAACAGAGGATCCAAAAATAACTCTGACCCTGTTTCACAAAAGTTTAAATATCTCATAAAATATAATTTATATGCCTATTTTTTTCAATCCATATGAAAATAGAATCATTAAGATTCAATTTCATAAGTTGATCATCATTTAATTCCATTTATACTATTTTTAGTGATTTTTCAAATTCATATCATTGCTGCAGCAATATTCTGTTTTAAGGCAAATTTCATCTTTTCATGAGTTGTTATGAACTAGATAACCTATTAAACTTCCATGATATCAAACATGATCTAAACTCAACCATCACCATGACTGATCAATATCAAACATTTTCTCAACCAATCATGGCCATATCATAAAATTATTTACACAAAATAAGTATATTGCTATACATGCCATACTTAAGTTTTACAAGCCATTTACCCAGATGAAAGTCCTTTGGATAGTGTGATCGAACCTTCGACCCGTCCCGATTCCCGAGCTGGCTTGTTCAAAACTACAGTAAATAAAGAGGAGGGAGTAAGCATAAATGCTTAGTAAGTTCATATGTAAATAACAAGTAACATAACAACACAAATATACCAAACAACTTTAGCATGGTATCACCAAAACATATATCACATTTCTGAACATTATTCATCATCTTACCACCTTATCGTTGTTGTATCTATTTTCAACCCGAGGGTTAAGAACATACCTGTCCAAAGTGTCCATTTCAAAACACTTACCAAAACGTCGCTTGCATCTTAAGTGTTCTTCCATTTCACTAGAAATTTCACCCGTTGAACACATCGGAATATAACTTGGATACATGGATAATTTGCACATAAATGCCATATATGTAATCAAGAAATCATGTAACCCGCCCCTAAGTGAACTCGGACTCAACTCAACGAGCTCGGGCGTTTGCATCCATAAGTGAACTCGGACTCAACTCAATGAGTTCGGATGCCTAGTTACATCTCACGAACTCGGACTCAACTAAACGAGTTCGGACATTCGCATCTATAAGTGAACTCGGACTCAAATCAATGAGTTCGGATGCTCAACCATCCTAGTGACATGTCACTTGTATCCTAATCTATTCCTAAGGTTCAAACGGGCGTTTTTCCTCGATCACACGTCTTTGTCGTCTTCCACGGAATATCAAAATCGGTACTTCGGTGATAGTTTATACTCATCAAGTAATTCACATAATTACATATTATTCAACAATAACCATAAAGCATAATATTTCATGATAATAATCAGCATCATATCATATAAACAACATTAAATTGCTTAAAATGACAATTATGTTACTACATTTACACATGAACTTACCTTGGTACCAAAATATAAAGATTTTGCAATTTAGTCCACAATCTTTTCTTTTCCTCGATCGCGACTTGAATCTCGTTTCTCTTGATCTATAATACCAAATTAATCTTATTTAATACATACATTCATCAAAACATCATTTAATACGAACTTTGGAAAAATTACACTTTTGCCCCTAAACTTTTGCATAATTACACTTTTGCCCCTAGGCTCGGGAATTAAAATTTATTCCTTATTCTTATGTTTTATAATATGCTGATCATTTTTCCCTTCTATGGCAACATCAAATTCTTACTCTAACATATACTTGTGACTATTAGGTATTTTTGCCGATTAAGCCCTTTTACTCGTTTTCACTCAAAACCGAGTAGCACAAGTTGTCGAACATAATTTAAAACCCCATATTCTATCATAAAACATAAAAATACACAAATTTAACCTATGGGTATTTTTCCAAATATAAACCCTAGGTTAAATTATTGCTAGCATAAGCTTAATCGAGCTTCCGGAATTCCAAAAACGTAAAGAACATTGAAACGGGGCTTGGAATCACTTACTATGGAGCTTGGAAGCTTGAAACAAACCCTAGCTATGGAGAACCCTTGAAATTTTGGCCTAATGAAGAAGATGGACAAAATTTGGCTTTTAATTTTGTATTTTAATTCATTTTACCCCTAAATGACCAAAATACCCTTACTACTAAACTTTCCAAAAATTCCATCCATGTCCAATTTTTGTCCATAACTTAGAAATTGGTCAAATTGCTATTTAAGACCTCCTAATTAATATTTCAAATCAATTTCATACTAGAAACTTCTAGAATGTAAGTTTTGCAACTTATTCAATTTAGTCCCTAACTTCGAATTAAGCACTTTATGCATAGAATTTCTTCACGAAATTTTCACACAATCATGCAATCATATCATAGACCTCAAAATAATCATAAAATAATTATTTATATCTCAGATTTTGTGGTCCCGAAACCTCTGTTCCAACTAGACCCAATTTTGGGCTATTACAACTCTCCCCCCCTTCAGAGATTTTCGTCCTCGAAAATCTTACCGGAGTGAGGTTTAGTATCTTTCTCATAATTTCCAGCATTACTAACTAATTGTTTTCAAGACGATACTTTCAGAAACACTCTGTCATCAATTTGAATCCTAAGATAACTCAGTAAACTCTGATATTTCTCTAACTTTGTCCTTCACTTGTCAACCATTCTCAGACTTTGGTCATATCTATAATTATTTTATCACTGAACTCTTTGATTCCACACTTAGGAACATAGTCAACATGATTCTCATGAATTTCTGTTATATACACCTCATCGGTAAGGGGGTGAGGTCGTACAGTCTCTAACTCGATTCTGACATATATCTATATGACACATTTTTTTCATTATCCACATATGTCATTATAATCATACTATCCACTTCAAACAATTCATTATTCATACATCTTACATAAAATTTCCAATTATCTCATTTCAAACAAGTGCACTCACTCATACATTCTATGAATTTTGAATAACTTTAATCATCACATTTACTAATTAATTTAGTCAAGCATGCAACAAAGATATAAAGGCCAAACAAATATGAATAAATATATCACTATATAAACTTTCATCTCACATATTATCACATATACATATATCACTTAATTCTTATTCATACCTTTCCGAGTTTAACACATCATAGCTACACTTTATTCAAATACTTCAATATCGCTATCAAATGGTCGATGTAGCTCGTTGGAGAATATTTCATTTTAAACAAAATAGTCCTTATTAGTGTCGGGAGACATCACACTATCACATATTTGTGGCATGTATAACTAAACTCTTACACTTGCTATGTTAGTCCGAGAATCGACTAAACCTACTCTGATACCACTAAATGTAACACCCTTACCCATATCCGAGGCGGGCTAAGGTGGTAGGCGTTACTGCACAAACATACAAACATTAAACTAAAATATGAGCCATAAAATTTTATTCATATTTCAAATCGTTCATTCTCTTACACATAGTCCCTTATTTGAGTCTACGGAGCCCAAAACATACTTTAGAAAGGGTTTGGGACTAAACCAAGAACTTACGAAAATCTTGGAAATTTCATGCTTTAAGGCTCCACACGCCGTGTCCCAAAGTCAGTGTTCCATACACGGCTGAGACACATGGTCGTGTCTCTGCCTGTGTGGAATATACCTAGGCTATTTTCCAAGCTTTGGTCAACCTTGATCTCTTACACAGTTATACAAAATCAAAAGTGTAACACCCCGAACCCGAGACCATCGCCGGTGTCGGACACGAGGGGTTAGCAAGCCAAGTTCACTTGTTTTGCCCATCCATTTGACATTTCCAGTCAGGCTGGAAAAACTGCGTCACTGTCGCCTTAAAATCATATCTCGAGTTTCAAAACTCGGAAACTGGTTTCGTAAATTTTCCTGAATTTAGACTCATATATCCATCCATGGATTTATTTCTAGAATTTTGGTCAGGCCAATTGGTACAGTTTATTAGTTAAAGTCACCCATGTTACAGGGATCGACTGCTCTGACCTTCGCGCGGTATAACTTGAATATCTCTCTGTACAGGGCTTTAATGTTGGTGCCGTTTGTTTCTAATGAAACTAGACTAAAAATGGAATCTGTAAATATAAGGTATGTCTCCTAATTCTTTCTGGATAATTTATAGTAAATTTTAAAGTTGCGACAGGGAACCCAGAAACCGTTCTGGCCCTGTCTCACAATAGCTTTAATATCTCTTAACATGTAACTCCTATGACCATTTCGTTTCTTCCATATGAAAATAGACTCATCAAGGTTTATTTACATAGCTTATTCACTATTTAATTCCAATCCTACGAATTTTGGTGATTTTTCACATTCACGTCACTGCAGCTGGCAGCATCTGTTTTAAGGTAGGTCTTACCTATTTGGTAGTCTCCATGAACCAACTAGTCTTGCCATACATAGGTTCATATATGATCATTTTAACCATGCCAATGGCTGATCATGTGACCAACATTCCCATTTCCAAGCCATAGCCACATCATGACACCAAATATATATACATACAAACCACAATTAGTCTAAGTCGATACTTCACTTTTACGAGCCATTTTCGCATGGCCGTATATATATACATCACAACATATTTAACCAACAAGGGTAGTCCTATACATGCCATTTCAAGTTCAACCAAGAATTTATACCAAAATGGGGGCTTGATAGTGTGGATGACTTCGACTTCAACGATCCCGAATCCGATTGCTATCGAGCGAAATCTAGAAAACTGAGAGCCAAAGCAACGGAGTAAGCATTTTTATGCTTAGTAAGTCTCAAGGAATATAATCAACTCTAATTACAGCAATACATTCACATAGTCAAATGCATCATTTCATCAATACACATTCTTACTTCACACTTCATCATTATACTTTCACAAGGTATCAATCAATTCAATAACTGAAATTCATTAGTCGATTGAGCGAATGTTGCTCAAACATGTCGACTTTCCAATGCACATATAACGTACCTTATCCTTTGGGCCTTTCGAGTGTACTAATTGAATTCATTACAGCAACCAACACTCACCTCCAGCCCAAGATTCTTTGGAATATAACCGGATATAATCACGTGCACAAATGCCTTCGGGTCTTAGCCCGGATAGAATAACTCGCACGAATGCCTTCGGATCTTAGCCCGGATATAGCCACTAGCACAATTGCCTTCGGGTCTTAACCCGGATATAATTTCCAGCATAATTGTCTTCGGGGCTTAGCCCGGATATCATTCAATTTCTCATGTACACATACATCAATAATCATTGGACATACATATTT
The DNA here is from genome assembly GCF_025698485.1 of Gossypium arboreum. Classification (NCBI taxonomy): domain Eukaryota; kingdom Viridiplantae; phylum Streptophyta; class Magnoliopsida; order Malvales; family Malvaceae; genus Gossypium; species Gossypium arboreum. Next base: position 78,759,565 of record NC_069082.1, on the reverse strand, counting down.
CATTTTCGTTACTAAGGCTCAAACGCACATATATTCACAAGCATATTCGCCTTCGGGACTTAGCCCGGGTATCATTCAATTTCTCATACACACATAAATCAATAATCATACACATCCGTACTTCATCTCACATAATTCAAGTAAGGTCACTTCTTGAGGACTTACCTCGGATGTTGTCGAACGGCTTTTTCGGCTATTCGATCACTTTTTCCGTCTCCTTGTCCAATTGTGGCCCTCTTAGCTCTTGAGCTAATTCAAACAAATTCAATTTATTAAAACCTCATTATGCTTGCTTATGGCCGAATATGACAAGGAGTTTAAATGGTCATATGGCCACTCTTTAGCTTGAATACACAATGGTCATGCACATTTTATACTACATCAAGCAATTCAATACAATTTATTTGAGCATCAAGGAAAAGCTAAGGCCTTCAATAGGCTACCCAAGGCCGAATATTCATGTACATGTTGAGGCCAATTATGCACTTAATACCTCACAAAAACAGCATGCATTTTACTAGTTAATGTTTTTCACATTGTGGCCCAAAACTTATAATATAGCATCAAGCACTTATATGTGTGCTAGGCCGAATTGTGCTTGCAATTTCACAAGCATTCTTCAACATCTTCTTCTTTAAACCAATATATTCATCACTTACTTCATAGCCAAAACATCATGTGCAAACATATATATACAATATGAGCATGACCGAATTTCAAGGTGTCCATAGCCATCCAAAAATACAAATTTTAACTAACATGCAAGAAGTATGAACCATGCTCATGAATGCATCATGGCGAATATGACAATCATGCTCCTTTCAACTTCAATCATGGTTAAACACAAAAGAAAACTCAAAATCTTACTCAAGAGTAGACAATCCATCATTGCATGCATCATCATCAAGCTTCACACTTAGCATGCAATGGCTTTATCACCATAACAACTTTGGCCAAATACCATTTCCATGGCATAACAAGGATTTGAGCCATGGCTAACATGCACATCAAGTTAGCAACCAAACCATGCATGAAACTCCCAACACAACCTCATACATACCTTAATCTTGATGCAAACTTAGCCAAATCTCCTTCTAGATCTCTTCCAACCCAAGCATGAAGCAAAAATCCTCCTCTTTTCCCTTAGTATTTTCGGCCAAGAAGATGAGAAAGGATGAACAAATTTTTCTTTTCTTTCTTTAGGACATTCGGCCAAGCCTATGGAGAAGGATGAACACTTTTTTTTTTTGTTTCTCATCCTACTAACACTAATTTTTTTTTCCATACTCTTATTTTATCATTTCTAACATCATCCATTAGTAAAACATGTTGGGAACATGTTTCCCCTTGCCCATAATTTGTCATGGCCGGCCATCCACCTTAGGGAATGGGATAATTGACATGCAACTCCATTTATTTCACTTCATGCATTATTAGGCCTCTTAAAAATACACCTATCACATTTTCAAGTCCTAGCACATGGGTCCTTTCTTATAAATTTGCACCTAATTAATAAAAATCGAGACACGAAATATTTACGCATACCAATTCCACATACAATAAGCACGGAATATAACACTTAATTATTCTTGTGACTCGGTTTCGTGGTCCCGAAACCACTCTCCGACTAGGGTCACATTAGGGGTGTCACAACTCTCCCCCACTTAAGAGATTTTCGTCCCCGAAAATCTTACCGGTAAATAGGTTCGGATATCGCTCTCTCATAGAGTTCTCGGTCTCCCAAGTAGCTTCTTCTATCCCGTGCTTGAGCCATAACACTTTCACTAGCGGAACCCGCTTGTTTATAACTCTTTCACTTCTCGTGATAGGATACGAATCGGTTCTTCCTCATAACTCATATTAGCTTGAATTTCAATTTCGATGGACTAATCACGTGCGATGGATCGGATCTATAGCGTCAAGCATCGAAACGTGGAAGACATCGTGAACCTTTTGAGTTCAGGGGCAAAATCAAACGATATGCCACCGGACCGACTCGCTCTAATATCTCATATGGCCCAATGAACCTCGGGCTCAACTTGCCCTTACTACCGAACTCGAGTATCTTTTTCCAAGGCGATACCTTGAGAAACACTTTATCACCCACGATACTCGATATCCTTACGCTTCAGATCCGTGATACGACTTCGACGATCGGAGGCTATCTTCGACTTTCACGGATTACTTTCACTTTCGCTCAGCATCCCTAATCAAATCCACCCGAAAATCTTGCTTTCACCGAGCTCGGTCCAAAACAATGGTGTACGGCATTTACGACCGTACAAGGCCTCGTAGGGTGCCATCTTAATACTTGATTGAAAGTCGTTGTTGTAAGCGAATTCAATCAACGGCAAATACCGCTCCCATGAACCACTAAACTCGAGGACGCAACATCTTAACATATCCTCAAGTATCCGAATTATCCGCCGGATTGACCATCGGTTTGGGGTGAAAGGCGGTCTTTGAAATGCAACTTGGTACCCAAAGCTTCTTGCAACTTTTTCCAAAATCGCGAGGTAAATCTCGGATCTCTATCCGACACGATGGAAATAGGCACCCGTGTAATCTCACAATCGAGAAACGTACAATTCAGCTAATTTGTCCATTGAAAATCCGTGCGACGACGGGGACAAAGTGGGCCGACTTAGTCAATCGATCTACCACGACCCAAACCGCATCCTTCTTACTTGTCGACAATGGCGGTCCGGATACAAAGTCCATTGTGACTCGATCCCATTTCCACTCGGGTATCGTGATTGGTGAAGTAATCTCAAGGCACCGATGTTCCGCTTTCACTTGTTGACATATTAAACATCTCAAACAAAGTCGGAGATGTCTCGCTTCATACCATGCCACCAAAACCGACGTTTCAAATCATTGTACATCTTCGTACTCTCCGGGTGGATTGCCATTCGGCTACAATGGGCTTCATTTGAATTATCGAAATGAGTTCAATTCTTTGGGACACACAGACGACTTTTGAACCTCAAACAATCGTCATCGTCGATTTGAAACTCCGAGTCCTTGTTCGAACACATGCAGCCCGCTTTGCAACCAACTCGTCGTCGACTTTCTCGAGCTTCTCGAATTTGGTGTGTCAATAATGGTTTGGCTTTCAATTCAGCCACTAACACACCGTCGGATCGGACGGACAAGTGCACATTCATCGTCAGAAGTGAATAACGATTTACGACTCAAGGCATCCGCAACCACATTCGCCTTTCCCGGTGATAGTCAATGATCAGCTCATAATCCTTTAACAACTCGAGCCAACGTCTTTGTCGCAGATTTAAGTCTCTTTGGGTCATCAAATATTTGAGACTTTTGTGATCCGAGTACACATGGCACCTCTCACCAAATAAGTAATGTCGCCAAATCTTTAAGGCGAATACGATGGCGGCTAATTCGAGATCATGGGTCGGATAATTTTTCTCGTGTGGCTTTAATTGCCTCGACGATAGGCCACAACTCGACCTTCTTGCATCAATACACAACCTAACCCAAGTAGGGAGGCGTCGCTATAGATGACAAACTCTTTGCGGACTCGGGTTGCACTAGAATTGGGGCTTCATCAAATAAGTTTTCATTGATCGAAACTTTTTGGCATTTCTCATCCATTCGAACTTAACATCCTTTTGGAGTAAGCCGTCATCGGCGTGGCTATCGTTGAGAAGCCTTTTACAAATCGTCGGTAATAATCGGGAAGCCCCAAAAAGCTCGAACCTCGGTAATATTTCTGAGGCTTCCAATTAAGTATGGCTGAAATTTTATTCGGTCGACTCGAATACCGATGCATATACCACATGACCCAAGAAGCTAACCTCTCTTAACCGTAACTCACACTTGCTGAACTTAGCATATAATTGCTTATCCCGTAAAATTTGCAAAGCACTAACCGCGGTGTTCAAAGATGTTCGGTCTCATTTCTTGAATAGACCAAGATGTCATCAATGAACACGACTACGAATCGATCCAAATATGGTCTAAAGATCCGATTCATTAAATCCATAAATACCATAGGGCATTAGTGAGCCCAAACGGCATCACTAGGAACTCATAGTGACCATATCTCGCTCAAGGCGTCTTGGGTACGTCCAATCTCGGATTCGGAATTGATAATAGCCCGATCTCAAATCTATTTTCGAGAACACCGAGGCTCCTTCAGTTGATCGAGCAAGTCATCAATACGTGGTAACGGATATTTGTTCTTTATCGTCGCTTTATTAAGTCGACGATAGTCGATGCACAACCGCATGGTTCCATCCTTCTTCTTCACGAACAATCTTGGCGCACCCAAGGCGAAAAACTCAAGCGAGCAAAACCTCTATCCACCAATTCTTGCAATCGAGCTTTCAACTCCTTTAATTCCGTTGGTGTCATACGATACGGAGCTATCGAAATTGAGTGGTACCGGTATCAATTCGATGCCAAATTCTATTTCCGAACAGTGGTAAACCCGCAATTCTTGGGAAAACATCCGGTATTCACAAACCACGACGCAGATTCGGGTTTCTTTTACGATTCCTTGTCATCGAGCACGACGCAAGGTACGCTTCGCACCCTTTTCTTACATATTTCGGGCCATCATCGCGATATTACGGTGGCAACCCTTTAAGTCCGTAGACTCAACCCGAATTATTTCATTATTCGCGCACCTCAAATCGATAGTCTTGCTCTTGCAATTTACAACCACATCGTGCATGGTCAACCAATCCAAATCAAGAATAACGTCGAACTCATCGAACGGCAAAAGCATCAAGTCCGCGGAAAAACAAGAACCTCGGAACACTAGGGGACTTTTCTTGCACACTTTGTTGACAAGCACGTAATGACCCAAGGGTTTGACACCGAATTACAAACTCAGAGACTCAATGGGCAAAGTCTTCATGGATGCTAAGGTTTCACATATATATGAATGAGTAGAACCAGGTCAATCAAAGCAATCACATTTGTATTGAAAAGAGTGAAAGTACCGGTAATAACATCCGAGAGGCAGCATCCTCGGCGTGCGCAGATGGCATAAGTCCTAGCAGAGCACGAGCCTCAGATCGATGGTAGCATCTCTAGATCCTCTTTGACCGCCATCGACATTGCCCATATTTCTAGGTGGCCTACCTCGGCGATGGTAGCAGTAGGGTTTGCACTCGACTTACATTCTGTTCATGCATCCTTGGGCAATCCTTCATAAAGTGGTCGGCCGATCCACACTTATAGCGAGAGCGATCACGAAACCAACAGCTCCCGAATGCCATTTGCCACAATGTGGACACTCGCCTCTCTCGGCGATCATTTCCACCACCGGTGATCGAGGTGACTCGTGTGGTCACAGGGGTCGATCGCGTCCTCGTCTAGAAAAGCCCAAACGCCTCTAGACCGGCTCACATCATCTCGAAATCTCTTCGATGCTTGTTGAAGAGACTTTCCGAGGACCTCTTTGGAATTCTCCGGTTCCCACATCGCTTTTTGTTTCTCCTTTCTAAGCTCTTGGCTTTACAAGCTCGCTCAACAAGTACTACGAACTCTCGTATCTCGAGGATGCCAACAAACATCCTTATATCATCATTCAGCCCATCCTCGAAGCGTTTTTACATAATAGCTTCGGACGAAATGCATTCTCGCTGCGTCTGGCTAAGCCTCACAAATTTTCGTTCATAGTCGGTAATCGACATCGAACCTTGCTTAAGATCAAGGAATTCCCTCCGCTTTTGGTCGATGAATCTCGATCGATATACTTTTTTGAACTCGGTTTGAAAGAATTCCCAAGTCACTTGCTCTCTAGGCACCACGAAGTCGAGTACTCCACCAATAGTAGGCGGACTCGCGTAGCAAGGAGATGGTACACTTTAAGCACTCATCGGTGTGTACAGGATAGCTCATCAAGCACCGGATAGTGTTATCTAACCAAAATTCAGCTCGCTTCGGCATCATCATCATCCGTAGCCTTAAATTCAGTGGCCCCATGTTTTGAATCCTATCGATTGGGGCTTACTTGACCTTATTTGGTCATCACCGGAGGTATTGTAGGTGCGGGGTTGCATTTGTCGGGAATGGAGGTTGTGAAACAGTAGTGTTAGTTCGAATGTATTGATTAAACCATTCGTTCATCACACTATAAAAGGCTTGCCTAGCCTCGTCATTAGGATTGCTGGCCATAGGTTGAGAGTCCATGGCGCTGTCCCTTTTGCGGAGCAGGCGCCACACTCTCCACATCATCAGCTATCGCTCGGTTGGGATCGGGATCCATTGCTATAAACAAACACAAAGTCAAATTGTCAGAAATCACCACACTATCGATTCATCATTTAATGGCATGTATAGCTAGACCCCAAACACATCACGGTAGTCCTAGAATCGACTAAACCGTGGCTCGATACCAATAAAATTGTAACACCCGAACCCGAGACCATCGCCGTGTCGGACACGAGGGTTAGCAAGCCAAGTTCACTTGTTTTGCCCATCCATTTGACATTTCCAGTCAGGCTGGAAAAACTGTGTCACTGTCGCCTTAAAAATCATATCTCGAGTTTCAAAACTCGGAAACTGGTTTCGTAAATTTTCCATGAATTTAGACTCATATATCCATCCATGGATTTATTTCTAGAATTTTTGGTCAGGCAAATTGGTACAGTTTATTAGTTAAAGTCACCCATGTTACAGGGATCGACTGCTCTGACCTTCGCGCGGTATAACTTGAATATCTCTCTGTACAGGGCTTTAATGCTGGTGTCGTTTCTTTCTAATGAAACTAGACTCAAAATGGAATCTGTACATATAAGGTATGTCTCCTAATTCTTTCTGGATAATTTATAGTAAATTTTTAAAGTTGCGACAGGGAACCCAGAAACCGTTCTGGCCCTGTCTCACAATAGCTTTAATATCTCTTAACATGTAACTCCTATGACCATTTCGTTTCTTCCATATGAAAATATACTCATCAAGGTTTATTTACATAGCTTATTCACTATTTAATTCCAATCCTACGAATTTTGATGATTTTTCACATTCACGTCACTGCAGCTGGCAGCATCTGTTTTTAAGGTAGGTCTTACCTATTTGGTAGTCTCCATGAACCAACTAGTCTTGCCATACATAGGTTCATATATGATCATTTTAACCATGCCAATGGCTGATCATGTGACCAACATTCCCATTTCCAAGCCATAGCCACATCATGACACCAAATATATATACATACAAACCACAATTAGTCTAAGTCGATACTTCACTTTTACGAGCCATTTTCGCATGGCCGTACATATATACATCACAACATATTTAACCAACAAGGGGTAGTCCTATACATGCCATTTCAAGTTCAACCAAGAATTTATACCAAAATGGGGGCTTGATAGTGTGGATGACTTCGACTTCAACGATCCCGAATCCGATTGCTATCGAGCGAAATCTAGAAAACTGAGAGCCAAAGCAACGGAGTAAGCATTTTTATGCTTAGTAAGTCTCAAGGAATATAATCAACTCTAATTACAGCAATACATTCACATAGTCAAATGCATCATTTCATCAATACACATTCTTACTTCAGACTTCATCATTATATACTTTCACAAGGTATCAATCAATTCAATAACTGAAATTCATTAGTCGATTGAGCGAATGTTGCTCAAACATGTCGACTTTCCAATGCACATATAACGTACCTTATCCTTTGGGCCTTTCGAGTGTACTAATTGAATTCATTACAGCAACCAACACTCACCTCCAGCCCAAGATTCTTCGGAATATAACCGGATATAATCAAGTGCACAAATGCCTTCAGGTCTTAGCCCGGATAGAATAACTCGCACGAATGCCTTCGGGTCTTAGCCCGGATATAGCCACTAGCACAATTGCCTTCGGGTCTTAACCCGGATATATTTCCAGCATAATTGTCTTCGGGGCTTAGCCCGGATATCATTCAATTTCTCATGTACACATACATCAATAATCATTGGAAATACATATTTCATTTTCGTTACTAAGGCTCAAACGCACATATATTCACAAGCATATTCGCTTTCGGACTTAGCCCGGATATCATTCAATTTCTCATACACATAAATCAATAATCATACACATCCGTATTTCATCTCACATAATTCAAGTAAGGTCACTTCTTGAGGACTTACCTCGGATGTTGTCGAACGGCTTTTTCGGCTATTCGATCACTTTTTCCTTCCCCTTGTCCAATTGTGGCCCTCTTAGCTCTTGAGCTAATTCAAACAAATTCAATTTATTAAAACCTCATTGTGCTTGCTTATGGCGAATATGACAAGGAGTTTAAATGGTCATATGGCCACTCTTTAGCTTGAATACACAATGGTCATGCACATTTTATACTACATCAAGCAATTCAATACAATTTATTTGAGCATCAAGGAAAAGCTAAGGCCTTCAATAGGCTACCCAAGGCCGAATATTCATGTACATGTTGAGGCCAATTATGCACTTAATACCTCACAAAAACAGCATGCATTTTACTAGTTAATGCTTTGCACATTGTGGCCCAAAACTTATAATATAGCATCAAGCACTTATATGTGTGCTAGGCGAATTGTGCTTGCAATTTCACAAGCATTCTTCAACATCTTCTTCTTTAAACCAATATATCCATCACTTACTTCATAGCCAAAACATCATGTGCAAACATATATATACAATATGAGCATGGCGAATTTCAAGGTGTCCATAGCCATCCAAAATACAAATTTTAACTAACATGCAAGAAGTATGAACCATGCTCATGAATGCATCATGGCGAATATGACAATCATGCTCCTTTCAGCTTCAATCATGGTTAAACACAAAAAGAAAACTCAAAATCTTACTCAAGAGTAGACAATCCATCATTGCATGCATCATCATCAAGCTTCACACTTAGCATGCAATGGCTTTATCACCATAACAACTTTGGCCAAATACCATTTCCATGGCATAACAAGGATTTGAGCCATGGCTAACATGCACATCAAGTTAGCAACCAAACCATGCATGAAACTCCCAACACAACCTCATACATACCTTAATCTTGATGCAAACTTAGCCAAATCTCCTTCTAGATCTCTTCCAACCCAAGCATGAAGCAAAAATCCTCCTCTTTTCCCTTAGTATTTTCGCCAAGAAGATGAGAAAGGATGAACAAATTTTCTTTTCTTTCTTTAGGACATTCGCCAAGCCTATGGAGAAGGATGAACACTTTTTTTTTGTTTCTCATCCTACTAACACTAATTTTTTTTTCCATACTCTTATTTTATCATTTCTAACATCATCCATTAGTAAAACATGTTGGGAACATGTTTCCCTTGCCCATAATTTGTCATGGCCGCCATCCACCTTAGGGAATGGGATAATTGACATGCAACTCCATTTATTTCACTTCATGCATTATTAGGCCTCTTAAAAATACACCTATCACATTTTCAAGTCCTAGCACATGGGTCCTTTCTTATAAATTTGCACCTAATTAATAAAAATCGAGACACGAAATATTTACGCATACCAATTCCACATACAATAAGCACGGAATATAACACTTAATTATTCTTGTGACTCGGTTTCGTGGTCCTAAAACCACTCTCCGACTAGGGTCACATTAGGGGTGTCACAAAAAGCATATAACATGGTATTCATTTAATGATTATAAATCCTCAATTAAACCACAAACCTAGCATTTGTATGTCATCATACATGTGTCTCTCATACTCATTTTACCTTGTTTATTATAGTACCACTTATACATTTATACCAAGATTATCATCTTACCAAATATTTTCAGCTTAATCATCAAGCATTCATATTTAAAGCTAGATCATATCTTTATAAAATACCACGATTTAGATGCGCAGAATAACATGTTTGCCTGAAACATTTCAATTCAATTCCATACCCAACAAGCATTACATTGAGACTAGTCATATATATATATATATATACATGTCATGATACATAACATTCTCTTTTGTTTTCTTATAAACAAATATCATTTATTTCATTATATCAATATTTCATATACCATAGTTTCCATGTATTCCACATATATTTATTTTCCTCCTCCTCCTCTCCATTCCACATCCTTAATGTATATAGCATTCTTGTAAGTACGATTTCACAATTTACTAATAAATGTTCACATCAAACTGTCCACACGAGTCATAGTCACTTAATTATTTATAATTTGAGCTACAGAGCTCCAAATTAAGATCCGTAAATTTCCCCTGAAACTAGACTCACATATAGTTCCACCATAAAATTTTCAAAATTTTTGGCTTAGCCAATTAGTACAGTTTATTCATTAAAATTTCCCATATTTCACTTTCTGACAGTTCTGACCTCTCTTCACTAAAAAATAATTATCTCACATTACAGAATTCGGATAATGTTCTTGTTGATTTATTTTGAAAATAAACTCATTATGGATTTTAAAAATATAATTTTAAGCCTCTAATTATTTTTCTCCAAATTTTTGTGATTTTCCAAAGTCAGAATAGGGGATCACGTAATCATTCTGAATCAGTCTCACAAAAACATAAATATCTCAAAATATAGAACTTATTTTCTTTCTATGTTTCTTTTATATGAAAATAGACTCATTAAGATTTAATTTGATATCTCATTCAGTCTCTGATTCAATTTATACTATTTTTGGTGATTTTTCAAAATCACGTCACTACTACTGTCCAAAACAGTTTTATTGCTAATTCACTCTTTCACACTTTCTTTGTATTAACCTCATTTTAACATACATATCACAAATCATTTTCACCACATTTCATACATCACAAGTATAGGCCCATGATCACAAGGTCACCATAAAATCATCATCATGTATAACTCACTTGTTGATAACCTTACCACATCCTGGTCACTTAATGAACACATCATTCACATAACCAAGTTCCTGCACTTATTCATCATAAAACTCACAAAGCAATACATAGAGAGTCTCCCGTTGAACACTTCGGATCAATCCTCGATACTTGGTGGTTTCAGCACATAGCTCCACCCATCATATAGTTCAACTCTCTTGTACACATGGTGAACACTTAGTACCACCCATGTGACCTAGCCAGTTTATCTCGTAGCTCTCTTGTCTACATGGTGTCCTTCACTTGGAACCACGCATGCGACCTAGCTACATATATCCCGTAGCTCTCTTGTCTACATGGTGTACACATAGTATCACCCATGCGACCTAGCTACATCATAATGTCTTGTAGCTCTCTTGTACACATGATGTGCACTCAACACTATACATGTGACCTAGCTACATACCATCTCAGATCATCCAATCTTTCCAAAGGTTCAACCGGATTTCTCTCTTTTCCAACAATTTCACCAATCAAGTAATTATCCACAAACATATTTCCAATATTTTTATAAAATATCATAATACAAGTAATAGTGATGTATTACTTACATATAAACTTACATCTCATTTAATATCAACGCAATAACATTAAATTACACATTGTCTTATTAAAATCATATGAACTTACAATTTCCCATAATATCCATAATCATAGAAATCACATTTATGTATGATAATTCAATGCACTTCATGTACCATAGACATATTTTTAAATCAATTCATAAACTTGGCACCATAATCATTTAATTTAACATAATTCAATTAATTCACTAAATTTAACTTTCAAATATAAATTACAGACATTTTGTTGTATTATTATCATACCAACTTACATACTTTCAACACCTCGGAGATCATAGTAAATATATCAATTTTACATTGAAACATGCATAAATTAATGCTTATTATACATATGAACTTACCTTGATATTAAAACGACCATTTTACCAACTTTCCCAATTTTCGATTTTTCTCTCATTCTAGGTTCAAATCTCGTTTTCCGGGATCTAAAACATCATATTTTACTTATTTAATTAATGTACTATTCAAAACAGTCCTTAACTCAAACTTTGGAAAAATTACAATTTTGCCCCTAAACTTTTGCATATTTACACTTTTTCCCCTAGGCTCGGGAATTAAACTTCATCCCTTATTCTTATGTTTTATGACATGATGATCACTTTTCCCTTCTATGACAACATCAAATTCGCACTCTAACATATACTTATGACTATTAGGTATTTTTACCGATTAAGCCATTTTGCTCGTTTTCACTTAAAACTGAGTAGCACAAGTTGTCTAACATAATTTAAAATCTCATATTGTATCATAAAACACTAGAATACACAAATTTTACCTATGGGTATTTTTCCAAATATGAACCCTAGGTTGAATTATTGCTAGCATAAGCTAAATCAAGTTACCAGGACTCTAAAAACGTAAAGAACTTGAAAAACGAGGTTAGAACGGACTTACAATTGAGCTTGGGAAGCTTGAAAACCCTAGCCATGGAGTCTCCCTTGGTATACACGTCCATGGTGAAGAATATGAGCAAAATTGGTTTTTAATTTTGTATTTTAATTCATTTTACCCCTAAATGACCAAAATACCCTTACTACTAAACTTTCCAAAAATTCCATCCATGTCCAATTTTTGTCCATAACTTAGAAATTGGTCAAATTTCTATTTAAGACCTCCTAATTAATATTTCAAATCAATTTCATACTAGAAACTTCTAGAATGCAAGTTTTGCAACTTATTCAATTTAGTCCCTAACTTCGAATTAAGCACTTTATGCATAGAATTTCTTCACGAAATTTTCACACAATCATGAAATCATATCATAGACCTCAAAATAATCATAAAATAATTATTTATATCTCAGATTTTGTGGTCCCGAAACCTCTATTCTAACTAGACCCAATTTTGGGCTATTACAGTTATAACCCAAATCAAATAGAAATAATTTAAAGTCAATATATTAAAAATTATATAAAGACTAAGTCTAAACTTTTTATGCTAGTTGGCCACCTCCGAGTCCCTCCATCCGTAGAACCGCCTACTGAGGATCACCTGAAAAGTTTAGAAGGAGGGGGGTGAGTTTCGAAAACTCAGTGTGTACAACCCTTAACGAGTATAAAGAAATCGTTAGTCATTTTGGGCCAGATCCCAATTCAATAACGGTGGTCTCTGGGCCTTAGCCCAAATTAGCCTCGGTTAGGCCAAAGCCCAAATCGTAATAATATCACAACAATATCATACATGCAATGCAATGCAGTGCAATCCTATCCCAATAATCCATCCGCTACAAACCAGCTCCGTCCCTCGACACATCATGTGGGGATATAAATATCGATCCACCCAACCGATACACATCAATGGTAGCCCGGTTACGGAACTTCCTTCATTTACACATTTGGCTTAAGAGCCGTCGGTGGATCCACGATTGTCAAACAACGATGCGATCCTCATATACTTCTTCTGTTCAATAATACCCATCCCATATGCAACCTAAGCAGAATATCATACGTATGCAATAGATATGCATGTCACATCCATAAAACTTACATTCAACACCTAGGGGTATTTTGGTCATTTTGCCCTTTGGGGCATTCCGATAATTTTTCCTTTTATTACGATTTTCAGTTACCTTGGCCCGTTAACAAATCCCGTGAGCTAAGATGAACGAATACTATGCACTAGGTAGGATTCCAAAGAAGAGGAGGTGAGTCATTAAGACCGCTTAAGTACCAAGCTCTCCCCAAATCCAATCCTAAACATGCATATACCCGTTGCCACACCTTAACCCTATGACTTGTCCATGGTCTCAATATATTAATTAAGTTTTATGTAGTCATCATACACTAGGCCCAAAACCCCTTACAAAGCCTAGTCAAGTTCACATACATGTATATGACCCACTAGGCCCAATCACATTTATATGGCCCATTAGGCCCAAGTCACATTTATATGGCCCATCATGCCCAATTCACATTTATAGTCATGCTCACATACGATTTTTCATCACATAGCATCAATTATCAAATTTTCCTATTATGGGCCCAACAGCCCATCAGGCCCATTAAGCCTATTCTGGCCTGGTTGGCCAACTCACAGCCCATGCCCATGGAATCGCTTATGGGGCCTCAGACAACCTATCGATTTTCATCTCACGAGTGTTCACGTACTCGCAAGACTGCCGTAGTCAAACTTTGGCTTTTCGGTATTTTGATTTTTCAGCATTTCGGCTTTTGCCGATCTACTTGTGTGTGTAGTGTGTGTACACACCTTTGACTTTATATCAAGTTATCATAGGGTAGAAGTACACACCTTACCACCTAGAGTACTAAGTATTCATAATCACCTGTACCTATATTCAATGTTATATTCCATTAGTCACATTCTATTAATTCAAAATAAATCCACTACTTACCGAAGAACCACCTATACTTTCCTTGACTAGATTGATCGACTGCGATCTGCCTATGTAACTCAAAATCTGATGTAGTCCCCCTTCCATATCCAGGCGGAAAGTCCCTAATGCCTGATACCTTAAGTTGCTTTAATTGGGAGCCTCTATCCCAGCCTCTCTGCTAGAGCCTCCTTTTTCCATCAGCGATAACACTCTTGAATGAGAGGGAAAAAGAGAAATAAATGGAGAAACCGTAGGTTAACGAAAGTTTTTGAAAGAATAAAGAAGAATCGACTTTTAAGAGTGTAGAAACAAAAGAACTTAGAAATATTTAACAAAAGCCGAAGAAGATCTAATTCACTTACCGATTGCGAGATTGCTTGCCAATAAGAAATCAAACCCCCCAAAGTGTATGAATCGGCTTTTAAATGAAAAAGAAATAGTCGGCTAAGTTGAAGAGGGAAGAGATTGATTCGATTAAAATAGGGAAGAAAAGATTAAGAATTTGGCTTAAAGAAAAGAGAGGTGATATGCGACTGAAGCAGACAAAACAACAAATGGCCTTACTCGCCCGTACGACACACATATTTATACTAAAAAATAAATAAATAAATAAAAAATACACCTACACTCGTCAAGATCGCTTTGCACATGCCTCCACTTGAACTCCAAACCTCAAGGTTACTCTACCTCCCCACACCATGCTGGCCACTACACCGCATCCTTTCTTACACTATCATTCGGTCACAATTAATTATAAGGCTTATATGCCTAAGCCTCAGTTTCCTTAAAGAATAAAAATTTAAACTTTGAAAGGCCTGGGATTCGAACCTACTCCTTCTCATAACCATAGCATGCTTCACGCCACTGCACCGCAGGCACTCTTGTGCTATATTCCATCCTTAACTATTTTTAAGGCCTATTAACCCGTAACCTGGTTATCCTAAAATTTTTTGGTACCATTCAGATTCAAACCCCTAATCTCTTGGCTACGCTATTTCTCCTTTGCCACCAAGCCATAAGCTCTTTTGTGTCATTCTCCTCCCAATTGATTATAAACTCTTTCTGCCGACATCCAGGTTGTCAAAAAAAAAAACCCACTACTTTTGATAATGCTGCGACTTGAACCTAACACCTCTCCTTATTCCTAACGCCATCATGCCACTGGGTCAAGTGCATCCTTGTGTCAAATTCCCACCTAACATATTTATAAAGCCTAAATACTAGCTTCCCTACTAATCTTATGCGCAATAAAAAAAATTTTCCAAGGCCAAAACTTGAACCCTAGACCTCTTGCTTATTACCCACGCCTTTTTCCACTAGGCCATATGCTTCCTTGTGTCAAATTTTACCAGGCCTTATTAATAAGCCTTCTACCTAATGCTCAGGGTTCTTTAGAAAAAAAATGAAAAATTTTGCTAAAGCCCTGGATCGAACCCAAGACGTTTTCCACACTACCCACCCTTCCTAAATAATTTATCAATTAAACTAAACACACAATTATAAAAAATTTAAACACCTTTCTTTTATTCAAGCGGCCTTCTAACTGATCCCAAACTCAAGGCCCATTACTTCTAGGCCCAAAATCAGGGTGTTACAATTCACCCTTTCTAAAAAAAATTTCGTCCCTAAAATTTCTAAATAACAGAGTAGTCGTGTATCAATTATCCCACTACGCTACCGCCGCACACTCTGATCCTAACAATTTTAATACATATTCAAAACATCCTCCTATCGCAAACATTCTCAAACATACACAAAATAAGTATCAAATTCAGATTCAAATGTTTTAATACAATCTGATATCTAAGGAAATCCTACTGAATATAAACAATCAATATCTTAAAACATATTGCAGTATATCAGTTCAACATAATTCAGTAGTAAGAGAACTTACTTGGCTCGACATCGGAGACTTGGAGTGCCACACAATAGAATCTTTCAAAACAATTTTAAAAGCCCAAAAACCAAGCCCATTTCACATCCCGAGTTTTGAAAACTGGGCTCTGATACCACTAAATGTAACACCCTAAACCCAGCCTAGACTTTATTGCTGAATCTGGCGCATCCCATTAAAGTATTTTAGCAAAAACCTTGTTTTCATTGGAAACACTTCTTTAAAATGAAAAACCTTAATTACTTTGTAAAATCTCTTTTCAGTTGCGGAAGCTTTATTTAGAACATATGATTTTATGAAAACTCGTTATTTAAAAATATTGTTGCGGAAACGTAGTATTTAAAAACAATTATGGTTTAGGAAACAACGTTCTACTTCTAATAAATATAAAGCATAAAAAAATGATAATTATCCTAATTTGAAATATTAGCCAGAAGAAAGACCTTGTTACAACCCAAATCAAATAGAAATAATTTAAAGTCAATATAATAAAAATTGCATAAAGACTAGGTCTAAACTTTTTATGCTAGTTGGCCACCTCCGAGTCCCTCCATTCATCGAACCGCCTACTAAGGATCTCCTGAAAAGTTTAGAATGAGGGGGGTGAGTTTCAAAAACTCAGTGTGTACAACCCTCAACGAGTATAAAACAATCGTTAGTCATTTTGGGCCAGAGCCCAATTCAATAATGGTGGTCTCTGGGCCTTAGCGCAAATTAGCCTCGGTTGGGCCAAAGCCCAAATCGCAATAATATCACAACAATAACATACATGCAATGTAATGGAGTGCAATCCCATCCCAATAATCCATCCGCTACACACCAACTCTGTCCCCCGACACATCATGTGGGGATATAAATATCGACCCACCCAACCGATACACATCAATGGTAGCCCGATTACGGAACTACCTTCATTTACACATTGGGCCTAAAAGCCGTCGGTGGATCCACGATTGTTAAGCAACCATGCGATCCTCATATACTTCCTTTGTTCCATAATACCCAACCCATATGCAACCTGAGCAGAATATCGTATGTATGCAGAAGATATGCATGTCACATCCACAAAACATACATTCAATACCTAGGGGTATTTTGGTTATTTTCACCTTTAGGGGTATTTCGGTAATTTTTCCTTTTATTACTGTTTTCACTCACCTTGGCCCGTTGACAAATCCCGTGAGCTAAGATGAATGAATATATGCACTAGGTAGGATTCCAAATAAGAGGAGGTGAGTCATTAAGACCGCTTAAGTACCAAGCTCTCCCCAGATCCAATCCTAGACATGCATATACTCGTTGCCGCACATTAACCCTATGACTTGTCCACGGTCCCAATATATGAATTAAGTTTTGTGTAGTCATCATATACTAGGCCCAAAACCCCTTACAAAGCCTAGTCAAGTTCACATACCTGTATATGGCCCACTAGGCCCAATCACATTTATATGGCCCATTAAGCCCAAGTCACATTTATATGGCCCATCAGGCCTAATTCACATTTATAGTCATGCTCACATACGATTTTTCATCACATAGCATCAATTATCAAATTTTGCCTATTATGGGCCCAACAGCCCATCAGGCCCATTAAGCCTATTCTGGTTTGGTTGGCCAATTCACAGCCTAAGCCCATGGAATCGCTAATGGGGCCTCAGACAACCTATCGGTTTCCATCTCACGAGTGTTCGCGCACTCGCAAGACTGCTGTAGTCAAACTTTCAGCTTTTCGGTATTTTGACTTTTCGGCATTTCAGCTTTTGCCGATCTACTTGTGTGTGCAGTGTGTGTACACACCTTCGGCTTTATATCAAGTTATCATAGGGTAGCAGTGTTTATATCAAGTTATCATAGGGTAGCAGTGTTTATATCAAGTTATCATAGGGTAGAAGTGCACACCTTATCACCTAGAGTACTAAGTATTCATAATCGCCCGAACCTATATTCAACGTTATATTCCATTAGTAACATTCCATTAATTCAAAATAAATCCACTACTTACAGAAGAACCACCTATACTTGCCTTGATTAGATTGATCGATTGCGATCTGCCTATGTAACTCGAAATCTGACATAGTCCCCCTTCTGCATCCAGGCGGAAAGTCCCTAACGGTTGACACCTTACATCGCTTAAACTTAGGAGCCTCTATCCCAACCTCTCTGCTAGTACCCCCTTTTTCCATCAGCGATAAGACTCTTGAATGAGAGCGAAAAAGAGAAATAAATGGAGAAACTGTAGGTTAACGAAAGTTTTTGGAAGAATAAAGAAGAATCGGATTTTAAGAATGTAGAAACGAAAGAACTTAGAAATATTTAACAAAAGCTGAAGAAGATCTAATTCACTTACCGATTGCGAGATTGCTTGCCAACAAGAAATCAAACCCCCAAAGTGTATGAATCGACTTTTAAATGAAAAAGAAACAGTTGGCTAAGTTGAAGAGGGAAGAGATTGATTCGATTAAAATAGGGAAGAAAAGATCAAGAATTTGTCTTAAAGAAAAGAGGAGGTGATATGTGATTGAAGCACACAAAACAACAAATGCCCTTACTCACCCGTACGACACACATATTTATACTAATAAATAAATAAATAAATAAATAAATAAATAAATAATACACCTACACTCGTCAATCGACTTAAACTCATCAAGATAATTTCCCTTCAAATTCTCCAATTTTATCACCACCATATCTACCCTTAATCCTCATCCTAATCCCCTTGATTTTAGCCAAAAATTCCAATTTGAATTGCATTCAAATTGCTTCCACCGTACATCACTTGAGTAGCAAAATTAAATTCTCCCTTTGCGCGCGCCTCCACTCGAACTCCAAACCTCAAGGTTACTCTACCTCCCCACACGCTGCTAGCCACTACATTGCATCCTTTCTTACGCTACCATTCGGTCACAATTAATTATAAGGCTTATATGCCTAAGCCTCAGTTTTCTTAAAGAATAAAAATTTAAACTTTGCCAAGCCTAGGATTCGAACTTGCTCCCTCTCGTAACCATATCATGCTTCACGTCACTGCATCACAGGCGCTCTTGTGCCATATTTCATTCCTAACTATTTTTAAGGCCTATTAACCTGCAACCTGGTTCTCCTAAAAATATTTGCTGCCATTCAGATTCGAACCCTTGATCTCTTGGCTACACTATTCGTCCCTTGCCACCAAGCCACAAGCTCTTTTATGTCATTTCTCCTCCTCAATTAATTATAAACTTTTTTCCACACTACCCACCCTTCCTAAATAATTTAACAATTAAACTAAACACACAATTATAAAATATTTAAACACCTTCCTTTTATTCAAGTGACCTTCTAACCGATCCCAAACTCAATGCCCATTACTTTTAGGCCCAAAATCAAGGTGTTACATAACCGGATACACAAAAACATATATGTATGATGTTTTAATCTTATAAGCCAAAACAACCCACTTTCAAATCACAAATACATGTTACCCCAATTATCTAACATTAATCACAAGCTAATTCACCTTGTTTTCCAAATCAAAACATGGTCATTTCACAAGCTAATCATTATACTTTAAGTCTCATTTACAACGAATGATCAAAGACATATAAATATTATCTATAACTACTTCATCACATAACCGAATATCAATACTTGAAATTGTAGCCATTTACCTAATACATCCCGCTTATATATCATGAATTTCACTCAACAACAATGTTCAACCACAATGTCACATCATACCAAATATATACCATACACATATACTTTGACATAACTTTATCACCATTAGCAAATATATCAACCATGATTCACATATAAATATATAATGGCCGAACCATCAAAACCAAACTTAACATAATGATTAAGCCATTTTCGCATGGCTCATATTTACATAATCCAAAAACAAACATAAACATAAACTAGCCTATACATGCCATAGGTTTAAGTTCAACTTATAAAGTACCGAAAACAGTCGATAGTGTGATAAACTTCGCTGACGATCCCTGAGCTCGTAACTTGACTCCAAAATCTATAAAATAGAGGCAAACATATACACACAGTAAGCTATCATAGCTTAGTAAGTCATAAGCAAATAAATAACTCAATGACAATATTAACTCAATTAACCAAACCAATTCATGCTATCATAATCACATTTAATTTCAAACTTACAATTTCATATACAACATATACTTTCATTTAGCCGAATATACATATATCTAATATCAAAATATTATTCAATTTCAAAGCCATAATATCATTATTTAACCAAATATACATAAACTCATATACATATATTCACGAATCATTTCATAAATATTCACATTTTATATTCATAAGGCCATATATAATCATTAATAAATGTTTACACATAGATCACAAATATGATATCACTATACATAACCTTTGGCCGAATGTACTTTTTATACACACATATATTTTTATTTACATCATATATAATTTGCATACATATCAAATAACCAACTTGCCTTATTTTCAAATAGGTAATAAACTATCACATACCTGATCACTTTAGCTCGTTTTACACATTCAACCAAAACTTATCATTGCCTATTGAACCATTCAGAATTGAATAGGATACTCGGATAATCACACATATCATACAATGCCAACGTCCCAGACATTATCTTACATGTAATCACATATCGATGCTACTGTCCCAGATAGATTCTTACACAAATCAAATACGATGTCGATGTTCCAAACATGGTCTTACACGTAATCACATATATTGATGCCAACGTCCTAGACGTGGTCTTACACGAGAACACATATAAAAAATCCTATGTCCTGACATATGTATCCTATTTATTCCTAAGGTTCGTACGGGTCTTTCGAACGCCGTAACTAGATCGAATCGAAGTCGTACACATAGCTTTTAAGCTTATACATGTTCGACTTCCACATATATACTATCAAATTATTCATTTAAACATATATAGTTCTTATTTAATCAAATTAATAACATACATTTGCTTATAAACTTACCTCAGACAACGATAATCGGAACGAAACGACTAATCGACAACTTTGGTTTTCCCCCGATCCAAATCTGATTTCTTTGGTTCTTGATCTAAATATATTCAAATGAAACTCATTCAAACATAATTTCATTCAATTTTGTCCAAAAAACACATAAATAGGCAATTTACCATTTTACCCTGACATTTCACACTTTTTACAATTTAGTCCAAATTGCACAAAACACAAAACATGCAAAATTTGCACACACCATGCTTAGGCCGAATGTTACCCATGTTCATACAAGTCCATACATTTCATTTATTTCACATTTTAGTCCCTTAATTTATTATTTTTGCAATTTAGCCCTAATTACTCAAAATCATCAAAAATTCCAATACAGAACATATTAATCCAGAACATATTTTTCATAATTCATAAGCTAACATCACAAAGCTCAACTATTCATCAATGACATAACTCAAAATATTCATCAAAATCAGAAATTCAAACATTGGCTTTGTACATTACACTGCAACATCTCAAAAACGTAAAAATTATCAAAAATCGAGCTAGTTACATACCTTAATCAAGCTCAACAATGGCCAAATACCCTAAGCTTATTTCTTTTCTTTCTTTCTCAATTTTCAGTCAAAAGTATGAACAAAATGCATGGCTTTAAATTTTATGTTTTATTATAACATATATTATTTAACATTTTACAAATTTAACCTTTATAATTTAATATAACAACTTAATAATGCATGTCATTACCGTCCATTCATATACTCAATGGCCTAATTGCAAAATAAATACTTTAAATTATAAAGACACATTCAATTCAGACCTTACATATTAAACCATCAAATTTTCATTTTACGCGATTAAGCCCTTTTATTAAATCGGGCACTCAAACGACAAAATTAAAACACGAAAATTTGACGGATACTAATTCACACACAATAAACACAGAATAATTTTTAAATATTTTTTGACTCAGATTTGTGTTCCCAAAACCACTGTTCCGAATAGAGTCTAAATCAGGCTGTTACAACTCTCCCCCTTAGGGATTTTCGTCCCCAAAAATCTTACCAGTGAATAGGTTCAGATAACGTTCTTCCATTGCATCCTCAGGCTCCCACGTTGCCTCTTCCACTCTGTGTTTATGCCATAATACTTTCACAAATGGAATTTTCTTATTTCGCAATTCTTTAACTTCGCGAGCCAGAATACGAATAGGTTTTTCCTCATATGTCATATCAGACTTAATCTCAATCTCTGACGGATTAATCACATGTGAGGGATCCGATGTCTACTAAGCATCAAAACATGGAAAACATTATGGATCTTTCCTAACTCAGTTGGCAACAATAGTCTATAAGCAATCGGCCTGATACGCTCTATAATCTTATATGGCCTAATAAATCTCAGACTCAATTTGCCTTTACGACCAAATCTTAGAATTTTCTTCCACGACAAGACTTTTAAAAAGACTTTTTCCCCGATCTGAAACTCTATATCTCTTCATTTCAAGTCAGCATACGATTTCTGAAGATCTGACGCTGTTTTCAAACTTTTGCGGATAACTTTTACTTTCTGTTCAGTCTCTCTGATCAAATCGACCCTGTGTAACTTATTTTCACTGGGCTCAGTCCAATACAATGGTGTATGACATTTACAACCGTACAGAGCCTCGTAAGGTGCCATTTTGATACTTGATTAAAAGCTATTATTATACGTAAATTCAATCAGAGGTAAGTATCGTTCCTACGTACCTTCTAACTCAAGAATACAACATCTCAACATATCCTCAAGTATCTGAATAATTTATTTGGACTGACCATCTATTTGTGGATGGAAAGCAGTGCTGAAATGTAATTTCGTACCTAGTGCATCTTGTAGCTTCTTCCAAAATTGTGATGTAAACCTCGGATATCTATCTGAAACAATAGAAATAGGTACTCCATGTAATCTCACAATCTAAGAAACATACAATTTAGCTAGCTTATCAAGTGAGTAATCTGTGTGAACCAGAACAAAATGAGTCAATTTAGTCAATCTATCTACAATAACCCAGATTACATCTTTCTTGCTCGGTGTCAATGGAAAATCGGATACAAAATCCATCGTGACTCTGTCCCATTTCCACTTAGGTATCATTATCGGTTGAAGCAATCTAGAAGGTACCAGATGCTCAGCTTTTACTTGCTGATAGACTAAACATTTCGAAACAAAGTCAGAAATGTCTTGTTTCATACCATGCCACCAGTAGAGCTGTTTTAGATCATTGTACATTTTCGTACTACCCGGGCGAACAGATAGTCAACTATTCGGTTTTTGAACCTTAGACAACCCTCAGCATCAACTCAAAATTCTGAATCAACATTCAAATCACATTGGCCCCTTTTTGCTAACAAATCATTATCAACTTTCTGAGCATCACAAATCTATTCAATAAATAACGGTCCTGCTTTTAACTCAGCTATAATCGAACCATCATCAGACATAGCCATCTACGCATTCATTGTACGTAAAGAAAACAGTGATTTTTGGATTAAAGCATCAGCAACAACATTAGCCTTTCCCGGATGGTAGTCAATCACAAGCTTGTAGTCTTTTAACAGCCCTAACCATCGACACTGTCTCAAATTCAGATGTTTCTGAGTCATCAAATACTTTTGGCTTTTGTGATCAGAATAAACATGACATCTCTTATCGAACAGATAGTGACGCCATATCTTCAATGCAAGCACAATAACTGCCAATTCTAGATCGTGTGTCAGATAGTTCTTTTCATGCGATTTTAACTGTCTTGAGGCATAAGCTACAACTTTTCCTTCCTGCATCAAAACACAGCCCAACCATTTAAAGATGTATCACTATAGATAACAAATTCTTTACCTGATTCTGGTTGAACTAGTACTGGAGCTTTGGTCAAAAGGGCTTTCAGTTGATCAAAACTTTTCTGACCACTCGAAACTTAACATCTTTCTATAATAGCTTCATCATTGGGGTTGCAATCATAGAGAAACCTTTCACAAACTGTCTATAGTAACCAGCAAGTCCCAGAAAACTTCAGACTTTAATAGTTAAGTGATGCTATTTTTCTAACATCTTTTGTCTCCAACTTGAATGCAATGTTGGAGAGTTATGCTTGTGCCTTCCATCCCTTTCTCCCATTCACTCATTTTCTTTGAATTTTTCATCCATCTTTTGTTTCTTTTCTCCTCATTGATCACAACATCGTGTCACCCCTTTTGGTTGCTCTTCCTTACCATTTTCTTTGTTTTACCTTATTTTTGTTTAATAATTTGATACCATCACCTCCAATAACTAGTTCTCCACCATACTAGCACCATATCACCACCCTTGCACCATTTCAAAATCATTTTCTTTTATAGCTCTTTTCCTTCCCTCTTTCTTTATATGAATATCACCAATACTTTTTTTTTCGTTCTACTTTTTAAACAACATAATTCTAAGAGATTTAATTCTTTTTCCCAATTTATTTCTTCATATTGTCGAATCCTAAAATCCTTTTGGGGTTGTTCTTCATTACTTTTTATCCTTGACAATTATTGGTAAACAAAGTATTTTTTATTCTTTTATCATTAATTTTCAATTATTCATATCCTCTTTTCTTCTTATGGTAATCCTATTTAATCTATTCTTATTTTTCCTTCAATTATTAGATCATCATCAATCGTAGCTTTTTTTGACCTCTGTAATAAGGGTGTAATTATTAAGGTTTGATTCTGGAGTTATAATCTTTTTTGTGAATCCAAGTTCGAATTTTTGTGAAAGAGGTTTGAAAGGTATTAATTTAGTCTTGACTCATTTGGAACTGAAGTATTCAAGTTTGGATTAGGATTCACGATTTGGAGAAGATCAAGGTGCGTGTTTTATTCAAGTTCAATATGTGATGATTTTGATTATGATTAACTAGTTATTTTTACAATCATAAGTAATAACAAAATATCATGTAAGTGATTATGTGGATTTAAGGTAAGTTATTTTTACTTGAATCTTATTGATATGACATAATATGCATTGTTACTATGTGGTTTCATTCTAATCTCATGTTGTAAGCATGGGTTACCATGACTATTGATATTGATTTTTACATGAAATCTTGTTTAACATGCCTATTATGTTGTGAATGAGATTGCATACCATGATGCATTAGATGGGATTAGGAAAACATGTAAGGATGAAGATGTGGTACTTTAATAATCGAAAAATATTGGTGGTTTATCCTCAAATGTGTTTGGCAGTTTGTCTGCAATTTTAGTGGCTTGACCACAACTATGTGTATTGGCAGCTTATTTGCAAATTTGGTGGCTTTTTCCACATATGTGCTGGTGTGTTATGGATGGATGAGTTCTGGGAACTTCTTTTGGTGTGTAGCAGTTATGGGTAGGATGTTTCGAAAAATTATGCATAACTGTTTTGATGAAAAATTTGTATTGACATTATCACGTGCGTAAAAGTTTACATATTTGATTAAATATGTGTTTGTAAATAACTTTGATATGTTATATGTGATATTTGATATTTATCTTGAAATAAAATTTACACTGAGCTTATTAGCTCACCCATTTGGTTTTCATAAAATTTACATATAATACCCATGCGTAGGACTTGAATGCAACAGTTGGAGGAGTCTCTCAGATTTAATTTTAATAAAGTACTTTACAAACTATTTGGGTTTTTTTTTTCGACATTAGACTTTGGATTATTTCGGCCATTTATAATTTTAATACAATAACGCTAAGCATGCATAATCGATGAATTTTAAACGTTTTAAATATTATTTTTAGAACTTAATAATGTTTTCACTTGATATTAAGTAATTTCAAATATAATTTTTCTAAAGTAATATTAAGTCCGCTGCAAATTGTTTACATATAGATTATATGTAAGTAATGTTTTAAACTAATAATTGTAATTTTCCTTCGAAAATGATGAAAAGCATTAATATGATTTTTAAGAGAATTTTCTCAAATTAATCATGTATTACTAATTTTCCTCAATGATAATAATTATTTTGAAATAACCAAATTTTTCATAAAAAATTTAAACATAATTGTTTTAAATAGAAGAAGCTTTTTATGGAATTAACGTGGCTTCCAAAATTTGGTCATAATGTTTAGGCTAGGTTTAGGGGTTACATTTAGTGGTATTAAAGTCGAGTTCAGGACTCGGACTGTTGATTTTTAATTGAGTTTGTATGCATGTTTTAAAGAGTATTTTTAAAAATATATATATTACTATTAAATTTCAAAACTAAATTTCTAACAATTTGAGACTTTGATGCTGATTCCTCTTTAAATGATGTACTTTTTGAGATTTAGATTGAAAATTTATGTTATTGAAATTCTTGATCATAAGACTATAAATAGATGTGAATAATTAAGAAATTTTTTGAAACTGTAGATTTTAGAACTGAAAACTTTCAGGTAATGATTAGTGGTTGTTCATTTCCTTTGAAACTATAGATAAAACCTTAAGACTATAGACTCAAGGCTGTTAAGAATAGTTGAGGTATGAAAAATCGTGAGGTTCAGAGTCGTGTTTCTCAAGAAGAGTCATTTGCTTATTAGGGATGTAACATCCTGATTTTCGGGTTTTTCGCGATTCCTGATATTTTAAGTAAATTTCTAAAATTTGGTATGTAATGATGGAATTCATAATTTGGGTATGTAAATGGGCTTATGGAAGGCCCATGAGTTGGCCAAAACCTTGTAGAATTTTTTAAATTTTGGACTTAGGAGTTAGGGGTTCTGGCTAGGTGCCCTTATATTAAGTTGTGGGTAAAGTGTATCACAAAAAGAGCTTTGGTAGAGTGGCAAGGGTGACGCCACTAAGCTCCTAAAAAGGTGGCGTGTGGGCATAGAGGAAGATCTGGGTTCGATTCTGTGTTGGCAAATAAGAGTATTTATTTTGTGTGCGTGAAGGGTAAGTGTTGGAACTTAAGTGGATTCTGTAAGAGGAGAGTTGGATCAAGTCAAATGCATAAATTAAGGAGGGATAAGGGAGAGATTTTAGGGATGTGATATGGAGATAGAGTTGGCGAATAAGGAGATTGGAGATGGGATTTTCGGCAAAGGGCATTAGGTTAGTAATTTCGGCATTAGGGTCTTAGTTGTGCCGATTTCTTCTTTAGTGTGTAGCCTTTTCTCTCTTTTCTTTTCCAGCCGAATCTACCTCCCTCCTATTCATTTTATTCCTTTTCTTCTTTCAAATCAGCCCACTATTTCCTCCATTCACCATTGTTTCTTTCCTTATCTCTATTTTTGCCAAGTGCCGCAAAAAGTCAAATCGATGAAGATAGGGGTGCCGATTCTTTGTGACCAGCAACCTTTTCTTCCTTTTCAATAGTTGGCGTTCGGTTCCTTTACTTTTAGACATCCAGATTCAAGAGGAGAAAGACGTGGTAAGTGTTCAAACTCTAAACAATTCCTAGTGTAGCTTTGGCCAAAAGTCGAAACTCCAAGTTTAGGAGATGGCGAATATGGGCATAGACTCTATGGGGTCTTCTTTTAATATTTTTGGTTTATTTATTGAAGGAGCAGCAAGGTGTAGTGTCGATTTGGAGTAGCTTGGATCACGGAGTAGCTAGGCCTAGTCATCAATCGCGACAAAGGTAAGGTGCCTAAGGCCATTATGGATGGTGGCCGAATGTGTAAGTGTTAATATTGGAAAGTTCTTGATTTGGTTCAAATATTGCGAGCTGATCTATTTAACAATTGATTATAGGAGAAATCGCATAGGAGATCTCGTCAAGGAATATCGCAAATCGTGTGTAACGAACCCTTTCATAGCTTAAAGCGATAAAATGCGAAAAGTCAAATGCCAAATTCGGCATTTCGAGGACTTGTGAGCAAGTTTAACGCTCACTAGTTAGTTAGAATCGATGAGACGGTGATCGAGAATGATGGAAACGGTAAGAATGTGATTTTTGGCGTTCTTGGTAAGTTGGGCCTCGAGGGGTCAAGTGGGGCCCATTGGGCTTTCCTACCATTTGGGTAAAATTGGTAGAAAACGGAAATCATATATGGCATGATAAGACTGTTAAAACCGTTATGGAATATAGGCTAAATGGGCCTAGATGACGAAATTGGCTAAGTAGGGCCCATTAGGGGTTTTAGGCCCAATAACTCGATTTCGCTAAAAATGGGCCAGAATCACTGTTTGCACCCATGGATTGTTAGTAATCGTTAATGAACATGGAAACCCTAATTTTTGGTAAAATTATGAGATTACCCTTATACCATGAAAATGACCGTTTTGCCCCTAGGTAAAAATGACCATTATACCCCTAGGGTTTATGTATGATTTTAATACATGGGATTTTGATAAATATGGTATGTATGATATGCACATGATATGTATGATATGCACATGATGTAATCATAACTGCATTGGGTTGGGTTTTTATATGGATGGAGGAAGTGAAAAAGGGCTTATGCCCCAGTTATCAAAAGGGCTTATGCCCGCTTATCAAAAGGGCTTATGCCCGCTTATCAAAAGGGCTTATGCCCCGCTTATAAAAGGGCTTATGCCCTGCTTATTGAAAGGGCTTTTGCCCTGCTTATTAAAAGAGGCTAGGCCTCCAGTTATATGATAAAGCAGCTATGCTGCCAGTGGAGAGTTTGGCGGGGTGGGTCGAGTTAATCCCCACATGGTGTGTTGGTTGGTACGGTGGAGAGTAGCGGATGGTGGGTTGAGTAGTCTCCCAGATGGGTTTGCATTCTTTCATTGACATTATATGTGATATTGAAATGGGCCTATGGGCCATATTGCCACCGTAAAGGCTTCGCCCAAGAATATGAAATTTGAAAAGGCTTTACCAAGTGTTATGAAATATGAATTATGAAAAGGGCTATGGCCCGGTGCATGTTGAGATTGGGGTTGGGCTTAGACCCAACAGTCGTTATTGTTTTGGGCTCGAAAGGGCTTGTTGCACATCGAGTTTCCAAACTCACCCCTTTCCTTAACCTTGCAGTGAGCCTTGATGTGGGGACTTGGGCGGAGAGGATTCTGAATGGCCACGGTGATCATCTTTGGGCTTTTAAATAAGTGTTGGTTTTCATTTAATTTCCTTTAATTATTATTTATTTTTGGGTTGTAATAAGGCCAATTTTAACTTTCCTTTTATTTCTTTTTGAATTATTTTAATTTTAATAACTTTAAAAATTGGTTAATAATTATTCAAATGGGCTAGACTTAGGACGTGTTTTCAAAATGATACTTGTTTTCAAAATATCTCAACACCACGATTAATCGATTTATCAAAGACGTCCACTTAAACAAATTTAAATTCAATATAACAAAGTGTGGCTATGGTTTTGGGCATGTCTAGGATTGGATCCAATTAAAGAGCTTGGTACTTAAGCAGCCTTCATGGCTCACCTCCACTGTCTCAGATACCTACCTGGTGCCCAGCTTCCATACACTTTGTTAACTCAATAAAATATATGGTTTTAAAACACTAAAACGGAACGTGGGTTTTCAACTCCAATGTGGCACGCCGATTCGCCATAACGTCGGGCCGGGTTTTGGGTGTTACATTTAGTGGTATCAGAGCTAAGTTGCAACAACTCGGCCGTGGATCGGTCCGAAAATCTATTTGAAAGCTTAGGCCTAAGAAGGGTATTTTTGGAAATAGTTTCAAAAGTTCATTTTAAAGATGTTTTATGGAAAATATATGTTAAAAGGTACCATTTTCTGCTTTTAATCAAGAGTTCAAAATAAAGGAGTTTTCAAATCAAAGTTTTCAATTTCTATTTTCGATAATCAAAACATGGTTTTTTTAGAGAAAGAAGTGGCGATCGAATCCCGGCACCAAGTCTGTAAGTATATTTTCCTTACAATAAATGATATTGATATGATATTATGAATAGTGCTAAGACCCTACTATGATACCTTAGCTAGGTAGAGTCAGTAAACAGTAGGAATGAGACCGTAGCTAGGCTATGATGATACAAAACAATCCTTGAACTGCTATATCTACATAAGACATTTTCTTAATAAATAGTGGAACGTTATACTAATTTCATAAAATTCAGAATCGATAATTCGATATGAGTACTAGAGGAGCTCAGGACGAGGCCGCGGACGTGGTCGCGGAAGGGTGCAAGTTGAATCTTCATCCTCGGGGCATAGGCCACCGAGAACCAGGTGTCTTTGCAAGCAACGGAGACCTGGTCTTATGATCGGGTCATGGGGATGACGCTTTATCCCAAGCCATGTTAAGGGTTTTAGAAAGAGTGGCTGGAGCTAGTACTGGGACGGTGAATAGGGGGTCTATATCGGAGCGACTCCGGGCCAACGGAGCAGAGGTATTTAGGGGTGTATCTGGAGTGGCCCCGAATGTGGCAGAATATTGGCTGGAGGCTACAGAACGGATCATGGACGATCTAGACTGCTCAGTGGAGCAAAAGCTGAAAGGAGCTGTGTCGCTGCTACGTGACGAAGCATACCGATGGTGGATCACCGTAAGGGAGAGTACCCCAATTGAGCAAGTAACCTGGGAATTGTTCAAAACTGCCTTTAAAGGGAGGTATGTTGGAGCAAGCTATGTGGATGCTCGTCGAAAGGAATTCTTGAATCTGACTCAAGGTGATAAGACTGTAGCAGAGTATGAGGCAGAATTTTTGAGGCTGAGTCGATATGCTAGTGGTATAGTGGTAACTGAATACGAGCGCAGTGTCCGCTTCGAGGATGGTCTCCGCGATGAGCTTAGGATATTGATAGCTCCACAGAGGGAGCGTGGTTTTGCTGCTTTGGTAGAAAAGGCTAAGATAACTGAGGAGGTGAAGCCGAGTGAGCGATGAATCGTGAGAAGGATCGACCAGATTCAAGAGGGATTTCAGACCCTCGAGTGCCACGAATCAAGTGTTAAAAGAGCAAGGATGGAGGAACCGGTTCGAGCAGTTCCAAAGAATACTTATAGAC
Source organism: Gossypium arboreum (assembly GCF_025698485.1). NCBI lineage: Eukaryota > Viridiplantae > Streptophyta > Magnoliopsida > Malvales > Malvaceae > Gossypium > Gossypium arboreum. The sequence continues at coordinate 78,728,470 of NC_069082.1, read as the reverse complement.
CGCAGCTTGCGGTGGACTGTGGTAGGGTGCATATGGGGAGGCCGAAACGAATCGGAGCATGTTTTCGATGTGGGTCAAAGGAGCATAAGTTTAGAGAGTGTCCTCGGAGGACAACTCAGAGCTAACGGCAGAGCAAAGGGATGTCCAACCACGGCGAGGAGGACCACCACCACAGAGGGGTCGTGGGCAAGGTAGAGGTGGCAATGGTAATGGACGAGGACGTGGGGCACCTGGCAGAGGTGCTGGTCATGTCAAGCTCGACAACCGGCGTTGGTTTATGCTTTGCACGACGCCGTGAGGAGGGTGACGCCCCGATGTTATAATCTGCACGTTCTTCATTCATAGCATGCCTTAATCGCTTTGATTGATGTGGGTTCCACCCACTCGTATGTTGCTTGTGATGTATCTGGGGCTTTGGATGTGCTTCCCGAGAAGACCGTGAGTGGGGTATCGATAATAAGTCCATTGGGACATTCGGTTAAGGTAGATAAAATTTTTAGGCGATCTGTTAGTGACACAAGATAAAATCTTTGAAGGAGATTTGATGGAGCCGCCATTTCGGATTTTGATCTTATTTTGGGAATGGATTGGTTAGCTAAGCACAAGGCGACGTTGGATTGTGCTTTGCAAAGAGGATGGTACTAAGAACCGTCAAGATGAGGAGATAATGGTCATAGAGGAACGAAGGGATTATTTATCCAATGTTGTTTCGGCGTTAAGAGCCGAGAAGTTGATCCGGAAAAGTTGTGAGGCGTACTTGGCCTTTGTAAGTCAAACGGGACTTGAGGAGATAACGGTGGATTCGGTTAGGACTATTAAGGAATTTCAGGATGTATTCCCAGATGAACTTCCTGGATTACCCCCGAACAGAGAAGTCGAGTTTGGAATCGACTTACTACCTGGAACAGCTCCTGTGTCCATTGCGCCTTATCGGATGGCACCAAAGAAGTTGGTAGAATTGAAAGCTCAGATTCAAGAGTTGTTGGATAGAGGGTTTATAAGACCAAGTGTTTCTCCGTGGGGTGCACCGGTATTGTTCGTAAAGAAGAAAGATGGGACTATGCGAATGTGTATTGACTATCGGCAGTTGAATAAGCTGACTATCAAGAACAAGTATCTGTTACCAAGGATCGATGATCTGTTCGACCAATTAAAAGGAGCCTCGGTGTTTTCTAAGATCGACCTTCGGTCGGGATATCATCAATTAAGAGTTAAAGAGGGGGATATTTATAAGACGGCGTTCAGACTCGATACGGTCATTACGAAGTTTCGGTAATGCCATTTGGGTTGACTAATGCAACGGCAAAGATTCATGGATTTGATGAATCGGTATTCCACCATACTTGGATCGGTTTGTAGTCATTTTATTGATGATATCTTGGTGTATTCGGAAACGGAAGAGAAGCATGATGAGCATCTTCGTAGTAATCGCAAGTGTTAAGGGAGAAGCAACTTTATGCAAAGTTTAGTAAGTGCGAGTTTTGGTGAAGGAAGTTACCTTCTTGGGGGCATGTTGTGTCTCTGAAGGGATCAAGGTGGACCTCGAAAGATTGAAACAATCTTGGAATGGAAGCCACCAAGTCGGTAATGAGATTCAAGTTTTCGGGTTAGCGAGTGTTATTATCGAGATTCGTGGAAGGATTTTCGTGATGGCAAGACCGCTAATCTAAACTTATAAGGAAGGGAGCACCTTTTGTTTGGACAGATAAGCAGAAGAGGCTTTTGAGAAGTTGAAGAAGGTTTTGACTAAGCGCCAAGATTGATTCACCAGAGGTCGGTAAGGATTTCACGTGTGTGCGCAATGATGCGTCACATGTAGGTTTGGGTGCGTGTTGATGCAAGAGGGTAAAGTGGTCGCTATGCTTCACGACGCCTTAAGCCACATGAGGTGAACTACCCTACGATGACTTGGAATTAGCGGCGGTAATCTTTGCACTTAAGATATGGAGGCATTACCTGTATGGAGAGAAATGCATCATCTATATGGATCACAAGAGTCTTAAGTACTTGCTGACTCAAAAGGAGCTGAATCTTAGGCAGTGAAGGTGGATAGAGTTGTTAAAGGACTATGACTGTTCGATTGAGTACCACCCAGGTAAGGCGAATGTCGTGGCTGATGCGCTAAGTCGAAGAACTGTGGTGGAATTAAAGGCGATGTTTGCTCGTCTAAGTTTGTATGCCGACGGGAGTTTGTTGGCAGAGTTACAGGTGAGACCGACTTGGGTAGAACAGATTAAGAAGCAACAGTTGGAGGACGAGTCGTTGGTTGCTCGATTTCGGCAAGTTGAGAAGGGGGAGAATCCTGACTTTGGGTTAAATAGTGAGGGAGTTCTTTGTTTTCGAGGAAGAATTTGTATGCCGAAAGACTCCGACTTGAGATTGATGATTTTGAAAGAGGAACATAATGGACCTTGTGCTATGCATCCAGGAGGGAGTAAGTTGTATCGAGACTTGCGAGAGCAATATTGGTGGCCTTTGGGCTTAGCGAGAAGTGACCGAATTTGTTGGGAGATGTTTGACATGTCAACAAGTGAAGGCCGAGCATCAACTACCTTCGGGATTGTTATAGCCGGTAAAGATACCACTTTGGAAGTGGGAAAGGGTAACTATGGACTTTGTAAGTGGGTTGCCGTTGACACCTTCTAAGAAGGATTCGGTTTGGGTGATTGTGGATAGACTCACGAAAGTCGCTCATTTCATACCGTCCGAACCGATTACTCACTTCAGAAGTTGGCCAGATTGTATGTGGCGGAAATAGTACGGTTGCATGGTGTGCCAGTATCGATAATTTCAGATCGAGACCCAAGGTTTACATCTCGGTTTTGGCAGAAGTTGCATGAGGCATTGGGAACGCGATTGGATTTCAGTACGGCTTTTCACCCTCAGTCGGATGGGCAGTCAGAGAGGGTTATTCAGATTTTAGAGGATATGTTGAGGGGTTGTGCTATTGAGTTTAAAGACAGCTGGGAGGACCATTTGCCCTTAGCGGAGTTCGCGTATAACAACAGTTATCAAGCAAGTATTCAGATGGCTCCATATGAGGCACTATATGGGCGAAGGTGTCGCCGCCTACTTGTTGGGCGTAATTGGGGAAAGGCAAATACTTGGACCGAGTTGGTAGCGAATCAAGACAAGATTAAGGTAATCGGGAAGAGGTTAAAGAGGCGGCGGATCGACAAAAGTCTTATGCCGATCTGAGCGTAAGGATATTGAATATGCGGTAGGAGACATGGTTTTTTGAAAGTTTCGCCTTGGAAGAAGATCTTGAGATTTGGTAAGAAGGGTAAGTTGAGCCCACGGTTTATTGGACCTTATCGAATCATTGCGGATAGGGCGGTGGCTTATCAACTAGAGTTACCTCGAATTGGATCGCATTCACGATGTCTTCCATGTGTCCATGCTAAGGCGATATCGTTCGACCCAACTCATATCGTGCGATTGCGTAAATTGAGGTACAATGGATTTGACCTTTGAAGAGGAACTGTGCAAATACTTGATCGTGATGTCAAGGTGTTGAGAAAGAGGTCATCCGTTGGTGAAGGTACTTTGGAGAAACCATGGCAAGGAAGAAGCTACCGGGAGACCAAGAGGCAATGCGTCAAGATACCCTCAACTGTTTGGACCTGTAAATTTCAAGGCCAAATTTCTTTAAGGAGGGTAGAGTTGTAACATCCCGATTTTCGGGTTTTCGCGATTCTCGATATTTTAAGTAAATTTCTAAAATTTGGTATGTGATGATGGAATTCATAATTTGGGTATGTAAATGGGCTTATGGAAGGCCCATGAGTTGGCCAAAACCCGTAGAATTTTTTAAATTTTGGACTTAGGAGTTAGGGGTTCTGGCTAGGTGCCCTTATATTAAGTTGTGGGTAAAGTGTATCACAAAAGAGCTTTGGTAGAGTGGCAAGGGTGACTTAACTAAGCTCCTAAAAAGGTGGCGTGTGGGCATAGAGGAAGATCTGGGTTCGATTCCCTGTGTTGGCAAATAAGAGTATTTATTTTTGTGTGCAGGAAGGGTAAGTGTTGGAACTTAAGTGGATTCTGTAAGAGGAGAGTTGGATCAAGTCAAATGCATAAATTAAGGAGGGATAAGGGGAGAGATTTTAGGGATGTGATATGGAGATAGAGTTGGCGAATAAGGGAGATTGGAGAGGGATTTTTCGGAAAAGGGCATTAGGTTAGTAATTTGGCATTAGGGTCTTAGTTGTGCCGATTTCTTCTTTGGTGTGTAGCCTTTTCTCTCTTTTCTTTTCCAGCCGAATCTACCTCCCTCCTATTCATTTTTCTTCCTTTTCTTCTTTCAAATCAGCCCACTATTTCCTCCATTCACCATTGTTTCTTTCCTTATCTCTATTTTTGCCGAAGTGCATAAAAAGTCAAATCGATGAAGATAGGGGGTGCCGATTCTTTGTGACCAGCAACCTTTTTCTTCCTTTTCAATAGTTGGCGTTCGGTTCCTTTATCTTTTAGACATCCGGATTCAAGAGGAGAAAGACTGTGGTAAGTGTTCAAACTCTAAACAATTCCTAGTGTAGCTTTGGCCAAAAGCCGAAACTCCAAGTTTAGGGAGATGGCCGAATATGGGCATAGACTCTATGGGGTCTTCTTTTAATATTTTTGGTTTATTTATTGAAGGAGCAGCAATGTGTAGTGTCGATTTGGAGTAGCTTGGATCGCCGGAGTAGCTAGGCCTAGTCATCAATCGCGACAAAGGTAAGGTGCCTAAGGCCATTATGGATGGTGGCCGAATGTGTAAGTGTTAATATTGGAAAGTTCTTGATTTGGTTCAATTATTGCGAGCTGATCTATTTAACAATTGATTATAGGAGAAATCGCATAGGAGATCTCATCAAGGAATATCGCAAATCAAGTGTGTAACGAACCCTTTCATAGCTTAAAGCGATAAAATGCCGAAAAGCCGAAATGTCGAAATTCTGGCATTTCGAGGACTTGTGAGCAAGCTTAACGCTCACTAGTTAGTTAGAATCGATGAGACGGTAATCGAGAACGATGGAAACGGTAAGAATGTGATTTTGGCGTTCTTGGTAAGTTGGGCCTCGAGGGGTCAAGTGGGGCCCATTGGGCTTTCGGCCCATTTGGGTAAAATTGGTAGAAAACGAAATCGTTATATGGCATGATAAGACCGTTAAAACCGTTATGGAATATAGGCTAAATGGGCCTAGATGACGAAATTGGCTAAGTAGGGCCCATTAGGGGTTTTAGGCCTAATAACTCGATTTCGCTAAAATGGGCCGTAATCATTGTTTGCACCCATGGATTGTTAGTAATCGTTAATGAACATGGAAACCCTAATTTTGGTAAAATTATGAGATTACCCTTATACCATGAAAATGACCGTTTTGCCCCTAGGTAAAAATGACCATTATACCCATAGGGTTTATGTATGATTTTATTACATGGGATTTTGATAAATATGGTATGTATGATATGCACATGATATGTATGATATGCACATGATGTAATCATAACGCATTGGGTTGGGTTTTATATGGATGGAGGAAGTGAAAAGGGCTTATGCCCCGCTTATCAAAAGGGCTTATGTCGCAGATTATCAAAAGGGCTTATGCCCCGCTTATAAAAGGGCTTATGCCCTGCTTATTGAAAGGGCTTTTGCCCTGCTTATTAAAAGAGGCTAGGCCTCCGGTTATATGATAAAGCACTATCTTTGCCAAAGTGGAGAGTTTGGCGGGGTGGGTCGAGTTAATCCCCACATGGTGTGTTGGTTGGTACGGGTGGAGAGTAGCGGATGGTGGGTTGAGTAGTCTCCCCAGATGGGTTTGCATTCTTTCATTGACATTATATGTGATATTGAAATGGGCCTATGGGCCATACCGTTTACCATAAAGGCTTCGGCCCAGTAATATGAAATTTGAAAAGGCTTCGGCCCAGTGTTATGAAATATGAATTATGAAAAGGGCTATGGCCCAGTGCATGTTGAGATTGGGGTTGGGCTTAGACCCAACAGGCTGTTATTGTTTTGGGCTCGAAAGGGCTTGTTGCACACCGAGTTTCCAAACTCACCCCTTTCCTTAACCTTGCGGTGAGCCTTGATGTGGGGACTTGGGCGGAGAGGATTTAGAGTGGCCACGGTGATCATCTTTGGGCTTTTAAATAAGTGTTGGTTTTCATTTAATTTCCTTTAATTATTATTTATTTTGGGTTGTAATAAGGCCAATTTTAACTTTCCTTTTATTTTTTTGAATTATTTTAATTTTAATAACTTTAAAATTGGTTAATAATTATTCAAATGGGCTAGACTTAGGACGTGTTTTCAAAATGATACTTGTTTTCAAAATATCTCAACACCACGATTAATCGATTTATCAAAGACGCCCACTTAAACAAATTTAAACTCGATATAACAAAGTGTGGCTATGGTTGTGGGCATGTCTAGGATTGGATCCAATTAAAGAGCTTGGTACTTAGCGCCTTCATGGCTCACCTCCTCTGTCTCGGATACCTACGGTGCCCACTTCCATACACTTTGTTAACTCAATAAAATATATGGTTTTAAAACACTAAAACGGAACGTGGGTTTTCAACTCCAATGTGGCACGTCAGATTCGGCCATAACGTCTGGGCCGGGTTTGGGGTGTTACAAGGGACTTGTGCCTGACCTTGAGACAAATGACACCGTGTATATGCATGCTGCTAAAGGGAAAAACCAAAAGACTAGGGATGGAGTAGTGCCCCAAACAATGTTGGGAATTTTAGAAAGATTTTTCAAAACTTTGGTTGAGAAGACCAAGATAGTTTAAGAGAGTAATTGCTTGGAGTGAGAGAAAGAGAAAATGAATAAATAACTAAATTAGAGGTTTTGGTTCTACTGGCTCAAAATTGTGACTTTGGAAGCAGGTCAGTGGGCAAACTTTAGCGGAGTCTTGCAACAGTGAATACTGGAGGTTCTATTAGTTCAGAAAGAATTCTTGTTTGTAAGTACTATAGTAAGTGACATTTGAGCAAGTGTTGGAAAAAGTCAAATGCATGCTTCAGATGTGGGTTAATTGAACATCGTGTTAAGGATTGTTCACGTTATTCTCTTAGTCAGATGCAAGCTTCGGATCAGAAGTGAAATCAGAGATTGGTTTATGTAGCTAGGGGTCGAGAGGATCGAGATGCATTTGGCATTAATATAGGAACTTTTACAATCCATTCTAATTGTACCTTGCATTGATTGAGAATGGTTTTACTGAAATGTTTTTTGTTTAAAGTGTTTCTGTTAAAATGAGAATTTTGGGTAGAGGAAATCAATAGTGATATTTCTGTAGATAGTTCCTTGAGACAATTCGTGATAGTGAATAAGAAGTTCGTTGGTAGTTTAAGGCAAAATAATGTTTGGAACTACATTGGAATTAGAGTTTCACAACGGAAGCATAGTGGTTAGTTTGTAAAGAGGAGTTATGGATTTTGTGTTCAGTGTATTGCATGATAACAAGAATTTCGAGAACAATTTTTTTTAAGCAGGGAAATTTGTCACATGCCAAAAATCAGGTTAGTAGAAATTGGGGTTAGCGAACTAATAGTGGTTACACTTTGACTTTTAAAAGTTATCTTTGCACATTAGATAGTAATAAGTATTTAGTCTAGTGGTTAAGTAAGGGTGGAATTGTCCTTGAAGATATGAACTCGAGTCCTTTCCCTCACATCATTTGTTATAATGAGCAATTTTGCATCAAAATCATAGTTTGTGTTATGCCTTATTTAAAAATAAATTTTGTTAGCATTTCACAAGCATTTGAATTGTTTTAGTGGTTAAAAACCTTAACTAACTCCTAAGTGAAACAAGTCTAATTCCCCATGCTATCATATTTTACTAATTTTTTTTATCAAAGATGGTTATTTTCAGTTGTTTTGTAACTCCTTTATTCAGAATTCAAAGGTGCAATTTTTATAGTTAAGTGATGTTATTTTTCTAACATCTTTTGTCTCCAACTTGAATGCAATGTTGGAGAGTTATGCTTGTGCCTTCCATCCTTCTCTCCTATTCACTTATTTTCTTTGAATTTTTCATCCATCTTTTGTTTCTTTTCTCCTTATTGATCACCAACTTGTGCTGCCCTTTTTGGTTGCTCCTCGTTGCCATTTTCTTTGGTTTACCTTACTTTTGTTGAATAATTTGATACCATCACCTCCAACCACCACTTCTTCACCATAGCATCACTATATCACCACCCTTGCACCACCTTAAAACTGTTTTCATTTATAGCTCTTTTTCTTTATTCTTTCTTCATTTGAACATCACCAATACTTTTTTTTCATTATTCTTTTTAAACAACATAATTCTCATAGATTTAATTATTTTCCTTACTTTATTTCTTCATATTGTTGAATCTTAAAATCATTTTGGGGGTGTTCATCATCATTTTTCATCCTTGACAATTATTGGTAAACAAAGTATTTTTATTTTTTTTATCTTTAATTTTTTATTCATATCCTATTTTCTTCTTATAGTAGTTCCATCTAATCTATTCTTATTTTTCCTTCAATGATTAGATGCTCAAAATGAAATAGATCATTGTAATAGCCCTAATCTGTATCCGTCGCTGAATAGAGTTACAAGGCATTATAGATCAACCACAACATAAATCATACATTTTTGCAATCATAATTAAAATCCATTCATCTCAATCACTTTGTCTCTTATAAGGTCCTACGAGACCTTAAAACATGTAACACCCCTTACTTGAGTCCAAGGTTGGGACTGAGTACGAGGCATTACTAGACTTAAACACATGCATTCCAACATTTACAAATCATAAAAACTCGATCAAATTTAAAACTTTTCAAAATTTGTCTAGAATTCCTTATTATGGGCTTACAAGGTCCAAAACAAGCTTTAAGGACGATTCGGAACCAACTTGAGTCCTTTAAAGAATTCTGGAAAATTACTCTTAAAATAGGGGCACACACCCGTGTGGAAAGGGTGGCACGCTCGTGTGGCCTTCTTGACATTGCCGTGTTGAAGGCCCGTGTAGGTCACATGGCCTAAACACATCGGGACACGCCTGTGTCCCTAACCCGTCTGGAATTAATTCGTAATTCGAACCATCAAAGGTTTTCACAAGGCCTGGCACATGCCAGTGTCCATGGCTCGTGTCCCTCACAGGCCAAGACACGCCCGTGTCTCAGCCCGTGTCCAAAAACCTTGACATTCTATTTCTGACGTCAGCAACCATTTAGGGGCACAAGGCCAAGGCACACGTGTAACAACCCGATTTAGACCCTAATCGGAACAGTGGTTTCAGAACCATGAATCTGAGTCAGAAAAATATTTTAAAATTATTTTCTGTGTTTATTATGTGTGAATTTTTGTGTGTGAAATTTTCGTGATTTAATTTTGTCGTTTGAGTGCCTGATTAATTAAAAGGACTTAATCGCATAAAAGAAAATTTGATGGTTAATTGTAATAGGGCCAAATTGTTGATGTCTTTTTAAATGGAGGCATTTAAGTTGCAATTAGACCAACATAATAAATGTTGGAAGGTTGTAGACAACCAATATAAAGAAATTATATTATATAATAAGGTTAATTAGGTAAATTAAATAATATATTAATATATATGTTATAATATACTATGATTAAAATAAGTTTTCATATTATCTTTCTCTTGGCCAAAACTTACACAAGAAAGAAAAAGAAAAAGAAGCTAGGGTTCGATTACATTCAAGCTTGATTAAGATATGAGTTTAGCTCGATTTTTGATAATTTCTACGTTTTTGAGATCGTTGCTTCGAGTACTACAAAACCCATGATTGAATTTTTTACTTTGGTGAATATTTTGAGTTATGCCATTGTTGAGAGCTTATTATTTTTGTTGTTTGATGATGAAATATGAAAGATATGTTTTAGATGAACATATTTTGTATTGGAGTTTTTGATGATTTTGAGTAATTAGGACTAAATTGCAAAAATAATAATTTGAGGGACTAAAATGTGAAATAAATGAATTATATGGGCTTGTATAGACATGGGTAACATTCGGCCTAACATGAGTACTTTGAGATTTTGCATATTTTGTGTTTTGTGCAATAGGGACTAAATTGTAAAAATTGTAAATGCTAGGGTAAAATGGTAATTTGCCCATTTATGTGTTTTTGGACTAAATTAAATGAAAATATTTTTGAGTGAGCTTAATTTGAATATGTTTAGATCAAGAACCAAAGAAATTGGATTTAGATCAGGGAAAAACGAAAGTTGTCGACTAGTTGCCCTGTTCTGTTTTACATCGTCTGATGTAAGTATATAAGCAAATAGACTTGTTTAATTGTAGTTAAATGTTAATATTATATGCTGGTATGAAATGTGTGAACATATATAAGCTATGGCCAAATATGATTAAGTTTGGCTATTATATCTCTGAATTGGTTTCGATTGAGTTACGACGTCTAAAAGCCCCGTATGAACCTTAGGAATAGTTAGGATACATATGTCATGACATAAGATTCCGATATATGTGTACGAGTAAGACCATGGTATTGATATGCGATTTTGATATATGATTACGAGTAAGACCCTGTCTGGGACAGTGGCATCGATATATGACTACATGTAAGACCACATCTGGGACGTTGGCATTGTACGACTTGTGTGTTTATCCAAGTGTCCTATCCAATTCTGAATGGTTCACTGGCTATGATAAGGTGTGAATGTACATGTTGAATAAGCTAAATGACCAGGTATGGAATAGGTTATTATCACTTGTGATAAGGTAAGTAAGTTCTTAATGTTTGATACAAATGACTTATGAGGTAAATATATAATGTGTATAATTAGAAAAGTGTGTTCAGTGTTGATAGAAATATGGTGATTGTCTTCGAAATGATATGTGATATGTGTATAGATGTAACCATATGTATTCGACCATTTAGGTAATGTGTACATGATGGTATATTATGATGCTCGAGTTTGTGTTTATAAGTATAAGTATATTTGATTATCTAATGATATATTGGCTTTGTAAGTGAAATGTGAATTACTTATATTGGTTATATGAGCATTTGGCCAAGGTGGGAATTTTGTATAAAAATAAAAATATCATTTATGAAATTGGTAATTTGAGACTAAGCATATTTATGCTAGTACAATTCGGTTTAGTTTAAAATGAGTTGGTTATATCACTAGATTGTTTATTTGCTTATGGCTTACTAAGCTATAATAGCTTACTATGTGTATATTTGTTTCTGTTTTATAGATTTTGGATTCAAGTTACAAGCTTGGGGATCATCAGCATAGTTTATCACACTATTGACTACTTTTGGTATTTTATAAGTTGCATTTTGGAACTATGGCATGTATAGGCTGGATTTCGTTTGAAATAATGAACTTTGGTTATGTATAAGGCCATGAAAAAATGGCTTAATTTCTATGCTAGATTTTGGCTTTGGCATATTTGTGGTTTTAGTCCATTTGGTTATTATGCTATGTGTCATGAATGAATATCTTTTGTGTTATGTGATTGTACATTGAAGTTGGCTAAGGATTTTGGATGAGGCATACAGAAATCGTTCATTGATAAACCGTAATTCATACATATTTTTATCCTATGCTTAGCACATTTTATGGATGATTTTTCCTTAAAATTGGTGAATTCGATGCTCCTAATGCCTTAATTTCATGTTTTATACTTAGGTGGGCATAGGAGAGTGAAAAGAACGAGAAATGAGCCAAAAATGAAGAAAATGAGCCAACGTACGAAATCAACATGGCCTGGAGCTCCTCACACGGGCAGACCACATGACCGTGTCAATTTGGAAGAGTCGAAGCACAACTCACACGGGTGGACCACACGTCCGTGCCTATTTAATAGGCTTGACCACGGCCTTAAGTAATTGCACACGGGTATGTTACATGGGCATGGTCCTGCCGAGCCCAAGTTTAGTTCAATTCGAAAAAGGAAAATTTTGAGGGTTCTTAGGCATTCTAAAGCCTATAAATACACCCTAGAGGAGGAGGAAAAGGACACACACGGAGGAGGAAGCAAGGAACTGGTCAAGGAAAGCCGATTGATCCATCTCAAAACCTGGATTCATCATCAAGAGTGAAGACCTCCCCTCAATTTCCCTTTAGGAGTTTTGGGTTTTTCTTTATGTTTTGTATTCATTATTCTTCTGAGATGTTTACCTTTTTAGTTATGAACTAAAACCCATAAATACCTAAGGGGAATGAAACCTAAGACAGATCTTGTTATTATTATCTAAATTGTATGATAAATATTTGACTTGTTCTTAATTATGTGTTCTTAATTCTTGTATTGATATTCTAAGATATTGATTCAAGTTAAGCTCTTATTCAGAGGAGGAATAGACCCTGTCTAGGAGTACATTTGTCATAATTAAGCGGAGTTGGTTGCGCGCTTAGAGATAGGGTGACAAGATTTTGCCGGATTACGGTGAAACCTAATAAGGGGATCCATAGATCGAGTTAATGTAACCCTAGGGAGTTAATTAGAAATAGATTTCAATTATTCAACCTAGGGTTAGACATTGTTAGTCTCGAGAGGGATAATAATATAACTTAGGGATTTCCACCGATCAAGTCAAATGAATAAATCGTTAGATTCAGAGTCAAATAACAAGTGAAGTCTAGGTGGATTTTTCCTTAGGTATTGTCTTAATTCAATTGTTTTTCCAAAAGTAATTCCCCAATTCTATTTTCTGTGAATCCTTAGTTTAGTTAATTAGTTAGTTAAAACAAACCCCATTATTCTTAGGCTAGATAACAGAAAGACAGTCATTACTAGTACTTTTAGTTCCTTTGGGTTCGACAATCCGGTCTTTGCTAAAACTATACTACTGTTCGATAGGTACACTTGCCTTCACCGTGATAATAGTTAGTTTCAAGAACGATTCATTATAAATATTTAAAACCTGTCACGAATATCATGCATCAAGTTTTTAGTGCCATTGCCGGGGAAACTAAGATATTAGGAACACTTGATTTTTATTACTTTAGCCATTTTACTGTTATTGCAATTTAAATTTTTATTTTCTTTTTTAATTCTTCATTTATTTTCTTCTTGCAGTTTATTTTTTTTATAGTTTATGACTAGAAGAAACCTGTCAGGACCCTTACTTTTTGACAGTGAGATCGATCACACAGTGCGCAGAAACCATAGAGAAATAAGACGAAGCTTAAGATACACAGAGAACGAGCAAAAGGACAATATTCAAACCCCAACCAAGGAGATGGCTGACAACCAAGAAAATTCGCTACCTCCTGCAATTGCTATTAATCAAAATCCTGCTCCGCGCACTATGTATGATTATGCTAAACCTAATTTAACAGGAACTGAGTCAAGTATAGTTAGACCTGCTATTGTTGCAAATAATTTTGAACTGAAACCTAACACAATTCAAATGATACAACAGTTTGTTCAGTTTGATGGTTTGCAGGACGAGGATCCCATCGCTCACTTGGAAAATTTCCTAGAATTTTGTGATACATTTAAAATCAATGGCATTTTTTATGATGCCATACGTCTTCGATTGTTTCCCTTTTTGTTAAGGAATAAGGCTAAATAATGGTTGAACTCGTTACCACGAGGGTCAATCACTACTTGGGAACAAATGACCAAAAAATTTTTATTAAAATATTTTTCACCAGCTAAAACAACCAAATTACGTAATGATATCTCTTCTTTTGTACAGATGGATTTAGAAATACTCTACGATGCATGGGAGAGATACAAGGACCTTTTGAGAAGATGCCCTCACCATGGGTTACCGCTTTGGCTATAGGTTCAAACGTTTCATAATGGCTTGAATCCTTCGACTCGGTAGATGTTGATGCAGTCGCTGGAGGAACTATCAATAATAAAACACCTGAGGCGGCTTAAAAATTTATTGAGGAGATGCCACTGAAAAACTATTAGTGGCAAGTTATGAGAACAAAGCCGATGAAAGCAACTGGTGTTTTTAACCTCGACGCGGTTACTATGCTATCTAACCAAGCAGAACTCTTAAATAAAAAGATTGACGGTTTGTGTGGTTCTACTCAGGTACATCCAGTGATGAGGTGCGACTCAAATGGAGGAGGAGCATGCATAGAGTATCAACCCTTCAACCCTAGCATCGATGAGGAACAAGTCCAATATATGAGTAGCAATAACTCTAGATCCCAAAATAACCCATATAGTAACACTTATAATGTAGGTTGGGGGAACCATCCCAATTTCTCGTGGGTCGATCAAGGAAATCAAAGGCCACAATATCCTCTGGGCTTTAAACAACCACCTTACCAGCAAGAAAAAAAGCTGAACCTTGAGGAAATGCTAACCAAATTCATCTCGGTGTCAGATACTTATTTTCACAATACTGAGACAGCACTCAAAAACCAACAAGCATTGATCCAAGGGCTCGAAACTTAGATTGGACAGCTTGCCAAATTGATTTCTGAACGACCACAAGGTAGCTTGCCAAGCAATACAGAATTTAACCCAAGGGAGCAATTCAACGCGATTACTAGTCAAGATAAGGAAGGATTAGTCACACCTGAACCAGAACCAAGCCAAGAAACTGAGATAAGCAAAGGTAAAGATGAGGTAGACCACAATGAGCAGAAACTGGTAAGTACAGAAAAGAAACCTGATGTGTGTGACAAGGAAAGACCGTTCAGATGAACAAATTCGATAAATTCCTTAAACTCTTAAAGAAATTACATATTAACTTACCGTTTGTTGAAGCTCTATCGCATATGCCAAACGCAATGAAATTTTTAAAGGAGTTTTTAGCAAATAAGAGAAAGTTGGACGAGGTTTCACATGTGAAGCTAAACGTAGTTTGCTCAACTATTCTATAGAATAAACTACCCAAAAAATTGAAAGATCTAGGGAGTTTTACAATTCCTTGCTTAATTGGTAGTTTAGATGTTAATAATGCATTAGTTGATTTAGGGGCTAGTATTAACGTCATGCCTTACAAAATGTTTAAACAACTAGGTCTTGGGAAACCCAAACACACTAGGATGAGCATTTAATTAGCAGATAAAACTATAAGATTTCCTAGGGGTATTATTGAAGATGTGCTAGTTAAAATCGAAAAATTTATATTTCCCGTTGACTTCATTGTTCTAGACATAAAGGAGGATAGCAACACCCCTTTGATTTTAGGAAGGCCCTTTTTAGCAACTGCTAGAACGATTATTGATGTTGGCATAGGTGAGCTCACACTTCGTGTGGGAGACAAACAATCACCCTTCAAACTCGCAAGTCCAGCAACACATCGAAAATTGAAGGTGATTGTCTAAACCATTCTACTAAAACTAAAAATATGGTGCAACCTACTTTGCAGGAAATGAGTTTGAAAGAAGTACATGAGCCATTTTCAAGCAATAGTAGAGGACCTATTCGTAAAAAATGAAGGCTACAAATCGAGGAGCTAGATGAATGGTGGAAACATAAACCGAGAACCCAAGATAAACCAAAACTATGCCAGAACAAGCTCAATACCTTTCCAAATCAACTTAAGGTTGGGGATAAAGTTTTATTAGATGCCGCAGATCCTCACATTATCACTGCCAATCTGAATGAAGAAATCCTTCTTACGGTACTTAGCATTTTCCCAGTTGGTACAGTCGAGGTAAATTATCCCAAGTACGGCACTTTTAAGATAAACAATACCCGCCTAAAACTTTATTTTGATGAGATTCACAGTAGGAATGAGGAGTATAAACTCCTTGAACCACCATGACCATTCAATGGAAAGGTAAGTCGAGTTTAGACTATAAATAAGTGCTTCTCGGGAGGCAACCCGAGCACTAACAATATTAATTTCTTTAAATTTTAGTTTTAACATCTAAGATCCTAACCGACTCATGGAACACAGGCTTTTGAAAGCACACACGGCCAAGAACATGGACGTGCTTAGGACCGTGTGGAAACAGGGCAAAGATTTTCCCCAGCATGGGCTATGATAAATTGCCACAGCCGTGCAACATGACCATGGGCAAACCGTGGCCGAATCTGTCAAATCAACACGGGCGTGCGACACGCCTGAGCCAAGCAACTGTGGGCGAACTTGCCAAAACAACACGGGCGTGACCCTTTGTAACACCCCTTACCCGTTACCGTCGCCGGAACAGGATACAAGGTATTACCAGAACATAACATATACCATTAAACATAACCGAGATATAAATATGTCATCCAATTTGATAGTGCATCGTATAATATATGTCTTGAACAATATTAGCCAACTTTAATGGCTTGTACAAAGTAGTTGGTCGAGTACTGTAACTAATATTTTAAACCTAGACAAATATGACACGTAACAAAATAATTAAGCCTACTATACATGCCATAATTCAAAACGTTTAGTTCAAATACCCTAAAGTATGATAGTGCGGTAGATCTTCACGATCCTTAACTCCCTGAGCAAGCCAAGGACACTATAAGACAAAAGAGAGAAACAAAGTAAGCTTATAGCTTAGTAAGTAAGTATGTAAATACTAATTAAAAATCTAACATGTTTACACAACAATTCAAGTATATCTACTTTAACTTCACTATTCATTCCACTTTGATTAAGCTGTCTCTCGCTGCGTCATATTCACTAAATAAATCATAACTCGAGTTACAAAACTCGAAATTCAAATCCGTAAAATTTACCTGAATCTAGACTCATAAATATTTTTGCTAATTTTTTTCTATAAATTTTGGTTCAGCCGATTAGTACAGTTTATTAGTTAAAGTTTCCCCTGTTACACAGCTCGACTGATCTGACCTCTGTTCACTACGAATTGAATTTCTCTCAGTACACAATTCAAACAACCCTGAAGTATGCTTCATTTAAAACTAGTCTCAATAAGAAATTTAGGCATGTAAACTATATTTCTTAATTTGCGTTGTACAATTTTTAATGATTTTTCAAAGTTAGAACAGGGGATCACGTATTCATCCTGAGCAAGTTACATACAATTGTAAATATCTCAAAATATAGAATTCCTTTGCTTGCTCTGTTTCGTTTATATGAAAGTAGACTCATTAAAATTTAATGTCACATCTCATTCAACCTCTAATTATATTCCTCCTATTTTTGGTGATTTTTCAAATTCACGTCACTGCTACCATCTAAAAACAGTTTTAATGCTAATTTCACTCTTTCACACATTCTTTATGCTAACCTCATTTTATCTTATATATGTATATACCACAAATCATTTTCACCACATTTCATTCACCATAAGTGTAGGTCCAAACCACAATATCACCACAAAACCATCCCGTTGAACAATTCGGATCAATCCTCGATATTTAATGGTTTCAAAGACACATTTCACCATCATACTTCGTTTAGTTCGGCTCTCTTGTACACATGGTGAACACTTAGTACCACTCATGCGACCTAACCGATTTGTCTCAGTAGCTCTCTTGTCTACATGGTGTCCTTCACTTGGAATCACGCATGCGACCTAGCTACATTTATCTTTCACGTAGCTCTCTTGTCTACATGGTGTCCTTCACTTGGAATCACGCATGCGACCTAGCTACATTTATCTTTCACGTAGCTCTCTTGTCTACATGGGATACATCTCGTATCACACATGTGACCTAGCTACTACTGAGGTGTCTCGTAGCTTTCTTGTACACATGATGTGCACTCAGCATCATACATGTGACCTAGCTACGCCCTCTATTTCATTCGATCTCTCAGAATGTTCAACCGGATCTCTCTCTATATTTATTTCCATTCTTCCAATAGTCGATTTATATTTTAACATCAGCTAGTATATTTATATAATAGGCTGAAATATAAGAATGTACATGAAATTATTGTAATATTTACATACAAACTTACCTTGGTGCAAAATGTGGAAATTTTGCAATTTAGTCCAAAACTTTTTCCTTCCCTGCTCGAGATCAATTCGCGTCTTTCTTGATCTATAATAACACATTTAGCTCATTTAATACTCATACTATTTATTTCAATCCAAAAATCACATCATGGAAAAATTACATTTTGCCCCTAACTTTACAAAATTACAATTTTGCCCCTAGGCTCGGAATTTAATTTCAGCCCTTATTCTTATATTTTATGATATGCTGAACATTTTCTCTTCTACAACAACATCAAATTCTCACTCTATCATATAGTTATGAACAATAGGTATTTTTACCGATTATGCTGCTTTTACTCGTTTTCACTTAAAACCGAGTAGCACAAGTTATTTAACATAATTTAAAACCTCATATTCTATCATAAAACATCAAAATACACAAATTTCACCTATGGGTATTTTTCCAAATATGAACCCTAGGTTAAATTATTACTAGCATAAGCTTAATCGAGCTTCCGGATTCCAAAACGTAAAGAACATTAAAACGGGCTTGGAATCACTTACTATGGAGCTTGAAAATTGAAGAAACCCTAGCTATGGAGAGAGAGGAGAATTCGGCAGCAACTAAGGAGGATGATGATCAATTTTGTGTTATTTTTCCCATTTTATTTCATTTAATATCCAAATGACCAAAATGCCCTCCTTACTAAACTTTCAAAATTCCTTCCATGTCCTAATTTTGTCCATGAACTTAAAATTGGTCAAATTGCTATTTAAGACCTCCTAATTAATATTCCAAAACAATTTCATACTAAAACTTCCGGATGCAAATTTTGCAACTTATTCGATTTAGTCCCTACTTTCAATTTAAGCACTTTAGGCATAGAATTTCATCACGAAATTTTCACACAATCATGCAATCATATCATAAACCCCAAAATAATTATAAAACAATTATTTCTATCTTGGATTTGTGGTCACGAAACCACTATTCGATTAGGCCCTAATTCGGGTTGTCACAATTCTCCCCCTTTTGAGATTTTCGTCCCAGAAAATCTTACCCAGAAAGAGGTTTGGGTCTTGTTTCCTCATAGCTTCCTCGGGTTCCCACGTAGCCTCTTCTATCCCATGTCGTGCCACAATACTTTCACTAAAGCTATACTTTTATTTCTTAACCTGTTTAACCTCTCGAGCCAAAATCTTTATTGGTTTCTCCTCATAGGTCATATCCGATCGAATCTCAATTTCGTTGGGAAATCACATGTGAAGGATCGAACGATAACGTCATAACATTGATACATGAAACACGTTATGAATTCTTTCTAACTCTGCCGGTAAGGCCAACCGATATGCCATGGTCCAATTCTCTCAAGAATCTCAGACGGCCCAATAAAACGCGGACTCAACTTGCCTTTTCGACTAAATCTCGAAATTTTTTCCATGGTGACACCTTCAAGAACACTTTATCACCCACCGAAATTCAATCTCTTTTCTTTTAAATCAGCATATGACTTTTGTCGATCTGAAGCGACTTTCAAGCAATCCCGAATTACTTTTATTTTCTCTTGGTTTCTTTAACTAGATCGACTCCATGAATCTGTTTCTCACTAAGCTCGGTCCAATATAAAGGAGTTCGACACTTACGACCATACAAGGCTTCAGACGGTGCCATTTGTATACTTGATTGATAAGCTGTTATTGTAGGCAAACTCAATCAAAGATAGATATTTCTCCCAACTACCTCCAAATTCTAAAACACAACATCTAAGCATATCTTGAGTACCGGATTACTCTTTCTGTTTGACCATCTGTTTGTGGATGAAATGCGGTACTAAAGTTCAATTTTGTACCCAAAGCTTCTTGTAACTTTTTCCAAAATCTCGAGGTAAATCTTGGATCTCTATCGATATTATAGACATAGGTACTCCGTGCAACTTCACAATTTCAGCAATATATAATTCGCTAATTTATCAAGTGAGTAATCGGACGTCATCGCTATAAAGTGGGCTGACTTTGTTAATCTATCAACCACTACCCAAACAGCATCCTTCTTTTAGGAGTTAAAGGCAAACCGTTACAAAATCCATGGTAATCTTGTCCCATTTCCACTCGGGCACCATTACGGTTGAAGTAATCCTCAAGGCACTTGATGTTCAAACTTTTACTTGTTGATGATCAAACACTTGGTTACAAATTCGAAATGTCCTTTTCATACCGCCACCAATACTGACTTCTTTAAATCATTATACATTTTTGTGCTACCAGATGAAGCGATAAACAGACCATTGTGCGCCTCATGTAATATTTTCGAATCAATTTATCGCTTTTCGCACACATATCCTGTCTCGAAACATCAAATAGTCATCCGGTCCAACTCGAAAATCGAGTCGTAACTCGATTCAGTATTGAGTTCTCTTGATCCGCAACTCACTATCATTCTTTTGAGCATCACAAATCAACTAGAGAAATAACGGTTTAGCTCTCATCTCCGCTAAGATTGACCCATCATCGACAATGCCAACCCGTGTTCATGGCTCTCAAAGTAAAAAGAAATTTTACGCTCAAGGCGTCAAGAACTACATTTGCTTTTCCGGATGATAATCAATCACTAGATCATAATCCTTTAATAATTCAAGCCATCTTCATTGTCGCAGATTCAGATCCTTTTGATTCATCAAGTACTTCAAACTTTTGTGATCGGTAAAAATTCGCATTTTCACCGTACAAATAATGTCGCCAAATCTTCAAGGCAAAAACAACAATGGCTAGTTCCAAATCATGTGTAGGATAGTTCTTCTCATGCGGTTTTAACTATCTCAAGCATAAGCTACCACTTTACCTCTTGCATCAACACACATCCAAGGCACATCAATGATGCATCACTATAAATTACGAACTCCTTTCCGACTGGTTGTACTAAAATTGGTGCTTCATCAATCGTGCTTTCAACTTTTCAAAACTTTGTTGACATTTATCATCCATTCAAACTTAACATTCTTTTGCAACAACTTAGTCATAGGAGAGGCAATCATCGAAAATCCTTCAACAAAACGTCTATAATACCGGCTAAGCCTAAAAAGCTTCTAACCTCGGATACATTCTTGGGTGGTTTCCAATCAACGATCGCAGAAATCTTGCTTGGATCCACTCGAATACCATCACCGAGACTATATGCCCCAAAATCCGACTTCACGAAGCGAACTCACTTTTACTAAACTTGGCAAATAGTTTCTTTTCTCTCAAGATCTGCAATATAGTTCTCAAGTGTTCGCATGTTCGGACTCATCTCGAGAATAAATTAAAATGTCATCTATAAACACTACTACAAACTTATCCAAATATGGTAGGAAGATCCGATTCATTAAGTCCATAAATATAGTGGAGCATTTGTTAAGCGAAAGGCATCACAAGAAACTCATAATGTCCATACCTTGTCCTAAAGGCGGTTTTCGCACATCGACTCCTTAACTCTTAGTGGTAGTAACCGGACCTCAAATCAATCTTTGAAAACACTTTGTGGCCCCTTTAACCGATCGAATAAATCATCAATCCTCGGCAATGGGTACTTGTTCTTTATAGTCACCTTATTAAGTCGACGGTAATCAATGCAAAGTCTCATTGAACCATCCTTCTTCTTCTGAATAATACAGAGCACCCAGGAGAGAAACTCGGTCTCACAAATCCCTTGTCCGTTAACTCCGCAATCGAGCCTTCAATTCTTTTAATTCAATGGAGCCATTCTATATGGAGCAATCGAGATCGGTGCGATGCAAGCAACAAATCAATGGCAAAATCTATCTCTCGCTCGGAGGCAACCTGGCAATTCCTCGGAAATACATCCGAAACTCACGGACTATCGATGATCGATTCAAATTTCAGTTGAGGCAACTCAATATTCATTACATAAGCTAGATAAGCTTCACACCCTTTTCTCATGTATTTCGTGCGGACATGTGCGAAATCACCATAGGCAATTTATTTGATTCATCTGTTTCAACCCACGAATTTCTCCATTTTCACATTTCAACTCTAGTGCCTTTTGTTTACAATCTACCTTAGCATCATACAATGTTAACGGTCCATTCCCAAGATAACGTCAAACTCACCAAATGGTAACTTGACATCAAGTTGGCGGAAAGCAGTGACCTTGAATCATTAATGGGCAATTCTTGCAAACCTTGTCAACTAGCACATATTGGCCTAAGGGTTCGACACTTTAATCGTAAACTCAAGAATTCAACAGCAACTTTTTATTGGATACTAAATTCATGCAAATATAGGAATGAGTGGACCCGGATCAATCAATGCAATAACAATAGTATCATAGAGAAAATGTACCAAGAATGACATCGGAGATGATGCATCTTCTCGGCACGTATAGCATAAGCTCTAGCAGTGCTCTAGCTTCGATCTTGCCGTTAAATCTTTCATCACGCTTTTACTACTAGTCCCACCTCCAAGATTTCTCGGTGGTCTACCTCTACTAGCGGTGGTATTCATCTAGCACTCAAATCTTTCTTCTTTAACTTTTTCCGGACAATCTCTAATAAAATGCTCATGAGAACCGCTTTGAAACAAGCTCGCTCGGTCCCCAACACTCACCATAATGTTGCTCGCCACATTGTCGACACTCGGGCTTTCTAGGTCGTACATTACCCACACTTGCCACCAAGTAGCTTGAGCTTTAGACCCGAATATGCTCTACCACGATCTC
The DNA here is from genome assembly GCF_025698485.1 of Gossypium arboreum. Lineage (NCBI taxonomy): Eukaryota > Viridiplantae > Streptophyta > Magnoliopsida > Malvales > Malvaceae > Gossypium > Gossypium arboreum. The sequence goes on along the minus strand of NC_069082.1, from coordinate 78,705,962 downwards.
GTGTGAATCCCCAATTGAAACTGTCATTCGAGGGTTTGTCTCTTTGGACCTCTTTGGTTGAGATTGAAATGGCTTGCTTATCTGTCTTTTTCGACATCTCGGGCCTCAATAGCGACTTTTCTTCTTTCTTTGTTCAATTCTTCGCTTTAAGAGCTCGATCAACCAATACTACAAATTCTTTCAACTCCAAAATTCCTACAAGTACTTTAATGTCCTCATTCAGCCCATCTTCAAATCTTCTACACATAATGGCCTCGGTGGACACACATTCACGGGCATACTTCTTTGAGTCTTACAAATTCGCGTTCATACTCGCTTCTGCACATTTTCCCCGCTTCAATTCAAGGAACTCCTTCCGCTTTTTGATCAATAAATCGCTGACTTATGTATTTCTTTCTAAATTCTTCCGGAAGAAATCCCAAGTAACTTTTCTTTTGGCACCACTGCAACCAAAGTCTTCCACCAATGGTAAGTCAATCTCTCAAAAGTGATACAAGACACTTTAAGCATTCCTCGGTGTACATGAGAGCTCATCAAATACACGGGTAGAATTTTCAAGCCGAATTCCGCTTTCTCGGGATCATCATCGACCTTTGCTCTAAACTCTTGCCCCTTGTTTTGAATCTTGTCAACCGGAGGCTTGTTCATTCTTACCAAATCTATACCTTGAGCAGCTCACAGAATCGCCCGAGGTATAGGAGGGGTGGAGGAGGTTGAGCATTTGGATTTGCTCGAATAAATTCAAGATACCAATTGTTCATCATTTGGAGAAAGGCATCCCGAGCCTCATCTCCTTGTCTCAATGTCTCAGTCTATTTTCCACAGCGCGGTCCCTTGTGCGGAGCCGGCGCATTACTAAAGACATCATCACCGCAGTTCCTTGGGATCCATTACTATATTAAAACAAAACATAGTTTAGAATAATCGAGTCACCACACTATCACAATATTTTTATGGCATGTATAGCTAGACTTTTACACACACTTTATTAGTCCGAGAACCGACTAAACCATAGCTCTAATACCACTAAATGTAACACCCTTACTGTTACTGTCGTCGGAACAGATACAAGGTATTACCGTAATATAACACATACCATTAAACATAACCGAGATATAAATATGTCATCCAATTTGATAGTGCATCGTATAACATATGTCTTGAACAATATTAGCCAACTTTAATGGCTTGTACAAAGTAGCTGGTCGAAATCAGTAACTAATATTTTAAACCTAGACAAATATGACACGTAACAAAATAATTAAGCCTACTATACATGCCATAATTCAAAACGTTTAGTTCAAATACCCTAAAGTATGATAGTTCAAATACCCTAAAGTATGATAGTGCGTTTAGTTCAAAGCAAGCCGAAGGACACTATAAGACAAAAGAGAGAAACAAAGTAAGCTTATAGCTTAGTAAGTAAGTATGTAAATACTAATTAAAAAATCTAACATGTTTACACAACAATTCAAGTATATCTACTTTAACTTCACTATTCATTCCACTTTGATTAAGCTGTCTCTGCTGCGTCATATTCACTAAATAAATCATAACTCGAGTTACAAAACTCAAAATTCAAATCCGTAAAATTTCCCTGAATCTAGACTCATAAATATTTTTGCTAATTTTTTTCTATAATTTTTGGTTCAGCCAATTAGTACAGTTTATTAGTTAAAGTTTCCCCTGTTACACAGCTCGACTCATCTGACCTCTGTTCACTACGAATTGAATTTCTCTCAGTACACAATTCAAACAACCCTGAAGTATGTTTCATTTAAAACTAGTCTCAATAAGGAATTTAGGCATGTAAACTATATTTCTTAATTTTCTTTGTACAATTTTTAATGATTTTTCAAAGTTAGAACAGGGGATCACGTATTCATCCTGAGCAAGTTACATACAATTGTAAATATCTAAAAATATAGAATTCCTTTGCTTGCTCTGTTTCTTTTATATGAAAGTAGACTCATTAAACTTTAATGTCACATCTCATTCAACCTCTAATTATATTCCTCCTATTTTTGGTGATTTTTCAAAATCACGTCACTGCTACCATCTAAAAACAGTTTTAATGCTAATTTCACTCTTTCACACATTCTTTATGCTAACCTCATTTTATCTTATATATGTATATACCACAAATCATTTTCACCACATTTCATTCACCATAAGTGTAGGTCCAAACCACAATATCACCACAAAACCATCCCGTTGAACAATTCGGATCAATCCTCGATATTTAATGGTTTCAAAGACACACCCCACCATCATACTTCGTTTAGTTCGGCTCTCTTATACACATGGTGAACACTTAGTACCACTCATGCGACCAAACCGATTTGTCTCGTAGCTCTCTTGTCTACATGGTGTCCTTCACTTGGAATCACGCATGCGACCTAGCTACATTTATCTTTCACGTAGCTCTCTTGTCTACATGGTGTCCTTCACTTGGAATCACGCATGCGACCTAGCTACATTTATCTTTCACGTAGCTCTCTTGTCTACATGGGATACATCTCGTATCACACATGTGACCTAGCTACTACAGGGTGTCTCGTAGCTTTCTTGTACACATGATGTGCACTCGGCATCATACATGTGACCTAGCTACGCTCCCTCTATTTCATTCGATCTCTCCGAATGTTCAACCGGGATCTCTCTCTATATTTATTTCCATTCTTCCAATAGTCGATTTATATTTTAACATCAGCTAGTATATTTATATAATAGGCTGAAATATAAGAATGTACATGAAATTATTGTAATATTTACATACAAACTTACCTTGGTGCAAAATGTGGAAATTTTGCAATTTAGTCCAAAACTTTTTCCTTCCCTGCTCGAGATCAATTCGCGTCTTTCTTGATCTATAATAACACATTTAGCTCATTTAATACTCATACTATTTATTTCAATCCAAAATCACATCATGGAAAAATTACATTTTGCCCCTAACTTTACAAAATTACAATTTTGCCCCTAGGCTCGGAATTTAATTTCAGCCCTTATTCTTATATTTTATGATATGCTGAACATTTTCTCTTCTACAACAACATCAAATTCTCACTCTATCATATAGTTATGAACAATAGGTATTTTTACCGATTATCTTGCTTTTACTCGTTTTCACTTAAAACCGAGTAGCACAAGTTATTTAACATAATTTAAAACCTCATATTCTATCATAAAACATCAAAATACACAAATTTCACCTATGGGTATTTTTCCAAATATGAACCCTAGGTTAAATTATTACTAGCATAAGCTTAATCGAGCTTCCGGATTCCAAAAGCGTAAAGAACATTAAAACGGGCTTGGAATCACTTACTATGGAGCTTGAAAATTGAAGAAACCCTAGCTATGGAGAGAGGGAGAATTCGCAGCAACTAAGGAGGATGATGATCAATTTTGTGTTATTTTTCCCATTTTATTTCATTTAATATCCAAATGACCAAAATGCCCTCCTTACCAAACTTTCAAAATTCCTTCCATGTCCTAATTTTGTCCATGAACTTAAAATTGGTCAAATTGCTATTTAAGACCTCCTAATTAATATTCCAAAACAATTTCATACTAAAACTTCCGGATGCAAATTTTGCAACTTATTCGATTTAGTCCCTACTTTCAATTTAAGCACTTTAGGCATAGAATTTCATCACGAAATTTTCACACAATCATGCAATCATATCATAAACCCCAAAATAATTATAAAACAATTATTTCTATCTCGGATTTGTGGTCACAAAACCACTATTCCGATTAGGCCCTAATTCGGGTTGTCACACCCTTAATACACGGGTATGGGAGAAGTTAACAAAGATAGACAAGGCCGTGTGACACGGGCGTGCGCACTAACACGCCCAAGGTACATGGGCGTGGGGAAATTGTCAGACGCTCCCAAATTCAAAATTCGCGAATCACAAGGGAAAAAATTAGGGAACACGGGCATGTTCCTTGGCCGTGTGTCCCAAAATCTATAAATACCCTTCACTATTCATCATCTCCCTCACCCAAAATTCCTAACCCTAGCCGCTGCAAGTCCACACGGCCTCCCTAACACGCCCGTGCGCCGCTTCCAACCCCATTTTTGACGCTTATTCTCCTCTTTCTAGCGTTTGTTTACTCTTTTCTCTTTTATTTTACTAATTTCTATTGCTATTTACCATAGTAATCTGCACTTTTCATGTTATTTTCATCTTTCTGTCACTCGAACTTCGTATCTAGAGTAGTTATGATCCTTTTCATGTTGAAGTTCTTACTCATTTCATGATTTCTATGCTCCATTTGACTGGTTTACGTGCACATTCATAGTTAAGTAGATAAATATATATTTTTAAGTTTTGTTTTGGTAAATTTTTTAATTTTCTTAGTTAGTATATTAGGCTACATTCATTCATGGTTATTGTTTCTATGGGTTTCATGCTATTAACCCTATACAAATTCATTATTTAGATATCTCCATTACTTATTCTCATAGGGTTATTTGACACATTTACTTTGGCTATTATAGTATAGGTTAATATGTAAGCCCCATGGAAAGTATTCACATTCCACATCAATTTCCATTACAGGTACACCATGTCATCTTCACGAGGAAAGAAAGCTGCCATCCCTGCATCGAAGAAAAGAAAGGGAGTGTCATCTTCCTCGGGTCCTATCGCAGAAAATCATCACCCTTTCCTGCAGTTCCCCATTTGGCCCCAAGAAGAAATTTTCCAGATTCTATGGGCCTGACCCTTGGAAGTGGGCCGCTGTATAGACTGGGCCACGCTAGAAAAAGTCTAATCACGGATGCAATTCGGGCCCTCCTCACCACCAACCTTTGGGGCCTTTTCTTTGAGATTGTCGAGCTGACATATCTCGAACACACGATGGAACTTTGCTCAATGTTCCATCTTCAGACCGTGATAGCCCGCTTTGATGACCTGGGGACAATCCAATTTCGCCTCAACTGTCTAGTCCACCAGTTGAACGTCCCAGAGTTTGAAACTGCATTGGGCCTTTACACTGAGGAGTTCATGAAGGAGAATGAACTCCACACTCTTAATCGCCACATCCATCACTCTCCTTCACGGTGTTGGAACGCCCTCACCCCTAGCGCTGCCTCCTACAATCCTAGCCACTCCAAGGCATCAGCTCTCCCTCCATCTCTGAGGTACTTACATGCCATTTTGGCTCACACGTTAACTGGAAGACGAGAGAGCACTGGTGTCGTTAACACTTACGACGCCTACTTTCTATGGTGTATGTTGCACGGGCACGTCATAGACCTTGCTTATTTCATTGCCTTCACCATTCAACATCAGACGGAGCGGCATATGAAATGAGTAATCTCCATTGGGCCCTATGTGACATGTTTGGCTTAGCACTTCGGGCTCCTCAACACAGCAGCCTAATCATCCTCCCTCACTCTCATGGGCCAGATGTCCCCACAGGGCATCTCGAGCATGCTAAGTATGAGGATGATCGAGAAACGACGTGGCACCTTCCCTCCTCAGTACCCTCTCACCCAATCCACTAAGGAGGAGGCCCCCGAGGACATTACTGATGATGTCCCTCTATGTCACGAGGACCCATCACCTTCTCGTCCAGTTCATGCGACGGCTTCATACGCTGACATTTCTGAGCGCCTAACTCGATTCGAGCAGCAATGTTTTCAGTGCTTCGATCACATTGATGCTACACTACACCAGATTTATCAGCACTTCCACATCTCATTGCCACCCCTACCTTGCAAACCATCTAGCGATGAAGATGTTTAAAAACTGTTGTTTATTATTTTATGTTTTTCCTTTTATTATACTCTAGGACTACTTTTTATTTTTCTTTAAGCTTATTTTCATTAGGTTTTATAATTTTTATTTAACAATTTTGAATTTCGGCTATTTCCTATTGAGTAATTATTCTTTCTTATATATTTTCTAAAAGAGTTCCTGATTCTATCACAGTTATAAAGAGCTTCAAAGCTCACTATTACTCAGGGACTCGAAACTCCACTAGGGAAGGTTCTCCACGACTGCCATGTCCTGCTCGACCACGACCATAACCAACTTTAGATATAATATTCTTTTGGAGCAGGACTTATGGACTAATGAACCTCTACCACTACTGGAGTATCCTCCTCCACTCTCATGCTGATTGTTCTCCAAAACTCTAGTTCAAGGAAATTAAATTCATTCATCACTCAGGAAGTTTCACTTCTCTCCCTTTCTTGTATTTATATTCTTTTCTACATATATATCTTTGTACATTGAGGGCAATGTACATCTTAAGTGTGGGGGGGGTATTCATTTCACTATTAGAAAAATCCCTAAGTGATTGCCTTGTTCTCTTGAAAAGCTCTCATATCATGTTTAGGATAAATTTTGATTGATTTATGACTTTTATTGATATATCTTGAATTAAAACATAGGCATTTATGCATTGAGGGTTTAAACTTTAAGACATTAGGGAATCAAGCATGATAAGTTGATTTTTGAATAATTAAAAACTTTTAGGTTGTTTCCCCAAGTTTAGGTATTATCTTGAGTTGGAATTCACAAGTTTAAACATTAAAAAGCCATAATTTTTGTGAGATCTTAAGTTTTTAGAGCCTCTATTACTTCTTTCAGGCTCACTTTCATTATGAGTGCGTCATTATTGAATTGCTATTCTAGAACTTGCTTGATTATGCATGTCAAGACCACACCATTTGATTTGATATGTCAAAATGATAAAGGCACTTAGGTTTAACCCACTCACTCCATAAAAGCCTACCTTCACAATTAACCTTTAATGAACCCCCTTGAGCTCAACAACCTATTCATTAATTTACCCTCGATATTAACCCATAACTCATTATTGTTGAAATCCCCTAAATTAATTTGATCCCTATTTTTGTCGAGATTTGAGTTGGAACAATTGCTTAGCTATGTTTTATTCTTTTTTGTAATTTGACTTGTTCTTAAAAAAATACAGGTTTACATATTAGTAGTAGTGATCTTTTGAGCTAAAGAAGTTAAATTCTATATTCTGAGAAAAATCTCTGTTGTACGCAATTGATCACTAGTCATTTTTTCTAGTTAGGCAATTTTTCAATTCAATCTCGATTCTAACCCTTTCTTTCAGCTTGTGACCACACCCTTTAACCAAAGCCACGTTACAACCCTCTAAAGACCTTTTGATTGATGTTTCATCTCAATTTATAGTGGTGGAGATTTGATTTTCATGCAAGCCTATGGTAATGACTCTTCATTATTGACTATTGAGTGCTTTATTTATTGTCCTTAAACACCTCGAGTGATTTGAGTGAATCTTTAGTGAGGATATGAAACTTTGTGATATTTTGAATCAAAGGTTATTACTTAAATGAGGGGAGACACATATGTTTTCATAATAAAATGCTCAACTTGGAATATTTGAAACTTTGATGTTCTTTTAGTTGAATTTTCAATGTATGATTACCTATGGATTATTTTGAGATATTATCGATAAAAAATATATGTTGAGAAGAATTTATTTTGATTATGAATTGAGGATTTTGCTTGAGGACAAGCAAATGCTTAAGTGTGGGGGTATTTGATAAACCGTAATTCATACATATTTTTATCCCATGCTTAGCACATTTTATGGATGATTTTTCTTTAAAATTGGTGCATTCAATGCTCCTAATGCCTTAATTTCATGTTTTATACTTAGGTGAGGATATGAGAGTGAAAAGAACGAGAAACGGGCCAAAAATGGAGAAAATGGGCCAACGTACGAAATCAACACGGCCTGCACCTCCTCACATGGGTAGACCACACGGCCATGTCAATTTGGCAGAATCAAAGCACGACTCATACGGGTGGACCACACGCCAGTGCCTATTTAACAGGATTGACCACGACCTTATGCAATCGCACACGGGCATGTTCCTACCGAGCCCAAGTTTAGTCCAATTCAGAAAAGGCTAATTTTGAGGGTTCTTAGGCATTCTAAAGCCTATAAATACACCCTAGGGGAGGAGGAAAAGGACACACACGAAGGAGGAAGTAGGGAACTGCTTAAGGAAAGCCGATTGATCCATCTCAGAAGCCGGATTCGTCATCAAGACTGAAGATCTCCCCTCAATTTCCCTTCAGTATCTTTGGGTTTTTCTTTACGTTTTGTATTCATTATTCATCTAAGATGTTTTCCTTTTTAGTTATGAACTAAAACCCCTAAATACCTAAGGGGAATGAAACCTAAGACAGATCTTGTTATTATTATTTGAATTGTATCATAAATATTTGACTTGTTCTTAATTATGTGTTCTTAATTCTTGTTTTGATATTCCAAGATATTGATTCAAGTTAAGCTCTTATTCAGAGGAGGAATAGACCCTGTCTAAGAGTACATTTGTCATAATTAAGCGGAGTTGGTTGTGCGCCTAAAGATAGGGTGACAAGATATTACCGGATTAGGGTGAAACCTAATATGGGGATCCATAGGTCGAGTTAATGCAACCCTAGGGAGTTAATTAGAAAGAGATTTCAATTATTCAACCTAGGGTTAGACATTGTTAGTCTCGAGAGGGATAATAATATAACTTAGGGATTTCTACGGATCAAGTCAAATGAATAAATCGTTAGATTCAGAGTCAAATAACAAGTGAAGTCTAGGTGGATTTTTCCTTAGGTATTGTCTTAATTCAATCATTTTTCCAAAATTAATTCCCCAATTCTATTTTCTTTGAATCCTTAGTTTAGTTAATTAGTTAGTTAAAACAAGCCCCATTATTCTTAGGCTAGATAATAGAAAGACAGTCATTACTAGTACTTTTGGTTCCTTTGGGTTCGACAATCTGGTCTTGCTAAAACTATACTACTGTTTGATAGGTACACTTGCCTTCATTATGATAATAGTTAGTTTCAAGAACGATTCTTTATAAATATTTAAAACCTATCACAAATATCATGCGTCAATCGTAAGTATGTTTGACTACCTTGGTTGTGTTTCATACTAATATGAATTATATAGGTGAATTTGATTACTATGTTTAGTCTTAATTTGTCATGTCTTTGATTGAAACATATTAATGAGCTTGATTTTTGAAAAAATGATAATGGAAGTCCTATATACGTATGTAATTTTGAGTAATGAGGTTCGGCTATGACAACATGAACTAGGTATATTAGTCAGTTTTTGATGGAATTAAGTAATGTGATAGTTAAAGTGATGGGTGAATGTATGCTAGTTTAATAGATTCGGTTGCTAAGTAGTAGGTATTGCATGTGTTGCATGATCATTTTGGTTGGTTGTTTTAGTATGTATTTAATGCTAAGTATAATCTTTATTTTAGGGTAAGTTGCACATTGTATATATTTGTATGATGTTATATATATATTTGGTCATATGGTTCATTATGAATGTAATTGAGTTAATGTAGATTATAAATTATTAGATAAAGAGGAAGACATATGCATGATGCAAATTTTGGTGTTCATTTATGAATCAAGTTAAGACATGCATATATGACATTTCGTCTTGTAATATTAATTAATTTTTTATGTGTCTTGTATGCGTGTAAGGTGTTCATATTTATGGGTGCTTTTTACCTATGTCTATAACTATATGGATTTACTAATTAAGTGTAAGTTGAGAATGTGTATAATGATATACATATATTAGCTGGTAAAACCAAGAAAGGAAGTGAGTTGATTTATAACCTAATACTTGCTTTTAATGGTATTAATAATATGAGATTCATTTAGATTACTATGTTAGTGCCGCATATATGAAATTGTTGATGCATATTATATTTTATCTTGTTACATGTGAACAATATGTCTATTTATATATACATATGATATGAAATGTCCAAATTTAAAAGTTGTATTAGTTTATGAAAGTAATTTTGATTAACTTTTGAGACTTGTTTATACGAATAATTATATATTTATATTTAATTGTTTGGAATCATGTTTTATTCTGTAATGCCTTATGACTCTATTTCGACGACAGATACGAGTTAGGGGTGTTACAACACAGCCGTGTGTTAGGCCGTGTGGTGAATTTAATTCCACATTTAAGGTGCAGACTTCACACGGCTTGGGCACATGCCTATGCCCAGAGGCTGTGTTTCTACCTGTGTGTTTAGTATAATGCATACTGACTTAAAATTTTAAGGTGCAAGGGACACACAGCCGGACAACACGCCTATGGGGCTGACTGTGTGTCGCACACGGCCTAGACACGCGCCCATGTGTCTACTCGTGTGGACAAAACAAGGCTATCTACCAAGCCTTTTTGCCACCCTTACTTGCACCAACCTACATAACAACAAATATCTCCAATCCACAAGTAATATAAGAGTAAATCAACCACAACAAGACATTCAAATGCAAACCTCATGACACTCTAAAAAACCAAACATGCACTTGATCATTCATACATTTTGTTCATCCATGGAAGCATCATCATTTGCAATTGTCAATAATGAATATTAGTCATTAACCATGGCCTTATAAAAAAAGAAGGTTTTCGTCCCAAGCCAACACAATTGGTTAGCATAACAATATGACACATAACAAAAAGACTCAATCCCTATACATGCCATACCCAAGATAATAAAACTAACTATATCTAAAGCTTCGAGTGATAGTGTGAGCAATACCTTCGATGTTCTTTGATCCAGGGCTAATTTGGCTGCGCTACAAGAAAATGGAAAGGAAAAGGGTAAGCACAAAGCTTAGTAAGTTGCATGTAAATATCGAAATAACAACCATGTTACCACATGTGATCATACTCCTAATATATCATAAATCGCACAAAAGAGTAAATGTTTATAACACAACTTACTCATGTTCATTCCTCACTATTCATAAAAAAAGGATAGAGTTCACATATCATTAATTTCATATAAGTACCTTTACCACTCACAACATGTTCATAAGCTCTATCATTTTGACATAAACGTAAATTTCCCGTTGAACCATTTGGAATACTACAAGATAATCACTAAGCCTCAAACATAGGGTACGATGACATGGTCTTACACTGGCTCTCACATCTAAGTCAATGCCATGTCCTGCATGTGTCTTACATCGACTTCCATACATCGAGGTCGATGCCATGTCCTGCACAAGTCTTACATCGGCTCTCACTTATACGTGTCGATGCCATGTCCTGCATGTGTCTTACATCGACACACCTCAAGCCGATGCCATGTCCTAGACAGGTCTTACACTGATACACCTCAAGCTGATGCCATGTCCCAAACAGGTCTTACACTGGCTCTCATCTATCGGTGCCGATGCCATGTCCCTGACAGGTCTTACACTAGCACACACATCACCCAAACATCATGGCATAAATACCCAAATTATTCCTAAGGTTCAACCGGGAGTCTTTACTACATTAATTCTCATCATGCACATTCATAGCAATAGTCCACAGTTTATGCTATATTAATTATACAATACATAAATATAAATAAGTTACATTATTTACGTACAACTTACCTCGGTACCCAAAATGTAGGCGACTAATTAATTTAATCCGCTTGCTTGGCTTTTCCTCAGTCTAGGTCTGGATTGTGTATTTCTTGATCTATAATAATAAAATTTCACTCATTTAATCGTCACAATAAAAACATTCTACAATTCACAATTTGGCAAATTGACCGTTTTGCCCTAAGACTTTACAAAAATTAAAATTTTGCCCTTAGACTCGTAAATCAATTTTTATCGAGTTTCCTCATTAACCAAGCCTATCCGAACTCTTTTTATACCTATAGTAACTCACAATTTCAAACATTTCACAGAATTACCACCTATTTTACAAACATTACAAAATAGTCCAATTAGGTGTTTTCATGTAAACCCCTTTAACAAAAGTTATTTATTTAACAACCAAGATTCATTTTCTTCCATAACATTTTAGCAAACAACATAAATGCTTTCATGAAAAAACCCTAGACTTTCATCCATTTAGCAAAATAGTCCCTTTATTGGAAAGCTCAAGCTACAAAGAGTCCGAAAATACAAAAATCATTAAGAATAACCTTCTAAATGACTTACTTGCAAGAGATACAAATGGCTGATATTTTGATCTCCCTAAACCCCCTTAGTTGCTAAAAAAAATCATTGGAGAAGGTGACACTATAGCCTCTCTTTCCTTAATTGTTATTTTAGTCAAATAAGTCACCAAATGTCCACCTAACCTAGTTAACATGACTCTCTTTATCCCCTATGGCCGGCCACCTCTTCTAAAAGGGTCTAATTGCACTTTAAAGACCCAAAATTATGGTTCTCTAGCTATTTAACACATCTAGCTAGTAAAACAAAACTTTTTCCCTTGTTGAGATTTAGTCCTTTTTCGTAATTGAGCTCACAATCGCTAAAACTAATTCACCAAAATTTTCATACACTCATATAATAATGCTATAACACCAAAATAATAATAAAATAATTTCTCTAACCCTGAATTTGTGGTCCCGAAACTACTATTCTGACTAGGACCAAAATCGGGCCATTACAAAACATGCTTCGAAGTGGTTTAGGACTAAACCGATAGCATTCACAAATTTTGAAAAACTTAAAAAGTTTTCAAAGTTTTAAAGGTCACACGCCCATGTGAACTGGCCATGTGCCCCACACAGTTACCAGACATGGCCGTGTCACTGGCCGTGTAAAAACAAGATATACATACTAACTTGCACCACACGGCCGGAGACATGCCCATGTGCCATGGCCGTGGGAAAACTGGAGAGGTTTCTGACTTGGGTCACACGGCTGACCACACGCCTATGTGCCAGCCCGTGTGCCACTGATCGCAATTTATGTGACAGGTAAGTTTTAAATATTTATAATTAATCATTCTTGAAACTAACTATTATCGCGATGCAGGCAAGTGTACCTATCGAACAGTAGTATAGTTTTAGCAAGACTGGATTGTCGAACCCACTGTTTTTTTATTATCTAGCCTAAGAATAAGGGGGTTTTGCTTTAACTAACTAATTAACTAACCTAAGAATTCACAAAGAATGGAATTGGGGGATTACTTTTGGAAAACGATTGAATTAAGATAATACCTAAGGAAAAATCCACCTAGACTGTACTTGTTATTCTAGCTCCGAATCGGATGATTTATTCATTTAACTTGTTCTGTAGAGATCCCTAAGTTATGTTATTATCCCTATTCAAGACTAACAACGTCTAATACCTAGATTAAATAATTAAGACTTTTCTCTAATTAACACTCTAGGGTTGCATTAACTCGATCTACGGATCCCCTTATTAGGTTTCACTCTAATCCAGCAAAATCTTGTCACCCTATATCTAGGCGCGCAAACAACTCCGCTTAATTATGACAAATGTACTCTTAGACAGTGTCTATTCCTCCTCTAAATAAGAGCTTATCTTGAATCAGTATCCTGGGATACCAAAACAAGAATTAAGAACACATAATCAAGAACAAGTTAAATATTTATCATACAATTCAGAAAATAATAACAAGATTCTTCTTAGGTTTCATTCCCCTTAGGTATTTAGGGGATTTATTTCATAACTAAAAAGGAAAACATCTTAGAAGAATGACGAATACAAAACATAAAAAAACCCCAAAACTCCTGAAGGGAAATTGAGGGGAGATCTTTAGTCTTGATGGTGACTCTGGTTTCTGAGATGGATCAATCGGCTTCCTTCAAGTAATTCCTTCCTTCCTCTCCGTGCCCCCCATTTTCTCTTCCTTTAAGGTGTATTTACAGGCTTTAGAATGCCTCGAAACCCTCAAAATTAGCCTTTTCTGAATTGGACTCAACTTGGGCGCGGCAAGGACACGCTCGTGTGAATCGTGCTTTGAATCTTCCAAATTGACACGGCCGTGTGTCTGCCCGTGTGAGGAAGTCCAGACCATGTTGATTTCGTACTTTGGCCCATTTTTTTCCATTTTTGGCCCGTTTCTCGTTCCTTTTGCTCTTTTATGCTCTCTTAAGTATAAAACATGAAATTAAAGCATTAAGAGCATCAAATTCACCAATTCTAAGGGAAAATCATCCATAAAATGCGTTAAGCATGGGGTAAAAATATGTATATATTACGGTTTATCAAATACCCCCACACTTAAGCATTTGCTTGTCCTCAAGCAAAATCCTCAACTCATAATCAAAATAAATCTTTCTCAACTTATAATCTCTATCGAAAATATCTCAAAATAATCTATAGGTAATAATCTCTATCGAAAATATCTCAAAATAATCTATAGGTAATCATACATTGAGAATTCAACTAAAAGAACATAAAAGTTTCAAACATTCCAAGTTGAGTATTTAATCATGCAAACACAGGTGTCTCCCTTCATCTAAGTAATTACCTTTGATTCAGTATATCATAGAGTTTCACATCCTCACTAAGATTCACTCAAATCACTCGAGGTGTTTAAGGACAATAATTGAAGCACTCAATAGTCAATAATGAAAAATTATTACCATAGGCTTGCATGAAAATCAAATCTCCACCACTATAAATTGAAATGATACATCAATCAAAAGGTCTTTAGAGGGTTGTAATGAGGCTTGGTTAGGGGGTGTGGTCATAGGCTGAAAGTAAAAGTTAGAATCGAGATTGAATTAAAAAATCACTTAACTAGAAAAAGAGTTAATATCACTTGCGTATAGTAGAGCTTCTTCTCAGAATATGAAATTAAATACTTAAGCTCAAAAACAAAAGATTACTACTACTAATATGTATACATTTTTTTAAGAACAAGTTAAATTACAAAATAAAATAAAACATAGTTAAGCAACTATTTCTATTCAAACCTCGACAAAAATGAGGATCAAATTAATTTAGGGAATTTCAACAATAATGGGTTAAAGGTTAATATTAAGGGTAATACAAGAAATGGTTTGTTAGGATCAAGGGGGTTTACTAGGGGTTAATCGTGGAGGTAGGCTTTTCATGGCATGAGTGGGTTAATCCTAAGTGCCTTAATCATTTTGACATATCAAATCAAAAGGTGTAGTACATGTATAATCAAGCAAGTTCTAGAATAACAGTACAATACTGACGCACTCAAAGCAATAATAAAAGTGAGCATGAAAGAATTAATAGATGCTCAAAAGGTTCAAAAATCTCACACAAATTATGGCTTTTTGATGTTTGAAACTTGTGAATTCCAACTCAAAGTAATACCTAAACTTTGGGGAAACAACCTAAGATTTTAAATTCTTAAAAATCAACTTATCATGCTTGATTCTCTAATGTCTTAAAGTTTAACCAATCAATGCATAAATGCCTATGTTTTAATTCAAGATATATCAATCAAAATCATAAATCAATCAAAATTTATCCTAAATATGATATGAGAGCTTTTCAAGAGAACAAGGCAATCATTCAGGGTTTTTTCTGATAATGAAATGAATATCCCCCCACACTTAAGATGTACATTGCCCTGAATGTACAAAGATAGATATAAGAATATAAAAATAAGATAGGGAGAGAAGTGAAACTTCCTGAGTTAAAATGGATGAAATTCCTGGATTAGCGAGAGCGAGTTGTTGGAAATAAAGTTGGAGGACAAACATGATTCTGAAGAACAACAGGAGAATTGGGGGAATAATTTGGTAGTAATCATAAAGATAAGCCGTGTTTAAAAACAAAAGAATCTTCAAAAATTAATGAAAGAAAAATAAAAGAAGATAGATTATCTAATTTTTCAAGTGGCACGGCCAGTTCACATGCCTGTGTGGATCATGTGTAACACCCCAAATTTGGGCCTAGAAGTATTGGGCCTTGAGTGTGGGTCCGTAAAGAGGTTTTATATAGGTATTTAATTGTGCAATGAAATGAAACAATTAAAAGTTTGCTATTAGTGGTTAATGGCTTTGAGCAGTGTTGGAGAAATCTTGGGTTCAAACTTGGGCTTTAGCAAAAATTTTGGTATTAAGTGAAAAAAAACTGGATGCTTGGATGAGGGTTTTTAAATTATTGTGTTAAATAAATGACACAAGGAAGCTTGTAGTCTAGTGGTTGTGGTGTCATTAAGGTTGTATGGGAGCCTGGGTTCAAGCCTTGGCTCTTGCAATTTATTTTGTTTTTTTTTAAAGGGAACCTGGACTTTGGCCTTTAGACCTTATAATTAATTGGGGATAAAATATGACACAAAAAGCCTTGTGGCTTAGTGGCAAGTAGCGTGTGGAGCATTTAAGGGGAGGCATAGGTTGAATCCCATGGCAAGCAAAGAGCATTTATTTTGCTAACGGTGGCAAGAGTTGGTGTTGAATTTAAACTCTAATGTTGGAGGGATCCCACATCAGGAAGCTAATATAAGAGTGGTTGTGAAGTTGGCTTTAAATAGAGGGAACCATGAACAGAGTAAATGTACCTTTCTTGGCTGATCCCTTTCGCTGTATGGCGTGCTCGTTTGGGTTGGGCGTCGGCTAAGAGTGCTCAGAGCGTAGATTAACTCCAGTCTCCTATCAGGTGTGTATTTATCACTACTCTTGTTGTTGGATGGCTACTTCGGGCCGCGATGGACCAAAAGAGGCCATGTGGGCCCAATGGGCCTACGGGCCCAATTGGATAAGTTGTTTGATTGTGTAGTAAATATTGGACTAGGCTAGGTGAATCGCATATCTGTGGCTAGGTTTGGGCTAAAAGGGCCACACGAGCGTGTAGGCCCATTTAGGCCGAAAATAGGCTTTAGGCCCATTCGTATTGTTATCCATGTTTAGAATACTTTAGTTTACCAATTACTGAAATGCCCTCGACTTGTAAAATTACCAAAGTACTCTCGATTTACAGAATTACCGTTTTACCCTCAGTTTACAGAATTACTATTTTACCCTCGATTTACAGAATTACCGTTTTACCCTCAGTTTACAGAATTATTGTTTTACCCTTGATTTACAGAATTACTGTTTTACCCTCGATTTACAGAATTACCATTTTACCCTCAGTTTACAGAATTACTATTTTACCCTCGATTTATAGAATTACCGTTTTACCCCTAATTTACATAATTACCATTTTACCCCCGATTTACATAATTATCGTTTTTACCGTCGATTTACGTAATTACTGCTTTTACCCTCGATTTACGTAATTATCATTTTACCTCGATTTATAGAATTCTTGTTTTACCCTTGATTTGTAATTCTTGTTTTACCTCGATTTACAAAATTACTAAAATACCCTTGGTTTGTGAAATTACCTTAATACCCTCAATTTGTAAAACTACCAAAATACCTCGTATGGTAAAATGACGAATATGCCCTTATGTTAGTATGGTGATGTGCTTAGGATTTACATATATTGATATTGGATTAGTTAAGTTTGAGTGACGGTGGTGGTTATCGTAGGCGATTGATTTTGGAAATGTTTCAACTTCAACCCATAACAGTGTGTACTAACCTCTAAATAGCTTAGATTAATATATTCGAAAAGCCAAAGCTTCATATTTTAGTGATTCAAGAATTAATATTTAGATCTATTTTCTACGCACGTTTAAGTTGGATTCACAACGGATATAGGGTAGGAAGGTATTTGGGACGTTCTTCAATGAGTAGATCTCTTGGTAAGTATTCGAACCTTCTTTCCATTTGTATCTTGTGGTTTAAGAAAAGCTGAAAACCCCTCGTCGACTAAGGCTAAAAGGGTTTTGGTGTTATTTGGTTTGTTGGTGCTAGTGAGGATTAAAGGCTACCGATCGAGGAGTGTGTGAAAAGCTTGGATCATCGGAGTGACTAAATCTAGTCATCAACTTGCAAAGGTATGAACCCAAGGGCCATTGTGGATGGTGGCGAATGTGTAAGTGATGATAATAGGTAGTTTCGATTTGGTTTAATAATAACATGGTCTAATCTATAAGTGGTTGATTATAGGACAAATCGCATAGGAGATCTCGTCAAGGAATATCGCAAATCGTGTGTAACGAACCCTTTTCATAGCTTAAAGCGATAAAATGCGAAAAGTCAAATGCCAAATTCGGCATTTCGAGGACGTGTGAGCGTTTAACGCTCACTAGTTAGTTAGAATCGATGAGATGATGATTGGGAACAATGGAAACAGTAAGGACGTGATTTTGGCGTTCACGGTAAGTTGGGCCTCGAGGGTGAATTAGGGCCCAATAGGCTTTGGGCCCATTTGGGTAAATTTGGTAGAAAATGGAAATCTGTTAAATTGCATGATAAGACTGTTAAAACCGTTATGGAATATAGGCTAAATGGGCCTAGATGATGAATCGGCTAAGTAGGGCCTATTAGGGTTTTTTGGCCCAATAACTCGTTTTCGCTAAAATGGGCCGTAATCACTTGTTTGCACCCATGAATTGTTTGTAAAGTTAATGAACATGGAAACCCTAATTTTGGTAAAATTACAAGATTGCCCTTATAATATGAAAATGACCGTTTTGCCCCTAGGTAAAATAACCATTATACCCCTAGGGTTTATATATGAACTTAATGCATGGGATTTTGATAAACATGATATGTATGATATGCACATGATATGTATGATATGCACATGACATGTATGATATGCACATGATATGTATGATATGCACACGAGATGTTCATAAATGCATTGGGTTGGGTTTTTATATGAATGGAGGAAGTGAAAAGGGCTTATGCCCCGATTATTAAAGGGCTTATGCCCGATTATCAAAAGGGCTTATGCCCCGATTATCAAAAGGGCTTACGCCTGATTATTAAAGGGCTTATGCCCCGATTATAAAAAGGGCTTTTGCCCGATTATTAAAAGAGGCTAGGCCTCGGTTATATGATAAAGCAACTAAGCTGCCAGTGGAGAGTTATGGCGGGGTGGGTCGAGTTAATCCCCACATGGTGTGTTGGTTGGTATGGGTGGAGAGTAGCGGATGGTGGGTTGAGTAGTCTCCCCAGATGGGTTTGCATTCTTTCATTGACATTATATGTGATATTGAAATGGGCCTATGGGACATACCATTTACCGTAAAGGCTTCGGCCCAGTAATATGAAGTTTGAAAAGGCTTCGGCCCAGTGTTATGAAATATGAAATATGAAAAGGGCTATGGCCCAATACATGTTTGAGATTGGATTTGGGCTTAGACCCAACAGTCGTTATTGTTTTGGGCAATTGAAAGGGCTTGTTGCACATCGAGTTTTCAAACTCACCCCTTTCCTTAACCTTGCAGGTGAGCCTTGATGTGGGGACTTGGGCCGGAAGGGATTCAGAGTAGCCACAGTGATCGTCTTTTGGCTTTTAAACAAGCGTTGGTTTTCATTAAATTTCCTCTAACTATTATTTATTTTTGGGTTGTAATAAGGCCATTTTAACTTTTCTTTTATTTCTTCTCGGGATTATTTTATTTTTAATAACTTCAAACCTGGTTGATAATTGTTCAAATGGGCTAGACTTAGGACATGTTTTCAAAATGATACTTGTTTTCAAAATATCTCAACACCACGATTAATCGATTTATCAAAGACGTCCACTTAAACAAATTTAAACTCGATATGACAAAGTGTGGCTATGGTTGTGGGCATGTCTAGGATTGGATCCAATTAAAGAGCTTGGTACTTAAGCAGCCTTCATGGCTCACCTCCTCTATCTCGGATACCTACCTGGTGTAACACCCCTAACTCGTGACCGACGCCGGTGTCGGACACGAGGGGTTAACGGCCAAACCCTCTCAAGATACCAACCAATTTGACATTACCAGTCAGGCTGGAAAACTGCGTCACCGTCGCCTTAAAAATCATATCTCGAGTTTCAAAACTCGGAAACTGGTTTTGTAAATTTTCCTGAATTTAGACTCATATACCCATCCATGGATTTATTTTAGAATTTTGGTTGGGCCAATTGGTACAGTTTATTAGTTAAAGTCACCCATGTTACAGGGACCGACTGCTCTGACCTTCGCGCGTTACAACTTGAATATCTCTCTGTAAAGGGCTTTAATACTGGTGCCGTTTGTTTCTAATAAAACTAGACTCAAAATGGAATCTGTACATATAAGGCATGACTCCTAATTATTTCTGGATAATTTATGGTAAATTTTCAAAGTCGCGACAGGGGACCCAGAAACCGTTCTGGCCCTGTCTCACGAGAACCTTAATATTTCTCAGTATACTGCTCATATAGTCGTTTCGTTTCGTCCATATAAAAATAGATTCATCAAGGTTCAGTTCCATAATTTACTCACTATTTAATTCTACTTCTACTATTTTTAGTGATTTTTCAATCTCATCTCACTACTGCTGTCCGCAACAGTTACTGCAGTAGACTATGCCAATTTCATGAATTTTTCCTTGGCCTTAATCATCCATCATGCATGACACAAATTATGGCCACCTTATCAGAATTTGAGTTTCTAAGACTCGTGGCTATAGGTTCTAGCATCCCACTCGACGACCACATAGGCCATTTTCACATGGCTTAAAGTTTACAACCCACAATTCGACAAAATATAATAGCCTATACATGCCAAATGTTCTTCAACAACAAAAACAATACCACAAGATTTCAGCCGGTGTGATGACTTCAACGACGGTCCCGATCACGCAAACAATACGAGTCCGAGAGACCTAAAATGGGTGACAAGAAAAACACCGAGTGAGTTTACAACTCAGTAAGTCATAAGCATTCATCAATCCACTGATAAAGTTACTACTACATGTACAACAAATGAGGCTAGGTACTCGTCCATATCGAATCTATACCATAATACCTCGGACCTTTCGGTCCAATCTCGTACCAATTCATACATCCACATTTCATATTCTACACAACAAGATAATCAAGCATTTTTACACATTAACTCATTTTCCAGCACAACCATACAATTTCAATCATCACATAGATTTAAGGCTTACCAATTTCAACCCCAAGCATGAACGTATTCTCTATTCGTCATGAGCTCGAGGTACTTACCCGATCCGCTGTCCATACTCAATTCAATGGAGACACACCTCCATATATTTAAAGCACGCACACACAGTGCTTACTACTCGATTTCGCACACTTAGTGCCACGTAATTTAAGCCCGCACACACAAGTGCCATACCCTCCGAGCTCGCACACCCAAAGGTCAGTATTTTTCCAGCTTGCACACTTAGTGCCATATATTTCCAGCACGCACACTTAGTGCCATATATTTCCAGCACGCACACTTAGTGCCGATCTCGTCACCGTACACACGTATTGTTCAAGACACTTAGTGCCGAAAGCAAACTTTCTACACATTTCACTATTTCTTTTACATTCAACAAATGTCATCACTCCATACACATACATTTTCATTCATATATATATATCATCCCATTAAACACAATTGCATAAATTTTACAATCATTGAAGCAATATCAAATACGTGCTTAATGACTTACCTTGTTTGGGGTAGAACGGTTCCAAATCGGCTACTCGTTTGCTTTCTCCTTTCCTTTGTCCAATCTAGTTCCCCTTTGCTCTTGAGCTAAATCAAACAATTTACCTCTCCATCAAACACAAACATACGGCATTCACATGCATTATTATGGTTATTGCCGAATACTTAACACAACTAAGCTGAAAATTTACTCAATCTCTTCTTAATTTATTGCTACTTATTTATCAAAGTTTCCAATACAAGGTATTTAACACCTATGCCCATTTGTACCCCATATGGCCGAATGCTTCATTCCTTACCCAATTAACCATCCAACAATTTTTCAGCCTCATTACCACCCTTTTCATGTCTAATTGTTTAAATACTCTCAAGCTCATTCACAAGTACTATTATACATCTCATTAAGCATTAATCATGTTGCAACATAAATTCTATAGCATGGCCGAATACTCATGCACACACACATAACAACAAGAACTCAATGGCACAAAATTTCCTTTTTGTTAAACATTGAACTTACTCATTTCCATGCTTTCATCACAACAACATCAAAACACTCACCAAGGAAAACAACATGCATGGCCGAATTTTAACTCACCTAACAACTTAGTTTCGATTTGAGATTCAAGGAAAATTTTGAACCAATCCTCCAAATCATACATGCATTTTCAAGAGTGGCATAAAACATACCTTCTTTATCAAAACACCTTAGTCTAGTAAGCTCCCATGGCTGATTTTCTCAAGCTTTTTCCCCCCTTTCTTCTTAGTATATTCGGCCAAGCAAGGAGAAAATGAGAGAATGAACACCTTTTTTTTTCTTTCTTTCTTTGCTTTTGTTTCTCTCATGTACTGCAAGGGGGGAAAGCATCCACACTCTTTTTTTTTTTGTTATCATCATTTTCTTTTTCCATTTCTTTAATGCTAACTTTCTTATTTTATTGTTTCCTACATGCATCACTAGTCTAACATGTTGGAGACATGTTTCCACCCATAGCATGGCCGGCCATCATGCTTCATTTTGGCTAATTTGACATGCAAGGACAACACTTTCCCACATGTATTAATAGGCCACCTTACATTTGCCTAGCACATTTCTAAATTTTCTCACATAAGTCCTATTTGATAAAAATTCACTTACAATTAACAAAATCCAAACATGAAATTTTCACACATGCATATATACATATAATGAGCATCAATTATGATGGTTAATTATTATTATGACTCGGTTTAGTGGTCCCGAAACCACTTTCCGACTAGGGTCAATTTAGGGATGTCACAACTCTCCCCCACTTAAGAAATTTTCGTCCCCGAAAATCTTACCGGTAAATAGGCTCGGGTATCGCTCTTTCATAGAGTCCTCAAGTTCCCAAGTGGCTTCTTCCATTCCGTGTTTATGCCACAACACCTTCACTAACGGGATTTTCCTATTGCGCAACTCTTTTACTTCACGCCTCATAATGTGAACCGGTTCCTCTTCATAGCTCAAATTAGGCTGAATCTCAATCTCAGATGGAGCAATTACGTGCGATGGATCAAACCTATATCGTTGAAGCATCGAGACATGAAAAACGTTGTGAATCCTTTCGAGCTCAGGGGGCAAAATTAATCGATATGCGACTGGCCCAATTCGTTCGGATACTTCATATGGCCCGATGAACCTCGGACTCAATTTGCCCTTACGACCAAATCTAAGCACCTTCTTCCAAGGTGAAACTTTGAGAAAGACCTTGTCTCCAACCTGATATTCAATATCTTTTCTTTTCAAATCCGCATACGACTTTTGGCGATCCAAGCGACTTTCAAACTTTCACGAATTACTCGAACTTTTGCTCGGCATCCTTAACCAAATCAACCTCAAGAATTTACCTTCACTAAGTTCGGTCCGAATAATGGGTACGGCATTTACGACCGTATAAAGCCTCGTAAGGCGCCATCTTAATACTTGATTGAAAGCTATTGTTGTGGCGAATTCAATCAAAGGCAGATACCGTTCCCATGAACCACTAAACTCAAGGATGCAACATCTCAACATATCCTCGAGTATTTGAATTATCCGTTCGGATTGACCATCGGTTTGGGGGTGAAAAGCAGTGCTAAAATGCAGTTTGGTACCCAAAGCCTCTTGCAATTTCTTCCAAAACCGCGACGTAAATCTTGGGTCTCTATCCGACACGATAGAAATAGGTACCCCATGCAATCGAACAATTTGGGAGACGTATAATTCTGCCAACTTATCGAGCGTAAAATCCGTGCGGACAGGGATAAAATGAGCAGACTTGGTCAGTCTATCAACAATGACCCAAACCGAGTCTTTCTTATTCTGAGTCAATGGTAACCCAGACACAAAGTCCATTGTTACTCGATCCCATTTCCATTCGGGTATCATGATCGGCTGAAGTAATCCCGATGGCACTTGATGTTCCGCTTTCACTTGTTGACATATCAGACACCTTGAAACAAATTCAGAAATGTCTCGTTTCATACCGGGCCACCAAAATTGGCGTTTCAGGTCATTGTACATTTTAGTACTACCCGGGTGGATTGACATTCGACTACAATGGGCTTCATTTAGAATTATCGAAATAAGTTTCGAATTCTTTGGAACACACAGACGACTTCGAACCTCAAACAATCGTCATCATCAATTTGAAACTCGATTCCTTGTTCGTAACACACTCGGCCCGTTTTGCAAGCAACTCCTCATCAACTTTTCGAGCTTCCCGAATTTGATGAGCCAATAATGGTTTGGCCTTTAATTCGCTACTAACACATTGTCGGGTAGAATAGACAAGTGTACATTCATCGTCAGTAAAGCAAACAAGTGATTTCCGACTTAAGGCATCCGCAACCACATTAGCCTTTCCGGTGATAATCAATGACGAGTTCATAATCTTTTAACAACTCGAGCCATCGTCTTTGTCGCAGATTTAAGTCTCTCGAGTCATCAAATATTTGAGACTTTTGTGATCCGAATACACATGGCACTTCTCACCAAATAAGTAATGTCGCCATATCTTTAAGGCGAACACGATGGCGACCAATTCGAGATCATGGGTTGGATAATTTTTCTCATGTGGCTTTAATTGTCTCGACGATAGGCCACAACTCGCCCTTCTTGCATCAATACGCAACCCAACCCAAGTAGGGATGCGTCACTATAAATGACAAACTCTTTGCCCGATTCGGGTTGCACTAGAATTGGGGCTTCATCAAATAAGCTTTTAGTTGATCGAAACTTTTCGACATTTCTCCGTCCATTCGAACTTAACATCCTTTTGGAGTAAGCCGTCATTGGCGTGGCTATCGTCGAGAAACCTTTTACAAATCGTCGGTAATAACCGCAAGCCCCAAAAGCTCCTAACTTCGGTAACATTCCTTGGTGGTTTCCAATCGACTATGGCCAAAATTTTGTTCGGGTCCACCGACGACACCGATCGCGGACACCACGTGCCCCAAAAGCTAACCTCTTTCAACCAAAATTCACATTCTTGAACTTTGCGTATAACTCGCTTATCTCGTAAGATTTGCAACACTAGCCTCGGTGTTCAAAGATGTTCGTTTCATCTCTCGAATAGACCAAAATGTCATCGATAAATACAACTACGAACCGATCCAAGTATGGCCTGAAAATTCTATTCATTAAATCCATAAACACCGCAGGGCATTAGTGAGCCCAAACGGCATCACCAAGAATTCGTAGTGACCGTACCTCGTTCTAAAAGCGGTTTTGGTATGTCCGATTCTCGGACCCTCAACCGATAGTACCCGACCTCAAATCTATCTTTGAAAACACCGAGGCTCCCTTTAATTGATCAAACAAATCGTCAATTCGTGGCAATGGATATTTATTCTTTATCGTCACTTTATTGAGTTGACGATAGTCGATGCACAACCTCATGGTTCCGTCCTTCTTCTTCACAAACAATACAAAAGCGCCCATGGAGAAAAACTCGGTCGAGCGAAACCTCTATCCGTCAATTCTTGCAATTGAACCTTCAATTCCTTTAATTCCGTTAATGCCATACGACACGGGGCTATTGAAATCGGCATAGTACCGGTACAACCGATGCGAATTCCACTTCTCGAACCGGTGGCAATCCGGTAACTCCTCGGGAAAAACATCGAATACTCACAAACCACTGGTACCGATTCGAGTTTCCTTTCCGTCTCTTTACTTCCAAACACATACGCAAGGTATGTTTCACACCCTTTTCACATACCTCCGGCGGTCATAGAAGATATTATCGCTGGCACTCCTTTTAAATCGATGAGACTCGACTCGGACTACCTCATTATTTGCACTCCTCAAATCAATGGTTTTCCTTTTGCGATCCACCTTGCATCATGTACGGTCACCAATCCATACCAAGAATAACATCGAATTCATTAAATGGTAGAAGCATCGATCGGCCGGAAAACAGATTCTCGAATTATTAGGGGCATCTCTTGCACACTTTATCAACGAGCACGTATTGACCCAAAGGGTTTGACACTGAATTACGAACTCGAGAGACTCAACGGTAGAGTCTTCTTGGATGCTAAGGTTTCACATACATATGAGTGAGTAGAGCGGGGTCAATCAATGCAATCACAATAGTATCAAAGAGAGTAAAAGTACCGGTGATAACGTCGGGGAGGATGCCTCCTCTCGTGCGCGGATGGCATATGCTCTAGCAGAGCACGGTCTCGGATCGGACAGCCGTATTAGAGGCTCCTCTCGATTACCACCCCTACCTCCAGAGATTCTCGAGGGCCTACCTCCAAACCGTCGTTCCACTAGGTCTTGCACCTTGCGTCTTATTCCTCTCATCTAGCTCGTGCAATCTCTAATGAAGTGGTCCTTGAACCGCATCCATAACAGCCCTATTAATGACTTACCCCAACATTCACCTAGGTGTCGTCTTCCACATTGGGGGCATTCGGGTCTCTCTTGACGATTATTGCCCACACTAGCTATCAAGTAGCTCGGGAGTCCGTCAATGGTCGGGCTCTAATGGAAATTCCCGCGATCGTCCTCGACTTCTTGGTGTCCTCCTCAACCTCTTTACAGCCGAGAACGGAGCTTTACTCGTCGATCTTTTACGGTAATCTCTTGCTTCAAATTCAGCCTTCTTCTTCTCCTTCCCAAGTTCTTCCGCCTTGCGTGCTCGTTCGACTAGTGTCACGAACTCCTTTATCTCCAAAATTCCCACTAGTAACTTTAACTCTTCATTCAATCCTTCTTCAAATCTTTTGCACATCGCAACCTCATCAGCCACACACTCCCGAGCATACCGACTAAGTCTTACGAACTCATGTTCGATTCGAGATCTGATCATCCGGCCTTGCTTGAGTTCCAAGAATTCCTTACGCTTCGATCGATGAACTGTTGACTAATGTATTTCTTTGAAATTGGATTGGAAGAAATCCCAAGTAACTCGTTCATTTGGGACTATGGAAATTAAAGTCCTCCACCAATAGTAAGTCGAGTCTCATAACAAGGATATAGCACACTTAAGACATTCATCGGTGTGCATGACAGTTCATCTAACACTCTAATGGTGTTATCGAGCGAACTCGGCCTTTTCGGCATCATCAAGAACTATGGCCTTGAACTCCTCGCCCCACGCTTCCTAATCAAGTCCACGGTGGTTTACTCACCTCACGGGATCAAGAATCGGAGGCATTGCGGGCTCTTGGGTGGAGTATTTAAATTCGGAATGGTTGGACAGCCGGGTTGGTTCGGGCATATTGCGCGACCCACTCATTCATCATGGTGAAGAAGGCTTGTTTCGCCTTCATTTTGATTATTCGCGGATGATCGAGGCTCAACAGGCGGTGTCCCTTGCGCAGAGCAGCCGCTACACTTTCAACGTCATCCGCCAAGGGTCTCTCTACCGGGTTCCATTGCTAATCAAAACAAAAATTCCAACCGTCAAGTCATCACATTATTAAGCGCTAACAATTTGGCATGTATAGCTAGACTCACACGCTATGGTAGTCCTAGAACCGACTAAACCTGGCTCGATACCAATAAAATTGTAACACCCTAACTCGTGACCGACGCCGGTGTCGGACACGAGGGGTTAACGCCAAACCTCTCATGATACCAACCAATTTGACATTACCAGTCAGGCTGGAAAACTGCGTCACCGTCGCCTTTAAAATCATATCTCGAGTTTCAAAACTCGGAAACTGGTTTCGTAAATTTTCCCTGAATTTAGACTCATATACCCATCCATGGATTTATTTTTAGAATTTTTGGTTGGGCCAATTGGTACAGTTTATTAGTTAAAGTCACCCATGTTACAGGGACCGACTGCTCTGACCTTCGCGCGTTACAACTTGAATATCTCTCTGTAAAGGGCTTTAATACTGGTGCCGTTTGTTTCTAATGAAACTAGACTCAAAATGGAATCTGTACATATAAGGCATGACTCCTAATTATTTCTGGATAATTTATGGTAAATTTTAAAAGTTGCGACAGGGGACCCAGAAACCGTTCTGGCCCTGTCTCACGAGAACCTTAATATTTCTCAGTATACTGCTCATATAGTCGTTTCGTTTCGTCCATATAAAAATAGATTCATCAAGGTTCAGTTCCATAATTTACTCACTATTTAATTCTACTTCTACTATTTTTAGTGATTTTTCAATCTCATCTCACTACTGCTGTCCGCAACAGTTACTGCAGTAGACTATGCCAATTTCATGAATTTTTCCTTGGCCTTAATCATCCATCATGCATGACACAAATTATGGCCACCTTATCAAAATTTGAGTTTCTAAGACTCGTGGCTATAGGTTCTAGCATCCCACTCGGCGACCACATAGGCCATTTTCACATGGCTTAAAGTTTACAACCCACAATTCGACAAAATATAATAGCCTATACATGCCAAATGTTCTTCAACAACAAAAACAATACCACAAGATTTCAGCCGGTGTGATGACTTCAACGACGGTCCCGATCACGCAAACAATACGAGTCCGAGAGACCTAAAATGGGTGACAAGAAAACACCGAGTGAGTTTACAACTCAAGAAGTCATAAGCATTCATCAATCCACCGATAAAGTTACTACTACATGTACAACAAATGAGGCTAGGTACTCGTCCATATCGAATCTATACCATAATACCTCGGACCTTTCGGTCCAATCTCGCACCAATTCATACATCCACATTTCATATTCTACACAACAAGATAATCAAGCATTTTTACACATTAACTCATTTTCCAGCACAACCATACAATTTCAATCATCACATAGATTTAAGGCTTACCAATTTCAACCCCAAGCATGAACGTATTCTCTATTCGTCATGAGCTCGAGGTACTTACCCGATCCGCTGTCCATACTCAATTCAATGGAGACACACCCTCCATATATTTAAAGTACGCACACACAGTGCTTACTACTCGATTTCGCACACTTAGTGCCACGTAATTTAAGCCCGCACACACAAGTGCCATACCCTCCGAGCTCGCACACCCAAAGGTCAGTATTTTTCCAGCTTGCACACTTAGTGCCATATATTTCCAGCACGCACACTTAGTGCCATATATTTCCAGCACGCACACTTAGTGCCGATCTACATCACCATACACGTATTGCTCAAGACACTTAGTGCCGAAAGCAAACTTTCTACACATTTCACTATTTCTTTTACATTCAACAAATGTCATCACTCCATACACATACATTTTCATTCATATATATATATCATCCCATTAAACACAATTGCATAAATTTTACAATCATTGAAGCAATATCAAATACGTGTAATGACTTACCTTGTTTGGGGTAGAACGGTTCCAAATCGGCTACTCGTTTGCTTTCTCCTTTCCTTTGTCCAATCTAGTTCCCTTTGCTCTTGAGCTAAATCAAACAATTTACCTCTCCATCAAACACAAACATGCGGCATTCACATGCATTATTATGGTTATTGCGAATACTTAACACAACTAAGCTGAAAATTTACTCAATCTCATCTTAATTTATTGCTACTTATTTATCAAAGTTTCCAATACAAGGTATTTAACACCTATGCCCATTTGTACCCTATATGGTCAATGCTTCATTCCTTACCCAATTAACCATCCAACAATTTTTCAGCCTCATTACCACCCTTTTCATGTCTAATTGTTTAAATACTCTCAAGCTCATTCACAAGTACTATTATACATCTCATTAAGCATTAATCATGTTGCAACATAAATTCTATAGCATGGCCGAATACTCATGCACACACACATAACAACAAGAACTCAATGGCACAAAATTTCCTTTTGTTAAACATTCGAACTTACTCATTTCCATGCTTTCATCACAACAACATCAAAACACTCACCAAGGAAAACAACATGCATGGCGAATTTTAACTCACCTAACAACTTAGTTTCGATTTGAGATTCAAGGAAAATTTTGAACCAATCCTCCAAATCATACATGCATTTTCAAGAGTGGCATAAAACATACCTTCTTTATCAAAACACCTTAGTCTAGTAAGCTCCATGGCTGATTTTCTCAAGCTTTTTCCCCTTTCTTCTTAGTATATTCGCCAAGCAAGGAGAAAATGAGAGAATGAACACCCTTTTTTTTCTTTCTTTCTTTGCTTTTGTTTCTCTCATGTACGGCAAGGGGGGAAAGCATCCACACTCTTTTTTTTTTTTTGTTATCATCATTTTCTTTTTCCATTTCTTTAATGCTAACTTTCTTATTTTATTGTTTCCTACATGCATCACTAGTCTAACATGTTGGAGACATGTTTCCACCCATAGCATGGCCGGCCATCATGCTTCATTTTGGCTAATTTGACATGCAAGGACAACACTTTCCCACATGTATTAATAGGCCACCTTACATTTGCCTAGCACATTTCTAAATTTTCTCACATAAGTCCTATTTGATAAAAATTCACTTACAATTAACAAAATCCAAACATGAAATTTTCACACATGCATATATACATATAATGAGCATCAATTATGATGGTTAATTATTATTATGACTCGGTTTAGTGGTCCCGAAACCACTTTCCGACTAGGGTCAATTTAGGGATGTCACACCTGGTGCCCAGCTTCCATACACTTTGTTAACTCAACAAAATATAGGGTTTTAAAACACTAAAAACGGA
Source organism: Gossypium arboreum (assembly GCF_025698485.1). Lineage (NCBI taxonomy): Eukaryota > Viridiplantae > Streptophyta > Magnoliopsida > Malvales > Malvaceae > Gossypium > Gossypium arboreum. The sequence goes on along the minus strand of NC_069082.1, from coordinate 78,675,531 downwards.
ACGTGGGTGTTCAACTCCGATGTGGCACGTCAGATTCGGCCATAACGTCTGGGCTGGGTTTGGGGTGTTACAATTAGTGGTATCAGAGCCAGGTTGCGACAACTCGGCTGTGGATCGGGTCTAAAATTTTTTGAAAATTTAGGCCTAAGAAGGGTATTTTTGGAAATGGTTTTGAAAAGTTCATTTTAAAGATGTTTTATGAGTATATATGTTAAAATGGTCCAAGTTTTTCTATTTTAAATCAAGAGTTTCAAAATAAAGGGTGTTTTCAAATCAAAGTTTTTTTTCAAAGTGATAAAAACATGGTTTTCGAGTTTTAAATGGATTGAGAAAGAAGTGGCGCATGAATCCCCGGCACCAAGTCTGTAAGTATTTATGTTCCTCATATTGCACTGTATTAAGATATTACTGTAGATAGAATTGAGACCATATCATGACATTATAACTAGGGCAACCCTAAAAACTCTAGAATACCGAGACTGTAGATAGGCTATGATTCTGTGAAAATAGAAACTTTAAAATACTATCTCTGCATAAGACATGTGAATAAATAGTAAAATTTTTAGATCTTTGTAGTTAATTGATATGTGTACCGGCAATGTAGAGTATTGATATGAATTTTGAGGGTAAGCAAAGTCTACCAACTTTAGTAGCGGTAACTTCTGAGCTTGGTCTTGAGGCCTTGCCGAGTTAGTAAGGAAAGTGGTAGAGGAAGTATTGGATACCAAAATTAAGGAAATTAGGGAAATGCTTCAGCGTGGTGCTTGGAGTGTAAGAAAAGGAAGGATTCTAGTTCTCGAAAACCAAGCCTCGATTCGTGAAACATGTTAAGGCACGACCAAACTATCCAACTGAAAGATCGCAAGCTGACGTCATCCGGATGAATGCCATAGGAAGACAGGAGCATGTCTTAGATGTGGGTCCAAGGAGCATCGAGCTCGGGATCGCCAAGTTTATTTTATTTAAATATGTGTTATGAATTGTATGCGTGCTTGATAAATGTTTTTTACTTTGGTAATTAGATGTTCGGTCGTACTAAGAATTATTTTTAATTATAGTGCGAAGCGGAAGCATAGAGGTTTGACTTGAGTAATACGGTTAGTTGATAGTTGGAAATTTTGAGGACGAAATTTCTTTAAGGGAGTAGAATTGTAACACCCTAATTTGGGCCTAGAAGTATTGGGCCTTGAGTGTGGGTCCGTAAAGAGGTTTTATATAGGTATTTAATTGTGCAATGAAATGAAACAATTAAATGTTTGCTATTAGTGGTTAATGGCTTTGAGCAGTGTTGGAGAAATCTTGGGTTCAAACTTGGGTTTTAGCAAAATTTTGGTATTAAGTGAAAAAACCGGATGCTTGGATGAGGGTTTTAAATTATTGTGTTAAATAAATGACACAAGGAAGCTTGTAGTCTAGTGGTTGTGGTGTCATTAAGGTTGTATGGGAGCCTGGGTTCAAGCCTTGGCTCTTGCAATTTATTTTGTTTTTTTAAAGGGAACACGGACTTTGGCCTTTAGACCTTATAATTAATTGGGATAAAATATGACACAAAAAGCCTTGTGGCTTAGTGGCAAGTAGCGTGTGGAGCATTTAAGGGAGGCATAGGTTCGAATCCCATGGCAAGCAAAGAGCATTTATTTTGCTAATGGGGCTGCAAGAGTTGGTGTTGAATTTAAACTCTAATGTTGGAGGATCCCACATCGTGAAGCTAATATAAGAGTGGTTGTGAAGTCGGCTTTAAATAGAGGAACCATGAAGAGAGTAAATGTACCTTTCTTGGTCGATCCCTTTCATTGTATGGCGTGCTCGTTTGGGTTAGGCGTCGGCTAAGAGTGCTCAGAGCGTGGATTAACTCTAGTCTCCTATCGGTGTGTATTTATCACTACTCTTGTTGTTGGATGGCTACTTGGACGCGATGGTAGAAAGGGGCCATGGGCCCAATGGGCCTACGGGCCAAATTGGATAAGTTGTTTGATTGTGTAGTAAATATTGGACTAGGCTAGGTGAATCGCATATCTGTGGCTAGGTTTGGGCTAAAAGGGCTACACGAGCGCGTGTGGGCCCATTTGGTAGAGAATAGGCTTTAGGCCCATTCGTATTGTTATCTATGTTTAGAATACTTTAGTTTACCAATTCTTGAAATGCCCTCGACTTGTAAAATTACCAAAGTACTCTCGATTTACAGAATTACCGTTTTACCCTCAGTTTACAGAATTACTATTTTACCCTCGATTTACAAAATTACCGTTTTACCCTCAGTTTACAGAATTATTGTTTTACCCTTGATTTACAGAATTACTATTTTACCCTCGATTTATAGAATTACCGTTTTACCCTCGATTTGTAAAATTACCGTTTTACCCTCGATTTACGTAATTACTGTTTTACCCTCGGTTTGTAATTACTATTTTACCTCGATTTATAGAATTACCGTTTTACCCCTAATTTACATAATTACCATTTTACCCCGATTTACATAATTATCGTTTTACCCTCGATTTACGTAATTACCGTTTTACCTCGATTTACGTAATTACCATTTTACCCTCGATTTATAGAATTCTGTTTTACCCTTGATTTACGTAATTATTGTTTTACCTCGATTTACAAAATTACTAAAATACCCTTGGTTTGTGAAATTACCGTAATACCCTCAATTTGTAAAACTACCAAAATACCTGTATGGTAAAATGACGAATATGCCCTTATGTTCAGTATGGTGATGTGCTTAGGATTTACATATATTGATATTGGATTAGTTAAGTTTGAGTGATGTGGTGGTTATCGAGGCGATTGATTTTGGAAATGTTTCAACTTCAACCCATAATGTGTGTACTAACCTCTAAATAGCTTAGATTAATATTTTCCTAAAAGTCAAAGCTTCATATTTTAGTGATTCGAGAATTAATATTTAGATCTATTTTCACGCACGCGTTTAAGTTGGATTCACAACGGATATAGGGTAGGAAGGTATTTGGAACGTTCTTCAATGAGTAGATCTCTTGGTAAGTATTGAACCTTCTTTCCATTTGTATCTTGTGCTTTAAGAAAAGTGAAAACCCTCTGTCGACTAAGGCTAAAAGGGTTTTTGGTGTTATTTGGTTTGTTGGTGCTAGTGAGGATTAAAGGCTACCGATCGAGGAGTGTGTGAAAAGCTTGGATCATCGGAGTGACTAAATCTAGTCATCAACTTCGGCAAAGGTATGAACCCAAGGGCCATTGTGGATGGTGGCCGAATGTGTAAGTGATGATAATAGGTAGTTTCGATTTGGTTTAATAATAACATGGTCTAATCTATAAGTGGTTGATTATAGGACAAATCGCATAGGAGATCTCGTCAAGGAATATCGCAAATCAGGTGTGTAACGAACCCTTTTTCATAGCTTAAAGCGATAAAATGTCGAAAAGCCGAAATGCCGAAATTCTGGCATTTCGAGGACGTGTGAGCGTTTAACGCTCACTAGTTAGTTAGAATCGATGAGATGATGATTGGGAACAATGGAAACGGTAAGGACGTGATTTTGGCGTTCACGGTAAGTTGGGCATCGAGGGGCTGAATTAGGGCCCAATAGGCTTTCGGGCCCATTTGGGTAAATTTGGTAGAAAATGGGAAATCTGTTAAATTGCATGATAAGACTGTTAAAACCGTTATGGAATATAGGCTAAATGGGCCTAGATGATGAATCGGCTAAGTAGGGCCTATTAGGGTTTTTTGGCCCAATAACTCGTTTCGCTAAAATGGGCCGTAATCACTTGTTTGCACCCATGAATTGTTTGTAATCAGTTAATGAACATGGAAACCCTAATTTTGGTAAAATTACAAGATTGCCCTTATAATATGAAAATGACCGTTTTGCCCCGAGGTAAAATAACCATTATACCCCTAGGGTTTATATATGAACTTAATGCATGGGATTTTGACAAACATGATATGTATGATATGCACATGATATGTATGATATGCACACGAGATGTTCATAAATGCATTGGGTTGGGTTTTTTATATGAATGGAGGAAGTGAAAAGGGCTTATGCCCCGCTTATTAAAGGGCTTATGCCCCGCTTATCAAAAGGGCTTATGCCCCGTTATCAAAAGGGCTTATGCCCCAGTTTTCAAAAGGGCTTACGCCCCAGTTATTAAAGGGCTTATGCCCCAGTTATAAAAAGGGCTTTTGCCCCAGTTATTAAAAGAGGCTAGGCCTCCAGTTATATGATAAAGCAGCTAAGCTGCCAGTGGAGAGTTATGGCGGGGTGGGTCGAGTTAATCCCCACATGGTGTGTTGGTTGGTACGGGTGGAGAGTAGCGGATGGTGGGTTGAGTAGTCTCCCCAGATGGGTTTGCATTCTTTCATTGACATTATATGTGATATTGAAATGGGCGTATGGGCCATACCGTTTACGGTAAAGGCTTCGGCCCAGTAATATGAAGTTTGAAAAGGCTTCGGCCCAGTGTTATGAAATATGAAATATGAAAAGGGCTATGGCCTAGTACATGTTTGAGATTGGATTTGGGCTTAGACCCAACAGGCTGTTATTGTTTTGGGCACTGAAAGGGGCTTGTTGCACACTGAGTTTTCAAACTCACCCCCTTTCCTTAACCTTGCAGGTGAGCCTTGATGGGGGGACTTGGGCCGGAAGGGATTCAGAGTAGCCACGGTGATCGTCTTTTGGCTTTTAAACAAACGTTGGTTTTCATTAAATTTCATTTAATTATTATTTATTTTTGGGTTGTAATAAGGCCATTTTAACTTTTCTTTTATTTTTTCTCGGGATTATTTTATTTTTAATAACTTCAAACCTGGTTGATAATTGTTCAAATGGGCTAGACTTAGGATGTGTTTTCAAAATGATACTTGTTTTCAAAATATCTCAACACCACGATTAATCGATTTATCAAAGACGTCCACTTAAACAAATTTAAACTCGATATGACAAAGTTTAACTATGGTTGTGGGCATGTCTAGGATTGGATCCAATTAAAGAGCTTGGTACTTAAGCAGCCTTCATGGCTCACCTCCTCTATCTCGGATACCTACCTGGTGCCCAGCTTCCATACACTTTGTTAACTCAACAAAATATAGGGTTTTAAAACACTAAAAACGAAACGTGGGTGTTCAACTCCGATGTGGCACGTCAGATTCGGCCATAACGTCTGGGCCGGGTTTGGGGTGTTACAATTAGTGGTATCAGAGCTAGGTTGCAACAACTCGGCTGTGGATCGGGTCTAAATTTTTTTTGAAAATTTAGGCCTAAGAAGGGTATTTTTGGAAATGGTTTTTGAAAAGTTCATTTTAAAGATGTTTTGCGGAGTATATATGTTAAAATGGTCCAAGTTTTTCTGTTTTAAATCAAGAGTTTCAAAATAAAGGGTGTTTTCAAATCAAAGTTTTTTTTTTCAGTGATCAAAAACATGGTTTTCGAGTTTTAAATGGATTGAGAAAGAAGTGGCGCACTGAATCCCCGGCACCAAGTCTGTAAGTATTTATGTTCCTCATATTGCACTGTATTAAGATATTACTGTAGATAGAACTGAGACCATATCATGACATTATAACTAGGGCAACCCTAAAAACTCTAGAATACCGAGACTGTAGCTAGGCTATGATTCTGTGAAAATAGAAACTTTAAAATACTATCTCTGCATAAGACATGTGAATAAATAGTAAAATTTTTTAGATCTTTGTAGTTAATTGATATGTGTACTGGCAATGTAGAGTATTGATATGAATTTTGAGGGTAAGCAAAGTCTACCAACTTCGGGTAGCGGTAACTCGGAGCTTGGTACTGAGGCACTGGCCGAGTTAGTAAGGAAAGTGGTAGAGGAAGTATTGGATACCAAAATTAAGGAAATTAGGGAAATGCTTCAAGCAGGGTGCTTGGAGTGTAAGAAAAGGAAGGATTCTAGTTCTCAGAAAACCAAGCCTCGTTCTGTGAAACATGTTAAGGCACGACCAAACTATCCAATCAGAAGATCGCAGCGGACATCATCCGGATGAATGCCATAGGAAGACAGAGCGTGTCTTAGATGTGGGTCCAAGGAGCATCGAGCTCTGGATCGCCAAGTTTATTTTATTTAAATATGTGTTATGAATTGTATGCGTGCTTGATAAATGTTTCTTTACTTTGGTAATTAGATGTTCTGGGTCGTACTAAGAATTATTTTTAATTAGAGTGCATAGCGGAAGCATAGAGGTTTGACTTGAGTAATACGGTTAGTTGATAGTTGGAAATTTCGAGGACGAAATTTCTTTAAGGGGAGTAGAATTGTAACACCCCGAATTTGGGCCTAGAAGTATTGGGCCTTGAGTGTGGGTCCGTAAAGAGGTTTTATATAGGTATTTAATTGTGCAATGAAATGAAACAATTAAATGTTTGCTATTAGTGGTTAATGGCTTTGAACAGTGTTGGAGAAATCTTGGGTTCAAACTTGGGCTTTAGCAAAAATTTTGGTATTAAGTGAAAAAAACCTGGATGCTTGGATGAGGGTTTTTAAATTATTGTGTTAAATAAATGACACAAGGAAGCTTGTAGTCTAGTGGTTGTGGTGTCATTAAGGTTGTATGGGAGCCTGGGTTCAAGCCTTGGCTCTTGCAATTTATTTTGTTTTTTAAAGGAACCGGACTTTGGCCTTTAGACCTTATAATTAATTGGGGATAAAATATGACACAAAAAGCCTTGTGGCTTAGTGGCAAGTAGCGTGTGGAGCATTTAAGGGAGGCATAGGTTCGAATCCCATGGCAAGCAAAGAGCATTTATTTTGCTAACAGGGGCGGCAAGAGTTGGTGTTGAATTTAAACTCTAATGTTGGAGGATCCCACATCGTGAAGGTAATATAAGAGTGGTTGTGAAGTCGGCTTTAAATAGAGGAACCATGAAGAGAGTAAATATACCTTTCTTGGTCGATCCCTTTCATTTGTATGGCGTGCTCGTTTGGGTTGGGCGTCATTAAGAGTGCTCAGAGCGTGGATTAACTCCATCTCCTATCGGTGTGTATTTATCACTACTCTTGTTGTTGGATGGCTACTTGGCCGCGATAAAAGGGGCCATATGGGCCCAATGGGCCTCTGGGCCCAATTGGATGAGTTGTTTGATTGTGTAGTAAATATTGGACTAGGCTAGGTGAATTGCATATCTGTGGCTAGGTTTGGGCTAAAAGGGCCACACGAGTGCAGGGCCCATTTGGGCCGAGAATAGGCTTTAGGCCCATTCGTATTGTTATCCATGTTTAGAATACTTTAGTTTACCAATTCTTGAAATGCCCTCGACTTGTAAAATTACCAAAGTACTCTCGATTTCTGTAATTCACCGTGTTACCCTCGGTTATGTAATTACTATTTTACCCTCGATTTACGTAATTACCGCTTTTACCTCAATTTACGTAATTATTGTTTTACCCTTGATTTACGTAATTCACTGCTTTACCTCGATTTAAAGAATTACCGCTTTTACCCTCGATTTGTAAAATTACCGTTTTACCCTCGATTTACGTAATTACTGTTTTACCCTCGGTTTACGTAATTACTATTTTACCTCGATTTATAGAATTACTTGTTTTACCCCTAATTTACATAATTACCATTTTACCCCGATTTACATAATTATCGTTTTACCCTCGATTTACGTAATTACTGCTTTTACCTCGATTTATAGTATTACCATTTTACCTCGATTTATAGAATTACTGTTTTACCCTTGATTTACGTAATTCACTGTTTTACCTCGATTTACAAAATTACTAAAATACCCTTGGTTTGTGAAATTATCGCAATACCCTCAATTTGTAAAACTACCAAAATACCTCTGTATGGTAAAATGACGAATATGCCCTTATGTTCCGTATGGTGATGTGCTTAGGATTTACATATATTGATATTGGATTAGTTAAGTTTGAGTGACGGTGGTGGTTATCGAGGCGATTGATTTTGGAAATGTTTCAACTTCAACCCATAATGTGTGTACTAACCTCTAAATAGCTTAGATTAATATTTTCCAAAAGCGAAAGCTTCATATTTTAGTGATTCAGAATTAATATTTAGATCTATTTTCACGACGCTTAAGTTGGATTCACAACGGATATGGGGTAGGAAGGTATTTGGAACGTTCTTCAATGAGTAGATCTCTTGGTAAGTATTGAACCTTCTTTCCATTTGTATCTTGTGCTTTAAGAAAAGTGAAAACCCTCGTCGACTAAGGCTAAAAGGGTTTTTGGTGTTATTTGGTTTGTTGGTGCTAGTGAGGATTAAAGGCTACCGATCGAGGAGTGTGTGAAAAGCTTGGATCATCGGAGTGACTAAATCTAGTTATCAACTTGGCAAAGGTATGAACCCAAGGGCCATTGTGGATGGTGGCGAATGTGTAAGTGATGATAATAGGTAGTTTCGATTTGGTTTAATAATAACATGGTCTAATCTATAAGTGGTTGATTATAGGACAAATCGCATAGGAGATCTCGTCAAGGAATATCGCAAATCGTGTGTAACGAACCCTTTTCATAGCTTAAAGCGATAAAATGCCGAAAAGTCAAATGCCAAATTCGGCATTTCGAGGACGTGTGAGCAAGTTTAACGCTCACTAGTTAGTTAGAATCGATGAGATGATGATTGGGAACAATGGAAAGCAGTAAGGACGTGATTTTGGCGTTCACGGTAAGTTGGGCCTCGAGGGTGAATTAGGGCCCAATAGGCTTTCGGGCCCATTTGGGTAAATTTGGTAGAAAATGGAAATCTGTTAAATTGCATGATAAGACTGTTAAAACCGTTATGGAATATAGGCTAAATGGGCCTAGATGATGTAATCGGCTAAGTAGGCCTATTAGGTTTTTTGGCCCAATAACTCGTTTTGCTAAAATGGGCCGTAATCACTGTTGCACCCATGAATTGTTTGTAACCGTTAATGAACATGGAAACCCTAATTTTGGTAAAATTACAAGATTACCCTTATAATATGAAAATGACCGTTTTGCCCCTAGGTAAAAATAACCATTATACCCCTAGGGTTTAATATGAACTTAATGCATGGGATTTTGATAAACATGATATGTATGATATGCACATGATATGTATGATATGCACATGACATGTATGATATGTGTAACACCCCAAACCCGTGACCGTCACCGAATTTGACCACGAGGTGTTACCGGGCTTACTTTAGTTATTCCTCTCTTGGAAAATTTTTTTCGTTTTCCTTTTTCTGTTCCAGGCAGGCTAGTTAACTGCATCATTGCCACCTTAAAAATCATATCTCGAGTTCCAGAACTCGAAAACCAAATCCGTAAATTTTCCCTGAATTTAGACTCATATGTCCTTCCATGGATTTATTTCTAGAATTTTTGGTCTGGCCAATTGGTACAGTTTATTAGTTAAATTCACCCCTGTTTCAGGGTTCGACTACACTGACCTTTGCGCATTATGACCTGGATATCATCTCGTACAGAGCTCTAATGCTCATTCCGTTTGTTTCTATTGAAACTAGACTCAAAGGGGAATCTATGAATATAAGGCATGACTTCTAATTGTTTCTGGATAATTTATGGTAAATTTTCAAAGTCGAAACAGAGGATCCAGAAACTGTTCTGGCCCTGTCTCACGAAATCTTGAATATCTCTCAAAATACAGCTCATATGGTCATTTCGTTTCATCCATATGAAAATAGACCCATCAAGATTCGAGTACATAATTTTCTTAGCAATTAATTCCACTTCTACTATTTTTGGTGATTTTTCAATCTCATATCACTGCTGCTGTCCGCAACAGTTACTGCAGTAGACTATGCCAATTTCATGAATCTTTCCTTGGCCTTACTAATCATTCATCGTACATGGCACAACTATGGCCACCTTATCAAAATTAAGGTTTCTAAGACCCGTGGCTATAGGTTCTAGCATCCCACTCAAACGACCACATAGGCCATTTTCACATGGCTTAAAGTTTACAACCCAAAATTCAACAAAACAAAATAGCCCATACATGCCAAATGTTCTCCTAGGTTGACTAAGAAGACAATACCAAAATTGCTCATGGTGTGATGACTTCATTGACGGCTCCGAGCACACAAAATAGACGAGTCCAAGAGACCTAAAATGGGTGACAAGAAAACACCGAGTGAGTTTATAACTCAGTAAGTCGTAAGCATTCTACAACCATCCATTAATAAAATTATCACAACATGAAACAATGCACGAGGCTAGGTACCCCATCCATATCAAACTATACCATAGTTCCTTGGACCTTTCGGTTCAATCTCATACCAACTCACCCAATGACATTTTATATACTTATTCAATAGAGTAATTGAGGCATTTCCATACATCATCTCATTTCCGCAATAATCATGCAATCAAATGACTTTCATCTATTCCACGTTACCTTATTTACGGGAATGCAATTGAAATCATCACATAGATTTAAACTTACCAACTCAACCCCGAGCATGAACATAGCATCTATTAGCCATGAACTCAAGGTGCTTACTCTTTCCACTGTCCATACTCAACTCGATAAAATCACACCTCCATATAAATATTCAATCGATAGAACATACATATTAAATTCGCACACGTAGTGCTTAATAAACGATCTCGCACACTTAGTGCCATGCAATTTAAGCTCGCACACATAGTGCCATATAATTTAAGTTTGCACACTTAGTGCCATATAATTTAAGTTCGCACACTTAGTGCCATACCTTCCAAGCCCGCACACTTAGTGCCATACCTTCCAAGCCCGCACACTTAGTGCCAATCTTGTCACCGTGCCCATTTATTGCCCACACACTTAGTGCCGAGACCAAACGCTCTACGCAAGTTACTACTTTTATACATTCAGCAATGTCATCATTCCATACACATACATTTTATGTACACACCATCTCATTAAACACAATTTGCATGGATATTATGACCATTTAAATCAATACCAAATACATGCTTAATGACTTACCTTATATTCGATGAAACGATTTCCAATCGACTACTCGATTATCTTTCCTTTTCCTTTGCTTGATTCTCCACCTCTAGCTTCTTGAGCTAAATCAATCAATTAACTAGTTTAACCGTCTTACCAAATATTTATACATATATACATGACATCAACTATACTATCAATAATTCGATCACACATACACATATACATATTCGTATATTAGATAACCACCCTTACTAACCACCCATTTTAGTTGATTTTATACAATCAAAGGCAATATCATAAATGGGTTTACTTATATGGCCGAATGTGCTAAAATTGATCTAACATCACCTATACCCTTGATAGAATGGCGAATACCTATACTATCAATGTAGTATCGTTTTATTCTTTCAAACACATTGTCTTTAATATTCTATACACCCCATTCGGCCCTAACCACTCACTTAACTTATGTGTACAAATTCCATCTCAAAATTAAGAGTTGCAACTACAACTAGGTTACAACAATGCTCATCAATGACCGAATGCCTAAGCACAACTCTACTAAAAATTTATCCAACATTGCTAGCACACAATATCCCTTAACCGAATGTCATAAACCCAAGCCACATATATAGTTCATCAAGGCCTTTCATTGGCCACATTCGCACCCCCTTCCCTTAAGAACAAACCAATTTCAACTTTCATGAAAATATATGTACCAAGAGCTTCAACTACTTGGCCAAATACCAAACCTCCAAACAACCAAATTTAATCCATGGAATGAATAGAACTTGAACTAATCACCTCATTTACATCTAAATTTCCAAGGGTTTCAAAGTGCTTACCTCTTCCTAAGCATCAACCAAGCCAAATCATGCACAAAAGAATTCCCTTCTTCTTCCTCCTTCAAGCCACGGCAATGGAGAATAGAATGAGCATTTTCCTTTTTTTTTTTTTGTTTTTTCTCTCTAGTTACGGCACAATGGGGGGGCATCCATGCTCATTTTTTTGTTCATTTCTTTAATGTTAGCTATTATTTTATGGCTTCCTACATACACCACTAGCATAACATGTTGGAAACATGTTCCCTTGCCCATAACCTTGTCATGGCCGGCCACTCACCTTAGGAAAGGGGTTATTTTACATGCAAGGACAACCATTTTCCCACATGTATTAATAGGCCACCTTACATTTGCCTAGCACATTTCTAAATTTTCTCACATAAGTCCTAATCACTAAAATTCACCTATAATTAAGCAAAAATTCAATTAAGAAATTTTCACACATGCATATTCACATATTTAGACAGTAACTATCATACTCAAATAATTTAGTGACTCGGTTTAGCGGTCCCGAAATCGCTTTCCGACTAGGGTCACTTTAGGGCTGTCACAATATGCACATGATATGTATGATATGCACACGAGATGTTCATAAATGCATTGGGTTGGGTTTTTATATGAATGGAGGAAGTGAAAAGGGCTTATGCCCGCTTATTAAAGGGCTTATGCCCCTGCTTATCAAAAGGGCTTATGCCCGATTATCAAAAGGGCTTATGCCCGATTATCAAAAGGGCTTACGCCTGCTTATTAAAGGGCTTATGCCCGATTATAAAAGGGCTTTTGCCCGATTATTAAAAAGAGGCTAGGCCTCGGTTATATGATAAAGCACTAAGTCGCCGGTGGAGAGTTATGGCGGGGTGGGTCGAGTTAATCCCCACATGGTGTGTTGGTTGGTACGGGTGGAGAGTAGCGGATGGTGGGTTGAGTAGTCTCCCCAGATGGGTTTGCATTCTTTCATTGACATTATATGTGATATTGAAATGGGCCTATGGGCCATACCGTTTCTGATAAAGGCTTGCCCAAGAATATGAAATTTGAAAAGGCTTCGCCCGGTGTTATGAAATATGAAATATGAAAAGGGCTATGGCCCAAGACATGTTTGAGATTGGATTTGGGCTTAGACCCAACAGTTGTTATTGTTTTGGGCTCAAAAGGGCTTGTTGCACTGAGTTTCCAAACTCACCCCCTTTCCTTAACCTTGCAGGTGAGCCTTGATGTGGGGACTTGGGCCGGAAGGGATTCAGAGTAGCCACGGTGATCGTCTTTTGGCTTTTAAACAAGCATTGGTTTTCATTAAATTTCCTTTAATTATTATTTATTTTTGGGTTGTAATAAGGCCATTTTAACTTTTTGTAATAAGGCCATTTTAACTTTTCTTTTATTTCTTCTCGGGATTATTTTATTTTTAATAACTTCAAACCTGGTTGATAATTGTTCAAATGGGCTAGACTTAGGATGTGTTTTCAAAATGATACTTGTTTTCAAAATATCTCAACACCACGATTAATCGATTTATCAAAGACGTCCACTTAAACAAATTTAAACTCGATATGACAAAGTTTAACTATGGTTGTGGGCATGTCTCAGATTGGATCCAATTAAAGAGCTTGGTACTTAGCGAGCCTTCATGGCTCACCTCCTCTATATCGGATACCTACCGGTGCCCGACTTCCATACACTTTGTTAACTCAACAAAATATAGGGTTTTAAAACACTAAAAACGGAACGTGGGTTTTCAACTCTGATGTGGCACGTTAGATTCGGCCATAACGTCTGGGCCGAGTTTGGGGTGTTACATCATGTCCCGCCCATGTTTATCGCGAAGTAAGATGTTGTCACACGGCCTTCGGGCATGCTCGTGGGTCTGGGTCATGTGGCTACATAATCATTTTTACACAACCGTGTGTGATGTGATTTGCTTCTCCCACGGTCGTGTAGCTCTGTACACGCCCGTGTTATTTTGACAGTGTTGTCTACAGGTGCTAGACACGGGCGTGTCGCACGCCCGTGTTCAATTGGCAGATTTGACCACGGTCAGGTCACACGCTCGTGGCCACTTATTGCATCCCGTGTTGGGAAAGATAACTTTTACCCTGTTTTCGCATGGCCGTATTGCACGACCGTGTTTCCGTCCGTGTTGGTCACACGGCCTTAAGCACAGCCGTGTGATCGGCTGTGTGGAGTTGGGAACTTGTGCTTCAAAGACTCTGTTAGTGACCTAGATGTTTAAAAATTGAAATTTAAATAATTTAAAACCGTTAGTACTCGGGTTGCCTCCCGAGAAGTACTTGTTTATAGTCTAAGCTCGACTGTTACCTTGTTGGTTTATTCAGGGCAGTTTGTGGAGTCGTAGCTCCTCCCCATCATCTTTAAAATTCTCACCGTTATAAAGTTTGAGACAATGTCCATTTACTTTGAAAGTACTGTGTGATGGGTGACTTACCTCTATTGTGTCATATGGCAGAATAGATTGAATTATGAAAGGTCCTGACCATCGTGATTTAAGTTTCCCAGGAAACAATTTGAGTCTTGTGTTGTATAGGAGGACAAAATCTCCAACTTCAAATTGTTTTCGTTGCTTTAAACGAGTGTCATGGTACTGCTTTGTTGCTTTCTTGTATAGGTGTGAGTTTTTATATGCATTGGCTCGCCACTCATCAAGTTCGTTCAGCTACATCAACCTATTTTTTCCTGCAAGTTCGGGATCAAGGTTTAGAAATTTAATAGCCCAAAAAGCTTTATGCTTTAGTTCGAATAGTAGATGACAACTTTTTCCATAAACAAGTTTGTACGGTGATGTCCTTATGGGGGTCTTAAAAGCAGTTCTGTAAGCCCATAAGGCATCATCTACTTTCATTGCCCAATCTTTTCTGTTTGATTCTACTATTATTTCAAGGATCCGTTTGATTTCTCAGTTTGCAACTTCAACTTGTCCATTAGTTTGAGGATGGTATGGGGTGGCTGTTCTCTGATGAACTCCGTATTTCTTAAGAGTTTTTTCAAATTGGGTATTACAAAATGAGTGCCCTTGTCACTGATAATTGCTCTAGGCATTCCAAATCTCGAGAAGAGTTTCTTAAGGAAACGTGCTACCACTCTAGCATCATTAGTAGGTGGAGCTTGGGCTTCCACCCATTTGGACATATAATCAACTGCTACTAAGATGTATTTATTCCTAAATGAACTAGGGAATGGCCTCATGAAATCGATACCCCAAACGTCAAATATTTCACATGAAAGCAAATAGTTTTGAGGTATTTCATCACGTTTAGATATGTTACCTGTCTGTTGGAATTTGTCACATGAAGTAACGTACCTGCTAGCGTCTTTGAATAATGAGGGCCAGTAAAAACCTGATTCAAGTATTTTATGTGTGGTCTTAGTTCCACTATAGTGTCCTCTAGTTGGCCCTGAGTGGCAATGTTCCAATATTTTTGATATTTCTGATCTTGTAACGCATCTTCTAATGGCTTGATCTGTACATCTACGAAAAAGAAAGGGGTCGTCCCAAAAGTAGCTTTTCACATCATTAAAGAATTGCTTCTTTTGTTGGTGTGTTAACCCTTTTGGGATAATGTTAGTAGCTAAAAAATTCGTGATATCTGCAAACCAAGGTACCTCGTAATCAGAAATAGTGCAAAATTGTTCTTCAGGAAACGAATCATTTAGTTCAACTTCATCTTGTTCTTTGGTATTGGATTTCTCAAGCCTAGACATATGAGCAGTCGCGAGATGTTCAACTCCTTTCTTATCCTAAATTTCCAAGTCAAATTCCTTCAATAGGAGAATCCATCGAATGATTCGAGGTTTTGCATCAGTTTTAGTTAAAAGGTAGCGAAGGGCAGAATGGTCGGTGTAAACAACAACTTTAAACAATATGAGATATGATCGAAATTTATCAAATGCAAAAACCACAGCTAGCAATTCTTTTTCTGTAGTAGTATAATTCTCTTATGCAGCTGTCAAAGTTTTGCTAGCATAATAGATAGGTTGAAAATGCTTGTCTCTTCGCTGTCCCAATACTGCACCTACTGTAAAATCACTCGCATCACACATTAATTCAAATGGTAAGTTCTAATCAGGTGCAATTATGATTGGAGCATTAATTAATTTATCCTTTAAAGTATTAAATGCTTCTAAACACTCCTGATTGAAATTAAAAGGCATATTTTTCATAGAAATTTAGTCAAAGGCTTAGCTATTTTAGAAAAATCCTTAATAAATCTTCTATAAAAACCAGCATGTCTTAAAAAGCTTCTATAGCCTTAACCGAACTAGGAGGGGGTAATTTTTTGGATGTTTATATTTTAGATTTTTCTACTTCAATCCCTTTACTAGAAATTTTATGCCCTAATACAATACCTTCTTAAACCAGGAAGTGACATTTCTCCTAGTTAAGGACAAGGTTCGTTTCCTCATATCTTATTAAAACTCATTTTAATTTTTTAAGGCAGAGATGGAAAGAGTTACCGAATACCGAGAAATCATCCATAAATATTTCCATGATATCTTCCACGAGTTAGTCAATACAGCGCTGAAAAGTGGCAGGAGCATTACATAATCCAACGATAAGCAAATGTACCATATGGGCATGTGAATGTCATTTTTTCTTGATCTTTAGGAGCTATTGGGATCTGGAAGTAACCAGAGAGTCCGTCTAGAAAGCAATAGTACATGTGCCCGGTTAATCTTTCCAACATTTGGTCAATGAATAGCAAGGGGAAGTGATCTTTTCTTGTGGCATCATTCAGTTTCCTATAGTCAATACAAACTCTCTATAACACCCTGATTTTGGGTGAAAATTTCGTTTGAAAATTTTGACATTCAGGCACTTAATTTAGTTAAAATGACTAAATCGTAAAAAGTGAAAAAGTTGAGTTCTACATACTAGAGGTGTCCAATTGTTATGAAATTTTAAATTGAGGGTCCTTAAATGGTAATTAGACCATTGGTTAATTGCTGGACAAAAATAGACATGAAATGGGTGTAATAAAATATTTTTAAGTTAGGGGTATTTTGGTAAACTAATAATTAAAAGAATTACAAAGGGAAATAAGCCAAATTAGCCATCATCTTCTTCATTCAACCGTTTCTACCAGCAGTAACCATGGTTAAGGTTTGTTCAAACTCCCAAGCTCAATTGTAAGTGCTCCTTAGCCTCGTTTTTAAAGTTCTTTACATTTTTGAAATCCTGGTAACTTGGTTAAGCTTATTCTAGCAATAAGTTAACCTAGGGTTTATATTTGGAAAAATACCCATAGGTGAAATGTATTTATTTTGATGTTTTATGGTAGAATATGAAGCTTGAAATTGTGTTAAACAACTTTTACTAAGCGATTCTACGTGAAAACGAGTAAAACGACATAATCGGTAAAAATACCTAATATTCATAAGTACATGTTAGAGAGTGAATTTGATGTTGCTATAGAAGGTAAAAATGATCAGCATGTCATAAAACATAAGAAAATAGGATGAAGTTTAATTTACGAGCCTAGGGGAAAAATGTAATTTTGACAAAGTTTAGGGGCAAAATTGTAATTTTTCCAAAATATGATTTTGGGTGAATTTGAATAATGTGAGTCCTAATTAGGCTATATTTGTAATGATAGAGCAAGGAAAATTGAAATTTGGGCTAAAATCGGCAAAATACCAAGTTGTGGACAAAATGGTAAAATGGCCATTTTCATATACGAGGTAAGTTCGTGTGTTAATAATAATGCAATACCATACTTGAATTGTAATTTTCTATTGTTATGGCATAAATTGTATGATTTAATATGTGTAGGAGAAGTCGATGGATGGTGTGTATAATATGGAAAATGTGATGCTTGTTGTGTCATGTGAAATTTAATGGCAAATTATTGTTACATGAATTGAATGTTAAATTACTATTACATGGGTTGTACCTGATGAGATTTTGACAAGTTTGTATGTAAATAATTTATCGGTTCTTTTTATTTTAGTATATTTTGTTATCACATGAAATGTGGCTGCCTATTGAATGATTATTTGTTGTAAATTGCAAATTGAAAAAGACTATGAATAAATTTGTTACATGTTGGAAAGTGAGGAATTTCCCGGTTGAGCCTTCGGAATAGAAATGATACGAATGATCTATTGTGAGGTCACGTGTGTAGTACTAAGTGCAGGCTACTACGTGTATTGGATAATTAGTCACATGTGTAACTCTAAGTGCAGGCTACTATGCGTACCCAATAACTAGGAGGTCGTAGGAGGCAAAATCACACTATCAAACTATCATTTTTGGGAGAATTAATTCAAATATTAGAAATATCAAGTGAGTGGCATGTATAGGAAGTTGGTTTGTGATATGTATTATTATTATGACTTTGACTATACATACCAGTCTACATTGAGTTACCGTATATGACCATGAGATGTGGTCCTTATCCATTATGGTTTATAAGTTTAATTAATCATGCCATGTCCTATGTTTTGATGTGATGATATAGTTAGCTTTGTTTGTTATGAATGATTGGTAATACATCAGGTAAGTTAAATGTAGGCCAGCGGATCATGAATTAAATGGAAATGAGTAACATTGCCTTGAATATGGATGTGTAATGGACAAATTGGTAACTACATTATGATGGTATAAAATGAGAATAAGATTTAGCATGTCTAGTTCTAGTTAATATAAGAATGTACATTATATACAGGATGGTAAGCCAATATGTTTAAAGTGAATGACATGTTATTGCATGATTATGGATGTGTAAGTGCTCATTTATGCCACGTTATATGCCTTTAAATATGAGTCTATACATGTGTTTGAAAATTTTTGAATTAAATGAAATTTTATGGCCTAGTTTTCGTCTATGTGTATGGTTAAGTCTGGTAATGCCTCGTAACTTGTTTCGGCCTTGGATACGGGTAAAGGGTGTTACACTCTCCATCCTGTGACTGTCGTTGTTGGGATTAATTCATACTTCTCGTTGGTCACAACCTTCATGCCTCCTTTCTTAGGGACAACCTGCATTGGACTTACCTAAGAACTGTCTGAAATAGGATAAATAATTCCAGCATCTAGAAGTTTAATTACCTCAGCTTTAACAACTTCCTTCATGTTGGGTTTTAGTCTTCTTTGAGCTTGCACACACGGATTGTATTCATCTTCCATCAAAATTTTGTGGGTGCAAAAAGAGGGCTGATTCCTTTAATGTTAGAAATTTTCCAAGCTATGGCCTTTTTATGTTCTTTTAATACTTGGATTAATTCCTCTTACTCCTTGGGTTGCAAGTTAGAAGCAATAATAACTGGTAATGTAGAATTATTTCCAAGGAATGCGTATTCCAAGTGGTTTGGTAATTGTTTAAGTTCCAGTTTGGGAGGCTCCTCAATAGAGGGTTTTTGCTTAAGTTCATCGTTTATCTTAATGCCCTCATATTCTACTTGTCTTGAAGAATGTTCATTAGGTTCATCATCTGTCTCCTCTTCTTGAGCCAAATACAGTTTCGTCGTCTCCTTCTGTACAATTTCCTGAAAAGAGTCTTTAGTAGTATGATTAATAGAGTCAATAAAATAACATGAATCATCCTGTTCCCTAGAAAACCTCGTAGCATCGTAAATTTTAAAGATATTCTCCTCGTCACCTACTCTAAGTACCAATTTACCGTTACCCACATCGATTACAGCCCTAGCAGTGGCTAAAAATGGGCGCCCTAAAATTAAGGGCACTTCCACATCTTCATCCATGTCAAGCACAACAAAGTCAACAGGAAATATGAATTTATCTACTTTCACAAGTACGTCTTCTATAATACCCCTAGGATATTTAATAGATCTATCAGCTAATTGAATACTCATCCTACTAGGTTTAGGTTCCTCAAGACCAAGTTGTTTGAACATTTTAAATGGCATCAAATTAATGCTAGCACCTAAATCAGCTAGTGCTTTCTCTACACTCAGACTACTAATTCAGTAAGGGATAGTAAAACTTCCTGGATCTTTCAGTTTGGTTGGCAGCTTGTTTTGGAGTATGGCTGAGCACTCCTTATAGAGTTCTAAGTAGATAAGTCCTTGAACTTCCTTTTATTTGTTAGAAGCTCCTTCAAAAAATTTGCATATGTAGGCATATGCGAGATGGCTTCAACAAAAGGTAGTTTGATATGTAATTGCTTAAAAAGTTCAAGTAACTTACTAAATTGTGCATCAATGCGGTCTTTTTTCAATTTTTGGTTTATATTCCTTCAACACTGGTTTGTCACTATTTTTTGGTTTTTTCCCCCCTTTAGCTTACCACGGCTTTTTGTGTTAGCTTCTTTTCAGATTCCGCTAACACTTTCCCACTCCTTAGTGTAACTGCTTTTACATGCTCTTTTGATTTGGTGTTACTAAGTAAACTTCCTAGTCGTCTTTTCAAAATCAGTTTAGACAGCTAGCCTATCTGAGTTTTGAGCCCTTGGATTGGCGCTTGTTGATTTTTAAGTGCTGTCTTGGTGTTCTGAAAGTGAGTTTCTGACACCGATGTAAACTTTGAGAGTATCTCTTCAAGGTTTGGCTTCTTTTCCTGTTGGTAAGGTGGTTATTGGTAGCCTGGAGGTGGTCTCTGATTTCCTTGGCCTCCCCATGAGAAATTTAGGTAGTTCCTCCAACCTGCATTGTAAGTGTTACTATATGGATTGTTTTGAGATCGAGAATTATTACCATGTAATTTAACTGCTCGTTATCCATGTTGTGGCCATAAGGTTGGTATTTCGAATTGCTTGATCCACCTCCACTTGCTTCGCACTGCATTACTGGGTGAGCCAGTGAAGAACTAAGAAAACCATCAATTTTCTTATTCAAGAGTTCTACTTGATTAGAGAGCATGGTAATCAAATCAACATTATAAACACCGGCTGTTTTCATTGGTTTTGTCCTCATGATTGCCACTGATATTTATTCAGTGACATCTCCTCTATAAACTCATAAGCATCTTCAGGTGTTTTATTATTGATGGTTCTGCCAGCAGCTGCATCAACTATTTTCCTAGTCGAAGGATTCAGGCCATTATGGAACGTTTGAACCTGAAGCCAAAGCGGTAACCCATGGTGAGGGCACCTTCTCAGTAAGTCCTTTTATCTCTCCTATGCATTGTAAAGAGTTTCTAAGTCCATCTGCACAAACGAAGAGATATCATTACGTAATTTGGCTGTTTTAGCCGGTGGGAAATATTTTAATAGAAATTTTTCAGTCATTTGTTCCCAAGTAGTGATTAACCCTCGTGGTAATGAGTTCAACCACTGTTTAGCTTTGTTTCTCAATGAAGAAGGGAATAACCGAAGATGAATGGCATCATCAGAAAAACCATTAATTTTAAATGTATCGTATAGTTTCAAGAAGTTTGCTAAGTGAGCGTTGGGGTCCTCATCCTGCAAACCATCAAATTGAACAAATTGTTGTATCATTTGAATAGTGTTAGGTTTAAGTTCAAAAGTATTTGCAGCTACAGCAAGTCTAACTATGCTTGATTCAGTTCCTGTTGAAGAAGGTTTAGCATAATCATACATAGTGCGTGGAGCAGGACTTTAATTAACCGCAATTACAAGAGGTAGCTGATTGTCTTGGTTTTCAGCCATCTCTTCGGTTAGGGGTTGAGTATCGTCCTCTTGCTCGTTCTCTGTGTATCTCAAGCTTCGCCTTATTTTTCTTTGGTTTCTGCGAACTGTGCTATCGATTTCTTCGTCAAAAAGTAGTGGTCCTGATGGGTTTCTTCTGGTTATAAACTATAAAAACCTGCCAAAAGAAAGAAAACTAAATTAATAAATAATAAAAATTAAATTAAATTGCATGAAAAATAAATGGCTAAAGTAATAAAAATTGAGCGTTCCTAATATCTTAGTTCCCTGACAACCGCGCCAAAAACTTGATCGTGATTTTCGTGACAGGTAAGTTTTTAATATTTATAATTAATCGTTCTTGAAGCTAACTATTATCACATTGCAGGCAAGTGTACCTATCGAACAGTAGTATAGTTTTAGGAAGACCGGATTGTCGAACCCAACGGAACTAAAAGTACTAGTAATGACTGTTTTTTTATTATCTAGCCTAAGAATAAAGGGGTTTTGTTTTAACTAGCTAATTAACTAATCTAAGAATTCACAGAGAATGGAATTGGGGGATTACTTTTGGAAAATGATTGAATTAAGACAATACCTAAAGAAAAATCCACCTAGACTGTACTTGTTATTCTGGCTCCGAACGGACGATTTATTCATTTAACTTGTTCCGTAGGGATCCCTAAGTTATGTTATTATCCTTATTCAAGACTAATATTGTCTAATCCCTAGATTGAATAATTGATACTTTTCTCTAATTAACACTCTAGGGTTGCATTAACTCGATCTACAGATCCTTTTATTAGGTTTCACCCTAATCCGGCAAAATCTTGTCACCCTATATCTAGGCGCGCAAACAACTCCGCTTAATTATGACCAATGTACTCTTAGACAGGGTCTATTCCTCTTCTGAATAAAAGCTTATCTTGAATCAGTATCCTAAGATATCAAAACAAGATTTAAGAACACATAATTAGGAACAAGTTAAATATATATCATACAATTCAGAAAATAATAACATGATTCGTCTTAGGTTTCACTCCCTTTAGGTATTGAGGGGATTTGGTTCATAACTAAAAAGGAAAACATCTCAGAAGAATAACGAATACAGAACATAAAGAAAACCCAAAACTCCTGAAGGGAAATTGAGGAGAGATCTTTAGTCTTGATGGTGACTCCAATTTCTAAGATGGATCAATCGGCTTCCTTCGAGTAATTCCTTCCTTCCTCTCCGTGCTCCCCTTTTTCTCTTCCTTTAAGGCATATTTATAGGATTTAGAATGCCTAAAAACCCTCAAAATTACCCTTTTCTGAATTGGACTCAACTTAGGCTTGGCAGGGGCACGCCCGTGTGAATCATGCTTC
This sequence comes from Gossypium arboreum, assembly GCF_025698485.1. NCBI lineage: Eukaryota > Viridiplantae > Streptophyta > Magnoliopsida > Malvales > Malvaceae > Gossypium > Gossypium arboreum. The sequence goes on along the minus strand of NC_069082.1, from coordinate 78,652,858 downwards.
AAATCTGCCAAATTGACACGGCTATGTGGTCTGCCCGTGTGAGGAAGTCCAGGCCGTGTTGATTTCGTACTTTGGCCCATTTTCTCTGTTTTTTTCCCGTTTCTCGTTTCTTTCGATCTCTTATTCTCTCCTAAATATAAATCATGAAATTAAAGCATTAGGAGCATCGAATTCACCAATTCTAAAGGAAAATCATCCATAAAATACGTTAAACATGGGGTAAAAATATCTATATATTATGGTTTATCAGCCGCACATGACCAGTAGACATGCCTGTGTGTCTAAGTCGTACCAAACCTATAGGGTATACTGACTTTAATTGGAAAGGGTACCCTAGGGGACACATGGCGGTGTAACATGACCATGTGTCGCACATGGCTGAGACACATGCTCGTGTCTTTGTACGTGTGGAAAAAAATTGGCCTTTTGTAACGCCAATTTGCCACTCTATTTCTCATGCACACAAAATTAACCAAATTGCCACTAATTCAACACATAAATAGGCAGTCAAAACATGCTAATTCATACATATATCATACCATCTATCATCAATCAATTCAACTACTAAATTCCATATTCAAAGTATACCGAATCAATTCACCACAATCATCAATCTCACGTAACTCTTAAATGAATTTTCTCACCTTTTATCAACCAATTCATGCTTCTCAACTTGTCAATTCATCATCCTTAAACCATACCAAAATATACCAAATTTCAAGCAATAACACCACAACATATAACTATCTAAAAGAGCATCCATACAACCATTCCAAATAAGCCAACACTTATGACATTATATAAATCACATATATCATTTATCAAACATATAATTCCAGCCAAATTAAATAGCCATATTCCAACATTTACAAGCCAAATCTCATGGCTATAATCGCAACTCAAAACATACCAAGATGACACTAGCCTATACATGCCATATACCATCTATACAAAGCTTCAAAAATACCAACGTGGTGATCAAGTGTTCCAGCCATACTTGGATCGATTCATGGTCATCTTTAGCAATGATATTCTAGTTTATTCTGAAACTGAGAAGAAGCATGATGAGCATCTTCATATTGTGCTGCAAGTGATGAGAGAGAAAGAGCTTTATGAGAAATTCAATAAGTGTGAGTTCTGGTTGAGAGAGGTAACTTTCTTGGGGCATGTTTTCTCTACTGAAGGGATCAAGGTGGACCCTCGAAAGATTGAAGCGATTTTGGAATGGAAGCCACCGAGGTCAGTGTCAGAAATTCAAAGTTTTCTGGGTTTAGCTGGGTACTATAGAAGGTTTGTGGAAGAATTTTCTGTGATGGCAGCGCCTTTGACAAAGCTTATAAGGAAGGGAGTACCGTTTGTTTGGATTGAGAAACAACAGGAATCTTTTGAGAAGCTGAAGAAAGTTCTGACCGAGGCACCTGTACTGATTCAACCAGAGTTTGGAAAATATTTTACCGTATGCAGTGATGCATCACATGTAGGGTTGGGCTGTATGTTTATGCAAGAAGGTAAAGTGGTTGCTTATGCATCACGACAGCTTAAACCACATGAAGTTAACTATCCTACTCATGATCTAGAGTTGGCAGCGGTAATCTTTGCGCTTAAGATTTGGAGACATTACCTGTACGAAGAAAGGTGTATTATATACACAGATCATAAGAGTCTTAAGTACTTGCTGACTCAGAATGAGCTAAACCTTAGGCAGCGAAAATGGATAGAGTTGCTTAAGGATTATGACTGCACGATTGAGTATCACCCAGGCAAAGCTAATGTGGTGGTTGATGCCCTAAGTCGTAGAACTGTATCTGATCTGAGAGCCATGTTTGCTTGTTTGAGTCTGTATGACAACGGTAGTCTGTTAGCAGAACTGCAAGTTAGGCCGACCTGGGTGGATGAGATTAAGGAAAAATAGTCGAGGGATGAGTCTCTAGTTTCTCGATTCTGGTAGGTTAAGAATGGGGATACTTCTGAGTTTGGACTGAAGAGTGAGGGAGTTCTGTGTTACCGAGGTAGAGTTTGTATTCCGAAGGACTCTGACTTGGGGCAAGCAATTCTGAAAGAAGCTCATGGAGGTCTGTGAGCTATGCATCCTGGAGGGAGTAAAATGTATCACGACTTAAAGGAGTTGTATTGGTGGCCTGGATTGAAGCGAGAGGTAACGGAAGTTGTGGGAAAATGTCTGACTTGTCAGCAAGTGAAAGCTGAACATCAATTACCTTCCGGACTTTTGCAGCCAGTGAAAGTACCACTTTGGAAGTGGGAGAGGGTAACCATGGATTTTGTGAGTGGGTTACCCTTGACACTGTCGAAGAAGGACTCGATTTGGGTAATTGTAGATAGGTTGACCAAATCTGTTCATTTCATACCTGTCCGCACTGATTATTCACTTCAGAAGTTAGCCAAATTGTATGTGGCAAAAATAGTGCGACTTCTTGGAGTGCCAATGTCGATTATTTCTGATCGAGATCCTAGATTCACATCTCGGTTTTGGAAAAAGTTGCATGAGGCATTGGGTACGCGGTTGAACTTTAGTACAGCCTTTCATCCTCAGACTGATGGTCAGTCGGAAAAGGTTATTCAGATTTTGCAAGACATATTGAGGGGATGCGTTATCGACTTTCGAGGCAATTGGGAGGATTACTTACCTTTGGCAGAGTTTACATACAACAACAGTTATCGGGCAAGTATTCGAATGGCTCCTTATGAGGCATCAGATGGGCAAAGATGTCGTACACCTAGTTGTTGGACCGAGTTGGGTGAACAGCGTGTTCTTGGACTGAGTTGGTGATGAATCTCGAGGATAAGGTCAAGTTGATTAGAGACCGGTTGAAGGAAGCATCTGATTGACAGAAGTCATATGCAGATTTGAAGCGCAAGGAAATTGAGTACTCTGTGGGTGATATGGTCTTCTTGATGGTTTTGCCTTGGAAGAAAATATTAAGGTTTGGGAGGAAAGGCAAGTTAAGTCTACAGTTCATTAGGCCTTATCGGATTCTTAAGCGAGTGGGTCTAGTGGCTTATTAGTTGGAGCTGCCTCCAGAGTTAGATAGGATTCATGATGTCTTTCACGTCTCCATGTTAAGGCGGTATCGTTCTGACCCTACTCATGTTGTGCCGGTTGCAGAGATTGAGGTCCAAACATACTTGACTTTTGAGGAAGAGCCTGTACATATTTTGGATCGAGATGTTAAGATTTTGAGAAGGAAATCAGTTCCGCTAGTAAAGGTGCCGTGGCATAATCATGGCAGAGAGGAAGCTACTTGGGAGCCAGAAGTGGCGATGTATCAACAATATCCTCATCTGTTTGATTTAGGTAAAATTTTGAGGAGGAAATTTCTTTAAGTAGGGTAGAGTTGTAACTCCTCAATTTTCGGGTTTTTTGTGTTTCTGTGATTTTTAAAATTTGTGTGTGTTCTGGTTGGTTAAAATATATATTTTAGTAGGTTAGTGGGCTTTTGGAAGGCCTAAACTTAAGTTAAATTCGTGGTAGTCTTCAGAATTTTAATTTTATGAACAAGTGATGCAATTAGCATTTGGGCTTTCAAGAGTAAAGGGGTAAAAGATGACACAAAAAGTAGTGTGGTGTAGTGGCAAGGTGGCGCCACTTAGGGAACAAGGAAGTGACGCCATAGAGGAAACAAGGGGTCCAAGGTTCAAGTCTTGGCTCTTGCAATATATTTTGGTTTTTCTCTTCAATAAATCTGGATGCAAGTAGGTGCGCTTTAAAGTTTAATGTGTTGGATTTATGACACAAATGAGTTGATGGCCTAGTGGTGGTGGCGTGAGTTGGCATGTGAGAGGACTTTGGTTCAAATCCCTTGGCACACAAAGGTTGATTATTTTGCTATGTTGGGACGGCAAGAGTTGGTGTTGGTTTTAAACTCTGGTGATGGAGGGATCCCACATCAGAAAGCTAACATAAGAGTGGATAGAGAGCTGGCTTTAAATAGAGCAAACCATGAGGAGAGTAGGCATACCCTTCTTGGCTGATCCCTTTCACTTTGTGACGTGCTCGTTTGGGTTGGGCGTCAGCTAAGACTGTTTGGAGCGTGGATTAACTGCAGTTTCCTAACAGGTGTGTATTTCTCATTACTCTAGCAGTAGGACGGCTATTTCAGGTCGCGATGGGCTGAAATGGGCCATATGGTCCCAATGGGTTTGTAAGCCCAAGTGGATAAGTTGTAGAATTACCAAAATACCCCTGGTTTGTAAAATTACCAAGGTACCCCCGATTTACAGAATTACCGTTTTACCCTCGATTTACAAAATTACCGAAATACCCTTTTAGGGTAAAAATACCGAAATACCCCTGTAGGGTAGGACTACCGATTTACCCTTGGAGGGTAAAATGACTATTTTGCCCCTCGTGCGTAAATGACTAACTTGTGGGATGATTGGGTTAGTTGACGTGGATTTATGTTAGTTATCGTTAATTCGTAAGTCTAATTTGTTAGTGATCAATTGTAGGATTATCGCGTGGGAGATATCGTCATCAATCGTCATCAACCAGGTGTGTAAACGACACCCTCCCTTAGACTGAATCGGTAAAAGCTGAAATACCGAAACGTTGGTATTTTGTGAACTCGAGAGCGTGCGAGTGCTCATGAGACAATTCTTAATGAATATGGTGCATTTGGATGATTAGATTGCAGAGTGTGCATTTTCGTGCACAACGGTATTTTTAGGCTTAATGGGCCGAAAATGGACCAATGGACCAACGGGCCCACTTTGGTAAAAAGACAAGGTAAGTACTTCTGATTACTTGGTAAACGTTAGAATGAGCATGAAACCTTAGAAATAAGTAATAATTACTGAAATACCCTTATGCATGTAAAATTACGATTTTACCCCTAGGGTTATTTTTTTCCTGAAAATCATGATGTTCTATTTCTATATACGTATGCCATGACATATTATTTCTATTGCATGGGACATGGGTTTATATTGATGGAGGAAGCGTTCAGCGGCCTCATTTGCAATCTGGTGGCCTCGCCACATATATCTGATTCGTGACTTCGTCACAATATCTAGACCTCATTTGCAATCTGGTGGCTTTGCCCCATATATATATATATATATATATTTGTTCTCGTGGCCTAGCCACAATATTCAGATCTGGTGACTTCGTCACAATATCCGCACCTCATTGCAATTTACGTGGTGGGTAGCGGTTGGGTGGGTCGAGTAGTCTCCCACATGGTGTAAGGTCGCTACTGGGGTGTTATGGATGGCTCGGGTTGGGATTTCGCATTCATGATATATTTGTTACGTATCGCTATGGGCCTATGGGTTTCACTTTGATTTCTGTCTTGGGCCAAGCCCAGATAAGTCTCGACTCTAAGGTTTGATCATTTTAGGCTATGGTTGGGTTATGTTACACTCGAGTTTACTCGAACTCACCCTTTATTTTCATCTCTGCAGAAATCCCCAACCATAGTGGGCTTGGAGCCGTGAGGGATTGAGTGGCCACATCATCTGCAAAGTTGGTTTTTCTAAGTTAGTTTATTTTTATTATTTTTATATTCTGATTTAATTTTGGGTTTTAAGTTGTAATAAGGTCGCTATTTAAATTTTTTTTTCCGCTATGGTTTTATTTTTTTAATTATATTTATACTATGACGAAACTGCTAGTGTTAGGCTGCGCGGGTTTTCAAAATTAATGAACGTTTTCAAGACTCAACAAGCATAACAAATGGATAGCCTAAAGATTGATAAACCGGCTTTTCATTCAACCGCCATTTTTACAAAGACCACCCCAATCACTTAAATCATCGAATGCATACTAAGTCTAAGTCCATGTGACACGTCAGATCTAGCCATAACGTCTAGGACGGGTTTGGGGTGTTACATAGCCCATATTTATCAATATTTCACATTCAACCACACATTTTATACTTTTCACAAATTAGTCCCTTTTATGAAATTTCACTAAAAATCAAAGTACGAAACATGTATATTAAACACCAAGCTTGCATAATTCATCATCAAACATCATAAAACTCGTGGATTCATCAATGGCATTATTCAAAATCACTAACAATTTCAGAAATTTGCGTACGGGCTAGCTAGAACACTAAGCAACGATCATAAAAATGTAGAAATCATCAAAAACAAAATAAAAATGAACCTTCAATTGATCACCAACATGGCTGAACCCTAAACCAACTTCTTTGGCTTTCTTTTCTTTCGATTTTTGCCTAGGGATGATAAAAGATGATAGAAATTTTGATTTTGTTTTATTAATATTAACTTAATAACCAATTTACCATTTTATCCCTTAATTAAAAAATTTTAAATCACATAATTCAAGGCCATTTATGTCCACCTCCACTATCAATGGTCTATTTACAACATAAGGACCTTACATTTAATAAGCCATAGCAAATAGACACATTTATCATATAGAATGCAACTTTTGCATTTTATGCGATTAAGTTATTTTTCTCAAATTAACCACTTAAACGATAAAATTAGTTCACGAAATTTTCACACATATATATTCACATGCTATAAACACCAAAAATAATATTAATATAATAGTATGACCTTGAATTTTTGGTTTCAAAAACACTGTTCTGATTTAACTAAAACTGGGCTATTACAACTCTCCCCCTGTAACACCCCGAACCCGAGCCCGTTGCCGGTGTCGGACACGAGGGGTTAACAAGCCTAACCCACTTATAGCACCGACCAATTTGACATTTCCAGGCAAGCTGAAAAACTGCGTCACTGTCGCCTTAAAAGGCATATCTCGAGTTACAAAACTCGGAAACTGATTCCGTAAATTTTTCCTGAATTTAGACTCATATATACATCCCTGGATTTATTTCTATAATTTTTGGTCGGGTCAATTGGTACAGTTTATTAGTTAAATTCACCCATGTTACAGGGGTCGACTACACTGACCTTCGCGTGTTACAACTGGAATATATCCCTGTACAAGGCTTCAATGTTGATGCCGTTTATTTCTCATGAAACTAGACTCAAAAAGGAATCTGTACATATAAGGCATGACTTATAATTCCTTCTGGATAATTTGTGGTAAATTTTCAAAGTCAAGACAGGAGATCCAGAAACCGTTCTGGCCCTGTCTCACGAGAACTTTAATATCTCTTAGTAAACTGATCATATGATCGTTTCGTTACTTTCATATGAAAATAGATCCATCAAGGTTCGTTTACATAATTTATTAACTATTTAATACCATTCCTAATATTTTTAGTGATTTTTCACATTCACGTCACTGCAGCTGGCAGCATCTGTTTTAAGGTAGGCCTTACCTAAATTGTAGTCTCTATGGACCAACTATAGTCTTGTCATACATAGGTCCACTTATGATCATATTTAGCCATTCCAATGGCTGATCATGTGACTAACACCCCCATTCCAATCCATAATCACATCATGGAACCATATATAATTACAAACCACAAATTGAATGGTCTAATGCCATACTCCACCTTTTACGAGCCATTTTCGCATGGCCGTACACATATACATCACAAAGATACTTGAAAACAACCAAGGGTAGTCCTATACATGCCATATCCAAAATTCAACTAAAGGAGTACCAAAAGGGCTTTGATAGTGTGGTTGACTTCAACTTCGATGGTCCCGAATCCGATCGCTAACGAGCAAAATCTATAAAACAGAGAGCCAAAGCAACGGGTAAGCATTTTTATGCTTAGTAAGTCTCAAGTAATGAAATCGGCTTTGACTAAAGCATTACATTCACATAGCCAAATGAATCACTTTATTAATACACATTCACATAATCGTACCTACTTCACACTTCATCAATATATACATTCACAAGATATCAACCCATTTCAAGAGCTGAAAATTCGTTAGTCGATTGAACGAATATTATTTCAAACGTATCGACTTTTCCATTGCACATGTAAACATACCTTATCCTTTGGGCTTTTCGAGCGTACTAATTGGATTTATTACAGCAACCAACGCTCACCTTCAACCCAAGCTTCTTCGGAATACAACCGGATATAACCACACGCATGAATGCCCTCGGGTCTTAGCCCGGATATAACGACTTGCACAAATGCCTTCGGGTATTAGCCCGGATATAACAACTTGCACAAATGCCTTCGGGTATTAGCCCGGATATAACAACTTGCACAAATGCCTTCGGGTATTAGCCCGGATATAGTCACTAGCACAATTGCCTTGGGTCTTAACCCGCTATAATTACTAGCATAAATGTCTTGGGACTTAGCAGGGTATCATTCAATTGCTCATGCACACATAAATCAATAATCATTACACATCCATATTTCATTTTCGTTACTAAGGCTCGAACACGTACATATCACTAGCATAATTGCCTTGGGACTTAGCCCGGTACCATTCAAATACTCATACACACATATATCAATAATCATTACACATCCATATTTCATTTTCATTACTAAGGCTCAAACACAAACATATCACTAGCATAATTGCCTTGGGACTTAGCCCGGTACCATTCAAATACTCATACACACATATATCAATAATCATTACACATCCATATTTCATTTTTGTTACTAAGGCTCAAACACAAACATATCACTAGCATAATTGCCTTGGGACTTAGCCCGGTACCATTCAAATACTCATACACACATATGTCAATAATCATTACACATCCATATTTCATTTCACATAATTCAAGTAGGGTCATTACTCAAGACTTACCTCGGATGTTGTCGAACGGCTTCAACGGCTATTCGATCACTTTTTCCTTTCCTTTATCCAATTGTGGCTCTCTAAGCTCTTGAGCTAATTCAAACAATTTCAACTTATTAAAGTCTCACTTGCTAGCCTTGGCGAATACACATATCATTGACCCAACATCACATAACTAACCACTTTAGTCAATTTTCTTTAATTTCGCACACATTCGCCTTAGCTCACATCAAGGTAGCCGATTACCTAATTCAAGAATAGGCATCACTATGCTTGCCTCTAACCGAATGCATGCACAACAATTCCCCTATTGTGGCGAATATGCATGTCCATGTTAGCCAATTTTATACTTCAAAACCAAACATCATCACATATAAACATATATCAAAACACAAATTTTTACCTATCATGCAACAAGCAAAAATCGCACTTATGAGCATACCATGGCGAATACATCACACACCATCCCTTTCAATTTTCAGTCATGGTTAAACATAGAACTCCATGTCTTACTCAAGAATGCTAAGAGAAAATTCAAGAGTAGTCAATCCATCATTACATGCATCATCAACAAGCTTCATATTTAGCATGCAATGGCTTTAACACAATATCAACCTTGGCCAAATACCATTTCCATGGCATAACAAGGATTTGAACCATGGCTAACATGAACATCAAGTTAGCAACTAAAACATGCATGAATCTCATGACACAACCTCATACATACCTTAATCTTGATGCAAGTATAGCCAAATCTCCTTCTAGATCTCTTCTAAACCAAAATGGAGCAAAAATCCTCCCTTTTCCCTTAGTATTTTCAGCCAAAGAATTGAGAATGGATGAACAAATTTTTCTCCTTTCTTTTCCTCTACTCACGGCAACAAGGGGCATCCATCCATTTTTTTGTCAACCTTTTCTTTAATGCTAACACATTATTTAATTGCTCCCAACATGCCTCACTAACCCAACATGTTGGAAACATGTTTTCCTTTGCCCATCACATCCATCTTGGCCGCCACTATAGAATAATTTGGGCAATTTTGACATGCAAGTCCACCTTTGTGTCAACATGCACAAATAAGCCATTACAAATTAGCCTATCATTTTTTACCATGTTTCACCTTGATCCCTATTTAATAATTTCTCATACATTTGGTAAAATTAGAGAATGAAACTTCCACATATTCATGCACACACATAGTAAGCATAAAATATAACAATTAATTATTTTTATGCCTCGGTTTTGTGGTCCCAAACCACATTCCGACTAGGGTCGCTTTTAGGTGTCACAACTCTCCCCACTTAAGAAATTTTCGTCCCGAAAATCTTACCGTAAATAAGGTTGGGTATTGCTCTTTCATAGAGTTCTCGATTTCCCAAGTAGCTTCTTCTATCCGTGTTTGAGCCATAACACTTTCACTAGCGGAACCCGCTTGTTTCGCAACTCTTTCACTTCACGTGCTAGGATACGAATCGGTTCTTCCTCATAACTCATATTGGCTTGAATTTCAACTCTGATGGACTAATCACGTGTAATGGATCAGATCTATATCGTCGAAGCATCGAAACATGAAAGACGTCGTGAATCTTTTCGAGTTCAGGGGGCAAAATCAATCGATACGCAACTGGGCCAACTCGTTCGGAGATTTCGTACTGCCCAATGAACCTCGGACTCAATTTGCCTTTACGGCCAAATCTGAGTATCTTTTTCCAAGGCGAAACCTTAAGAAACACTTTATCTCCCACCTGATACTCGATGTCTTTTCGTTTTAGATCCGCGTACGACTTCTGACGATCGGAGGCTATCTTCAGACTTTCACTTTACGCTCAAAGATCTTTAATCAAATCTACCCCGAAAATTTTGCTTTCACCGAGCTCAGTCCAAAACAATGGTGTACGGCATTTACGCCCGTACAAGGCCTCGTAAGGTTCCATCTTAATACTTGATTGAAAACTATTGCTGTAAGCGAATTCAATCAAAGGCAAATACCGTTCCCATGAACCACTGAACTCGAGGATGCAACATCTCAACATATCCTCAAGTATTTGAATTATCCGCCGGATTGACCATCGGTTTGGGGTGAAAGGCGGTCTGAAATGCAACTTGGTACCCAAAGCTTCTTGCAACTTCTTCCAAAATCGCGAGGTAAATCTCGGATCTCTATCCGACACGATGGGAATAGGTACCCCGTGTAATCTCACAATCTGAGAAACGTACAATTCGGCTTGTTTGTCCATTGAAAAATCCGTACGTACGGGGACAAAGTGAGCCGACTTAGTCAATCTATCTACCACGACCCAAATCGTATCCTTCTTACTCGCTGACAACGGCAGTCCGGATACAAAGTCCATTGTGACTCGATCCCATTTCCACTCGGGTATCGTGATCGGCTGAAGTAATCCTGAAGGCACTTGATGTTCCGCTTTCACTTGTTGACATATTAAACATCTCGAAACAAAGTCGGAGATGTCTTGTTTCATACCATGCCACCAAAACCGACGTTTCAAGTCGTTGTACATCTTCGTACTCCCCGGGTGGATTACCATTCGGCTACAATGGGATTCGTTCACAATTATCGAAATAAGTTCCGAGTTCTTTGGAACACACAGAAGACTTCTGAACCTCAAACAATCGTCATCATCGATTTGGAACTTCGATTCCTTGTTCGGAACACACTCAGCCAACGCCTTTGTCGCAGATTTAAGTCTCTTTGAGTCATCAAATATTTGAGACTTTTGTGATCCGAATACACATGACACTTCTCACCAAATAAGTAATGTCGCCATATCTTTAAGGCGAATACGATGACAGCCAATTCGAGATCATGGGTCGGATAATTTTTCTCATGTGGCTTTAATTGTCTCGACGCATAAGCCACAACTCGCCCTCTTGCATCAATCGCAACCCAACCCAAGTAGGGATGCGTCACTATAAATGACAAACTCTTTGCACGATTCGTGTTGCACTAGAATTGGAGCTTCATCAAATAAGTTTTCAGTTGATCGAAGCTTTTCGACATTTCTCCGTCCATTCAACTAAACATCCTTTTGGAGTAAGCCGTCATTGGTGTGGCTATCGTCGAGAAACCTTTTACATATCGTCGGTAATAACAAGCAAGTCCCAAAAGCCCGAACCTCGAGAATATTTCTCGGAGGCTTCCTTCAGTTGATCGAACAATTCATCGATACGCGGTAACGAATATTTGTTCTTTATTGTCACTTTATTAAACTGACGATAGTCGATGCACAGCCTCATGGTTCCGTCCTTCTTTTTCACAAACAACACTGACGCACCCCAAGGTGAAAAACTCGGATGAGCAAAACCTCTATCCACCAATTCTTGCAACTGAGCTTTCAACTCCTTTAATTCCGTTGGTGCCATACGATGCGGAGCTATCGAAGTTGGAGTGGTACCAGGTACCAATTCGATGCCAACTCTATTTCCCGTACAGGTGGTAAACCCGGCAATTCTTCAGGGAAAACATCCGGGTATTCACAAACCATCGCAGATTCGGGTTTCTTTTCTGACTCCTTGTCATCGAGCACATACGCAAGGTATGCTTCGCACCCCTTTCTTACATATTTCTGGGCCAACATTGCTGATATTACAGCTGGCAACCCCTTTAAGTCCGTAGACTCAACCCGAATTATCTCCTTATTCGCGCACCTCAGATCAATAGTCTTGCTTTTTACAATTTACAACCGCATCGTGCATGGTCAACCAATCCAAACCAAGAATAACGTCGAATTCATCGAACGGCAAAAGCATTAAGTCCACCGGAAAACAAGAACCTCGGAATACTAGGGGACTTTTCTTACACACTTTGTTGACAAGCACGTAATGACCCAAGGGGTTTGACACCCGAATTACGAACTCAGTAGACTCAATAGGCAAAGTCTTATTGGATGTTAAGGTTTCGCATATATAAGAGTGAGTAGAACCAGGGTCAATCAAAGCAATCACATTAGTATCAAAGAGAGTGAAAGTACCGGTAATAACATCTGGTGAGGCAGCATCCTCACGTGCGCGTATGGCATAAGTCCTAGCAGGTGCACGAGCCTCAGATCTGATGGTGGCATCTCTAGATCCTCTCTGACCGCCACTAGCATTGCCCGTGTTTCTAAACGGCCTACCTCGAATTGTGGTAGCGCCCGGGTTCCCACTTTGATTTACGTTTTGTTCAGATAAGCTCGGGCAATCTTTAATGAAATGATCGACTGATCCGCACTTGTAACAGGAGCGGTCACGGAATCTACAACTTCCAGAATGCCATTTACCACAATATTGGCACTCCGTTCATCTCGGCGATCATTGCCAACACCGGCAATCAAGTGACTCAGCGTGCCCATAGGGGGTCGATCGCGGTCTCGTCTAGAAAAGCCCAAGTGTCTCTAGACCGCCTAAGCCATCTCTAAATTTCTTTGATGGTGTGGGAAGGGCTTCAAGACCTCTTCTGAAACTCCTTGCTCCCACTGCAGCTTTTTTTTCTCCATATCGAGCTCCTCGGCTTTGCACTTCGCTCGACAAGAGCCACAAACTCTGATTTCCAAAATTCCAACATACTGACTTTATATCATCATTCAGTCCATCTTGAGCGTTTACATCATCACCACGAAGAAATGCATTCGCAGCGTCTGGCTAAGCCTCACAAATTTTCGTTCAGTAGTCAGAACCGACATGGAACCTTGTTTAAGTTCAAGAAATTCCTTCCATTTTTGATCCATAAATCTCGGTGATATACTTCTTTGAACTCGGTTAGAAAGAACTCCCAAGTTACTTGCTCTCTAGGCACTGTGAAGTCGAGTACTCCACCAAGAGGCGGAATCGCGTAGCAAGGAGATAGTACACTTTAAGCATTCATCGGTGTACAAGATAGCTCATCGAGCACCCGGATAGTGTTGTCCAACCAAAATTCAGCTTGCTCGGCATCGTCGCCATCCGTAACTTTAAATTCAGTAGCCCCATGATTTCGAATTCTGTCGACTAGGGCTTACTTGGCCTTACTTGGTCGGTTACCGGAGGTATTATAGGTGCGGGGGTTGCATTAGTCGGAATGGAGGTTGTGGAACAGTAGTGTTAGTTCGAATGTATTGGTTGAACCAATCATTCATCACGCTATAAAAGGCTTGCTTAGCCTCATCATTCGGATTGCTAGCAATAGGTTGAGAGTCCACGCGCTGTCCCTTGTCGGAGCAGCGCCACACTCTCCACATCATCAGCTATTGCTCGGTTGGGATCGGGATCCATTACAAATAATTAAACACAAATTCAAAATATCAGAAATTACCGCACTATCAATTTATCACTATATGGCATGTATAGCTAGACCCAAACGTATCACGGTAGTCCTAGAATCGACTAAACCATGCTCTGATACCAATAAAATTGTAACACCCCGAACCCGAGCCCGTTGCCGGTGTCGGACACGAGGGGTTAACAAGCCAAACCCACTTATAGCACCGACCAATTTGACATTTCCAGGCAAGCTGGAAAACTGCGTCACTGTCGCCTTAAAAGGCATATCTCGAGTTACAAAACTCGGAAACTGATTCCGTAAATTTTCCCTGAATTTAGACTCATATATACATCCCTGGATTTATTTATAGAATTTTTGGTTGGGCCAATTGGTACAGTTTATTAGTTAAAGTCACCCATGTTACAGGGGTCAACTACACTGACCTTCGCACGTTACAACTGGAATATCTCCCTGTACAAGGCTTCAATGCTGATGCCGTTTGTTTCTAATGAAACAAGACTCAAAAAGGAATCTGGACATCTAAGGCATGACTTCTAATTCCTTCTGGATAATTTGTGGTAAATTTTCAAAGTCAAGACAGGAGATCCAGAAACCGTTCTGGCCCTGTCTCACGAGAACTTTAATATCTCTTAGTAAACTGATCATATGATCGTTTCGTTACTTTCATATGAAAATAGATCCATCAAGGTTCGTTTACATAATTTATTCACTATTTAATACCATTCCTACTATTTTTAGTGATTTTTCACATTCACGTCACTGCAGCTGGCAGCATCTGTTTTAAGGTAGGCCTTACCTAAATTGTAGTCTCTATGGACCAACTATAGTCTTGTCATACATAGGTCCACTTATGATCATATTTAGCCATTCCAATGGCTGATCATGTGACTAACACCCCATTCCAATCCATAATCACATCATGAAACAATATATAATTACAAACCACAAATTGAATGGTCTAATACCATACTCCACCTTTCTGAGCCATTTTCGCACTACCGTACACATATACATCACAAAGATACTTGAAAACAACCAAGGGTAGTCCTATACATGCCATATCCAAAATTCAACTAAAGGAGTACCAAAAGGGCTTTGATAGTGTGGTTGACTTCAACTTCGATGGTCCCGAATCCGATCGCTAACGAGCAAAATCTATAAACAGAGAGCCAAAGCAACGGGTAAGCATTTTATGCTTAGTAAGTCTCAAGTAATGAAATCGGCTTTGACTAAAGCATTACATTCACATAGCCAAATGAATCACTTTATTAATACACATTCACATAATCGTACCTACTTCACACTTCATCAATATATACATTCACAAGATATCAACCCATTTCAAGAGCTGAAAATTCGTTAGTCGATTGAACGAATATTATTTCAAACGATCGACTTTTCCATTGCACATGTAAACATACCTTATCCTTTGGGCTTTTCGAGCATACTAATTGGATTTATTACAGCAACCAACGCTCACCTTCAACCCAAGCTTCTTGAATACAACCGGATATAACCACACGCATACGAATGCCCTCGGGTCTTAGCCCGGATATAACGACTTGCACAAATGCCTTTGGTATTAGCCCGGATATAACAACTTGCACAAATGCCTTGGGTATTAGCCCGGATATAGTCACTAGCACAATTGCCTTGGTCTTAACCGGATATAATTACTAGCATAAATGTCTTGGGACTTAGCCGGGTATCATTCAATTGCTCATGCACACATAAATCAATAATCATTACACATCCATATTTCATTTTCGTTACTAAGGCTCGAACACAAACATATCACTAGCATAATTGCCTTGGGACTTAGCCCGGTACCATTCAAATACTCATACACACATATATCAATAATCATTACACATCCATATTTCATTTTAGTTACTAAGGCTCAAACACAAACATATCACTAGCATAATTGCCTTGAGACTTAGCCAGGGTACCATTCAAATACTCATACACACATATATCAATAATCATTACACATCCATATTTCATTTTCAGTTACTAAGGCTCAAACACAAACATATCACTAGCATAATTGCCTTGGGACTTAGCAGGGTACCATTCAAATACTCATACACACATATGTCAATAATCATTACACATCCATATTTCATTTCACATAATTCAAGTAGGGTCATTACTCAAGACTTACCTCGGATGTTGTCGAACGGCTTCAACGGCTATTCGATCACTTTTTTCTTTCCTTTATCCAATTGTGGCCCTCTAAGCTCTTGAGCTAATTCAAACAATTTCAACTTATTAAAGTCTCACTTGCTAGCCTTGGCGAATACACATATCATTGACCCAACATCACATAACTAAGCACTTTAGTCAATTTTCTTTAATTTCGCACACATTCGGCCTTAGCTCACATCAAGGTAGCCGATTACCTAATTCAAGAATAGGCATCATTATGCTTGCCTCTAACCGAATGCATGCACAAAATTCCCTATTGTGGCGAATATGCATGTCCATGTTAGGGCCAATTTTATACTTCAAAACGAAACATCATC
Organism: Gossypium arboreum; assembly: GCF_025698485.1. Classification (NCBI taxonomy): domain Eukaryota; kingdom Viridiplantae; phylum Streptophyta; class Magnoliopsida; order Malvales; family Malvaceae; genus Gossypium; species Gossypium arboreum. Next base: position 78,636,384 of record NC_069082.1, on the reverse strand, counting down.
ACATATAAACATATATCAAAACACAAATTTTTACCTATCATGCAACAAGCAAAAATCGCACTTATGAGCATACCATGGCGAATACATCACACACCATCCCCTTTCAATTTTGGTCATGGTTAAACATAGAACTCCATGTCTTACTCAAGAATGCTAAGAGAAAATTCAAGAGTAGTCAATCCATCATTACATGCATCATCAACAAGCTTCATATTTAGCATGCAATGGCTTTAACACAATATCAACCTTGGCCAAATACCATTTCCATGGCATAAAAGGATTTGAACCATGGCTAACATGAACATCAAGTTAGCAACTAAAACATGCATGAATCTCATGACACAACCTCATACATACCTTAAGCTTGATGCAAGTATAGCCAAATCTCCTTCTAGATCTCTTCTAAACCAAAATGGAGCAAAATCCTCCTTTTCCCTTAGTATTTTCAGCCAAAGAATTGAGAATGGATGAACAATTTTTCTCCTTTCTTTTCCTCTACTCACGGCAACAAGGGGCATCCATCCATTTTTTTGTCAACCTTTTCTTTAATGCTAACACATTATTTAATTGCTCCCAACATGCCTCACTAACCCAACATGTTGGAAACATGTTTTCCTTTGCCCATCACATCCATCTTGGCTGGCCACTATAGAATAATTTGGGCAATTTTGACATGCAAGTCCACCTTTGTGTCAACATGCACAAATAAGCCATTACAAATTAGCCTATCATTTTTTTACCATGTTTCACCTTGATCCCTATTTAATAATTTCTCATACATTTGGTAAAATTAGAGAATGAAATATAACAATTAATTATTTTTATGCCTCGGTTTTGTGGTCCCGAAACCACATTCCGACTAGGGCCGTTTTAGGGCTGTCACACCCCCTTTAGGGATTTTTGTCCTCAAAAATCTTACTAGTGAATAAGAGTGGATATTACTTTATCATAGCATCCTCGGGTTCCCATGTAGCTTTTTCAATCTCGTACCGATGCTATAATACTTGTACCAATGCTATTCTTTTATTTCTTAGCTCTTTGACCTCATGAGATAGAATTCGGATCGGTTCTTCATTATACGATAAATCTAACTGAATCTCAACTTTAGTCGGGGAAATAACATGCAAAAGATCAGGTCGGTATCATCGAAGCACCGATACATGAAATACATTACGAATATTTTCTAACTTAGACGGTAATGCTAGCCATTAAGAAACTGGTCTAACTCACTCGATAATCTCATACTGCCCGATGAATCTCAGACTCAATTTGCCTTTACGACTGAATCGAAGTATTTTCTTCCATGGGGATACTTTCAAAAACAGTTTATCCCCAATCTGAAACTCAATATCTTTTCGTTTCAAGTCTGCGTAAGATTTCTGGCGATCTGAAGCTGCTTTCAAACTATCACGGATCACTTTCACTTTTTCTTCTGTTTCTCTAACCAGATTGACCCCGTGAATCTTATTTTCACTAAGTTCAGTCCAATACAATGGTGTTTGACACTTACGGAAAATACTTTTCCCATGTACCTTCAAACTCAAGAATGAAACATCTTAATATATCCTCGAGTATCAGTATAACTCGTTCGAATTGACCATCCGTCTACGGGTGAAATGCGGTACTAAAATGTAGTTTTGTACCCAGTGCATCTTGTAGATTCTTCCAAAACCTTGATGTAAACCTCGGATCTCTATCCGAAAATATAAAAATAGGTACTCTGTGTAATCTCACAACCTCGGACATATACAACTCAGCTAACTTTTCAAGCAAATAGTCTATTTGTACAAGAATGAAATGAGTCAATTTTTTCAATCTGTCAACTACAACCCAGATTGCATCTTTCTTACTCAGAGATAGCGGCAAACCTGAAACAAAATTCGTAGTTACTCTATCCCATTTCCACTCTGGAATCATAATCAGCTGCAATAAACCAGACGGTACCTGATGCTCAGCTTTAACTTGCTGACAAATCAAACATTTAGAAACAAACTCTGAAATATAACATTTCATACCATGCCACCAATAGAGCTATTTCAAATCGTTACACATTTTAATACTTCCCGAATCAACAGATAAATGACCACTATGTGCTTCGTTTAAAATCATCTGAATCAACTCTGAATTTCTCGGAACACATATTCGGCCTCTGAATCTTAAACAATCATTTGAATCAACTTGAAACTCTGAATCAAGGTTCGAATCACATTGAGCTCGTTTTGCTAACATTTCATTACCAATTTTCTAAGCTTCACAAATATGCTGTAAAAACAACGGTCTCACTTTCAACTTAGCTACAATTGAGCCACCATCAGATAGAGCCAACTGAGTATTCATTGCACTCAAAGCAAACAAATATTTTCAGCTTATAGCATCAGCAACAACATTTGCTTTTCCTGGATGATAGTCAATCACTAGCTCATAATGTTTTAAAAATTGTAACCATCTCCGCTATCGTAGATTGAAATTTTTCTGAGTCATCAGATATTTCAAACTCTTATAATCTGAATAAACATGGCATTTCTCACCAAACAAATAATGGAGCCAAATCTTCAATGCAAACACAATGGCTGCTAACTCTAAATCGTGCGTCAAATAATTATTTTTGTGCAGTTTCAATTGTCTCGAGGCATAAGCTATGACTTTACCTTCCTGTATCAAAACGCAGCCCAGACCATTCAACGATGCATCACTATAGATTACAAATTCCTTACCTGATTCTGGCTGTACTAACACTAAAGCTTCAGTCAAAAGAGCTTTCAACTTATCAAAACTTTTTTGACATTTATCTAACCACTCAAACTTTACATCCTTCTGACGCAATCTCGTCAATGGAGTCGCAATCATCAAAAAGCCTTTTATAAACTGTTGGTAATAGCTAGCTAGTGCTAGAAAACTACAGACTTCAGATACATTTCTCAGAGGTTTCCAATCCATTATTGTAGAAATCTTGCTCGGATCAACTTGAATACCCGATGCTGACACAATGTGGCCTAGAAAACCAACCTCACGCAACCAAAATTCACATTTGCTGAACTTTGCATATAACTGCTTATCACACAGGGTATGCAATACAATTCGCTAGCTAGTGCCAGAAAACTAAAGACTTTAGATACATTTCTCGGAGGCTTCCAATCCATTGTAGAAATCTTGCTTGGATCGACTCGAATACCCGATGCTGACACAATGTGGCCCAGAAAACCAACCTCACGCAACCAAAATTCACATTTGCTGAACTTCGCATATAACTGCTTATCACGCAAGGTATGCAATACATGTAACACCCCAAACCCGAGACCATCGCCAGTGTCGGACCCGAGGGTTAACAAACCAAGTTCACATGTTTTTGCCCACCAATTTGACATTTCCAGTCAGGCTGGAAAACTGCGTCACTGTCGCCTTAAAAATCATATCTCGAGTTTCAAAACTCGGAAACTGGTTTCATAAATTTTCCCTGAATTTAGACTCATATATCCATCCATGGATTTATTTCTAGGATTTTTGGTCGGGCCAATTGGTACAGTTTATTAGTTAAAGTTACCCCTGTTACAGGGATCGACTGCTCTGACCTTCGCGCGGTATAACTTGAATATCTCTCTGCACAGGGCTTTAATGCTGGTGTCGTTTGTTTCTAATGAAACTAGACTCAAAATGGAATCTGTACATATAAGGTATATCTCCTAATTCTTTTGGATAATTTATAGTGAATTTTAAAGTTGCGACAGGGAACCCAGAAACCATTCTGGCCCTGTCTAACAATAGCTTTAATATCTCTTAACCTGTAACTCCTATGACCGTTTCGTTTCTTCCATATGAAAATAGACTCATCAAGGTTCATTTACATAGCTTATTCACTATCTAATTCCATTCCTATGAATTTTGGTTATTTTTCACATTCATGCCACTGCAGCTGGCAGCATCTGTTTTAAGATAGGACTTACCTATTTGGGGTCTCCATGATTCAACTAGCCTTACCATACATAGGTTCATATATGATCATTTTAACCATGCCAATGGCTGATCATATGACCAACATTCCATTTCCAAGCCATAGCCACATCATGACACAAAATATATACATACAACCCACAATTAGTCTAAGTTCATGCTTCCCTTTTCGAGCCATTTTCGCACGACCGTACATACTTACATTACAACATATTTAACAAACAAGGGTAGTCCTATACATGCCATCTCAAGTTCAACCAAAATTTATACCAAAATGGAGGCTTGATAGTGTGGATGACTTGACTTCAACGATCCCAAATCCGATTGCCTCGAGCTAAATCTAGAAAACTAAGAGCCAAAGCAACGGGTAAGCATTTTTATGCTTAGTAAGTCTCAAGGAATATAATGAACTATAATTTACAGCAATACATTCACATAGCCAAATGCATCATTTCATTAATACACATTCTTACTTCATACTTCATCATTATATAAGTTCGCAAAGCATCAATCAATTCAATAACTGAAATTCATTAGTCGATTGAGCGAATGTTGCTCAAACACGTCGACTTTCCAATGCACATATAACGTACCTTATCCTTTGGGCTTTCCGAGTGTACTAATTAAATTCATTTCAGCAACCAACACTCACCTCCAGCCCAAGATTTCTTCGGAATATAACCGGATATAATCACGTGCACAAATGCCTTCGGGTCTTAGCCCGGATAGAATAACTTCAGACGAATGCCTTGGGCCTTAGCCGGATATAGCCACTAGCACAATTGCCTTGGTCTTAACCGGATATAATTTCCAGCATAATTGTCTTGGGCTTAGCCCGATATCATTCAATTTCTCATGCACACATACATCAATAATCATTGGACATACATATTTCATTTTAGTTACTAAGGCTCAAACACAATTATAATCATTAGCATATTAGCCTTCGGGACTTAGCCGGGTGGAGTTCAAATACTCATACACACATAATCAATAATCATACACATCCATATTTCATCTCACATAATTTAAGTAAGGTCACTTCTTGAGGACTTACCTCGGATGTTGTCGAACGGCTTTTTCGGCTATTCGATCACCTTTTCCTTCCCTTGTCCAATTGTGGCCCTCTTAGCTCTTGAGCTAATTCAAACAAATTCAATTTATTAAAACCTCATTGTGCTTGCTTATGGCGAATATGACAAGGATTTTAAATGGTCATATGGCCACTCTTTAGCTTGAATACACAATGGTCATGCACATTTTATACTACATCAAGCAATTCAATACAATTTATTTGAGCATCAAGGAAATGCTAAGGCCTTCAATAGGCTACCCAAGGCGAATATTCATGTACATGTTGAGGTCAATTTTGCACTTAATACCTCACAAAAACAGCATGCAATCTACTAATTGATGCTTTGCACATTGTGTATTAAAACTTATAATATAGCATCAAGCACTTATATGTGTGCTAGGCGAATTGTGCTTGCAATTTCACAAGCATTCTTCCACATTTTCTTCTTTAAATCAATATATTCATCACTTAGTTCATAACCAAACATAATGTGCAATCATATATATGCATATATGAGCATGGCGAATTTTCAAGGTGTCCATAGCCATCCAAAACACAAATTTTTAACTAACATGCAAGAAGCATGAATCATGCTCAAGAATGCATCATGGCCAAATATGACAATCATGCTCCTTTTCAACTTTAATCATGATAAAACAAAGAGAAAACTCAAAATCTTACTCATGAGTAGAAAATCCATCATTGCATGCATCATCATCAAGCTTCACACTTAGCATGCAATGGCTTTATCACCATAACAACTTTGCCCAAATACCATTTCCATGGCATAACAAAGATTTGAGCCATGGCTAACATGCACATCAAGTTAGTGACCAAGTCATGCATGAAACTTCAAACACAACCTCATACATACCTTAATCTTGGTACAAGTATGGCCAAATCTCCTTCTAGTTCTCTTCTAAACCAAAAATGGAGCAAAATCCCTTTCTTCCTCCTTATGATTTTCGGCCAAAAGATGAGAAAGGATGAACAAATTTTTTTGTTTCTCTTCTTGGTTGCACGGCAATGGGGGAATGCTACTCTCTCACACACATTTTTTTTCATTCTTTTCTTACCCATGCTTATTTGTTTATGATTTCTCCTAATGCCCAACAAAACATGTTTCATGACATGTTTAGCCCATATCTCTTTGTCATGGCCGGCCATCACTTGTAAAAAGGGAATTTGACATGCAAGTCCATTATTTTGCATGCATGCTTTAATTAGTCATCACATATTTCCTATCGTACTTTCAAAGTTCACTACTAAGTCCTTTCTTATAAATTAGCACCTAATTAATAAAAATCGAGACACGAAATATTTACGCATACCAATTCCACATACAATAAGCACGGAATATAACACTTAATTATTCTTGTGACTCGGTTTCGTGGTCCCGAAACCACTCTCCGACTAGGGTCACATTCGGTGTCACAACTCTCCCCACTCAAGAGATTTTCGTCCCGAAAAGCTTACCGTAAATAGGTTCGGATATCGCTCTCTCATAGAGTTCTCGGTCTCCCAAGTAGCTTCTTCTATCCCGTGCTTGAGCCATAACACTTTCACTAGCGGAACCCGCTTGTTTATAACTCTTTCACTTCTCGTGATAGGATACGAATTGGTTCTTCCTCATAACTCATATTAGCTTGAATTTCAATTTCGATGGACTAATCACGTGCGATGGATCGGATCTATAACGTCGAAGCATCGAAGCGTGGAAGACATCGTGAACCTTTTGAGTTCGAGGGGCAAAATCAAACGATATGCCTTTGGACCGACTCGCTCGATATCTCATATGGCCCAATGAACCTCGGGCTCAACTTGCCCTTACGACCGAACCTGAGTATCTTTTTCCAAGGCGATACCTTGAGAAACACTTTATCACCCACCTGATACTCGATATCCTTACGCTTCATATCCGCGTACGACTTCTGACGATCGAAGGCTATCTTCAAACTTTCACGGATTACTTTCACTTCTGTTCAGCATCCCTAATCAAATCCACCCGAAAATCTTGCTTTCACCAAGCTCGGTCCAAAACAATGGTGTACGGCATTTACGCCGTACAAAGCCTTGTAGGTGCCATCTTAATACTCGATTGAAAGTCGTTGTTGTAAACGAATTCAATCAACGGCAAATACCGCTCCCATGAACCACTAAACTCGAGGACGCAACATCTTAACATATCCTCAAGTATCGAATTACCCGCCGGATTGACCATCGGTTTGGGGGTGAAAGGCGGTCTTTGAAATGCAACTTGGTACCCAAAGCTTCTTGCAACTTTTTCCAAAACCGCGAGGTAAATCTCGGATCTCTATCCAACACGATAGAAATAGGCACCCGTGTAATTTCACAACTGAGAAACGTACAATTCCGCTAATTTGTCCATTGAAAATCCGACGACGGGGACAAAGTGGGCCGACTTAGTCAATCGATCTACCACGACCCAAACCGCATCCTTCTTACTTGCGACAATGGCGGTCCGGATACAAAGTCCATTGTGACTCGATCCCATTTCCACTCGGGTATCGTGATTGGTGAAGTAATCTCAAGGCACCGATGTTCCGCTTTCACTTGTTGACATATTAAACATCTTGAAACAAAGTCGGAGATGTCTCGCTTCATACCATGCCACCAAAATCGACGTTTCAAATCATTGTACATCTTCGTACTCCCGGGTGGATTGCCATTTGGCTACAATGGGCTTCATTTGAATTATCGAAATGAGTTCAATTCCTTGGGACACACAGACGACTTTTGAACCTCAAACAATCGTCATCGTCGATTTGAAACTCCGAGTCCTTGTTCGGAACACACGCAACCCGTTTTGCAACCAACTCGTCGTCGACTTTCTGAGTTTCTCGAATTTGGTGTGTCAATAGTGGTTTGGCTTTCAATTCAGCCACTAACACACTATCGGATCGGACGCACAAGTGCACATTCATCGTCGTAAAGTGAATAACGATTTACGACTCAAGGCATCCGCAACCACATTCGCCTTTCGGGTGATAATCAATGATCGATTCATAATCCTTTAACAGCTCAAGCCAACGTCTTTGTCGCAGATTTAAGTCTCTTTGGGTCATCAAATATTTGAGACTTTTGTGATCCGAGTATACATGGCACCTTTCACCAAATAAGTAATGTCGCCAAATCTTTAAGGCGAATACGATGGCGCCAATTCGAGATCATGAGTCGGATAATTTTTCTCATGTGGCTTTAATTGCCTCGACGATAGGCCACAACTTGACCTTCTTGCATTAATACGCAACCTAACCCAAGTAGAGAGGCGTCGCTATAGATAACAAACTCCTTGCGGACTCGGGTTGCACTAGAATTGGGGCTTCATCAAATAAGTTTTCAGTTGATCGAAGCTTTTTGGCATTTCTCCGTCCATTCAACTTAACATCCTTTTGGAGTAGCCGTCATCGGCGTGGCTATCGTTGAGAACCCTTTACAAAAGCGTCGGTAATAACCGCAAGCCCCAAAAAGCTTGAACCTCGATAATATTTCTGAGGCTTCCAATTTAGTATGGCTGAAATTTTATTTGGTCGACTCGAATACCCGATGCAGATACCACATGACCCAAGAAGCTAGCCTCTCTTAACCGTAACTCACACTCTTGAACTTAGCATATAATTGCTTGTCCCGTAAAATTTGCAAAGACTAACCGCAGTGTTCAAGATGTTCGGTCTCATTTCTTGAATAGACCAAGATGTCATCAATGAACACGACTACGAATCGATCCAAATATGGTCTAAAGATTCGATTCATTAAATCCATAAATACCGTGAGGGCATTAGTGAGCCCAAACGGCATCACCAGAACTCATAGTGACCATATCTCGCTCAAGGCGTCTTGGGCACGTCGAATCTCGGATTCGCAATTGATAGTAGCCCGATCTCAAATCTATTTTCGAGAACACCGAGGCTCCCTTGATTGATCGAACAAGTCATCAATACGTGGCAACGGATACTTGTTCTTTATCGTCGCTTTGTTAAGTCGACGATAGTCGATGCACGATCGCATGGTTCCATCCTTCTTCTTCACGAACAAAGACCGGCGCACCCCAAGGCGAAAAAACTCGGGCGAGCAAAACCTCTATCCACCAATTCTTGCAACCGAACTTTCAACTCCTTTAATTCCGTTGGTGCCATACGATACGGAGCTATCGAAATTGGAGGGTACCGGTACCAATTCGATGCCAAATTCTAATTCCGAACAGTGGTAAACCGGCAATTCTTGGAAAACATCCGGTATTCACAAACCACGAGACACGATTCGGGTTTCTTCTCCGATTCCTTGTCATCGAGTACGACGCAAGGTACGCTTCGCACCCTTTTCTTACATATTTCCGGGCCAACATCGGCGATATTACACTTAGCAACCCCTTTAAGTCCGTGGACTCAACCGAATTATTTCATTATTCGCACCTCAAATCGATAGTCTTGCTCTTGCAATTTACAACCGCATCGTGCATGGTCAACCAATCCAAACCAAGAATAACATCAAACTCATCGAATGGCAAAAGCATTAAGTCCGCCGGAAAACAAGAACCTCGGAACACTAGGGACTTTTCTTGCACACTTTGTTAACAAGCGTAATGACCCAAGGGTTTGACACCGAATTACAAACTCGAGAGACTCAATGGGCAAAGTCTTCTTTGGATGCTAAGGTTTCACATATATATGAATGAGTAGAACCAGGTCAATCAAAGCAATTACATTTGTATTGAAAAGAGTGAAAGTACCCGGTAATAACATCTGGAGAGGCAGCATCCTCGCGTGCGCGTATGGCATAAGTCCTAGCAGGAGCACGAGCCTCAGATCTGATGGTAGCATCTCTAGATCCTCTCTGACCGCCACTGACATTGCCCATATTTCTAGGTGGTCTACCTCGAGCAGTGGTAGCACCCGGGTTTGCACTCTGACTTGCATTCTGTTCATGCATCCTCGGGCAATCCTTCATAAAGTGGTCGGCCGATCCACACTTATAGCAGGAGCGATCACGAAACCAACAGCTCCCCGAATGCCATTTGCCACAATGTGGACACTCCGCCCTCTCTCGGCGATCATTTCCACACCGCGATCGAGGTGACTCGTGTGGTCACAGCGGTCGATCGCGTCCTCGTCTAGAAAAGCCGAAATGCCTCTAGACCGGCTCGCATCATCTCGAAATCTCTTCGATGCTTGTTGAAGAGACTTTCCGAGGACCTCTTCGAATTCTCCAATCCCACATCAGCTTTTTGTTTCTCCTTTCTAAGCTCTTGACTTTACAAGCTCGCTCAACAAGTACTACGAACTCTCGTATCTCGAGAATGCCAACAAACATCCTTATATCATCATTCAGCCCATCCTCGAAGCGTTTGCACATAATAGCTTCGGACGAAATGCATTCTCGCAGTCGGCTAAGCCTCACAAACTTTCGTTCAGAGATCAGAACGGACATAGAACCTTGCTTAAGATCAAGGAACTCCTCCGCTTTTGGTCGATGAATCTCGATCGATATACTTTTTTCAAACTCGGTTAGAAAGAATTCCCAAGTCACTTGCTCTCTAGGCACCACAAGTCGAGTACTCCACCAATAGTAGGCGGACTCGCGTAGCAAGGAGATGGTACACTTTAAGCACTCATCGGTGTACAGGATAGCTCATCAAGCACCGGATAGTGTTATCTAACCATAATTCAGCTCGCTTCGGCATCATCATCATCCGTAGCCTTAAATTCAAGTGGCCCCATGTTTCGAATCCTATCGATCGGGGCTTTACGACCTTATTTGGTCATCCACGGAGGTATTGTAGGTCTTGGGGTTGCATTAAATCGGGAATGGAGGTGGTGGAACAACCGTGTTGGTTCGAATGTATTGATTAAACCATTCGTTCATCACACTATAAAAGGCTTGCCTAGCCTCGTCATTAGGATTATGGCCATAGGTTGAGAGTCCACGGCGCTGTCCCTTGCGCGGCGGAGCAAGCGCCACACTCTCCACATCATCACTATCGCTTTCGGTTGGGATCGGGATCCATTGCTATAAACAAACATGAAGTCAAATTGTCGAATTCATCACACTATCAATTCATCATTTAATGGCATGTATAGCTAGACCCCAAACACATCACGGTAGTCCTAGAATCGACTAAACCGTGGCTCGATACCAATAAAATTGTAACACCCCAAACCCGAGACCATCGCCGTGTCGGACCCGAGGGTTAACAAACCAAGTTCACATGTTTTTGCCCACCAATTTGACATTTCCAGTCAGGCTGGAAAACTGCGTCACTGTCGCCTTAAAAATCATATCTCGAGTTTCAAAACTCGGAAACTGGTTTCGTAAATTTTCCCTGAATTTAGACTCATATATCCATCCGTGGATTTATTTCTAGGATTTTTGGTCGGGCCAATTGGTACAGTGTATTAGTTAAAGTTACCCCTGTTACAGGGATCGACTGCTCTGACCTTCGCGCGGTATAACTTGAATATCTCTCTGCACAGGGCTTTAATGCTGGTGTCGTTTGTTTCTAATGAAACTAGACTCAAAATGGAATCTGTACATATAAGGTATATCTCCTAATTCTTTTGGATAATTTATAGTGAATTTTAAAGTTGCGACAGGGAACCCAGAAACCATTCTGGCCCTGTCTAACAATAGCTTTAATATCTCTTAACCTGTAACTCCTATGACCGTTTCGTTTCTTCCATATGAAAATAGACTCATCAAGGTTCATTTACATAGCTTATTCACTATCTAATTCCATTCCTATGAATTTTGGTGATTTTTCACATTCATGCCACTGCAGCTGGCAGCATCTGTTTTAAGATAGGACTTACCTATTTGGGGGTCTCCATGATTCAACTAGCCTTACCATACATAGGTTCATATATGATCATTTTAACCATGCCAATGGCTGATCATATGACCAACATTCCCATTTCAAGCCATAGCCACATCATGACACAAAATATATACATACAACCCACAATTAGTCTAAGTTCATGCTTCCTTTTAGAGCCATTTTCGCACTACCGTACATACTTACATTACAACATATTTAACAAACAAGGGGTAGTCCTATACATGCCATCTCAAGTTCAACCAAAAATTTATACCAAAATGGAGGCTTGATAGTGTGGATGACTTCGACTTCAACGATCCCAAATCCGATTGCCTCGAGCGAAATCTAGAAAACTAAGAGCCAAAGCAGCGGGGTAAGCATTTTATGCTTAGTAAGTCTCAAGGAATATAATGAACTATAATTTACAGCAATACATTCACATAGCCAAATGCATCATTTCATTAATACACATTCTTACTTCATACTTCATCATTATATAAGTTCGCAAAGCATCAATCAATTCAATAACTGAAATTCATTAGTCGATTGAGCGAATGTTGCTCAAACACGTCGACTTTCCAATGCACATATAACGTACCTTATCCTTTGGGCTTTCCGAGTGTACTAATTAAATTCATTTCAGCAACCAACACTCACCTCCAGCCCAAGATTTCTTCGGAATATAACCGGATATAATCACGTGCACAAATGCCTTGGTCTTAGCAGGATAGAATAACTTCATACGAATGCCTTGGGCCTTAGCCCGGATATAGCCACTAGCACAATTGCCTTGGTCTTAACCGGATATAATTTCAACATAATTGTCTTGGGCTTAGCCCGGATATCATTCAATTTCTCATGCACACATACATCAATAATCATTGGACATACATATTTCATTTTCGTTACTAAGGCTCAAACACAATTATAATCATTAGCATATTCGCCTCGGGACTTAGCCGGGTGGAGTTCAAATACTCATACACACATAATCAATAATCATACACATCCATATTTCATCTCACATAATTTAAGTAAGGTCACTTCTTGAGGACTTACCTCGGATGTTGTCGAACGGCTTTTTCGGCTATTCGATCACCTTTTCCTTCCCTTGTCCAATTGTGGCCCTCTTAGCTCTTGAGCTAATTCAAACAAATTCAATTTATTAAAACCTCATTGTGCTTGCTTATGGCGAATATGACAAGGATTTTAAATGGTCATATGGCCACTCTTTAGCTTGAATACACAATGGTCATGCACATTTTATACTACATCAAGCAATTCAATACAATTTATTTGAGCATCAAGGAAATGCTAAGGCCTTCAATAGGCTACCCAAGGCGAATATTCATGTACATGTTGAGGTCAATTTTGCACTTAATACCTCACAAAAACAGCATGCAATCTACTAATTGATGCTTTGCACATTGTATTAAAACTTATAATATAGCATCAAGCACTTATATGTGTGCTAGGCGAATTGTGCTTGCAATTTCACAAGCATTCTTCCACATTTTCTTCTTTAAATCAATATATTCATCACTTAGTTCATAACCAAACATAATGTGCAATCATATATATGCATATATGAGCATGGCGAATTTTCAAGGTGTCCATAGCCATCCAAAACACAAATTTTTAACTAACATGCAAGAAGCATGAATCATGCTCAAGAATGCATCATGGCCAAATATGACAATCATGCTCCTTTTCAACTTTAATCATGATAAAACAAAGAGAAAACTCAAAATCTTACTCATGAGTAGAAAATCCATCATTGCATGCATCATCATCAAGCTTCACACTTAGCATGCAATGGCTTTATCACCATAACAACTTTGCCCAAATACCATTTCCATGGCATAACAAAGATTTGAGCCATGGCTAACATGCACATCAAGTTAGTGACCAAGTCATGCATGAAACTTCAAACACAACCTCATACATACCTTAATCTTGGTACAAGTATGGCCAAATCTCCTTCTAGTTCTCTTCTAAACCAAAAATGGAGCAAAATCCTTTCTTCCTCCTTATGATTTTCGGCCAAAAGATGAGAAAGGATGAACAAATTTTTTTGTTTTCTCTTCTTGGTTGCACGGCAATGGGGGAATGCTACTCTCACACACATTTTTTTCATTCTTTTCTTACCCATGCTTATTTGTTTATGATTTCTCCCTAATGCCCAACAAAACATGTTTCATGACATGTTTAGCCCATATCTCTTTGTCATGGCCGGCCATCACTTGTAAAAAAGGGGAATTTGACATGCAAGTCCATTATTTTGCATGCATGCTTTAATTGGTCATCACATATTTCCCTATCGTACTTTCAAAGTTCACTACTAAGTCCTTTCTTATAAATTAGCACCTAATTAATAAAAATCGAGACACGAAATATTTACGCATACCAATTCCACATACAATAAGCACGGAATATAACACTTAATTATTCTTGTGACTCGGTTTCGTGGTCCCGAAACCACTCTCCGACTAGGGTCACATTCGGGGTGTCACAATACAATTCTCAAATGCTTGGCATGCTCAGTTTCATCTCTCGAATATATCAAAATACCATCTATGAACATAACAACAAATCGATCTAGGTATGGTTTGAAATATGATTCATTAAATCTATAAAGACAGCAGGTGCATTCGTTAGTCCAAAAGGCATAACTAGAAATTCGTAATGCCCGTACCTCATTCTAAAAGTAGTCTTTGGCACATTAGAGTTTTTAACTCGCAACTGATAATAACCCAATCCCAAATCTATCTTTGAAAACACTGTAGCCCCTTTTAACTGATCAAACAAATCATTTATTCTGGGCAAAGGATATTTTTTCTTGATCGTCACTTTTTTAAGCTGTCAGTAGTCTATACACATTCTCATCATGCTATCGTTCTTTTTCACAAACAATATGGGAGCACCCCAGGGCGAGAAACTTGATCGTGCAAATCCTCTATCATTAGTTCTTGTAGCTGATCTTTTAATTTTTTTAACTCTATCGGATCCATTCTGTACAGAGCTATCGATATCGGTGTTGTACTTGACACTAACTCAATTCCAAACTCAACCTAAACCTAGTAACTCTTCAGGAAACACATCTGGATACTCACAAACAACTGACACTGATTCTATCTTCTTTTCAGTCACTTTCGTATCAAGCACATAAGCCAACTAAGCTTCACAACCCTTTCTCACATATTTCTGAGCTAACATTGATGAAATCATCGCTGGTAAACCATTTAGATCATCTAACTCAATCTGGATAATTTTATTATTCTGACATCTCAAATCTATCATTTTTCGTTTGCAATTCACAACAACATCATGCAACGTTAACTAATCCATACCCAGAATTATATCAAATTTGTTAAATTGTAACAACATCAAATCGGCTAGAAAGCAATTATCCTGAATCATCAATGGACAATTCTTGCACACTTTATCAACCAACACACACCTGCCTAAGGGGTTCGATACTGTAATTCCAAATTCAATAGACTTTACAGGCAAAGTCTTACTAGATACTAAATTCACCATATATATGAATGAGTTGATCTTGGATCTATCAATGCAATGACTTTAGTATCATAGAGAGTAAAAATACCGGTAATAACATCTAGAGATGACACTTCTTCGCGAGTGCGAATAGCGTAGGCTCGTACAGGTGCTATCGCTTCTAACCTCACAATAGATTCTTTAGTCGCACTCTGGCTACCACTCACATTTCCTGCATTTCTGGGTGGTCTACTTCTAACTGAAGTGTTACTCAGCCTCGTATTTTGTACTATATCTTGCTCAGCTAACTCAGGACAATTACAAATGAAATGATCCAATGATCCACATTTAAAACAAGCCCTACCATTCATTCTACAATCACTGAGATGCATTTTACCATAATGTTTACAATCAAGTCGGTTAGGTCTTGCACTCCCAACACTAGTTATCGAAGTAGCTAGAGCTTTGAAGCTTAACTGTCGATTCACTTGATCTCTATTTGAATGTCGATGCATTGGAATGATTAAACGAGTCTCGTAATTTCTTCAATGTAGACTGATAAGATTTACTAGTTTCAAAATCATCTTTTCTCTTTTCTTTATCGAGATCCTCGGCTTCACAAGCTCTTTCAACTAAAACAATGAATTCTTTGATTTCTAGAATCCCAACTTGAAGTTTTATGTCTTTATTCAGCCCGTCAACAAATCGTTTACACATGATCTCTTCAGTAGAAACATATTCCCAAGCATATTTGCTCAATCGTACAAATTCTCTTTTGTACTCGGTCGCAGTCATTCCGCCTTGTTTCAATTCTAGAAACTCTTTATGTTTCTGATCAAGAAATCGTTGACTTATATACTTCTTTTGAAATTCAGATTGGAGAAACTCCCAAGTGACTTGTTCCCTCGAAACTACAGATATCAATATTTTCCACCAATAGTATACATTGTCTCTGAGTAAGGATACAACACACTTGATACATTCATCTGAAGCACAGGAAAATTTATCAAATACTCTAATTGTGTTCTCGAGCCAGAACTTAGCCATCTCTGCATCATCATCAACTGTAGCCCGGAACTCTTCAGCCCCGTGTTTCTAAATCTTATCAACAGTTAGCTTACTCAATCGTATCAAATCTACCACTTGTGGCACAACTGGGACTTGTTGAGGAATAGGTGGGGGTGGAGGTTGTTGAGTAGCCAGATTCATTTGAATGAACTTCGTGAACCACTCACTCATCATATGGAAGAAGGCGTGCTTAGCCTCTCCCCCTTGGCTACTTGAAATAGGCCTAAAATCGGCCGACCCTACCCCTTGAGTGAGAGTGGGAGCATTACTTTCCACATCATCAGCTATTGCTCGTTCCGAATCCATTTGTTATATAGAAACACATTTTTAGCTGTCAGGAATCATAACACTATCACAGTTTATTTATATGGCATGTATAGCTAGACTTTCACATGCTACTAGTCCTAGAATCGACTAAACCTAGCTCTGATACCAATTAAATATAACACCCCTAACCCGTATCTATCGCTTAAATAGAGTTATGAGACATTACTGATCAATCACAACATAAATGATACATTTGTGCAATCATAATTAAAATCCATTCATCTCAATCAATTTGTCCATTATAAGGTCCTACGGGACCTTAAAACATGCTTAGAAGTGGTTCGGGACTAAACCGATAACATTCACAAACATTGAGAAACTTATAAAGTTTCCAAATTTTTAAAGGTCACATGCCCGTGTAAACAGGCCATGTGCCTCACACGGCTACCAGACACGCCTGTGTCACAAGTCATGTGAAAACTGGGCATACATACTGAATTGCACCACACAGCCGGAGACACGTCCGTATGCCATGGCCTTGGAAAAATTGGAGAGGTTATTGACATGGGTCACACGGCCGACCATATGCCCATGTGCCAACCCGTGTGCCATACACGACTAGTAAACACGCTCATGTGTCTAGGCTGTGCCAAACCTGTAGCATGTACTGGCTTTAATTCGAAAGCCATGTCTCTGCCCGTGTGGACAAAAATAGGCCTTTTGTAAAGCTAATTTGCCACCCTATTTCTCATACACACAAAGTAACGAAATTGGTACTAATTCAATACATAAATAGGCAGTCAAAAGATGCTAATTCATACATATATCATGCCATCTACATACATATATCATGCCATCTATCATCAATTAATTCAACTACTAAATTCCATATTCAAAGCATACCAAATAAATTCACCACAATCATCAATCTCACATAATTCTTAAATGAATTTTTTCACCTTTTATCAATGAATTCATGCTTCTCAACTTATCAATTCATCATCCTCAAATCATACCAAAATGTATCAAATTCCAAGCAATAATACCACAACATATAACTATCCAAAAGAGCATCCATACAACCATTCCAAATAAGCCAAAACTTATGACATTATATACATCACATATATCATTTATCAAACATATAATTCAAGCCAACTTAAATGGCCATATTTCAACATTTACAAGCCAAATCTCATGGCTATAATCACGACTCAAAACATACCAAGATGACACTAGCCTATACATGCCATATACCATATATACAAAGCTTCAAATGTACCAACGAGATGATCGATAGTGTGATGATGTTTCCCGACAATCCCTGAGTCTGAGCTAGCTTCGATAATCTATAAAACATGGAAAGAACACACAAAGTATGCTTTAAAAGTTTAGTAAGTCATATACAAATAAATATGTCACATCAATCGTAACATTTCTATCAATAGGCCAAATACAAGTATCCACATATAGATACATAAACCTTTCTCAATGAATACATATTCAAATTCACCTGTAATTTCATAAACCATTTCTCTTTCCAATTCTCGTATGAATCTCGGACGTACCTAAGTCGTTTAACTCATTAAAATATTCTTTCTCAACTTCTCTTTGTATGTTGAACCATTCAAAATTGTTAAGGATACTCGGAGTCACATAAAACTCGTACAATGCCATATCCCAGATATGGTCTTACAAGTTATCACATATCGATGCCATTGTCCCAGATAGGGTCTTACACGTAACTAATTAACGATGCCAATGTCCCAGACATGGTCTTACATGTAATCTCATCTCAGTAACCTTGTAATGACATTCGTATCCTATACTATTCCTCAGGTTCGTACGAGACTTTCGAATGTCGTAACTCTGTTGATTCTTGCTCATAATTGTTCTTTCAACATTCATAATAATTCCATGACAAATAAACACATATAATTCAATTTAAAGAAATTTATTTGCATATGAACTTACCTCGTAGTTAGAATAAATGAGCCAAATTGACTATTCGTCAACTTTCTATTTTCCCGCATCTAAATTCGATTTCTTTCGTTCTTGATCTATGTAGATTCAAAATTAACTCTTTTATTCATCAACACATTCAATTTAGTACACAAATCAATATTTTGGAATTTTTGGACTTGGCCCCTAAAGTTACACATTTATTCAATTTAGTCCCTATTTCATAAATACACAAAATTCACAAATTTAATATGACCCATGCTTAGCCGAATTCTCTATAGGTTCATAATAGCCTATAACGCCCCAATTTTTTGGTTTTCTGTGTTTCTGTGATTTTTAAAATTTGTGTGTATTATGGTTGGTTAAAATATATATTTTAGTAGGCTAGTGGACCTTTGGAAGGCCCAAACTTAAGTTAAATCTGTGGTAGTCTTCGAAATTTTAATTTTATGAACAGGTGATGCAATTGGCGTTTGGGCTTTTAAGAGTAAAGGGGTAAAAGATGACACAAAAACTAGTGTGGTGTAGTGGCAAGGTGGCGCCACTTAGGGGACAAGGAAGTGACGCCATAGAGCAAGTAAGGGGTCCAAGGTTTAAGTCTTAGCTCTTGCAATATATTTTGGTTTTTCTTTTCAATAAATCTGGAAGCAAATAGGTGCGCTTTAAAGTTTAATGTGTTGGATTTATGACACAAATGAGTTGATGGCCTAGTGGTGGTGGCGTGAGTTGGCAAGTGAGAGGACTTTGGTTTGAATCCCTTGGCACGCAAAGGTTGATTATTTTGCTATGTTGGGACGGCAAGAGTTGGTGTTGGTTTTAAACTCTGGTGATGGAGGGATCCCACATCGGAAAGCTAACATAAGAGTGGATGGAGAGCTGGCTTTAAATATAGCAAACCATGAGGAGAGTAGGCATACCCTTCTT
Organism: Gossypium arboreum; assembly: GCF_025698485.1. Taxonomy (NCBI): domain Eukaryota; kingdom Viridiplantae; phylum Streptophyta; class Magnoliopsida; order Malvales; family Malvaceae; genus Gossypium; species Gossypium arboreum. The sequence goes on along the minus strand of NC_069082.1, from coordinate 78,616,810 downwards.
GGCTGATCCCTTTTGCTTTGTGACGTGCTCGTTTGGGTTGGGAGTCAGCTAAGAGTGTTTGGAGCGCAGATTAACTGCAGTCTCCTGACAGGTGTGTATTTCTCATTACTCTAGCAGTAGGATGGCTATTTCAGGCCGCGATGGGCTGAAATGGGCCATGTGGTCCCAATGGGTCCGTAGGCCAAAGTGGATAAGTTGTAGAATTACCAAAATACCCCTGGTTTGTAAAATTACCAAAGTACCCCCAATTTATAGAATTACCGCTTTACCCTTGATTTACAAAATTACCAAAATACCCTTGTAGGGTAGAAATACTGAAATACCCCTGTAGAGTAGGACTACCGATTTACCCCTAGAGGGTAAAATGACTATTTTGCCCCTCGTGCGTAAATGACTAACTTGTGGGATGATTGGGTTAGTTGACATGGATTTATGTTAGTTATCGTTAATTCTAAGTCTAATGTGTTAGTGATCGATAGTAGGATTATCGCGTGGGAGATATCGTATCGATTGTAGGATTATCGCGTGGGAGATATCGTCATCAATCGTCATCAACCAGGTGTGTAAACGACACCCTCCCTTAGACTGAATCGGTAAAAGCTGAAATACCGAAACGTTGGTATTTTGTGAACTCGAGAGCGTGCGAGCGCTCGTGAGACAATTCTTAATGAATATGGTGCATTTGGATGATTAGATTGCGAGTGTGCATTTTAGGCACTGGCGGTATTTTTAAGCTTAATGGTAGAAAATGGACCAATGGACCAACGGGCCCACTTTGGTAAAAAGACAAGGTAAGTACTTCTGATTACTTGGTAAACGTTAGAATGAGCATGAAACCTTAGCAATAAGTAATAATTACTGAAATACCCTTATGCATGCAAAATTACGATTTTACCCCTAGGGTTATTTTTTTTCTAAAAAGCATGATGTTCTATTTCTATATACGTATGCCATGACATATTATTTCTGTTGCATGGGACATGGGTTTATATTGATGGAGGAAGCGTTCTGGCAACCTCGCTGCAATCTGGTGGCCTCGCCACATATATCTGTTCTGGTGACTTCGTCACAATATCTAGCAGCCTCGTTGCAATCTGGTGGCTTTGCCCCATATATATATGTTCTGGTGGCCTAGCCACAATATCTGTATCTGGTGACTTCGTCACAATATCTGGCAGCCTTGTTGTAATTTCTGTGGTGTGTAGCGGTTGGGTGGGTCGAGTAGTCTCCCCACATGGTGTAAGGCTGGTACGGGGGTGTTATGGATGGCTTTGGGTTGGTGTTTCTGCATTCATGATATATTTGTTCTGCATCTGCTATGGGCCTATGGGTTTCACTTTTATTTCTGTACTGGGCCAAGGCCCAGATAAGTCTGACTCTGAGGTTTGATCTGTTTTGGGCTATGGTTGGGTTATGTTACACATCGAGTTTACCGAACTCACCCTTTATTTTCATCTCTGCAGAAATCCCCAACCATAGTGGGCTTGGAGTTGTGAGGATTTGAGTGGCCACATCATCGGAAAGTTGGTTTTCTAAGTTAGTTTATTTTATTATTTTTATATTTTGATTTAATTTTGGGTTTTAAGTTGTAATAAGGCCGCTATTTAAATTTCTTTTTTCCGCTATGGTTTTATTTTTTGATTATATTTATATTATGATGAAACTGCTAGTGTTAGGCTGCACGGGTTTTTAAAATTAATGAACGTTTTCAAGACTCAACAAGCACAACACTTAAACCGGCTTTCATTTGACCGCCATTTTTACAAAGACCACCCCAATCACTTAAACCAGTGAATGCATACTAAGTCGTAAGTCCATGTGACACGTCAGATCTGGCCATAACGTCTGGGCTGGGTTTGGGGTGTTACATTTAGTGGTATCAGAGCCAGGTTGTAACAACTCGGCTGTGGAACAGGTCTAAAAATGAGAGTTTATAAAGAAACACTGAATAAAGGTTTTCAAAAATCATTTTTTTTAAACTTGATTATAAATTGTTTTCAAGAATGTTTCCAATATTTTCTCTTTACAAATAGATGATTTTAAAGATTAAAATCAGTTTTCTAAAATTAGTTTTTTCTGAAAAGCATGATGTTCTATTTCTATATACGTATGCCATGACATATTATTTTTGTTGAATGGGACATGGGTTTATATTGATGGAGGAAGCGTTCTGGCAGCCTCGCAGCAATCTGGTGGCCTCGCCACATATATCTGTTCTGGTGACTTCGTCACAATATCTAGCAGCCTCGCTGCAATCTAGTGGCTTTGCCCCATATATATATGTTCTGGTGGCCTAGCCACAATATCTGTATCTGGTGACTTCGTCACAATATCTGGCAGCCTTGTTATAATTTCTGTGGTGTATAGCGGTTGGGTGGGTCGAGTAGTCTCCCCACATGGTGTAAGGCTGGTACGGGGGTGTTATGGATGGCTTTGGGTTGGTGTTTCTGCATTCATGATATATTTGTTCTGCATCTGCTATGGGCCTATGGGTTTCACTTTTATTTCTGTACTGGGCCAAGGCCTAAATAAGTCTGACTCTAAGGTTTGATCTGTTTTGGGCTATGGTTGGGTTATGTTACACACTGAGTTTACCGAACTCACCCTTTATTTTCATCTCTGTAGGAAATCCCCAACCATAGTGGGCTTGGAGTTGTTAGAGATTCGGAGTGGCCACATCATCTAGAAAGTTGGTTTTTCTAAGTTAGTTTATTTTTATTATTTTTATATTTTGATTTAATTTTGGGTTTTAAGTTGTAATAAGGCCGCTATTTAAATTTCTTTTTTCCGCTATGGTTTTATTTTTTGATTATATTTATATTATGATGAAACTGCTAGTGTTAGGCTGCACGGGTTTTTAAAATTAATGAACGTTTTCAAGACTCAACAAGCACAACACTTAAACCGGCTTTTCATTTGACCGCCATTTTTACAAAGACCACCCCAATCACTTAAACCAGTGAATGCATACTAAGTCGTAAGTCCATGTGACACGTCCGATCCGCCATAACGTTTGAAATTTGGGTTTGGGGTGTTACATTTAGTGGTATCAGAGCCAGGTTGTAACAACTCGGCTGTGGAACGGGTCTAAAAATGAGAGTTTATAAAGAAACACTGAATAAAGGTTTTCAAAAATCGTTTTTTTTAAACTTGATTATAAATTGTTTTCGAGAATGTTTCCAATATTTTCTCTTTACAAATAGATGATTTTAAAGATTGGGTAACACTGGAACTATAAAAACTTTGATAAGTAGACTGAGACTGTAGCTAGGCTACTGCAAAAGGAAACAAACTCAAATTCTGAATTATTGTTATTCATAAGACATCTGTAATAAACACTGAAATATTAAACTGATTCATAAAATTCTTAATCAGATAATACGAAATGAGTACACGAGTAGCTCGTGGAAGAGGCTGTGGACGTGGGCAAGGTAATGCTCAGGCTGAATCTTCGTCTTCAGGATATGTGCCGGCAGCAGATGCACCAGTACCACTGGCAACGGAGGTAGAGTCTCATGATCGAGGTGCCGGGGATGATGCTCTGTCCTAAGTAATGCTTCGAGTTTTGGAAAGGGTTGTTGGGGCAAGTACGGGAAACGAAATTCGGGGGTCTATTTCTGAGCGGCTCCGGGCCAATGGAGTAGAGATATTTAGGGGCGTATCTAGTGTAGCTCCGAATGTGGCTGAGTATTGGTTAGAAGCCACAGAGCAGATTATGGATGATCTGGACTACTCTGTGGAGCAGAAGCTGAAGGGAGTCATATCGTTACTAAGGGATGTGAGGCTTATTTGGCATTTGTAAACCAATCGAAAACTGAGGATCTGGTAGTGGACAAAGTTAGAACCGTCAAGGATTTTCAAGATGTTTTTCCAGAGGAGCTTCCGGGTTTGCCTCCGAACCGAGAGGTTGAGTTTGGAATCGACTTGTTGCCTAGAATGGCACCGGTGTCCATTGCACCTTATAGGATGGCACCGAAGGGGTTGGTGAAGCTGAAAGCCCAAATTCAAGAGTTATTGGATAGAGTCTTCATTAGACCAAGTGTGTCTCCGTGGGGAGCACCAGTGTTGTTTGTAAAGAAGAAAGATGGGTCAATGCGGATGTGCATCGATTATCGGCAGTTGAACAAATTGACGATTAAGAACAAGTACCCACTATCGAGAATCGATGATTTACTGACCAACTTAGAGGAGCTTTAGTATTTTCCAAGATTGACCTTCGATCTGGGTATCATCAGTTGAGGGTTAAGGAGGTGGATATTCATAAGACGACATTCAGAACTCGGTATGGTCACTATGAGTTCTAGGTTATGCCATTTGGGTTGATGAACGCACCTGCGGCATTTATGGATCTGATAAATCGAGTGTTCTAGCCATACTTGGATTGATTCGTGGTCATCTTTATCGACGATATTCTAGTTTATTCTGAAACTGAGGAGAAGCATGATGAGCATCTTCGTATTGTGCTACAAGTGCTGAGGGAGAAGGAGCTTTATGCGAAATTCAATAAGTGTGATGTAACAGCCCAGTTTAGACCCTATTTGGAACAGTGGTTTCGGGACCACAAATCCGAGCCAGAAAAATATTTAAAAATTATTTTATGTGTTTATTACGTGTGAATTTATATCTGTAAAATTTTCGTGTTTTAATTTTATCGTTTGGGTATTCGATTAAATAAAAGGACTTAATCATGTAAAAAAAAATTTTGATGGTTTATAGTATAAGGGCCGAATTGTTAGTGGCTTTTTAAATTGAAGTATTTAAGTTGTAATTAGTCATTTGATTACTAGTGGGACGGTGGTAAGTATATACCATATGGTTTTATAATATTTTATTAAAGATATATATATGTGTAAATTAAATATTATTTTATATTAAGGTGTAATATATATTATAAGACATAAACGTGAAAGCCATATCATGTGCATTAGCTTATTGTTTGGTTGGTAAAGGATATATATATTATATGATTTTATTATTATTTCAAATGTAAAAAAACTAAAAAAATTATAAGCTTTATAATATAAAAGATATTATAAAGTAAAATATGAGTGGGCATATGTTTTATTTCACCCATGCCGAAACAAAAGAAAAGAAAAAGAAATAAGGGAAGCTTAGGTTCGGCCAACTCCCAAGCTCAAATCCAAGGTTCGTTCTTTGTCGGTTTTCGATAATTTTTACGTTTTTGAGATCGTTGCTTCGAGTACTTCAAAACCCATGCTTAAAATTTGAATTTTGATGAATATTTTGAGTTATTCCATTGATGGAAGCTTGTGATTTTTATGGTTTGATGGTGAAATATGAAAGATAGGTGTTGGTTAACATATTTTTGTATTGGAATTTTTGATGATTTTGAGTAATTAGGACTTAATTGCAAAAATAAAAATTTGAGAGACTAAAATATGAAATTGATGAAATATATAGACTTGTATGGGTATGGGTAAAATTTGGCCCAACATGGGTATATTGAAATTTTGTATATTTTGTGTTTTGTGCAATAGGGATTAAATTGTAAAAATTGTAAATGTCAGGGGTAAAATGGTAATTTGCCCATTTATGTGTTTTTGAACTAAATTGAATGAAAATATGTTTGAATGAGCTTAATTTGAATATTTTAGATCAAGAACCAAAGAAATCGGATTTGGACTAGGGAAAACGAAAGTTGTCGACTAGCGACTCAGTCCGCTTTCTGACGTCCGAGGTAAGTTTATAAGCAAATACACATGCGTAAATGTAGTTAAATGTTAAGTATATATGCTGGTATATAATATATGAATTTATACTTGTAAATGCTGAATGTGTATGAGTTTGAAAACTATGTTCGAGCTTTCGATTAAACCGAGTTCTGACGTTCAAAGCCTGTATGAATCTTAGGAATAGTTAGGATACATATGTTATGACACGAGATTCGACATTTGTGTTCCTTGTGTATGATTATTGAACCGAAAGTTAAAAGGTAGGTGTACATATTGTGCTTATATTGAATGAAGCAATTGAATTGCTAATGTGATATGTTATGTGAAATGTGTTAATATGTGAATAAATAAGCAAGACACTGGAAATGTATCCTGCTAATGACCCATGAGCTTCAGGTTGAAATGTATCCGGCTAAAGTCCCTTGAGCTTTGTGCTGGTAACATAATTTCGGTTTTATACCTAGCAGGCCAAGTGCCGATGAATTTGATAAAAGTATACAATTACAAGATCCTACACTAAGTTGACAAATTGAAAGTGCATTACATTTTAAGTTGGCCAGGTACGTATCATGTACTCGTATGTGATTTGATTTGAATTAAATTATAAGTATATAAAGTGATGCATATGTGAATAAGTGTTATGACTATATATGTGATCGTGATATATTCGGTAAATGTGTGAAGTTATGTGAAGTGATTCTATGTTTATATTCAAATATAAACACTTGGTCCTTGTGGAAAGATTTGTGGAAGTATATGATTTATTTTTAGGTGATTACGATCGTGGAAAATTAAATATGAATATGATTTTGTATTTTTTTCGTTTCAATGAAACTAAAGCTGTTAGTGAAGCATTTTAATGCCTATGTTATTTGAGTTCGATCTTGAATGACATGATATACATGTTTAGATAATTTGAATGCAAGGAATGTGTGAAAGAGCAAACTGTAATAAATCTGCTTGGGACAGCAACAGTAGCGTGATTTTGTAAAATCACCATAAATTGTGGAAATTGAATTAGAAGCTGAATAAATTATGTAATTAAAGCTTAATGAGTCTAGTTTCTTATAAAAGAAACCTTGTAAGAAAAAGAATTTTAGATAATGAGATATTTGAAGTGGCGTAAGATAGAGTCAAAATGACCTTGAAATTCCCCGTTCTGTTTTTATAAAATCATTGTAAATTGTACAATGATGATTATAAGATAAAATTTATATACTTAGACTCCTTAATGAGTCTAGTTTCAAATGAAGTAAACAATAACATAATTCGAATTCTGTATAATGAGAAAATTGATTTGTAGTGAAGAGTGGGCAGAATAGTCAAATAGTGAAACAGGGGAAACTTGAATAAAAATCTGGTATTGATTGGTCAAACCAAAAATTCTGAAAATTTGATGGATGGAAGATATGTGAGTCTATTTTCAGGGAAAATTAATATCACTTGATTTGGAGTTTCTTAGCTCCAGTTATAAATAATTTAGTGACTGTTGCTTAGGAAGGCAGCTTGTAGTGAATTTGTGATTTTGTTGCAAACATGGTTAAAACTAGTTAATGAGATGCTTTTCGAGTTCTTATGATATTATTTGTGAATTGAATATTTGGTTTTAGTTGAGTTCAGATTCAAGTGAGATGAATTTGCTAAATATACATTATGTTCATGGATACTTGGCCAAAATGGCAATTACCTAGGAATGATTTCTTGAAAATTTGAAATAATTGATCTATAAGTAAATTAATTGTTTGCATTGCTTAAAACTTACTAAGCATTGAAGCTTACTCCGTGTTCTCTTTTCCATTTCTTATAGGTTTATCCTTTAGTTCGAGTTGGAAGAGCCGGAGATATCATCACACTATCGAGTCATTATGTGAGTTGAGAAGATTGTATATCATCATGGTTTAAGGCATGTATAGGATAGACTATAGGTAAAATGATATTTTGACTTTGTATACATTATAGCCATGCGAAGATGGCTTGCTCATTTTGTTTAGAGAAGCCTTATAATTGAACTAATGTGTTGATAATTTATGTCTGGTAAGTATCTCTGACCTTATAAAAGTTTTGTTCAGTCAAGTAATACCTCATAACCTTGTTCTGGCAACGGATACGGGTTAGGAGTGTTACATTTAGTGGTATCAGAGCTATGGTTTAGTCGATTCTCAGACTAACCTAGCGTATGTTAGTCTAGCTATACATGCCATATTACTACTCGTGATAGTGTGACATCTCCCGACTCTAATGAAATTGTTTTGTAAGATAGATATTTTTTCCAACCGAGCTAATTCTGATAGTATAGAATGTTATACTCAAACGTTTGAGTGAAAATGTGTTGGTGATGAGTTGAAACTCATAAAAGGTATGAATCAGAATGCATGATATTCTGCTATTGATAAATGTTATAATTATATGAGTATATGAGTTGTGATGTTGGGTATATGATGGTTGTGTGAATATTTTGACTTAGAATTTATGATTTGAATTAGTGTATGAGCTATGTGTTAAGCACCAAGTGATCATAAATAAATGATTGCTAGATGTTTGAGAATACAAAATTAGTAATGAACATTCGTTCATAATAGTATGTGTGATGTGCATGCTTACGTAAGAGTTAAAATTGTTGGCTTTACAACCTCACCCCTCATCGGTAAAGCATTGTAATGAGATCCGTACTATATGGATTAAATACGCTTCGAAAGCGAAATTACGAGTTTCATGGTTGAAAGATTAGTATTGTGATCGATAAGAGAATGAGTCTGCAAGTGAAGACGATGAATGTAAAAGATATTGGATCATGTTGAAGGCCATTCGTAATATGCCAATTCACCGTTAAAGAAGAAGTTGAATTCGATGAGATGAAAGTATTCAGGTATGATGTCTAAAGAACGTATTAACTGAAAGTATTTCTGAATTGATTTACATTAGTAATGGAATATTGTGAAATCGGTGATGATAGAATTAGACAGTAGGATAATGTTTGAATTGAAATGATAGCTGAGTGCAGTGATTATAGTCGGGCAGTTACTACGTTTTCTTCTAGGCATTCTATGTGTACATTTATCCTCAGAGGTATGTGTAACTGTATATTTCAAATGAAAATTCTTATCATATGAGAACGTCATCTATATATATTGATATATGAAAGCATTGTTGGGCTGTTCGGGTTACAATTGACATTATTATATCTTTCTCTGGTATCCTATTTCATTTTATTGAAAGAAAAGATCTACGATAGAATCTGTGTGATGTTGGTATTTTGATCCTACTAGTTTTTGATCTACTTAGTATACATGAAGATTATATTATTTCTGTTACCGTTAATTCTGGTACATGTGAGTGATGTTTTACTTCTGGATTTCCTCTAAGACATCACTGAGATATTTGTCATCTGATATGGGCGCTTTCTTAAAAAGATCAGTATAGTGATATATTTGAGATTACAGTATCTCTTCTTTCTTATGATTCTATATGGTTATCTGTGAAAAATATCTTTTAAATGATGTGATATTTATCAATAAAGTGATAAACAGTTGAAGAAATTGTTATTGAAGCGCCAGTTCTCAGGTAAAGAGTTATTCGACACAAGAATTAAAGATGGTTCGAACTGTTGTAAGATTATGAGTCAGTGATTGATTATCAATCTGGGCAAATGATTATAGTCTTTGGGGTTCTGAGCGAGAACCTTTATGTGTTTTACGACCGACAATCATGTGATTAATCTTATCAAATGATAAGTAGTTATTGGCTGAGCTAGAAACTAAATTGATGTTTAATCAGCAAATTTGTGAGGCTTTGTATGGTCGTAAATGCCGAACGCCATTGTACTGGACTGAGCTCAGTGAAAATAAGATACACGGAGTCGATTTGATCAGAGAAATTGAACAGAAAGTGAAAGTGATTTGTGAAAGTTTGAAAGTAGCGTTAGATCGACAGGAATCTTATGCGAACTTGAAACGGAAAGATATAGAGTTTCAAATCGGAGATAAAGTTTTCTTGAAAGACTCACCGTGGAAGAAAATACTCGGATTCGATCGTAAAGGCAAATTGAGTCCGAGGTTTCTTGGGTCATATAAAGTTATAGAACGTATCGGGCCGGTTGCTTATAGATTATTGTTGCCACCTGAGTTAGAAAAGATCCACAATGTATTCGATGTTTCGATGCTTCGGAGGTATCGATCTGATCCATCACATGTGATTAGTCCGTCTGAGGTTGAAATTTAGCCTAATATGACCTACGAAGAAGAACCGATTCGTATTTTGACTCATGAGATTAAAGAGTTATGTGACATATGTGATGACTATAAGAGTTTAGAAAGTTTAATGTCAGAGAAAGATTCGAACTTAGCATAGCAAGGCTAGCTCGAATCGTCGAAAAACTTTTGAGTCTGTAAGTGATTATGATTATAGTTTCGGAAGTTTTGAATGGGAAATTTTTGTGTGTTTTACGAGCGATGAATATTACGAGCGATGAATACGTGATTGACTTAGCTGGATTTGAAGCTAAATAAATGTCTATTTAGCAAAGTTTTGAAATTCAGAAATGTGTCAGTGAATTATAAGTTAAAAAGGGGTACAACATAAATTGATTTCTGATTTAGAACCTTAGATGTGGAATAGAAGATTAATTGTTAGTTCGAGATAGAGTTTGTATCTTGAAAAGCTCTACGATTATGTAACAACTGCTACAAGAAACTCTCGGTGGTAGGTTGTCATTTATCTGGGATTAACAAGATGCACAACAATTTGAGATGTGATATCATTGAATGAATGTGAAATATGGTATTCTGACTTTGTTGATTATAGAAATAGAGTGTTGATCAATTATGTATTGGGGTTATCCTTATCTTAGAAAAATATAGATGTTATCGAATTATCGATGACCTGTCTAAATAAGTCTTTCGTATGCATGGATTTCTCTTTTAATAAATCAGTTGAGTTATTCGTTTCAAGGATTGTCAGTTTGCACGTGGTGCTCATCTAACCTTGTTTCAGATTGAAATCTAGAAGTTATATTGTGATTCTGGAAGAAATTACTGTAAGCTTTGAGTACGAGATTGTGGTGTAAAAAAAAAATTCAAATTCTCGAAACTATGTTTTGTCAACGTGTAAGAGTTTGAAGGCAACAAAGAAAGACTATTGTTGTTCGATAAGCTATCGTGTGATTATATTAATGACATAATATAAGGTATTGTATGGTTGCAGTTATCGAACTCTGTTGTTTCAAGATCGAGTTTTATGAGGTAATGATCCGTGTGATTAATGTTATCAGAGAAATTGAGCAGAAAATGAAGGTAATTCAATACGGTTATAAATAGTTCAGTTAGATATGATGTATAGCAAAAGACGGATCAGATCTTACTTGAGAGATTAAAGAAATATGAAATTGAAATCACGTGTGAATTAGTAATGTACTATGTGGAAGAAAATCCTTTACTCTACTTTTGGTAAGATTTTTAGGGACAAAAATCCTAAAGGGGGAGAGTTGTAATGACCCAGATTTAGACCCTATTTGGAGCAAGTGGTTTCGGGACCACAAATCCGAGCAGAAAAATATTTAAAAATTATTTTATATGTTTATTATGTGTGAATTTATATCGTAAAATTTTCGTGTTTTAATTTTATCGTTTGGGTAACCGATTAAATAAAAGGACTTAATCATGTAAAAAGAAAATTTGATGGTTTATAGTATAAGGGCGAATTGTTAGTGGCTTTTTAAATTGAAGTATTTAAGTTGTAATTAGTCATTTGATTACTAGTGGGACGGTGGTAAGTATATACCATATGGTTTTATAATATTTTATTAAAGATATATATATGTGTGTAAATTAAATATTATTTTATATTAAGGTGTAATATATATTATAAGACATAAACGTGAAAGCCATATCATGTGCATTAGCTTATTGTTTGGTTGGTAAAGGATATATATATTATATGATTTTATTATTATTTCAAATGTAAAAAACTAAAAATTATAAGCTTTATAATATAAAAGATATTATAAAGTAAAATATGAGTGGGCATATGTTTTATTTCACCCATGCGAAACAAAAGAAAAGAAAAAGAAATAAGGGAAGCTTAGGTTCGGCCAACTCCCAAGCTCAAATCCAAGGTTCGTTCTTTGTGGGTTTCGATAATTTTTACGTTTGAGATCGTTGCTTGAGTACTTCAAAACCCATGCTTAAAATTTGAATTTTGATGAATATTTTGAGTTATGCCATTGATGGAAGCTTGTGATTTTATGGTTTGATGGTGAAATATGAAAGATAGGTGTTGGGTTAACATATTTTTGTATTGAAATTTTGATGATTTTGAGTAATTAGGACTTAATTGCAAAATAAAATTTGAGAGACTAAAATATGAAATTGATGAAATATATAGACTTGTATGGGTATGGGTAAAATTCGCCCAACATGAGTATATTGAAATTTTGTATATTTTGTGTTTTGTGCAATAGGGATTAAATTGTAAAAATTGTAAATGTCGGGGTAAAATGGTAATTTGCCCATTTATGTGTTTTGAACTAAATTGAATGAAAATATGTTTGAATGAGCTTAATTTGAATATTTTAGATCAAGAACCAAAGAAATCGGATTTGGACTAGGGAAAACGAAAGTTGTCGACTAGCAGCTCAAATCCGCTTTTCTGACGTCGAGGTAAGTTTATAAGCAAATACACATGCCTAAATGTAGTTAAATGTTAAGTATATATGTTGGTATATAATATATGAATTTATAATTGTAAATGCTAAATGTGTATGAGTTTGAAAACTATGTTCGAGCTTTCGATTAAACCGAAGTTCTGACGTCGAAAGCCCTGTATGAATCTTAGGAATAGTTAGGATACATATGTCATGACACAGATTCCGACATTTGTGTTCCTTGTGTATGATTATTGAACCGAAAGTTAAAGGGTAGGTGTACATTTTGTGCTTATATTCGAATGAAGCAATTGAATTGCTAATGTGATATGTTATGTGAAATGTGTTAACATGTGAATAAATAAGCAAGACAATGGAAATGTATCCGGGCTAAAGACCCATGAGCTTCATCTTTGAAATGTATCCGGGCTAAAGTCCCATGAGCTTCGTCTTTGAAATGTATCCGGCTAAAGTCCATGAGCTTTGTGCTGGTAACATAATTTCGGTTTTATACCTAGCAGGCCAAGTGCCGATGAATTTGATAAAAGTATACAATTACAAGATCCTACACTAAGTTGACAAATTGAAAGTGCATTACATATTAAGTTGGCCAGGTACGTATCATGTACTCGTATGTGATTTGATTTGAATTAAATTATAAGTATATAAAGTGATGCATCTGTGAATAAGTGTTATGACTATATATGTGATCGTGCTATATTCGGTAAATGTGTGAAGTTATGTGAAGTGATTCTATGTTTATATTCAAATATAAACACTTGGTCCTTGTGGAAAGATTTGTGGAAGTATATGATTTATTTTTAGGTGATTACGATCGTGGAAAATTAAATGTGAATATGATTTTGTATTTTTTCGTTTCAATGAAACTAAAGCTGTTAGTGAAGCATTTTAATGCCTATGTTATTTGAGTTCGATCTTGAATGACATGATATACATGTTTAGATAATTTGAATGCAAGGAATGTGTGAAAGAGCAAATTGTAATAAATCTGCTTGGGACAGCAACAGTAGCGTGATTTTGGAAAATCACCATAAATTGTGGAAATTGAATTAGAAGCTGAATAAATTATGTAATTAAAGATTAATGAGTATAGTTTCTTATAAAATAAACTTGTAAGCAAAAGAATTGTAGATAATGAGATATTTGAAGTGGCGTAAGATAGAGTCAAAATGACCTTGAAATTCCCTGTTCTGTTTTTAGAAAATCATTGTAAATTGTACAATGATGATTATAAGATAAAATTTATATACTTAGACTCATTAATGAGTCTAGTTTCAAATGAAGAAAACAATAACATAATTCGAATTCTGTATAATGATAAAATTGATTTGTAGTGAAGAGTGGGCAGAATAGTCAAATAGTGAAACAGGGGAAACTTGAATAAAAATCTGGTATTGATTGGTCAAACCAAAAATTCTGAAAATTTGATGGGTGGAAGATATGTGAGTCTATTTTCAGGGAAAATTAATATCACTTGATTTGGAGTTTCTTAGCTCCAGTTATAAATAATTTAGTGACTGTTGCTCAGGAAGACAGCTTGTAGTGAATTTGTGATTTTGTTGCAAACATGGTTAAAACTAGTTAATGAGATGCTTTTCGAGTTCTTACGATCTTATTTGTGAATTAAATATTTGGTTTTAATTGAGTTCAGATTCAAGTGAGATGAATTTGCCTAATATACATTATGTTCATGGATACTTGGCCAAAATGGCAATTACCTAGGAATGATTTCTTGAAAATTTGAAATAATTGATCTATAAGTAAATTAATTGTTTGCATTGCTTAAAACTTACTAAGCATTGAAGCTTACTCTATGTTCTCTTTTCCATTTCTTATAGGTTTATCCTTTAGTTCGAGTTGGAAGAGCCGGAGATATCTTCACACTATCGAGTCATTATGTGAGTTGAGAAGATTGTATATCATCATGGTTTAAGGCATGTATAGGATAGACTATAGGTAAAATGATATTTCGACTTTGTATACATTATAGCCATGCGAAGATGGCTTGCTCATTTTGTTTAGAGAAGCCTTATAATTGAACTAATGTGTTGATAATTTATGTCTGGTAAGTATCTCTGACCTTATAGAAGTTTTGTTCAGTCAAGTAATACCTCATAACCTTGTTCCGGCAACGGATACGGGTTAGGAGTGTTACATGTGAGTTCTGGTTGAGAGAGGTAACTTTCTTGGGGCATGTTGTCTCTGCTGAAGGGATCAAGGTGGACCCTTGAAAGATTGAAGCGATTCTGGGATGGAAGCCACCGAGGTTAGTGCCGGAAATTCGAAGTTTTCTGGGTTTAGCTGGGTACTATAGAAGGTTTGTGGAAAGATTTTCTGTGATGGAAGTGCCTTTGACAAAGCTTATAAGGAAGGGAGTACCATTTGTTTGGATTGAGAAACAACAGGAATCTTTTGAGAAGCTGAAGAAAGTTCTGACTGAGGCATCTGTACTGATTCAGCCGAAGTCTGGAAAAGATTTTACTGTATGCAGTGATGCATCACATGTAGGGTTGGGCTGTGTGCTGATGCAAGAGGGTAAAGTGGTTGCTTATGCATCACGACAGCTTAAACCACATGAAGTTAACTATCCTACTCATGATCTAGAGTTGGCAGCGGTAATCTTTGCACTTAAGATTTAGAGACATTACGTGTACGGAGAAAGGTGTATTATATACACAGATCATAAGAGTCTTAAGTACTTGCTGACTCAGAAGGAGCTAAACCTTAGGCAACGGAAATGGATAGAGTTGCTTAAGGATTATGACTGCGCGATTGAGTATCACCCAGGCAAAGCTAATGTGGTGCCTGATGCCCTAAGTCATAGAACTGTATCTGATCTGAAAGCCATGTTTGCTCGTTTGAGTTTATATGATATGGTTGTCTATTAGCAGAACTGCAAGTTAGGCCGACCTGGGTGGATGAGATTAAGGAAAAATAGTCGAGGGATAAGTCTCTGATTTCTCGATTCCGGCAGGTTAAGAATGGGGAGACTTCTGAGTTTGAACTGAACAGTGAGGGAGTTCTGTGTTACCGAGGTAGAGTTTGTATTCTGAAGGACTCTGACTTGAGGCAAGCAATTCTAAAAGAAGCTCATGGAGGTCTATGTGCTATGCATCCTGAAGGGAGTAAAATGTATCGCAACTTAAAGGAGTTGTATTGGTGGCCTAGATTGAAGCGAGAGGTAACGGAAGTTGTGGGAAAATGTCTGACTTGTCAGCAAGTGAAAGCTGAATATCAATTACCTTCTGAACTTTTACAGCCAGTGAAAGTACCACTTTGGAAGTGGAAGAGGGTAACCATGGATTCTGTGAGTGGGTTACCCTTGACACCGTCGAAGAAGGACTCGATTTGGGTAATTGTGGATAGGTTGACCAAATCTGCTCATTTCATACCTGTCCGCACTGATTATTCACTTCAGAAGTTAGCTAAATTGTATGTGGCGGAAATAGTTGGGAGGATTACTTACCGTAGGCAAAGTTTGCATACAACAACAGTTATCAGGCAAGTATTCGAATGGCTCCTTATGAGGCACTGTATGGGCGAAGATGTCGTACACCTAGTTGTTGGACCGAGTTGGGTGAAGCAGCGGGTTCTTGGACTGAGTTGGTGGCGAATCGAGGATAAGGTCAAGTTGATTAGAGATCGGTTGAAGGAAGCATCTGATAGACAGAAGTCATATGCAGATTTGAAGCGCAAGGAAATTGAGTACTCTGTGGGTGATATGGTCTTCTTGAAGGTTTCGCCTTGGAAGAAAATACTAAGGTTTGGGAGGAAAGGCAAGTTAAGTCTACGGTTCATTGGGCCTTATCTGATTCTTAAGCGAGTAGGTGCAGTGGCTTATCAGTTGGAGCTACCTCCAGAGTTGGATAGGATTCATGATGTCTTTCACGTCTCCATGTTAAGCTGTATCGTTCTAACCCTACTCATGTTGTGCCGGTTGCAGAGATCGAGGTCCAAACAGACTTGACTTTTGAGGAAGAGCCTGTGCAGATTTTGGATCAAGATGTTAAGATTTTGAGGAGGAAATCAGTTCCGCTAGTAAAGGTGCTGTGGCGTAATCATGGCAGAGAGGAAGCTACTTGGGAGCCAGAAGTGGTGATGCATCAACAATATCCTCATCTGTTTGATTCAGGTAAAATTTCGAGGATGAAATTTCTTTAAGAAGGGTAGAGTTGTAACGCCCCAATTTTCGGGTTTTCTTTGTTTCTGTGATTTTTAAAATTTTTGTGTGTTCTGGTTGGCTAAAATATATATTTTAGTAGGTTAGTGGGCCTTTGGAAGGCCCAAACTTAAGTTAAATCCGTGGTAGTCTTCGGAATTTTAATTTTATGAACAGGTGATGCAATTGGCGTTTGGGCTTTTAAGAGTAAAGGTGTAAAAGATGACACAAAAAGTACTGTAGTGTAGTGGCAAGGTGGCACCACTTAGGGGACAAGGAAGTGACGCCATAGAGGAAGCAAGGGGTCTAAGGTTCAAGTCTTGGTTCTTGCAATATATTTTGGTTTTTCTTTTCAATAAATCTGGAAGCAAGTAGGTGCACTTTAAAGTTTAATGTGTTGGATTTATGACACAAATGAGTTGATGGCCTAGTGGTGGTGGTGTGAGTTGGCATGTGAGAGGACTTTGGTTTGAATCCCTTGGCACACAAAGGTTGATTATTTTGCTATGTTGGGACGGCAAGAGTTGGTGTTGGTTTTAAATTCTGGAGATGGAGGGATCCCATACCGGGAAGCTAACATAAGAGTGGATGGAAAGCTGGCTTTAAATAGAGCAAACCATGAGGAAAGTAGGCATACCCTTCTTGGCTGATCCCTTTCGCTTTGTGACGTGCTCGTTTGGGTTGGGTGTCAGCTAAGAGTGTTTGGAGCACGGATGTAACACCCCGAACCCGAGACCATCGCCGGTGTCGGACACGAGGGGTTAACAAGCCAAATCCACATATTTCACCCACCAATTTGACATTTCCAGACAGGCTGGAAATCTGCATCACTGTCACCTTAAAAATCATATCTCGAGTTTCAAAACTCAGAAACTGATTACGTAAATTTTCCCTGAATTTAGACTCATATATCCATCCATGTATTTAATTCTAGAATTTTTGGTCGGGCCAATTGGTACAGTTTATTAGTTAAAGTCACCCATGTTACAGGGATCGACTGCTCTAACCTTCGCGCGTTACAACTTGCATATCTCTCTGTACAGGGATTTAATACTGGTGTCGTTTGTTTCTAATGAAACTAGACTCAAAATGGAATCTGTACATATAAGGCATGACTCCTAATTCTTTCTGGATAATTTATAATAAATTTTTAAAGTTGCAACAGGGGACCCAGAAACCGTTCTGGCCCTATCTTACAATAGCTTTAATATCTCTTAACATGTAACTCCTATGACCGTTTCGTTTATTCCACACGAAAGTAGACTCATTAAGGTTAATTTACATAATTTATTCATTATTTAATACCATTCCTAAAAATTTTGGTGATTTTTCAAAACCATACCACTGCTGCTGCCAGCATCTGTTTTCAAAGTAACCATTACCTATTTCATGATTTCCACGATTCAAATGGCCCTTTTGCACCATAGCACAAAGTGTGATTATGATTAACCATTCAATGGCTAATCCTTTCAGACAATTTCATACCCCATAATGATTATCATACAAACTATTATAGAATCATACTAAAACGTATATAAGCCATTTTCGCATGGCTATCCAAGCTTACACAAAACCGAAAGGTACATGACCTTCAACATTAGGGTAGTCCTATACATGCCATTTCAAAGTTCAACCAAAATTATACCAAAATGGAGGCTTTGATAGTGTAGATGACTTGACTTTAATGATCCCGAATCCGATCGCTAACGAGCAAAATCTATAAAACAGAGAGCCAAAGCAGCGGGTAAGCATTTTTATGCTTAGTAAGTCTCAAGCAATAAAATCAGCTTTAACTAAGGCATTACATTCACATAGCCAAATGAATCATTTCATTAATACACATTCACATAATCATACTTGCTTCACACTTCATCATTGTATACTTTCACAAGATATCAACCAATTCAATAGCTGAAAATTCGTTAGTCGATTGAGCGAATGTTACTCAAACATATCGACTTTTCCAATGCACATATAAACATACCTTTTCCTTTGGGCTTTTCGAGCGTACTAATTAAATTTATTACAGCAACCAACGCTCACCTTCAGCCCAAGCTTCTTGAATACAAACGGATATAACCCATGCACGAATGCCCTCGGGTCTTAGCCGGATAGAACGACTTGCACGAATTCCTTGGTCTTAGCCGGATGTAGTCACTAGCACAATTGCCTTGGTCTTAACCGGATATAATTTCAGCATAAATGTCTTGGGACTTAGCCGGATATCATTCAATTGCTCATGCACACATATACATCAATAATCATTTCACGGTCATATTTCATTTTCGTTACTAAGGCTCAAACACAAACATATCACTAGCATAATCGCCTTGGGACTTAGCGGGTATCATTCAAATACTCATACACACATAAATCAATAATCATTACACATCCATATTTCATTTCACATAATTCAAGTAGGGTCATTTCTTGAGGACTTACCTCGGATGTTGTCGAACGGCTTCAACGGCTATTCGATCACTTTTTCCTTCCCTTTATCGGATTTAGCTCCCTTTGCTCTTGAGCTTAACGAATGCAAGTAGAAGTATTCAATATTTTCTCAATAATGTTTACTTGTTAATCACATTCAGCATCTCATATCAACTCATTTTATTATAAACTATCAATCGACTTTTAAACCAAAACGCCATTATAAGGCCGATTGTTCTTGGTCATACATACACGAAATCAAAAAAAATCCCAAGGTTTTCACATTATAAGGTACTAAGCGAATACACTTGCTAGGTTCACATACATTCTTCATCAATTTCTTCTTTAAACAAACACATTTAAGCATTCCTTTCAGATTATCAACTCCAACCACATTCATTACTCAAGTATAGTAATTTCACATTCGGCAATAGTATTACATACAATAGCCGATTCTTCTTACTTTGTATTTGTGCATCTATTTGATCATTAGTTTAGTTCAAACACCCATACACCAAGATTCATCAAGTTTAGCATGAAACACAAACCTTAATCCTCAATGACCACTATGGCGAAAATCCTAGTCAACCCAAAATCACAATTTCTAGCATGGGTTACCTAGAGAACTTGGTAACTAGCTCAATTTCATCTAACGTTTCAAGAATTCACATGAATTTCTCACTTTATTTATAGCTTAGAAACCGAATGGTTGCTCCCTTAGAATCGGCCAAGAAGAAACAAGAAACAAAAACTTGTTTCTTTCACCCATCCACCATTTCTCCTTAAAACACAAGACAACAATCATTTTCCTCCATTTCTTCCATGGCCGATTACCCACTATCACCACACAATCAAGATCTTGACAAGGCTAAGTAGAAAACTTAGTAACTAGCTTGATGTATGCTAATATTTCAAGAACTAACATGAAATCACTTACCTTGTTCCAAGCTTAAGGGTGACCGATTGGCTATCTCCCTTCTTCCTTTGAGGTTCGCCAAGCTAAGGAGGATGAACACTTTTCTTCCTTCCTTTTTTTTTTTTTTTTCTTTGTTTTGTTTCTCTCATGTACGGCAAAGGGGGAAAGCATCCACACTCATTTTTTTTCATTCCTTTACCCATGCTCTTATTTTATTATTTCTAACATCCACCACTAGCAAAACATGTTTAAGACATGTTTTCTTTTGCCCATCTTCATGACCATGGCCGCCACTTCCTTTTCTTTGGGTAAATTGACATGCAAAACCATTCTTTTGCATGCATATACTATTAGACCATTGAAAGATTAGCCTATCACCTTTCAACAATGTTTCATATAAGTCCATTTTAATAAATTCACATAGAAATGATCAAATTAATGCATGCAACTTTCACACATGCATTTACTAACATCATAAACATAGAATATAACTTTTAATTACTTATAAGACTCGGTTTAGTGGTCCCGACACCACTTTCCGACTAAGGTCAAATTAGGGATGTCACAACTCTCCCCACTTAAGAAATTTTCGTCCCGAAAATCTTACCAGAGTAAATAGGCTCGGGTATCGCTCTTTCATAGAGTCCTCAAGCTCCCAAGTGGCTTCTTCAATTCGTGTTTATGCCACAACACCTTCACTAACGGGATTTTCTTATTGCGCAACTCTTTCGCTTCACGCATCATAATGCGAACTGGTTCCTCTTCATAGCTCAAATTAGGTGAATCTCAATCTCGGACGGAGCGATCACGTGCGATGGATCGACCTATATCGTCAAGCATCGAGACATGAAAACGTTGTGGATCCTTTCAAGCTCGGGGTAAAATTAATCGATATCGATCGCCCAACTCGTTCGGATACTTCATATGGCCCGATAAACCTCGGACTCAATTTGCCTTTACGACCAAATCTAAGCACCTTCTTCCAAGGTGAAACTTTGAGAAAGACCTTGTCTCCAACACGATATTCGATATCTTTTCTTTTCAAATCCGCATACGACTTTTGGCGATCCGAGCGACTTTCAAACTATCACGAATTACTCGAACTTTTGCTCGGCATCCTTAACCAAATCAACCTCAAGATTTTTCCTTCACTAAGTTCATCCGAATAATGGGGTGCGGCATTTACAACCGTATAAAGTCTCGTAGGGTGCCATCTTAATACTTGATTGAAAATTTGTTGTTGTAGCGAATTCAATCAACGGCAAATACCGTTCCATGAACCATCGAACTCGAGGATGCAACATCTCAACATATCCTCAAGTATCTGTATTATCCGCTCGGATTGACCATCGGTTTGGGGGTGAAAGGCGGTGCTGAAATGCAACTTGGTACCCAAAGCTTCTTGCAACTTTTTCCAAAATCACGAGGTAAATCTCGGATCTCTATCAAACACGATGGAAATAGGTACCCGTGCAATCTCACAATATGAGAAACGTCTGATTCGGCTAGTTTGTCCATTGGAAAGTCCCTACGTACGGGGACAAAGTGAGCCGACTTAGTCAATCTATCTACAACGACCCAAATTGCGTCCTTCTTACTCACTGACAATGGCAGTCCGGATACAAAGTCCATTGTGACTCGATCCCATTTCCACTCGGGTATCGTGATCGGCTGAAGCAATCCTGAAGGCACTTGAAGTTCCGCTTTCACTTGTTGACATATTAAACATCTCGAAACAAAGTCAGAGATGTCTCGTTTCATACCACGCCACCAAAATCGACGTTTCAAATCGTTGTACATCTTCGTACTCCGGGTGGATTGCCATTCGGCTACAATGGGCTTTGTTCGAATTATCGAGATAAGTTCAATTCTTTGGAACACACAGACGATTTTGAACCTCAAACAATCGTCATCGTCGATTTGAAACTCCGAGTCCTTGTTCGAACACACTCGGCCGTTTTGCACCAACTCGTCGTCGACTTTTACGAGCTTCACGAATTTGATGTATCAATAATGGTTTGGCTTTCAATTCAGCTACTAACTCACTGTCAGATCGAACAGACAAGTTCACATTCATTGCTCGTAAAGCGAATAATGATTTACGACTTAAGGCATCCACAACCACATTCGCCTTTCCCAGGTGATAGTCAATGACCAGCTCATAATCTTTTAACAGCTCGAGCCAACATCTTTGTCGCAGATTTAAGTCTCTTTGGGTCATCAAATATTTGAGACTTTTGTGATCCGAGTACACATGGCACCTCTCACCAAATAAGTAATGTCGCCAAATCTTTAAAGCGAATCGATGGCGACCAATTCGAGATCATGGGTCGGATAATTTTTCTCATGTGGCTTTAATTGCCTCGACGATAGGCCACAACTCGACCTTCTTGCATCAATACACAACCTAACCCAAGTAGGGGCGTCACTATAGATGACAAACTCTTTGCGGATTCGGGTTGCACTAGAATTGGGGCTTTAGTCAAATAAGTTTTAGTTGATCAAACTTTTTCGACATTTCTCCGTCCATTCGAACTTAACATCCTTTTGGAGTAGCTTCATCATCGGCGTGGCTATCGTTGAGAAACTGTTACAAATCGTCGGTAATAACCTAAGCAAGCCCCAAAAAGCTCGAACCTCGGTAATATTTCTCGAAGGCTTCCAATTAAGTATGGCTGAAATTTTATTGGTCGACTCGAATACCCGTCTGATACCACATGACCCAAGAAGCTAACCTCTCTTAACCGAACTCACACTTCTTTGAACTTAGCATATAATTGCTTATCCCGTAAAATTTGCAATTACTAACCTCGGTGTTCAACATGTTCGGTCTCATTTCTTGAATAGACTAAGATGTCATCAATGAACACGACTACTGAACTGATCCAAATATGGTGCGAAGATCCAATTCATTAAATCCATAAATACCGCGAGGGCATTAGTAAGCCCAAACGGCATCACTAGGAACTCATAGTGACCATATCTCGCTCAAGGCGGTCTTGGGTACGTCCAGAATCTCGAATTCAGTAATTGATAATAGCCCGATCTCAAATCTATTTTCGAGAACACCGAGGCTCCCTTGGTTGCTCGAACAAGTCATCGATACGTGGTAACGGATATTTGTTCTTTATCGTCGCTTTATTAAGCTGACGATAGTCGATGCATAGCCTCATGGTTCCATCCTTCTTTTTCACAAACCACTGGCACTGATTCGGGTTTCTTTTCTGATTCCTTGTCCTCGAGCACATACGCAAGGTATGCTTCGCACCTTTTCTTACATATTTCCGCCAACATTGCGATATTTACGGTGGCAACCCTTTAAGTCCGTAGACTCAACCGCATTATCTCGTTATTCGCGCACCTCAAATCGATAGTCTTGCTTTTGCAATTTACAACCGCATCGTGCATGGTCAACCAATCCAAACCAATAATAACGTCGAATTCATCGAATGGCAAAAGCATCAAGTCCGCCGGAAAACAAGAACCTCGGAACACTAGGGGACTTTTCTTGCACACTTTGTTGACAAGCACGTAATGTCCCAAGGGTTTGACACCAATTACAAACTCGATGAGACTCAATAGGCAAAGTCTTCTGGATGCTAAGGTTTCACATATATAAGAATGAGTAGAACCAGGGTCAATCAAAGCAATCACATTAGCATTGAAAAGAGTGAAAGTACCAGTAATGACATTTGGAGAGGCAGCATCCTCGCGTGCGCATATGGCATAAGTCCTAGCAGGAGCCCGAGCCTCGGATCTGATGGTAGCATCTCTAGATCCTCTCTGACCGCCACTAACATTGCCCATATTTCTAGGTGGCCTACCTCGAGCAGTGGTAGCACCCGGGTTTCCACTCTGACTTACATTTTGTTCAAGCAACCTCGGGCAATCCTTCATAAGGTGGTCGGCCGATCCACACTTATAGCAGGAGCGATCACGGAACCAACAGCTCCCCGAATGCCATTTGCCACAATGTAGACATTCCGCCCTCTCTCGGCGATCATTTCCACCACTGGCGATCGAAGTGACTCGTGTGGTCACAGGGGGTCAATCGCGTCCTCGTCTAGAAAAGCCCGAAGCGCCTCTAGACCGGCTCACATCATCTCGAAATCTCTTGATGCGATGAAGAGACTTTCCGAGGACCTTTTCGAATTCTCCGGTTCCCACATCAACTTTTTGTTTCTCCTTTCTAAGCTCTTGACTTTACAAGCTCGCTCAACAAGTACTACGAACTCTCGATTTCGAGAATGCCAACGAACATCCTTATATCATCATTCAGCCCATCCTCGGCGTTTACACATAATAGCCGGACGAAATGCATTCTCGCTGCATCGGCTAAGCCTCACAAATTTTCGTTCAGTAGTCGAATCGACATAGAACCTTGCTTAAGATCAAGAAATTCCTTCGCTTTTGGTCGATGAATCTCGACTGATATACTTTTTCCGAACTCGGTTTGAAAGAATTCCCAAGTCACTTGCTCTCTAGGCACCACAGAAGTCAGAGTACTCCACCAATAATAGGCGGAATCGCGTAGCAAGGAGATGGTACACTTTAAGCACTCATCGGGTGTACAAGATAGCTCATCGAGCACCCGGATAGTGTTATCCAACCAAAATTCAGCTTGCTCGGCATCGTCGCTATCCGTAGCCTTGAATTCAGTGGCCCCATGTTTACTGAATTCTGTCATTGGGGCTTACTTGACCTTATTTGGTCGATTCTCGGAGGTATTGTAGGTCTTGGGGTTGCATTAGTCGGGAATGGAGGTTGTGGAACAGTAGTGTTAGTTTGAATGTATTGGTTGAACCAATCATTCATCACACTATAAAAGGCTTGCCTAGCCTCATCATTCGGATTGCTGGCCATAGGTTGAGAGTCCGCCGGCTGTCCCTCCCTTGCGGGAGCAAAGCGCCACACTCTCCACATCATCAGCTATTGCTGGGTTGGGATCGGGATCCATTGCTATAAACAAACACAAAGTCAAATTGTCAAAAATCACCACACTATCAATTCATCATTTAATGGCATGTATAGCTAGACCCCAAACATATCACGGTAGTCCTAGAATCGACTAAACCGTGGCTCTGATACCAATTAAATTGTAACATCCCGAACCCGAGACCATCGCCGGTGTCGGACACGAGGGGTTAACAAGCCAAATCCACATATTTCACCCACCAATTTGACATTTCCAGACAGGCTGGAAATCTGCGTCACTGTCACCTTAAAAATCATATCTCGAGTTTCAAAACTTAGAAACTGATTCTGTAAATTTTCCCTGAATTTAGACTCATATATCCATCCATGGATTTAATTCTAGAATTTTTTGTTGGGCCAATTGGTACAGTTTATTAGTTAAACTCACCCATGTTACAGGGATCGACTGCTCTGACCTTCGCGCGTTACAACTTGAATATCTCTCGGTACAGGGCTTTAATACTGGTGACGTTTGTTTCTAATGAAACTAGACTCAAAATTGAATCTGTACATATAAGGCATGACTCCTAATTCTTTCTGGATAATTTATAATAAATTTTTAAAGTTGCGACAGGGGACCCAGAAACCGTTCTGGCCCTATCTCACAATAGCTTTAATATCTCTTAACATGTAACTCCTATGACCGTTTTCTTTATTCCACACGAAAGTAGACTCATTAAGTTTCATTTACATCATTTATTCATTATTTAATACCATTCCTACAAATTTTGGTGATTTTTCAAAACCATACCACTGCTGCTGCCAGCATCTGTTTTCAAAGTAACCATTACCTATTTCATGATTTCCACGATTCAAATGGCCCTTTTTGCACCATAGCACAAAGTGTGATTATGATTAACCATTCCAATGGCTAATCCTTTCAGACAATTTCATACCCCATAATGATTATCATACAAACTATTATAGAATCATACTAAAAACGTATATAAGCCATTTTCGCATGGCTATCCAAGCTTACACAAAACCGAAAGGTACATGACCTTCAACATTAGGGTAGTCCTATACATGCCATTTCAAAGTTCAACCAAAATTATACCAAAATGGAGGCTTTGATAGTGTAGATGACTTGACTTTAATGATCCCGAATCCGATCACTAACGAGCAAAATCTATAAAACAGAGAGCCAAAGCAGCGGGTAAGCATTTTTATGCTTAGTAAGTCTCAAGCAATAAAATCAGCTTTAACTAAGGCATTACATTCACATAGCCAAATAAATCATTTCATTAATACACATTCACATAATCATACTTGCTTCACACTTCATCATTGTATACTTTCACAAGATATCAACCAATTCAATAGCTGAAAATTCGTTAGTCGATTGAACGAATGTTACTCAAACATATCGACTTTTCCAATGCACATATAAACATACCTTTTCCTTTGGGCTTTTCGAGCGTACTAATTAAATTTATTACAGCAACCAACGCCACCTTCAGCCCAAGCTTCTTGAATACAACCGGATATAACCACATGCACGAATGCCCTCGGGTCTTAGCCGGATAGAACGACTTGCACGAATGCCTTGGTCTTAGCCGGATGTAGTCACTAGCACAATTGCCTTGGTCTTAACCGGATATAATTTCAGCATAAATGTTGGGACTTAGCCGGATATCATTCAATTGCTCATGCACACATATACATCAATAATCATTTCACATTCATATTTCATTTTCGTTACTAAGGCTCAAACACAAATATATCACTAGCATAATCGCCTTCGGGACTTAGCCCGGGTATCATTCAAATACTCATACACACATAAATCAATAATCATTACACATCCATATTTCATTTCACATAATTCAAGTAGGGTCATTTCTTGAGGACTTACCTCGGATCTTTGTCGAGCGGCTTCAACGGCTATTCGATCACTTTTTCCTTCCCTTTATCGGATTTAGCTCCCCTTTGCTCTTGAGCTTAACGAATGCAAGTAGAAGTATTCAATATTTTTCTCAATAATGTTTACTTGTTAATCACATTCAGCATCTCATATCAACTCATTTTATTATAAACTATCAATCGACTTTTTAAACCAAAACGCCATTATAAGGCCGATTGTTCTTGGTCATACATACACGAAATCAAAAAAAATTCCAAGGTTTTCACATTATAAGGTACTAAGTCGAATACACTTGCTAGGTTCACATACATTCTTCATCAATTTCTTCTTTAAACAAACACATTTAAGCATTCCTTTCAGATTATCAACTCCAACCACATTCATTACTCAAGTATAGTAATTTCACATTCGGCAATAGTATTACATACAATAGCCGATTCTTCTTACTTTGTATTTGTGCATCTATTTGATCATTAGTTTAGTTCAAACACCCATACACCAAGATTCATCAAGTTTAGCATGAAACACAAACCTTAATCCTCAATGACCACTATGGCCGAAAATCCTAGTCAACCCAAAATCACAATTTCTAGCATGGGTTACCTAGAGAACTTGGTAACTAGCTCAATTTCATCTAACGTTTCAAGAATTCACATGAATTTCTCACTTTATTTATAGCTTAGAAACTGAATGGTTGCTCCCTTAGAATCGGCCAAGAAGAAACAAGAAACAAAAACTTCTTTCTTTCACCCATCCACCATTTCTCCTTAAAACACAAGACAACAATCATTTTCCTCCATTTCTTCCATGGTCGATTACCCACTATCACCACAAAATCAAGATCTTGACAAGGCTAAGTAGAAAACTTAGTAACTAGCTTGATGTATGCTAATATTTCAAGAACTAACATGAAATCACTTACCTTGTTCCAAGCTTAAGGGTGACCGATTGGCTATCTCCCTTCTTCCTTTGAGGTTCGCCAAGCTAAGGAGGATGAACACTTTTCTTCCTTTCTTTTTTTTTTTTTTCTTTCTTTGTTTTGTTTCTCTCATGTATGCAAAGGGGGAAAGCATCCACACTCATTTTTTTCATTCCTTTACCCATGCTCTTATTTTATTATTTCTAACATCCACCACTAGCAAAACATGTTTAAGACATGTTTTCTTTTGCCCATCTTCATTACCATGGCTAGCCACTTCCTTTTCTTTGGGTAAATTGACATGCAAAACCATTCTTTTGCATGCATATACTATTAGACCATTGAAAGATTAGCCTATCACCTTTCAACAATGTTTCATATAAGTCCATTTTAATAAATTCACATAGAAATGATCAAATTAATGCATGCAACTTTCACACATGCATTTACTAACATCATAAACATAGAATATAACTTTTAATTACTTATAAGACTCGGTTTAGTGGTCCCGACACCACTTTCTGACTAAGGTCAAATTAGGGATGTCACAACGGATTAACTACAGTCTCCTAACAGGTGTGTATTTCTCATTACTCTAGCAGTAGGACGACTATTTTGGGCCGCGATGGGTTGAAATGGACCATGTGGTCCCAATGGGTCCGTATGCCCAAGTGGATAAGTTGTAGAATTACTAAAATACCTCTGGATTGTAAAATTACCAAAGTACCCCTGATTTATAGAATTACCGTTTTACCTTCGATTTACAAAATTACCGAAATACCATTGTAGGGTAGAAATACCGAAATACCCCTGTAGGATAGGACTACCAATTTACCCTTAGAGGGTAAAATAACTATTTTGCCCCTCGTGCGCGAATGACTTACTTGTGGGATGATTGGGTTAGTTGACATGGATTTATGTTAGTTATCGTTAATTTGTAAGTCTAATGTGTTAGTGATCAATTGTAGGATTATCGTGTGGGAGATATCGTCATCAATCGTCATCAACCAGGTGTGTAAACAACACCCTCCCTTAGATTGAATCGATAAAAGTCAAAATACCGAAACGTTGGTATTTTGTGAACTCATGACGTCTGAAGCTTCGTGAGACAGTTGTTAATGAATATGGTGCATTTGGATGATTAGAGTACAGAGTGTGCATTTTCGTGCACAACGGTATTTTTGGGCTTAATGGGCCGAAAACCGGCCAATGGGCCAACGGGCCCATTTTGGTAAAAAGACGAGGTAAGTACTTCTGATTACTTGGTAAACGTTAGAATGAGCATGAAACCTTAGCAATAGGTAATAATTACTGAAATACCCTTATGCATTCAAAATTACAATTTTACCCCTAGGGTTATTTTTTTCTGAAAAGCATGATGTTTTGTTTCCGTATACGTATGACACGACATTTTATTTCTGTTGCATAGGACATGGGTTTATATTGATAGAGGAAGCGTTCTGGCAGCCTCGCTGCAATCTGATGGCCTCGCTACATATATCTGTTCTGGTGACTTCGTCACAATATCTGGCAGCATTGCTACAATCTTGTGGCTTTTCCACACACATATATATATATATATATATATATATATATATATATATCTGTTCTGGTGGCCTAGCCACAATATCTGTATCTGGTGACTTCGTCACAATATCTGGCAGCCTCGCTGCAATTTCTGTGGTGTGTAGCGGTTGGGTGGGTCGAGTAGTCTCCTCACATGGTGTACGGCTACTACGGGGGTGTTATGGATGGCTCTGGGTTGGGATTTCTGCATTCATGATATATTTGTTCTGTATCTGCTATGGGCCTATGGGTTTCACTTTTATTTCTGTACTGGGCCAAGGCCCAGATAAGTCTGACTCTAAGGTTTATCTGTTTTGGGCTATGGTTGGGCTATGTTACACACTTAGTTTACCGAACTCACCCTTTATTTTCATCTCTGCAGGAAATCCCAAACTATAGTGGGCTTGGAGCTGTGAGGGATTCGGAGTGGCCACATCATCTGCAAAGTTGGTTTTTCTAAGTTAGTTTATTTTTATTATTTTTATATTCTGATTTAATTTTGGGTTTTAAGTTGTAATAAGGCCACTATTTAAATTTCTTTTTTCCGCTATGGTTTTATTTTTTGATTATATTTATACTATGACGAAACTGCTAGTGTTAGGCTGCGCAGGTTTTCAAAATTAATGAACGTTTTCAACACTCAACAAGCACAACAAATGGATAGCCTAAAGATTGATAAACTGGCTTAAACTGTACATGCAATTGCCACAATCCTATTAGAGGAGGCTTCGCTTGGATCTAAAAATTGTAAATAAATCTATCGCATCAAACACGTATTTTTGTTATAGATTTATCGGATGTGTCTAATTACTTAAAATTCAATCATTAAATTATTCTCACTAATTACTTACCCTTAAATCAACACTTGGATTCGATGCATTCATTAACTTGCTAAGGATTTCTTGGATTGGCATTATTTGGACCTTTAAAGAATATATGATTAAAGTGTTAACAATTGAAAACTTAATGTGTATGAACACTATTCAATCATGAGTAAAAATAATAGAGAGAAAGGAATGTTCCCAACACTCCTCAAACACTTACATTACTCAACAATATAACGATATTGATGATTGGTCCTGATGATGGAGCGAAGAGGATTAACGATCTACAAAAATATGTGATTGATAAGTCTTGAAGAAAAAATAATTAAAATAGGATAATTAAATCCTTAGAGAAGATGGGAGAGATTAAAAAGGGAAAGAAAGAAAGAAAAATCAAGTCTTGGCAGAAAACGGCGGTGGTAGAAGTGGCTCGGCGGTGTCTTGATGAGGTGAGAAAAATTTTAAAAGAAGGGGAAATAGGTTTCAGTCACAAAATTATGAGAAAAGGAAAAGGAAAATGAGTGGAGGAGAAAGGGCTTCATGTGGTTTTTCACGGTGGCGACTGTAATAGCCCGTTTTTAGTCAAATCAGAATACTGGTTTCAGAACCACAAATACGAAGTGGAAATAATTATTTTATTATTATTTTAATGTCAACAACATGAATATATGATTGTGTGGAATTTTCATTAAGAAATTTTATCGTTTAAATGCTTAATTTGATAAAAAGGACTAAATCGCGTAAAGTGCAAAAGTGATGTTCTATTAGCTAAAGGTGTCAAATAGTTATGGAATATTAAAGTAAAGGTCCTTATGTGGTAAATAGTCCATTAATTGGATAGTGGATGTTAATGGCTTGGCATTATTGAAATTTTGAATTAGTAATAAGGTTATTTTTGGTATTTAGTAAATATAGTTAATTATAATAAAACAAACAAAAAGTAAATGCTTTCATCTTCATTTTTTGCCAAAAATTGGAGAGAAGAAAAATCCATTTCTAGAGTTTAAAGTTTTGGTCCATTGCTAGCCTAATTGTAAGTTCATTTTTGTCTCGTTTTTAATGATTTTTATGATTTTGAGATCATTACAACTAAGTCTAGCTAGTCTAGGGACTATTTTGCAAAACTATTTGTAACATCCCAAAATAGGGCCTAGTCAGAATAGTGGTTTCGAGACCTCAAATTTGACGTTAAAATATATTTTTATTATTGTTACGAGGTTTAAAATATGAATATATGCATATGTTAAAGTTTCATGAAGAAATTCTATGTATAAGGTGTCTAATTGGAAATTAGGGACCAAATTGAAAAAGTTGTAAAATTTTTGATTTAGAAGAAATTTGTATGAAATTGCTTTGGATTATTAATTAGGAGGCCTTAAAGAGGAATTTTCCCAATTTCTAAGTTTTTGGACAAAAAAGGGCTTGTATGGAAGAATTTTAAGGAAAGGCATTACGGGCATTTTGGTCATTTGGTATATTAATGAAATAAAAAGGGAAAATAAGTCAAAAATCAGCTCATTCTCTACATGTTGCTGCCGAAATTTTAGGGTTCTCCATAGCTAAGGTTTTCAAGCGTTCCAAGCTCTATAGTAAGTGCTCCCAAGCCCAATTTTTAATGTTCTTCGTACTTTTTAGATCTCGGTAACTTGTTCTCTCTATTTCTACCCATATTTCATGCTAGGGTTCATGTTTAGAAATTTACCCATGCATGGGAAGCTTATGTTTTGATAATTTATGGAGGGATATGAGAGTTTAAAGGATGGTAAACAACTTCTATTAAGTAGATTTTCATGAAAAGGGATTTAAGGACTATTTTGTAAAAATTGTAGAAAAGGATAGAAAAATGTGAAAGGAAGGAAAATGTGGACTGTTATGAACAGGAAAAATGTTCGGCTAGGCTTGGGTAACAAAGAAATCCCATACATTATATTATCCGAACCTAGGGACTAAATTGCAAATATATGAAAGTATAGGGGTAAAATAGTAATTTTACCCAAATATGAATTTTGGATCCTTTTGAGTAATGTATGTATTAAACGAGCTAAATTTGGTCTTATAGATCAAGAGAATCGAGATACGAGACTTGATCGGGGAAAGAATAAGGTTTACGAGGTTTAGGCTCGATTTCTAATATTTTGTACCGAGGTGAGAACATATGCAAATAAATACATTAATTATTGTTATTAAGTGATTTATTGATATATGTATGCTTAATATCACTACAAGAAAATAGACTTTTAGCGGCGCTTTTTTTAGCCTTTAGCGGCGCTTTTTAAAACGCCGCAAAAAATGCCATTATAGGTAATGCCACAAAAATTTGTGGCGTTTTTTTGGCAAACACCGCTAATTTTGACAGATTTGCAGTATATTTTTTTCACCAATATCCAACCCTTCCTGCATTAAAATCCAACCAAATACAACAAATATAGTATAAAATGCAGCCAAAAACAACAAATTTAGCTTAAAAAATACAACCAAAAACATTAATTCTAAATGATACTTCAAATTTAACGAAAGATATATGATATAATTAATAAATAAAGTATAATTGAAAATATTCTTATAATAATGTTAAACGTGACAAAGTTAAAACATTCTTAAAATGAGAAAACTAATGTCTAAGATGGCGACTTTTGCGATTCTTTCAAACATCTCGCATCATCTCTCAAGTCAGAATGGAGGTCATCGTATTTTTCCTCTGCTCTGCTGCCATCGCTGCTCCCTCTGCCTCCCTTGCTCGTGCCTCTGCCTCCCTCGCTGCCGTCGCTGCCTCCCTCTCTGCTGCCTCTGCTCTAAGTTGTTGCTGGAGTTCTTCATATTTTCGTTGAACCTCGGCAATTTACTGAACCGTGTTCGCTTGCATCTGAGCTATCTGGTCTCTTAACCTCTGAACTTCACTTGAGCTTGAGTTCGAAGGCATGTATTCTTGGGAGCGGATCCAAAATATTGGGTGGGTAACACCGGATCCTTGAAATCGAATCCGACCGCACTTTCGGGACCCAAAACTTCAGTGATAATTCTATTATGAATGTTCTCAAGATTAACAGAACTATCAGTCGAAGCAATCGCTTCATATTTTGCCTTCTTCTCCTTTAGTTTCTCCTAAAAAAGCAATTAAATAGTTAGAAACGAAATATATAATAAAAATGAATACAACATAACTTAACATTATTTAAAACTACTAATGATGAATTGAATTAAACAATTATAATTAAAGACTATAAATATTTAGAAAAAATAAAATATTATTAAGTAAATATTCCATAATTTCTCCAGCTTCGGATGTCATAGGAGATCCATCTTTCTTCCTATGCGTAATCCCAAAAAGCTAAAGGCATCCAACTTTTTGTCCAGATTTGACTTCCTACAATATAGTAGTAAAAATATTATTTAATACTAGAAAGTTATTAATATTTGAAAGAATTAATAAATTCATAATACCTAGGCCTCAGCTACAGAAGCAAAACTTCTCGACCTTGCCGTGTGCGTGAATTTTTGTTTTTGCCTGCTGCTTGTTCCAACTCGCTCACGGTCCTACATAATGAAATTATTATTACGTATATATTAAACACTATATATAAGAGTTTGGAAATACCCAATACCTTTGCTTTTTTTGAATTCCAGAATCTAACCGCATCTTCCCATTGGTACCTCAGCATTCCCGACGGGACATTTCTCAATTTTTCGTTGAGGCTTATGTCTTTCTTAAAATATTGTTTTTTTAAAGTGCTTTTATTGTCTCTCCATTTTTTACCCAATGCCTTCTTGATATAATCATCGGAGACCTCAAAAGCAAATCTCTCCTAAAAAAACACAAGTTTAGAATGTAAATATAAATGAAACTTAAACCAAAGTATTATAAATTACATTCACATTTTGTTACCTTAATATTAGCGAGAGCATGATTTTTGTTGCTATCAGGCATGTGATGCCATGATTCGTAGTTGACGGGCAACATATTGGCATTTCGTGCTAAAATGCCCAAATAGCCTGCTAAAAGTCGAGCTTCAGATCCAACAGACTGACCATGAGTATTTCGACTTACTTTGACACCCTTGACAGGATCTAAGTCGTATAAATCTCTAAGCAGCGTATGTCCTCGAACTTTGCGCGTCCCACCACTTTCAGCTGAAAAATGATATACTATTATTATATTAAAATTGATAAATAAATCAATAATAAAAGTAAACACATGTAAAATGAACTTAACATTACTTTGAAATTCTTCAGGCTCGTCAAGTGTCTCCGGCACATTCGAAGATCCAACAACTATCTGCTGTTCACTATTTCCTTCTTCCAAATTTGGAGTATTCTGGACAATACTTAAATCTCGTAATCTTCTTCTACGCATTTTTCCTGCAATACACATAAAATAGTTAAAGTTTTAGTAACAAATTACAACAATAATAGTACATATAAAATAATTAAATTATATAACATGACCAAGATTAAAATTATAATATTACATATAATTAAAAAATCGTAAAATCTTACTACATCATTATTCAGTAAATATCTTCATCCACATCATGTCGAACCCATCTTTGTTGTGTACTAGTACTAAGGATATTTTCATCTAAGTTTTGTTCGAAAAGGTAATGTTTCGATCTTTCGACGATGTCATCTCTACTTCCATTACCCATGTCAAACAAGTCTCTAGGGGTGTTCCGGAGTACAACATACCAACCCTCACCAGTTGGATCTTTCGAATAAAAAACATGTTTCACTTGAGAGGAAAATACATATGGCTCGTCCATCAATTGTTGTCTAGTGTGAATCAAGCGAGAGAAATTCACCATTGTAAAACCAAATTGATCTTTTTTAAGTCCTCGAGCAGTATTAACATCAGCCCAATCACACCGAAATAAGACAACTTTCCATCTTCCATAGTAATCCAACTCAATAATGTCGGTAAGAAGTCCGTAATACTCCACATTACCTCAACCGGATTACTGTCCCTAGCACTAGCATAACTTGTAATTGAAGAATTAACAACAACTCCGCAATTTTGAGTTCTCCTCATTCTCTCGCAATACTTTGTATGAAATCTGTATCCATTGATAAGGAAGGCACTATATCTTTTTATTACTCTATTCTGACCTTGGGAAAGCCATTTAACTTCGTCATTGATGTCCTTCCCACTCCAAACCTATTGAATCGAAAGTAAATTGAATAATTATAAATGTTTTATGTAAAAACATTCTTATTTGATTAACTAAATTTCGCGAATATATGTAACTTATTAACTTTAGTTACATACCGTTTGGCTTAACCATTCATGAAAAGATTCTGTGAATAACTTATTAATCTCTCGATGTTGTAATCTTCGAGAGCGTGCACGAGATCTCAAAATTTGTTTGTACTCACTATGTTAAAAACAAGTTTAATTGGTTAGAAGATAAACAAATTAAAACGACGAATATGTGAGGAAATTTTAAAAATTACTTGCGTAACGGTTCAACTAAATCATGGTGAAAAAGTACATATCGATGTGCTTGTATCCACGATATATCATCTAATTTTGCGATTTCAACTTTGCCGATTGGTTCTCCATAACTTTGGAATAAATAAGTTTCGGCCAAGTTATGATCATTGAGCCCAGCATTTCTAGTTGGTCTATTCAATCGTGTTTCAACATTTTCTAAATATCTAGAACAGAAGGTCATGCACTCCTCTGCCAAGTAGCCTTCAGCAATTGATCCTTCTGGATAACGCTTATTGCGACAATAAGATTTCAATTTGCTTAGGAACCTAAACACGATATACAATATTTATCAAAAGTTGTAACTAAATGTATAGAGGCAAATGAATAAATACTTGAAAAATAAATTAGCACCTTTCTATAGGATACATCCATCGATAAAAAACCGGTCCACCAAGTATTGCTTCGTAAGGGAGATGGATTACCAAGTGCACCATAATAGTGAAGAAAGAAGGTGGAAAGATCTTCTCCAAATTGCATAAAGTCAAAGCAGCTCGATCCTGTACTTTCTTAAGTTCTTCAACATCCAAAACTTTGCCACAAATAGCTTTCATTATATTGGATAGTTCAATTATACAGGACGTCACATTTTTTGACATGCAACACCATAAAGCAACTGGGAGTAAATCTTGCATCAAGATGTGGTAATCATGTGATTTTAATGAATATAATCTTCGATCTTTAAGACTCACACATCGAGATATATTTGACGCATACGCATCTGGGACCTTTATATCCTTCAACACCATGCAAAACACCTCTTTCTCTTTCTTTGACATTGAAAAAATAGAAGGCGACAACTGACATTTCCCATTCGGAAGTACTTCAGGATGAAGATCACGCCGAATTCTCATGTCAACTAAATCAAGTCGACTCTAAAGATTGTCTTTTGATTTTCCATCGACATTTAAAATTGTCCCAATTATGTTCTCACAGACATTCTTCTCTGTAACACCCCTAACTCGTGACCGTCGCCGGTGTCGGACACGAGGGGTTAACGGCCAAATCCTCTCAAGGTACCAACCAATTTGACATTTCCAGTCAGGCTGGAAAACTGCATCACCGTCGCCTTAAAAATCATATCTCGAGTTTCAAAACTCGGAAACTGGTTTCGTAAATTTTCCCTGAATTTAGACTCACATACCCATCCATGGGTTTATTTCTATAATTTTTTGTTGGGCCAATTGGTACAGTTTATTAGTTAAAGTCACCCATGTTACAGGGATCGACTGCTCTGACCTTCGCGCGTTACAACTTGAATATCTCTCTGTACAGGGCTTTAATACTGGTACCGTTTGTTTCTAATGAAACTAGACTCAAAATGGAATCTGTAAATATAAGGCATGACTCCTAATTCTTTCTGGATAATTTATGGTAAATTTTCAAAGTTACGACAGGGGACCCAGAACCCGTTCTGGCCCTGTCTCGCGAGAACTTTAATATTTCTCAGTATACTGCTCATATGGTCGTTTCGTTTCGTCCATATAAAAATAGATTCATCAAGGTTCAGTTCCATAATTTACTCACTATTTAATTCTACTTCTACTATTTTTAGTGATTTTTCAATCTCATCTCACTGCTGCTGTCCGCAACAGTTACTGCAGTAGACTATGCCAATTTCGTGAATTTTCCTTTGGCCTTAATCATCCATCATACATGACACAAATTATGGCCACCTTATCAAAATTAGAGTTTCTAAGACTCGTGGCTATAGGTTCTAGCATCCCACTCGACGACCACATAGGCCATTTTCACATGGCTTAAAGTTTACAACCCACAATTCGACAAAATATAATAGCCTATACATGCCAAATGTTCTTCAACAACAAAAACAATACCACAAGATTTCAGCCGTTGTGATGACTTCAGCGACGGTCCCGATCACATAAACAATACGAGTCCGAGAGACCTAAAATGGGTGACAAGAAAACACCGAGTGAGTTTACAACTCAGTAAGTCATAAGCATTCATCAATCCATCGATAAAGTTACTACAACATGTACAACAAACGAGGCTAGGTACTCATCCATATCGAATCTATACCATAATACCTCGGACCTTTCGGTCCAATCTCGTACCAAGTCATACATCCACATTTCATATTCTACACAACAAGATAATCGAAACATTTTACACATTAACTCATTTTCCAGCACAACCATACAATTTCAATCATCACATAGATTTAAGGCTTACCAAATTCAACCCCAAGCATGAACGTATTCTCTATTCGTCATGAGCTCGAGGTACTTACCCGATTCGCTGTCCGGGATTAACTCGATAATGTCGCACACTCAGTGCCAATTGTAATACAAGAGCATATAGTGAATCCGCATACTTAGTGCTATATATTTTCAGCTCGCACACTTAGTGCTATAGAATCAAACTCGCACACTTAGTGCTGTACAATTTTAAACCAGCACACTTAGTGCCAATCTTGTCACCGTGTCTATTTATACCCGCACACTTAGTGCCGTGACCAATACCTTATGCATTTTGCTGCCTTTATACATTCAACAATGGCATCATTCCATACACATACATTTTCATTTACACATCAATTCATTAAACACAATTGCATATATATTATGATCATTTAAATCAATACCAAATATATGCTTAATGACTTACTTAGTGTTGGGCAAATAATTCCAAGTCGGCTACTCGTTGACCTTCGATTTCCCTTTGTTGGACGCCTCTCCTTTAGGATCTTGAGCTTAAACAAATAAATCAACTCATTCAATCGCTTGGGTACATATGTTGGTATCCACATTCTAATGATAATATAACATGCGGAACGACATGGTAAAATTTTTATCTTGCTACCTTATGTTCTTGGCTATTCGCCAATAGCCTTATGCAATTTACTATTCTATCAATAATCCAATCGCACATACACGTATACATATTCGTATATTAGATAACCATCCTTACTAACCACCCATTTTAGTTGATTTCATACAATCAAAGGCAATATCATAATTGGGTATACTTATATAGCCGAATGTGCTAAAATTGGTCTAACATCACCTATACCCTTGATTGAATGGCCGAATACTTATACTAGCAATTATAGTATCGATTTTATTCTTTCAAACACATAGTCCCATTCGGCCCTAACCATTTACTTAACGTATGTGTACAAATTCCATCTCAAGATTAGGAGTTGCAACTACAACTAGGTTACAACAATGCTCATCAATGACCGAATGCCTAAGCACAACTCTACTAAAAATTTATCCAACATCATTAACTTGCCTTTCACTATTTTTTTTTCTAAACATCAAATACAAAGTAACTTACATGTATATATTAAACCAACCTTGCTAGCACAATATCCCTTAACCGAATATCATAAACCCAAGCCACATATATAGTTCATCAAGGCCTTTCATTGGCCACATTCGCACCCTCCCTCCCCATGAACAACCAAATTTCAACCTCCATTTAAAAGTATATGTACCAAGAGCTTCAACTACTTGGCCAAATACCAAGCCTCCAAACACCCAAATTTAATCCATGGGATGAATAGAACTTGAACTAATCACCTCGCTTATATCTAAATTTCCAAGGATTTCAAAGTGCTTACCTCTTCCTAAGCATCAACCAAGCCGAATCATGCACAAAAGAAATCCTTCTTCTTCCTCCTTCAAGTCACGGCAATGGAGAATAGAATGAGCAAAATTTTCTTTTTTTTTTTTGTTTCCTTGTTCAATACACGGCAATGGGGAGGGTAACCACACACACACTTTTTTTTTTGTTTCTCTTCCTACAACACCAATATAATAACAATTCTAACATCAACCATTAGCAAAACATGTTGGAAACATGTTCCCTTGCCCATAACCTTGTCATGGCCGGCCACTAGGCTATCTTTAGGGAAATTTGACATGCAAATCCCTCATTTTCACAACATGCATTATTAGGCCACTTTGCATTTGCCTAGCACATTTCTAAATTTTCTCACACAAGTCCTTTCTAGTGAAATTCACCTTTATAACACTAAATCAAATCATCAAAAATGTCACACACAATTTAACACATATCATAGGCATCACAATAAATTTTAAATTATTTTTATGCCTCGGTTTTGTGGTCCCGAAACCACATCCCGTCTAGGGTCAATTTTGGGCTGTCACATTCTCAATATGCATGACATCAAGATTGTGATGTAAAATGTTGTGCTCCCAATAAGGCAACTAAAAAAAAATACTCATTTTTTTCCACAAGTCTGCCTCATTAGGATTATCCTCTTCGTCAGATTCATCATCAGATTCATCCCTCAATCTTCTCCTTGTTTGCATGATAGGTGGTTGATTCATATTCCCGTAACTAAAGTTGATATCTTTTAACATAAACAAGATTTCAGATCCAACGGTCTGCTCAGGAGCTCCTCTGTACTCTTCAGTACCGTCAAATAGAGTCCTCTGAAATCTAAATTTATGATTTCCATCTAACCACCAACGATGGCCCATGTAAGAGAAATTTTCCCATTATACAACCACTTTGAACAAGTTTGCGTAGCACAACAAGGACAGGCATAACGTCCTTTAGTACTCCAACCTGATAAATTAGCATAAGCCAGGAAATCATTAATTGTCCACAATAAAGCTGCACGTAAATTAAAGTTCTCCTTTCTGAATACATCATATGTCTCAACACCTGACCATAATTTTTTTAACTCTTCAATAAGTGGCTGCAAATAGATGTTAATATCATTTCCAGGACCTTTCTCTCCAGGGATAATCATTGATAAAATAAATGAAGATTGCTTCATGCAAATCCATGGAGACAAATTGTAAGGAAGAAGCACTACAAGCCAAGTACTGTATAAAGTACTTATGATTTTAAAAGGATTAAAGCCATCAGCTGCTAGCCCAAGCCTCACATTCTGAGGATCACTTGCAAAGCTTGGAAATTTACTGTCAAACGATTTCCAAGCTAAAGAATCAGTAGAATGCCTTAATAATCCATTATCGATTCGTTGATCATTATGCCACCTCATAGAATCGGCCGTCTTTGACGACATGAAAAGCCTTTGAAGTCTTGGTATTAGGGGAAAATATCGCATAACCTTGACTGGCTTCTTTCTTAAATGTGCCCCACCTTCATCCCCATTCACATCTTCTGTATTCCCATTCATCCAATGAGACTTACCGCAAACATGACAAGACTGCTGGTTCTTCTGATCACCCCATACAACATGCAGTCATTTGGGCAACTATGAATTTTATCGTACCCAAGGCCCAAATCTTTTATTAGTATCTTCATATCTTGACAAGACTGGGGGATTTTTGCAAATGGAAACATCTCTCTCAGAAACTCTAGCAGCATTGTAAAAGAGTTTCCGGTCCACCCTCCCAAACATTTTAAGTGAAATAGACGAATACAAAAAGATAATTTCGAATATTTTGATCCCTCATAAAGTTCTTCGTTCATCTCGTTAAGTAAATTGTAGAAATTCGCCACTTCTTCATTTGGCTCCTCATCAGGTACACTTGTTCCCGTTTCTCAAAAAACATTTCCACCAATATTACGATCGTCGGATGCAATAAAGTTTGGTGGAAACGATTGTTCACCATGACTGTGCATATTAAATGCATCCCGCAACATACTTTCCATGTCATCTTCTCTAACATACTGAGGGTAAGTAATATCAGGATAAGTCAGATTAATCGTTGAAGAAGTTCCACTAGATGTACACTTTCCATGGAAAATCCATTTTTTATACCCTCGAATAAAGCCATCAACAATTAGATGTTCGTAGACAACTTCACGAAAATGCCAATTAATGTTGCCACACCTCTTGCACGGGCAAAGAATCATATTCTCTGGCTTGCATTTTGAAATGCAAAATTTAGAAAAGTTTGAACTCCATTTTGATAGCCGTTACTTACCCTTGACAAATTCATCCAACTCCTATCCATATCGTTGTTCTTGAAGTCTAAAGTTGACAATAAATTACACGGATAAGTTGTTTATTTATAAGTATAATTAAGTTATGTAAGTCATGTATTATGTAAGTTATGTATTATGTAAGTTATGTAAATTATGTAAATCATGAATTTTGATCTTTAAATTATGTAAGTTATGTATTATGTAAGTTATGAATTTGAACTTTAAATTATTATGTAAATTATGTAACTTATGAAATTTGGTCTTTAAATTATGTAAGTTATGTATCATGTAAGTTATGAAATTTGATCTTTAAATTATGTAAGTCATGTATTATGTAAGTTAAGTAAATTATGTAAGTTATGAAATTTGAACTTTAAATTATGT
The DNA here is from genome assembly GCF_025698485.1 of Gossypium arboreum. Taxonomy (NCBI): domain Eukaryota; kingdom Viridiplantae; phylum Streptophyta; class Magnoliopsida; order Malvales; family Malvaceae; genus Gossypium; species Gossypium arboreum. Next base: position 78,575,043 of record NC_069082.1, on the reverse strand, counting down.
AAGTTATGTATTATTTAAATTATGTAAATTATGTGAATTGTTGGTGAACTTGAAAAAATATATTACTTTAGAATATATATTAATTTTGAATTAGAAACATTTAATACATAATTTCCTTCTTTAAAAAAACTTATAATTTCCTAAACAGCAACATGGTCAAATTTAAATAAAATTTTGGAATTCCCATCAAATTTGAAAAGCTTTATTTTTAAATACACTAAATGAAAAGTCAAATTGAAAGTATGGGAGAAACCACCAAAAATGATATTTTACTAAAAGAGATTGTTGAAAGTAAAAAGGAAGTCTTGAGAAAAAAATTTGGTGGTCAAAATCCAAGAAGGAACATGGAAATTCTTTTCATGTTTTGCCTTTTACATTTAAACGTGGGCTAAGTGTCATCCCAATTTTTTCAATTTTTCAATTTCGAATGACTGCTTTATGATGTTGAAATTTCCATATATTTTATTTTTTTATAAATTGTTTAGGATTTGATTGAATTTTGTGATGAAAATATTTTAATAAGATTTTTGTATGATTCATTTTATAATCACTACAGCTATCATTAAAATAATTTTCACTTGTTGAGAGGGCGTAAAAGATAAATTTGAATCATAGTAGGGTTAATATTTGATATATTGACGGTATATTTTTTCACAAGTAATTTTAAAACTTAACATATGTCTTTATTTTTAGTATTTTACTCAATTTAAAATTTTATCGAGTTAAGCAAAATGAAATTTGAGTCGATCGAATAAAATTGAGTGAAATTATTCAATTCAATTAAAAATAAAACATATCAAATTAAAAACTTATTATAGTGTAACTAATTTAAAAATACTTTCAAAAGCAAAAAATTAAAATTAATTTGAAACAAAATAGTTCGCTCCAAACAGAACCAGCAATTAAATCTTTACAAAATTGCAACCCCAAAATATTAATTTTTCCAAAATCATCATGATAAAACTATTATTGATTAGAATTTTGAAATAAAACGTACCTTAATAATTTCAACAACTGGTCTACTCCACTCTCACCAAAGAAATGAGGTCGGAGTCAAAAAGTAATATTTGTTAAGTAATTTAAAGTGAAAATGCATAGAAATAAGGAAAAAAAATTTAGCAACGAAACCTGTACCTAGAATAGATGTCAATGGCTATGGTGTATTTAGTTTCACCAAATATTAATTCAGGTGCTCGATAGTACCTAGAACAGATGTAAGATTATAAGAGTAGCACCAAATATATTTCAATTTAAGCAAATATAAAAACTTTATCTATATCAGTACCAAATATTAATTCGAAGATTAAATGGTAGCTTCAGTTGAACCAATAGTTGCAGGAGGAGCAGGAAGCAGTAACTGAAATACATACAACATTAATTCACTAATACAGACACATGGAACTATATCCTAAAAGTCAAAACACAAGGAATTAAAGTATATGTACCATTTTAGTATACAATATAATTTTACTTCATATATATTACTTCATATAATTATTATAGTAATAATTAAATTTATTAACAATCGTCATAGTACAAAAATAGGGTAGAAAAATTTGCTTTTGGTTAAAAGCAATCAAACAAATATTTTTGTACAAAATTAATTCAAATACTATGATATATTAATTTGGTAACATGTGTACTCGGTATCATGAAGTTTAGTACATTAGTTAATATTGTAAAATAGAACAGTTTCTAAGTAAATCTTGACAGAATAACCCAAGCAAGAAGGAATTATATAACCAACTTGCAAGGTACAAGAAGTAATGAGATAGGTATTTGATACTTGATAAGGATGCTAACAATCGATACAAAATGATCAATCTGAATGGTGATCATTTTTCAATTGCTCCCTGGAATGCATTGCTTTATCAAATTAGATTCAATACATAGAACATAAATGTAAAAGTGATTAAGTAAAAAACTTACTTGCGTCTCAGAAACAGATACAGAAGAATGACCCTGAAAAAGTTTAAAAATTAAATGTCAGCAAAATCCAACTGATTTGTACCAAAATAGATCATCTTCAAACTACAACCATCTAAATTGAAAATTGATATAAGGCATAATGTGAGTAATCCAGTCAATGTTCAAGATCAAGTGATGGAGAATTGAAAGACAATGACATTTCCTTAGTAAAACTTCATGTCAATTTTGCAATATAATTCAGTCAAAATAAACTTCTCAGCCCAAAAATATGCAGCAGTTGTTGCAAATGTTTTTACATTACACGTTCAAGTAGCTTTTGTATGTAATGTTTCCTCGAATGACTATAGTTAATTAGAGAATCTGAGGGATTAAGAAATGTATAAACAAGTTATTAATAAATTTTACATAGAATTGACCCTTTTGAATATTATATAATTAAAATACAAAAAACAATAATGTAATACAAATATAGGAACCAGTTAAAAATATTTCTAAATATAATATATTTTAAACGAAATTATTTATAAAAGATAGGAGACAAAAAACTTAACAAATCCAACACTCATTGGGTAATGTCTCGTACCGATGGAATCCCACTAGATGGATCACTTGGGCTTGATTTTATGTTTGAAACAATGGAAGTCCGCTCCCACAGCCAATTTCCCACTTGGGCTCGACTTCTGCCATTGTTTTTTTCTACCAAACTGGAAGGAACCCATTTTTTTGGTCTTTTAACTAACCTATTAAGTTTAAAGCACTCAGATAAGTTTAAAGCACAACTAAAACACTTGAAATTAAGTTCCTAATAACAAGACTTGGTTTTCAAGATTTTGAGTTTAAATCTCAAAATTGATGACTAGAATTGTCTACCATAGAGTGCAATATTAGATATTACAAAAGAGAAATGGAAGATAGCAAGAAGGTACATGATAACCTTTTTCAAAGATTTATAGCAAGGAGCATTGAGGTTTAGTTGGAAAACTAGGGAACTTGAAGCACTTAATAACAAGGTACTGGCAAAAGAAAAGCAAAAAAGGGCATCTAGTTTAAATGTGAAAAGAGAAATATATCTTTTCTCATTTATAAAAATGGGTTAATATATGATGATACATCGCCATGTTATGTATAAGACTAATAAAGTGTATGCAAAACTTTTGTAAAAGCAATGACTTGTGAGCAACCAAAGAACAATTCTAGACTTTGCACTCTCCTTTTAGTAAAAGAGTTGAATTAACATCAAAGAATCAGTAAAACAGAAGATTGGTTTACAAGATACGATTGAAACTTGAAGTTGCAGTTTCAAATACCAGTCTGCAACTTGTAACAATGGCAAAAGAAAAGCTAAAACTTCATTCAAAGTACTTACAGAAGTTAATATGATAAATCTTCAAAGCTCTCCTTAACAAAAATTTTCTGCTATCAATGCTTGAATGGGTGCTTATGTTTTGAACGTCTTCAAAATTCAATCTTCTGGTTTGACACCCAACTTGCCCGGACTTGGACTCTTCTAGAATGAAGTCATCAATGATTCTGCAGATATTGTAAGCTTCAAGAATAGAGATATCCCAAAGTCAGATGAGACAGCTTGATTAAAATCTCTAATAAAACATGGAGTTTGAAGGTTCTTTATTACTGAACCCACTTCTGAAACAACTCCTCATCGGGTGTACCAAATAAATAAATAAATGGAACTAATATTAACCAAAACAATTTGGTTCGTCTCTGTCTTTAGCCAAAGTCAAGAAAAAACCAAGTTTAGTTTATTATTAAATGGTCAAAATGGTTGCCTTTTCGTCAAGATTGTGGACATTTGTCTGTAACCTTTTCCCTTTTTCAAAGGAAAATGTATACGGGTGCACCAAAGTCCAACTCCTAATCTAAAATGATTACTTATTAATTTATCTAACTTCTTATTAATTTATTGATTTTTTATAAAATTATCATCATAAAATATTATTGATTAGAAAAAAACAATGAAATCAAACTTAATAACTTCATAGCTTTTAAGAGTAAAATACCTCTACAAACAGAATTTCTAGCGGCGGCGGAGGGGAGAAGATGTGTCGAAGAGAGAAGAGGCGAAGAATTTCCTTCTAAAACTGAGAAGATGTGTCGAATGTTGGGAAACTAGGGTAAAAAATTTGGGGAAGAAAAAGTTGGGGGAAATTTGGGGGAAATCGGGAAAATTGACTTTGGCAGAGAGTAAAGCAAATTTGGGCCTCACAGAAACGACGCCGTTTAAGTAAAAAAAATTAAAAGTTTGCGGCGTTTTTAGAAAATGCCACTAATAAAAATAATAAAAAACGACGACATTTCCTACAAATCCCCTAAAAGATATTTGTGGCGTTTCCTTCAAAAACGCCGGTAATGACAACTTTTTGTGGCATTTGAGATAAAGCGCCACTATAACAAAATACTAAACGACGCCGTCTGCTGTCTATTGGCAGATATTTGTGGTGTTTTATAGGGTTTGCCACTAAAAAAAAGGAAAACAATGACGTTTCAATTGACATAACTTTGTGGCGTTTCTCAAAAACGCCGGTAATTCATGCCTTTTGTGGCGTTTTTACTAAAAGCACCACTAATAACAAAGTATCAAACGACAGCGTTTTGCTTCCATGGATATTTGTGGCGTTTTATTGTGTTTTTCAATAAAACGTAGGTAAAATTTAATATCATTTAGTCTTTATATTTTTATAATATTATTAATTAATCAAAATACTTAATATTATTAACACTAATTAATCAAAACTCTAAACCTTAAACCATTAAACTATATCCCTATAACCTTAAACCCTAAAGTATATCCCCTAAACCCTAAACTATATCCCTTAACCATAAACCACAAAACAATAAGCCCTAAGCCTTAACCACAAAATATATGAATTAATCATAACCTGAACTATATCCCTTGATCCTTAAACCACAAAATAATAACACTAATTAATCAATACTCTAAACCTTAAACCATTAAACTATATCCCCTACTAAAGTACCCTAAACTATATCCCTTAAACCCTGAACTATAACCCCTAACCATAAACCACAAAACAATAACCCTTAAGCCTTAACCACAAAATGTATGAATTAATCATAACCCTAAACTATATCCCTTGATCCTTAAACCATAAAATAATAACACTAATTAATAAATACTCTAAACCTTAAACCATTAAACTAATCCCCCTACTAAAGTACCCTAAACTGTATCCCCTAAACCTTAAACCACAAAATAAAAACCCTTAAGCATTAACCCTTAAACCATTAACCCATAACCCATAAACCCCTAACCACTAACCCATAACCTTTAAACCCCAACCATTAAACCATAAGCCATAAACATAATCCCTAAACCCATAAACCCTAAACTTTTAAATAGTAAATCTTAAACCTTTAACCCTAAATTATACACCCTAAACCATAAAATGGGCAAATAATGTAGTGTTTAAGTGTTCTTTTTTTAAATTGAGTTTTAAGCGGTCTAATTTCAATATTATTTGGGTCTACTCGAGATTGATATAATCGTAAAATTTGCCCTTCTAATATAATTACCAAAATACTTTTATATCTAATATTAGTTTAAAATAGATGATGATAAAATTCATATCATTATTTTCTAGCATAATGTTATAATTATAATATCGTTAAAAATATAATAAAATTTTAAAAATATTTGTTGTATTTTGATTAAAATATAAAAATTTCAAATACATTATAACGCACTTATAAGTTATTTGTTCTATTTTGATAAAAAATATATATTAAAATTAAAAATTTTGACATAATTATGCATTTATAACCCAAAACGCCACTAACAAGCATATATAAAAAGGCTAACATTTTTGGGCAATCTTAAACATATTTGTGGCGTTTTAGAGGAAATCGCCGCTAAAGACAGATATATTGTGGTGTTTTTAAATAAATGCTGCTAATGCCAGTATAGCTCAACCACAAAACGACGTCGTCCTTCTCATCGCTTTTGTGGCGTTTTTGACTCAGCGCCACTAATACTCAACATATAGTGGCGTTTTCCTTTAAGCGCCGCTAATTCCACGTAACCTTAATTTAAACGAAATCGTTAACCTTAATATTTTAGCGGCGCTTTCCTTAAAACGCTGCTAATGCTAATATTTTGTGGCGTTTTTGCCTAAGCGCCACTAATTCCGTGGAAAGTCAACGTAAACGACGTCGTTTTGCTGAATCATTTAGCGGCGCTTTATTTAAAATGCCGTCAATGCTCGATCTTTTGAGGTGTTTTGGTGAAGTGCCGCTAATGCTCAAGCTTTAGTGGCGTTTTCTATTAAAATGCCGCTAAAAACCTATTTTGCTGTAGTGTATGCTTAGTTGGCTATGTTGATAATATAACATGTTTTGATGCTTTGCTATATGATTATGAGACGTTGGCCATGTGAAAGAAACCATTATGCGAGTACGTTCGGTAAAGGTCTGGAAGTCTAAAATACCATTTGAACCTTAGAAATAGTTGAGGATACAAGTGACATGTCACTAGGATAGTCATGTGTGTTATGAGCTCATTTAATATGTGATACATGCTAGGGTCCGAGCACTGGGTATCCTGAGTTGTGTTCGGATATTTTTTTAGCTCTTTGAGTAGCCCCGTTGAGAGCAGCATGTGATTTTGTGATATGAGGCACTTCGGTACACTTTCTGTCCGGTAGCCAAGGCAACGTTCAGGCATTTTTGTGCATTTCTTCCGTGTGTTCGAATCATATTCCAAGTGTTCAATGGGTAACGTAATATGAATTCCAAAAGTAAAATTTAAGTAAGCCATATGTGTGCAAGATGGCATAGGTACGTACTAAAACCCTATGAGGACTTAGTATATGATTATACTATGAAAGATAAGTATTTGGATAAGCATGTGCATATGACATGATGAAAAGTGTCATTCTGGATAATTAATTATGCTTAGATTTATCAATAGTTGCAAAATATAGATTATTTGTATGTGTACTTACTAAACTTTATAGTTTACCCTCCTCTCTTTTCCCTTCTCTTTTGATACGTCAAGATAGCTCAAAGGATCGAGAGACGTCGGAGCTTGGATCACACTATCTTCAAGGATTTTAGGTATAAAAAGAGTTCAATTATTTTGGTCAGGGCATGTATAGGAAACTTGTCTATTTTGTGTATATGTGTCACGTTGAAGTAGACAAGTGTAATGGCTCATTTGGGCAATGATTATTTTGTATTTGTCCATGTGATTTGGTCCATATTAATGATTGGGGTGTATCCTTAAGTTTACCTTTACATGCATACTAAGATGTGTATGTGTTGGTTTTATGGATGACTATTTATTTGCTAGTATGTTGTTGCATGATTTAACACTCATAATGGATTGATAATAAGGACTATGGTAAACCATGAAATTGGTGTGGAATGCCTAAAAGATAAAGTTGTGTGAATACTAATGGACTAGTATGAAAAGGGGGTCATAGTGATGGTATAATGTTGCATGTTTAAGTGTCCAAATATATCTTGGGATAAGCCATTGAACATATGAAAGTGTATGACTGTTTAAGGGTGACCAATAGCTTGGAGAGTAGCCTCAAAATGGTCTCCACGAGTAGATACACTGGCATGTGTCTAGGCCGTGTATGACACACGGTCAACCCCATGGGCGTGTCATTCGGTCGTGTGTCTCCTGCACCTTGAATTTTAGGTTAACATGCATGGTATTAAACATACGGCCAAAGACACGATCATGTGTCTCAATCGTGTGGAGGACACGACCTCTAGCCATGGGTGTGTGCTTGGCTGTGTGCCTCAAATTTGTATGATGACGACATAAACAAAATGCTCACTAAAATCACACAGGCCAATATATGGGCGTGTCCCAGACTGTGTGAGGAACACGAACGAAGGAAACGAGCGTGTGCTCAACCATGTGAAAACCCCTGTAGGTTCAAATTGGAAAATAAATCGAATAATTCCACACGGGTGTGGAACATGGGTGTGTCCATGGGCGTGTGCATTGCCTCTATACGGGCGTGTGAGGCTGTAACCTAGAAATTTTCTTAGAATTTCTGTGAGTCTTCGGTTTAGTCCCGGACTGCTAATAATGTATGTTTTGGGCCTCGTAGGTCTATAATAGGGACAAATTGACTTTAATTAATTGGTTTCAGTTGAATGAGATTTTGTGGCCCGGTTTTATATGCTTGGTTCTGCTTAAGTTTAGTAATGCCTCGTACCCTGTCCTGGCATTGGATACAAGTAAGGGATGTTACATTTATTGGTATCAGAGCTACAATTTATTCAGTTCTTGTACTACGTAGCATGTGTCTATGTCTGGCTATACATGCCATGTTTAAATTATGATGGTGTGACGACCCCTAATGATATTAATTTGTGTTTTCATATAGTAATAGATCCCGAATGAGCTGTAGCAGATGACGTAGAAAGCAATGCACCAACCCCGCTCAAGGGACGGTGCCTGAAGAAAGTAGACCTGTAACTGTGAGCCAAGGAGGGAGGCTAGAGAGGCTTTATTCCAAATGACGAATGACTGGTATGCTGAGTTCGTTCGTACGAAACCCGCCGCTCAAACGCAACCTCCTCCACCCCTTCCGAACCCTCAGCCGGTACCCATGATGCCCGAGGTATAGATTTTATGATATTTTCTAAAACTCTTGTGGATAAGATTCGGAAAAAAGGAGTAGATGAGTTTAGAGCTAACACTGAGAATGATGCTGAGAGAGCCGAGTATTGGCTTGAGAATTTTATTCGGGTGTTCGATGAACTGTCTTGTACACCTAATGAGTGTTTGAAGTGTGCTATTTTGTTGTTGAGGGATGATGCCTACCATTGGTGGAAGACTTTGATTTTGGTTGTGCTTAAGGAGGAAGTTACTTAGGACTTCTTTCTGGAGGAATTCCGAATGAAGTATATTAGTGAGAGGTTTATCGACCAAAAAGGTATGGATTTCTTGAACTTAAGTAGGGTCACATGTCAGTTACTGAATATGAGCGAGAGTTCGTCCGGCTTAGTAAGTATGCCTGAAAGTGTGTGCCCACTGAGACTAAGATGTGCAGAAGGTTTGAAGATGGACTTAATGAGGATATCAGGGTGTTAGTTGGTATCCTTGAACTAAAGGAATTTGTTGTGCTCGTTTAACGGGTATGTAAGGCTGAAGAATTGACAAGGGAGAAGAAGAAAGCCGAATCGGAAACTAGAGATATGTGAAAGAGAATGATGAGCAGATTGGCCCCAACTCAGTCTAAGAAATCTAAAGATGTGTATTCTTATTCTTATGCATTGGCAAGACGCTCCCATGGAAATCGTAAAAAGCAAAGTTCGAGTTTCCAGACTCAGGCTACATTGTAGCTAGCGTAGGAGATACTAAACCTTATTGACCTGAGTGTGAATATTATGGAATACGTCATCTGAGCTCATGTAGGAGGAATGATAGGACGTGTCATAGATGTGGTTCTCAAGACCACTTTATTAAGGATTGTCCTGAGATGGACGAGAGATTTCAGAATGCAAGACAGAGTGGTTCATCTTCAAAGGCAAGACTCTCGAAAAGTCCGGTACTGGAGTTGGCAACAAAATTACAACACGAGAGACGACTGTATGATCTGAGGCTAGGGCTCCGGTTAGAGCTTATGGCATACGAGCTCATGAAGAAGCATCGTTGCCTAACGTAATCATTGGTAAATTTTCTCTTCATGACACTGTTGTTATTACTTTGATAGATCTAGGATCTACACATTCGTATGCATGCATGAAATTTGCATCTAGCTTGAATTTACCCGTGGAGTCTATAGAATTTGTGATTAGAGTGTCAAATCCTTTAGGTAAACATGTCTTAGTCGATAAAGTATGCAAGAAATGCCCTTTGATGATTAGAGGTCTTTGTTTTTTGGCCGAGTTGAGGTTGCTGCCGTTTGATGAATTCGATGTTATTTTGGGTATGGATTGGTTGACACTTCATGGTGCTATAATAGATTGTAAATGAAAAGTTATGGAAATGAGACATGAGAATGATGAAGCCCTTCGAGTTGAATCAGATGAACTTAGTGGCTTAGCAATCGTAATTTCTTTGATGACTGCTAAAAAATGTATGAGAAAAGGATATGAAGCATATCTGACGCATGTGTTAATACAAAGGAATCTGAGTTACAAGTCGAATAAGTGCCTGTTGTATGTGAGTTTTCAGATTTGTTCCCGAAAGAATGGCCAAGTTTACCCCCGGTTTGGGAAGTTGAATTTGGTTTTGAGTTAATGCCAGGGACTAGACGTATCTCTATCGCTCCGTATAGGATCGCTCCGATGGAGCTAAGGGAATTAAAGTCACAGTTGCAACAAATTGTTGAAAAAGGCTTTACGAAACCTAGTTTTCCACCTTGGGGTGTTCCCATGTTATTCGTAAAGAAGAAGGATGGTTCAACGAGATTATGTATTGATTATTGGCAACTGAATAAGGTAACGGTTAAGAAAAAATATCCATTTCCAAGAATTGATGATCTGTTCAATCAGCTAAAAGGAGCAACATGGTTTTCCAAGATAGACTTGAGGTCCAGTTATTACTAGCTGTGAGTTAAGGAGACAGACATACCTAAGACTGCTTTTAGAACAAGGTATGGTTACTACGAATTCCTTATTACGCCTTTTGGATTGATGAATGCTCCAACTGTGTTTATGGATTTGATGAATAGAATATTTCGTCCATACTTGGATAAGTTTGTTGTAGTGTTCATAGACAACATTTTAATTTACTCTAGGGATAAGACAGAACATGCCAAACATCTGAGGATTATTTTTGCAGACTTTAAGGGATAAGCAATTATATGCCAAGTTCAGTAAAAGTGAGTTTTGGCCTCAGGAAGTTGGATTCTTAGGCCACATTGTTTCCAGTGATGGTATTCGGGTTGATCCTAGTAAATTTTCTGCCATTGTTTAATGGAAGCCTCCAAGAAGTTAGGAGCTTTTTGGGGTTAGTCGGTTATTGCCAAAGGTTTGTAAAAGGATTTTTTTTGATAGCCACTCCTATGACGAGACTGCTGCAAAAGAATGTTAAGTTTGAGTGGACAGAGAAGTGCCAGCAAAGCTTTGAAAAGTTAAAAATGCTATTGACTGAGGTGCCAGTGCTAGTACAACTGGAACTAGGGAAACAATTTGTAATCTACAGCGATGCATCCTTGAATGGACTAGGATGTGTGCTTATGCAAGAAGGAAAAGTTGTAGCTTATGCTTCGAGACAGTTGAAACCTCATGAGAAGAATTATCCAACTCATGATTTGGAATTGGCCGCCATAGTGTTTGCCTTGAAGAGTTGGCGTCACTATTTGTTCAAGGAAAAATGCCATCTATACCGATCATAAGAGCCTCAAGTATTTGATGGCTAAAAAATATTTGAATTTAAGACAACGGAGATGGTTGGAAATGTTAAAAGATTATAAGCTTATAATTGATTACTGTTCAGGAAAGGCGAATGTGGTCACCAGTGCTTTGAGCATGAAGTCTCTATTCACTTTAAGGGTAATGAATACACAGATGACCTTATATGATGATGGTTCCATTTTAGCTAAATTGAGAGCTAGGCCGACTCTTCTCCGTCAGATTTGTGAAGCCCAAATATCTGTTGAGGAATAACAAGCTAAGAAAGTTCAGTGTAAAGAAACTAGTGAACCCGACTTTTAGATTGACTCTGATGGATGCTTGAGCTTTCAAGGAAGAATCTGTGTTTCGAAGAATGTCGAGTTCATCCATACTATTTTACACGAGGCACATAATAGTCGTATGTCTGTTCAACTGGAAAGTACTAAGATGTACAACGATTTGAGGAAAGTTTATTAGTGGAATGGCATGAAAAGAGATATCTTAGAATTTGTAGTAAAATGTTTGATTTGTCAACATGGTAAAGCTGAACATCAAGTACCCTCCGGTTTACTCTAGCCTATTGTGGTCCCTAAGTGGAAATGGGATCAGATCACTATGGATTTCGTGATCGGGTTGCCAGTAACTCCAAGAAAGAGAGATGCTATTTGGGTCATAGTTGATAGATTGATTAAATCGGCCCATCTTATACCAGTACGTACAAATTATTCTCTAGATAAGTTAACTGATTTGTACATTTCAGAGATTGTTAGACTTCATGGTGTACCATTGTCGATTATTTCGGATAGAGATCCAAGATTTACGTCTCTACTTCGAAAAAATTTGCAAGTGGCTTTGGGAACAAAACTGAATTTTAGTACTGCTTTCCACCCACAAACTGATGCACAATCCGAAAGAATAATTCAGACACTTGAAGATATGCTTAGATGTTGTGTTCTTGAGTTTCCAGGTAGTTTGGAAAATTATCTACTTTTGGTTGAATTTTCTTAAAACAATAGTTATCAGTCTAGTTTAAGAATGGCACCTTATGAGGCATTATACGGCCGAAAGTGTGGAACTCCTTTGTATTGGATAGAGCTTAAGGAAAGTATAATTTTCGGAGTTAATTTGATCAAAAAAACTGAGGATAATGTTAAGGTGATTCAAGATTGTTTGAAATCAGCGTCGGATAGACAGAAATCATATGCGAATTTGAAAAGAAAAGAAATTGAGTATCAAGTGGGTGACAAAGTATTCTTGAAGGTATCACCCTAGAGAAAGGTTTTAAAATTCGGTAGAAAAGGCAAATTAAGTCCTCATTTTATCAGGCTTTATAAGATTATCGAGAGAATGAGACCGGTTGCCTATCACCCTCTGCCATCAGAGTTGGAAAAGATCCATGACATGTTTCATGTGTCCATGTTATGTCGATATAGATCGGACCCCTAGCATGTAATTACCACGACAGAGGTTGAAATTCAACCGGACATGACTTACAGTGAGGAACCGGTTAAGATTTTGGCCAGCGAAGTTAAGCAATTGAGGAACAAAAGTATTTCTCTTATGAAGGTATTATGGCATAGACATGGGGTTGAAGAAGCCACGTGGGAACCAAAAGAGACTATGAGAAGTCAATATCTGAACCTGTTTACTGGTAAGACTTTTGAGGACGAAAGTCCCTAAGGGGGGAGAAATGTAACATCCCAAAAGAGGGCCTAGTCAATCGTAATTTCTTTGATAACTACTCAGAAATGTATGAGAAAAGGATATGAAGCATATCTGGCTTATTTGTTGAATACAAAGGAATTTGAGTTGAAAGTCGAATTAGTGCCTGTTGTATGTGAGTTTGCGAACATGTTCCCAGAAGAATTTCCAGGTTTACCCCTGGTTAGGGAAGTTGAATTTGGTATTGAGCTTATGCCAGGTGTTGCACCTATCTCTATCACTCCATATAGGATGGCTCCAATGGAGTTAAGGGAATTAAAGTCACAGTTGCAAGAATTGGTTGACAAAGGCTTTGCGTGACCCAGTTTTTCACCTTGAGGTGCTCCCGTGTTATTCGTAAAAAAGAAGGATGGTTCCATGAGATTACGTATTGATTACCAGCAACTTAATAAGGTAACAGTTAAGAACAAAAATCCATTGCCAAGAATTGATGATTTGTTCGATCAGTTAAAAGGAGCAACATAGTTTTCCAATATAGACTTGAGGTCTGGTTGTTACCAGCTGCAAGTTAAGAAGACAGACGTACCTAAGACTGCTTTTAGAACAAGGTATGGTCCCTACGAATTCCTTGTTATGCCTTTTGGATTAATGAATGCTCCGCTGTGTTTATGGATTTGATGAATAAAATATTTCGTCCATACTTAGGAAAGGTTGTTGTAGTGTTCAAAGATGACATTTTAATTTACTCTAGAGATGAGACAAAACACGCCGAACATCTGAGCATCGTTTTGCAGACGTTGAGAGATAAGAAACTATATGCCAAGTTCAGTAAAAGTGAGTTTTGGCTTTAGGAAGTTGGATTCTTAGGCCACATTGTTTCCAGTGATGGTATTCGGGTTGATCCTAGTAAAATTTCTACCATTGTCGAATGGAAGCCTCCAAGAAGTTAGGAGCTTTTTGGGGTTAGCCAGTTATTACCGAAGGTTTGTAAAAGGATTTTCTATGATAGCCACTCCTGTGACGAGACTTCTACAAAAGCATGTTAAGTTTGAGTGGATAGAAAACTGCCAGCAAATCTTTGAAAAGTTGAAAATGCTATTGGCCAAGGCGCTAGTGCTAGTACAACCAGAACCAGGGAAAGAATTTGTAATCTATAGCGATGCATCCTTGAATGGACTAGGATGTGTGATTATGCAAGAAGGAAAAGTTGTAGCTTATGCTTCGAGACAGCTGAAACCTCATGAGAAGAATTATCCAACTCATGATTTGGAATTGGCCGCCATAGTGTTTGCCTTGAAGATTTGGCGTCATTATTTGTTCGGGGAAAAATTCCATGTCTATACCGATCATAAGAGCCTCAAGTATTTGATGACTCAAAAATATTTGAATTTAAGACAACGGAGATGGTTGGAAATGTTAAAAGATTATGTGCTTATAATTAATTACTATCCGGGAAAGGCAAACGTGGTCACCGACGCTTTGACAATGAAGTCTCTATTCGCTTTGAGGGCAATGAATACACAGATGACCTTATATGATGATGGTTCCATTTTAGCTAAATTGAAAGCTAGGCCGACTCTTCTCCATCAGATTTGTGAAGCCCAAAAATCTGTTGAGCAATTACAAGCTAAGAAAGTTCAGTGTGAAGAAACTAGTGAACTGATTTTTAAATTGACTCTAATGGATGCTTGAGATTTCGAGGAAAAATCTGTGTTCCGAAGAATGTCGAGTTTATCCATACTATTTTACATAAGGCACATAACAGTCATATGTCAGTTCATCCGGGAAGTACCAAGATGAACAACGACTTGAAGTAAGTTTATTGGTGGAATGGCATGAAAAGAGATATCTCAGAATTTGTAGTAAGATGTTTGATTTATCAACATGTTAAAGCTGAACATCAAGTACCCTTCGGTTTACTCCAGCCTATTGTGGTCCCTGAGTGGAAATGGGATCGGATCACTATGGATTTCATGACCGGGTTACCAGTAACTCCAAGAAAGAGAGATGCTATTTAGGTAATAGTCGATAAATTGACTAAATTGGCCCATTTTATACCAGTACGTACAAATTATTCTCTAGATAAGTTAACCGATATGTACATTTTAGAGATTGTTAGACTTCATGGTGTGCCATTGTCGATTATTTCAGATAGAGATCCGAGATTTACGTCTTTACTTTGAAAAAATTTGCAAGTGGCTTTGGGAACGAAACTGAATTTTAGTACTGCTTTCCACCCACAAACTGATGGACAATCCGAAAGAATAATTCAGACACTTGAAGATATGCTTAGATGTTGTGTTCTTGAGTTTCAAGGAAGTTTGGAAAATTGTCTACCTTTGGTTGAATTTGCTTAAAACAACAGTTATCAGTCTAGTTTAAGGATGGCACCTTATGAGGCATTATATGGCCGAAAGTGTTGAACTCCTTTGTATTGGATAGAGCTTAAGGAAAGTATAATTTTCGGAGTTGATTTGATCAAAAAAATCGAGGATTAAGTTAAGGTGATTCAAGATTGTTTGAAATCAGCGTCGGATAGACAAAAATCGTATACGAATTTGAAAAGAAAAGAAATTGAGTATCAAGTGGGTGACAAAATATTCTTAAAGGTATCACCCTGGAGAAAGGTTTTAAGATTCGTTAGAAAAGGAAAATTAAGTTCTCGTTTTATTAGGCCTTATGAGATTTCCGAGAGAATAGGACCAGCTGCCTATTGCTTAGCTCTGCCATCAGAGTTGGAAAAGATCCATGACGTCTTTCATGTGTCCATGTTACGTCGATATGGATCGGACCCCTGGCATGTGACTACCCTGACAGGTTGAAATTCAACCAGACATGACTTACGGTGAGGAACCGGTTAAGATTTTGACCAGGGATATTAAGCAACTGAGGAACAAAAGTATTGCCCTTGTGAAGCTATTATGGCGTAGATATGTGGTTGAAGAAGCCACTTGGGAACTAGAGGAGACTATGAGATTTCAATATCCGAACCTGTTTACTAGTAAGACTTTCGAGGACGAAAGTCCCTAAGGGGGGAGAAATGTACCATCCCAAAATAGGGCCTAATCAGAATAGTGGTTTCAGGACCCCAAATCCAACGTTAAAATATTGTTTTTATGATTGTTATGAGGTTTAGAATATGAATATATGTATGAGTTAAAGTTTCATGAAGAAATTCTAAGTATAAGGTGTCCAACTGGAAGTTAGGAACCAAATTCAATAAGTTGCAAAATTTGTGTTTTAGAAGAAATTTGTATGAAATTGCTTTGGATTATTAATTAGGAGGTCTTAAAGAGCAATCTGCCCAATTTCTATGTTTTTGGACAAAAATGGGTTTATATGGAAGAATTTGAAGGAAAGGCATTAGGGGCATTTTGATTATTTGGAATATTAATGAAATAAAAAGGGAAAAAAAGTCAAAAATCAGCTCATTGCTACCGAAATTTCAGGGTTCTCCGTAGCTAGGGTTTTCAAGCTTTCCAAGCTCTGTAGTAAGTGCTCCCAAGCCCCGTTTTTAATGTTCTTCGTATTTTTGAATCCCGGTAACTTGCTCTCTCTATTTCTACCCATATTTCATGCTAGGGTTCATGTTTAGAAATTTACCCATGCATGAGAAGCCTATTTTTTGTTGATTTATGGACGGATATGAGAGTTTAAAAGATGGTAAACAACTTCTATTAAGTAGATTTTCATGAAAAGGGCTTTAAGGACTATTTTGTAAAAGTTGTTGAAAAGGGTAGAAAAATGTGAAAGGAAGGAAAATGTGGGCTGTTATGAACATGAAAAATGTTCGGCTAGGCTTGGGTAACTAAGAAATTCCATACATTGTATGATCCGAGCCTAGGGACTAAATTGCAAATATATGAAAGTATAAGTGTAAAATAGTAATTTTACCCAAATATGAATTTTAGATCGTTTTGAGTAATGTATGTATTAAACGAGCTAAATTTGGTATTATAGATCAAGAGAATCGAGATACAGGCCTTGATCGGGGAAAGAACAAGTTTTACGAGGTTTAGGCTCGATTTCTAATATTTTGTACCGAGTTAAATACATATGCAAATAAATACATTAATTATTGTTATTAAATGATTTATAGATATGTTTATGGTTAATATGCTTATTTGGCTATGTTGACAATATAACATGTTTTGATGCTTTGCTATATGATTATGAGATGTTGGTCATGTGAAAGAAACCATTATGCGAGTACGTTCAGTAAAGGTCTGGAAGTCTAAAATCCCGTTTGAACATTAGGAATCATTAAGGATACAAGTGACATGTCACTAGGATAGTCATGTGTGTTATGAGCTCATTTAATATGTGATACATGCTAAGGTTCGGGTGTTGGGTATCCTGAGTTGTGTTCGGATAATCTCTTAGCTATTTGAGTAGCCTCATTGAGAGCAGCATGTGATTTTGTGATATGAGGCACTTCAGTGCACTTTCTGTTAGGTAGCCAAAGCTACGTTCCGCCACTTTTGTGCATTTCTTCCATGTGTCTGAATCATATTCCAAGTGTTCAACTGGTAACGTAATATGAACTCCAAAAGTAAAATTTAAGTAAGCCATATGTGTGCAAGATGGCACAAGTACGTACTAAAACCATATGAGGACATAGCATATGATGATACTATGAAAGATACGTATTTGCATAAGCATGTGTGTATGACATGATGAAAAGTATCATAATGGATAAGTAATTATGCTTAGATTATCAATAGTTGCAAACTATAGGTTATATGTATGTGTACTTACTAAGCTTTATAACTTACCCTTCTCTCTTTTTCCATCTCTTTAGATACATCAAGCTAGCTCAAAGGATAGGGAGACGTCGGAGCTCGGATCACACTATCTTCAAAGATTTTGGGTATAAAAAGGGTTTAATTATTATAGGAAACTTGTCTATTTTGTGTATGTGTGTCAAGTTAAAGTAACCAAGTGTAATGGCTCATTTGGGCATTGATTATTTTATATGTGGACATGTGATTCGGTCCATATTAATGATTGGGATGTATCCCTAAGTTTACCTTTACATGCATACTAAGAGGTGTATGTGTCGGTTTGATGGATGACTATTTACTTGCTAGTATGTGATTCCATGATTTAGCACTCATAATGTATTGATAATAAGGAATATGGTAAACCATGAAATTGGTGTGGAATGACTAAAAGATAAGGTTGTGTGAATACTAATGGACTAGTATAAAAAGGGGGTTATAGTGCTGCTATAATGTTGCATGTTTAAGTGTCCAAATATATCATGGGATATGCCATTGAACATATGGAAGTGTATGATTTCTACGGGTGACCAATGGCTTGGAGAGTAGCCTCCAAATGGTCCACATGGGTGGACACACGGGCATGTGTCTAGGCCGTGTGTGACATATGGTCAGCCCCATGGGCGTGTCGTTTGACCGTGTGTCCCCTGTACCTTGAATTTTAGGTTAACATGCATGGTAGTAAACATACAGGCAGAGACACGACCGTGTTTCTCAACCGTGTGGAGGACATGGCCTCTGGCCATGGGCGTTTGGCTCAAATTTGTATGATGACGTCATAAACAAAATGCTCGCCAAAATCACACAGGCTACCATAAGGGCTTGTCCTAGGCCGTGTGAGGAACACAGGCCAAGGACACGGGCGTGTGCTCAGCCGTGTGAAAACCCCTGCAAGTTCGAATTAAAAAATAAATCCAATAATTCAACACGAGTGTGGGACATGGGTGTGTCCCCAAGCACACGGGCGTGTGCATTGCCACCACATGGGCGTGTGAGGCTTTAACCTAGAAATTTTCTTAGAATTTTCGTGAGTTCTCGGTTTAGTGCTGGACCGCTAATGATGTATGTTTTGGGCCTCGTAGGTCCATAATAGGGACAAATTGAGTTTAATTGATTGGTTTTAGTTTAATGAGATTTTCTGTCCCAGTTTTGTATGTTTGGTTCTACTTAAGTTCGGTAATGCCTCAAACCCTGTCCCGACATCGGATACGGGTAGGGGGTGTTACACTGGTACACTATTAAATATTGATGAATAAGCATGTATTTTAGTGATTGATGATATATTATGAATGTTTGATGATAGTTACACAAGTTTTGTTAAGTGATTTTTAGTGAAAATGCAAATTAGGGATTAAATTGTGAAATGTGGAAACTTTGTGGTTAAAATGTGAAATAAATAAAAAATTTGGGCTACTAGGGACTAATTGAAATTAGGCTAGCATGGGTTTGGGTGAAATTGCATGAATTTGAAATTTTATGAAATAAGGACTAAATTGTAAAAGTTGTGAAATACTTGGGGAAAAAGTGTAAAAGTGCTTTATTGAGTGTTTTGGATTAAATTGAATAGAAAATTATTAAATAAGTTAAATTTGATATTATATAGATCAAGAAAAATGAAGTTTAGATCTAGACCAGGGGAAAAACAAAGTACTCGACTAATTGGCCTATTTCACCATTTTTGTGAATTGAGGTAAGTTCATACGTAATAAGTTTCATTGTGAATATATTTTAAATGCTTTGATATTGCATAAACTGTGAATACAAGACTACAAACATATTCGACAATGATTCGAAGATGATTCGGCATTGGAAATCTTGATTGAACTTTAGGAACAAATTAGGATATGAATGACATGACATTAGGGGTTATTATGATTATGTGATCCGGGTGCTGGTCCTGTACGTCCTACTGGTGGTTGAGTATACCGGCGTATGTTACGGTTACTTGACAGCTTGTGTGAGCAGCATTGTGTAGCTATGTCTTAACCCACAGCTTGTGTGAGCAGGCCCGTTGATAGCTCGAGAGTGAGCATGTATGTGATATGAGATTAAGATAGAATTGGCTATGTATGTGGCACTTTGGTGCGAGTTTCCCGCATATCTAATAGTATTCCGAATGGTTCAACGGGTAAATGATAGACACAGTTAAGTATGAGAATACATGAACCGTATAAGCTTTAAATCGAAGAAACTTGTGAAAGATACATTTAAATCTTTTGATTGAATATATGGAAGGTTTGTTAGATAATATGAGTTACATGTTGATATATTCAATTTGATGAATTTTGCATTTATGAATAGATTGAGTTTATTTCATACGAGCTTACTAAGCTATAAAACTTACTTTGTTTATTTTACCTTGTTTTATAGTGATTTCAAAGCTAGCTCGGATTCGAGATCGTCGGAGACTTCGTCACACTATCCTATTATAACTTTGGTACTTTTAAACTAAAGTATTTTGAGTACATGGCATATATAGGGATTTTGGGCCATTTTGGTTAAGTGTTGGTAATGAATTTAGCTATTTGAATTGACTTATATATGTTTAAAGTTTAGATTTGTATATAGCCTTGAAAGTTGGCTTAACTTGGTTGGTTTGTGGTTATGTATATATCAATGTGCATACGGCTTGGTTATTGATACGTGATATTCGTGACATGTTTTAAAGATTTATGAATGAATTGTTCTTGAGACTAACTTATTATCATGATTAAGGCAATGTACCTATCGAACAGTAGTATAGTTCAGCAAGACCGGATTGTCGAACCCAAAGGAACCACGAGTACTAGTATTTACTTCCTTTTTATTATCTAGCCTAAAAATTAAGAGGTTTGGTTATTAAACTAATTACTAAACTATGAATGCACAGAAAGAAAATTTGGGAAAATACTTTTGGTAAGATTCGATGTGATTAAGACAATACCTAAGGAAAATCCACCTAAACTTCACTTGTTATTTGACTCTGAATCAGACAATTTATTCTTTTGACTTGATCTGTAGAAATCCCTAAGTTATATTATTATCTCTTTCGAGACTAATAACGTCTAACCCTAGGTTGAATAATTGAAGTCTCTTTCTAATTAACACCCTAGAATTGCATTAACTCGATCAATGGATTCCTTTATTAGGTTTCACCCTAATCTGGCAAAAATCTTATCACCCTATCTCTAGGTGTGACAGCCCTATAGTGACCCTAGTCGGAAAGCGATTTCGGGACCGCTAAACCGAGTCACCAAATTATTTGAATGTGATATTTATGGTCTAAAATATGTGAATATGAATGTGCGAAAATTTTTAAGCTTCAATTTAGTTAATTACATGTGAATGTAGTACATAGGACTTGTGTGACACTTTTGAAATATGATAGGTTAATCTACAAGGATCAAATAGTGCATGTAATCAAAAGGGAGGACTTGCATGTCAAATTCCCCCCTATCTAGTAGTGGCCGGCCATGACATTAGGGTGGACAAAGGATGATGGGCAAAACATGTCATAGACATGTTGTGTTGGTGCATCATGGGAGGAAACAATAAACTAAAGTTAGTAATAAAGAAATGGAAAAAAAGAAAAGAATGGAGAGATTGTTTATCCCCCTCCCCATTGCCGTGAGTGTAAGAAAGAAAACAAAAAAAAGTGTCCATCTTTCTTCATAGCTCTTGGCGAATGTTCTAAGGAAGAGAGAAAACAAGTTGTGTTCTTTGGTTTTTTTCTTGACCGAAAATTCAAAAGAAAGAAGGAGGAAATGTTGAAGAGATTCGCCATGCTTGTAGCTAGGTGAAGGTAAGTTTGATGTTGTGCCATGAGATTCATGCATGTTTTTTTTGTTAGCTTGAGTTCTAACTAGCCCATGGTTCAAATCTTTACTATGTCATGGAGATGATATTCGGCTAAGGTGGATTTGTGTTGATGTTATTTGCATGCTAAAAGTGAAGCTTGTAATGATGCATGTGATGGTGGATTGATAACTCTTGAATCTCCTTTCTAGCATCCTTGAGTGAGACATTAAATTCCTTGTTCAACCATGACCAAAATTGAAATGGTAAGGTGTTGTGATGCATTCGGCCATGGTAGGAAATAGAAGAGAAATAAGGTTGTTTTTAGATGAAGTAGAGTCTAACAAATGAGCTCATATGTGCATTAGTTGCTAGATGGAGAAGAATCGGCTAGCAAGTTGTGTGCTAAGGCCGAATATAATTTTGTATATTATGGGTAATGCATGTGTTGAATTAGTGTAAAGGAGAGGATGCTTTAATAGTGTATATATGTGTATTAACCAAGTTTTGAACTTGAAACAAATGGTGTTTAGTCAATACAAGTGACCATACTTGTAGAATGTATTAGTGTTGCAATCGGCCTTAGCATAGATGTGTATGTTCGCCACATGAATGAGTACATGAGTTGATGGGTATGTTCGGCCATTGGTAGCCTATTGATGGCTTTAGCTTGACTTAGAAAATTCGCTAAGGGAAATATTAGCTAGTATGTTGAATTCGATTCGTGATTTCGTATATATGTGACTCTAATGTCTAATGTATATATGGACTAAGTACCTTGAGCTTCTCTTTTGATGTTCGAATGAATTGTATTAAATTGCTTGATGTGATTAAAATGTGTATGATCATTGTGTATTTGAGCTAAAAGGTGGCCATATGACCTATCAAACTCCTTGTCATATTCGCCATAAGCTAGCAAAATGAGACTTTAATAAGTTAAATTTGTTTGAATTAGCTCAAGAGCTTAGGGGACCACAGTTGGATAAGGGAAAGGAAAAAGTGATCGAATAGCCGTTGAAGCCGCTCGACAACATCCAAGGTAAGTTTTGAGTAATGGAACTTGGATTATGATTTGATTAGATCATGTTTTAAGCAAATCAAAATCATGCTCTTTGTGTGTGGCTATTGAGCCGAAATTGCAAGTGTGATAAGTGTCTTGTGTTTGAGTTTTGCTAATGAAAATGAAATACGAATGTGTCATGATTTATTGATAATTGTGCTTGGTTATTGAATGATGTCCGGCTAAGTCCCGAAGGCTTTGTGCTAAGTGACTATATCCGGACTAAGATCCAAGGCATTTGTGCGAGTTACTAAATCCGGGTTAAGTCCCGAAGGCATTTGTGCGAGTTACTAAATCCGGTTAAGTCCCGAAGGCATTTGTGCGAAGTTACTATAACCGGCTATGTCCCAAGGCATTTGAACGAGTAGCTATATCCTGTTAAACTCAAGGTACGTGATTCGGGAATGAATGAACTTGCTGTAAAAATTTCAGTTAATACGCTTGTGAAATCCCAACCATGAGGTATGTTTCGTATGTGCTTTGAATTAGTTGAGCCCTTACAAATAAGTATTCGCTCAGTTGATAAATGAGCTATTGGCCTTTGGCTAAGTTGATCTTTGTGTATGAATATAAGGGTTGGTAATGTGAAGTAAGTATGATATTGAGAATTTGCACATATGAAATTATCTGTTTAGCTACATAAATACTATACTTTGGTTGTGTCTAAATTCATGACTCAAACTTACTAAGCATTAAATGCTTACTCCGTTTCTTTGATTCTCTGTTTTATAGATTTTGGTTTTTCAGCTATCGGACTCGGGGTTTTTGAAGTCGAAGTCGCCCACACTATCAAAGCTCCTTTTGGTATATTTTTGGTTGAACTTTGAAATGGCATGTATAGGACTACCCTTTTGTTGTAGGTCATGTACCTTTCAGTTTTGTGTAAATTTGGATAGCCATGCGAAAATCGCTTAAGTATACTTTAGGCATGGTACTATAATCATTGTATGTTGTTCATTAAGAGGTATGGAAATGTTTGGAAACGATTAGCCATTGGGATGGTTAATCATGATCATATTTTGTGCTATTTATGTTAAAGGGCTAGTTGAATCATGGAAACTATGAATTAGGTAAAGCCTACCTTAAAGACAGATGCTGACAGCTGCAGTGACGTAGATGTGAAAAATCACTAAAAATAGTAGAAATGGAATTAAATAGTGAATAAATTATGTAAACGAACCTTGACGAGTCTATTTTCATAGGAAAATAACGAAATGATCATATGAACAGTATGTTAAGAGATATTTAAGTTTTCGTGAGACAGGGCCAGAACGGTTTCTGGAGTCCCTGTTCCGACTTTGGAAATTCATTATAAATTGAACAGAGATAATTAGAAGCCATGCCATATATGTACAGATTCCTCTTTGAGTCTAGTTTCTGTAGAAACAAACATCATCAGTATTGAAGCCCTGTAGAGGGAGATATCCAAGTCGTAATACGCAAAGGTCAGTGTAGTCGATCCCTGTAACATGGGGGACTTTAACTAATAAACTGTACTAATTGGCCCAACCAAAAATTCTAGAAAACAATTTTTAGATGCATATATGAGTCTAGTTTCAGGGAAAAATCACAAAACTGATTTTCGAGTTGTGGAACTCAAGATATGATTTTTAAGGTGACAGTGACACAGTTAGCCGGCTGTCTGGAAATTTTTAAAATGAACTGTGCAAGTAAGTGGATTAAGCCCGTTAACCCCTCGTGTCCGACTCCGGCAACGGTCTCAGGTACGGGGTGTTACACTAGGCGTGCTATCAACTCCACTTAATTATGACAAATTTACTCTTAGACAGGTTCTATTCCTCCTCTGAATAAGAGCTTAACTTGAATCAATATCCTGGAATATCAAAACAAGAATTAAGAACACATAATTAAGAACAAGTCAACTATTTATCATACAATTCAGATAATAATAACAAGATCCGTCTTAGGTTTCATTCCCCTTAGGTATTTAGGGGGTTTAATTCATACTTATGAAAGAAAACACCTCAAAAGCATAAAGATAACAAAACATAAGAAAACCCAAAACTCTTGAAGGAACTTGAAGGGATATCTTCTGTCTTGATGATCAATTCGGCTTCTGAGATGGATCAATTGGCTTTCCTTAAGTAATTCCTTGCTTCCTACTCTGTGTCCCGTTCCTATGTGCCTCCATAGGTGTTTAAATAGGCTTGTGAATGCGTAAGAGCCCTAAAAATTGGCCTTTTTCGAATAGGACTATACATAGGCTCGGCAGGGACACGTCCGTGTGTGATTACTCCAGCCCGTGGTTAAGGTTGTTGAATAAGCACGGGCGTGTAGTCTACCCATGTAAGTCGTGCTTTAATCCTGCCAATTGGACATGACCATGTGACACGCCCGTGTGAGGAAGTCCAGGCCGTGTTGATTTCCCATGTGGGTCTATTTTATCCGTTTTCATCTCGTTTCTAGCTCTTTTTACTCACCTATGCTATCCTAAGTATAAAACATGAAATTAAAGGATTAGGAGCATCGAATTCACCAAATCTATGGAGAAACCATTCATAAATGGGCTAAGCACGGGATAAAAATATGTATAAATTATGGTTTATCAAATACCCCCACACTTAAGCATTTGCTTGTCCTCAAGTAAAACTCCTCAACTCATAATCAAAATAGATTCTTCTCAATTTATAATCCCTATCAATAATATCTCAAAATAATCCATAAGTATTCATACATTGAAAATTCAACTAAAAGTACATCAGAGTTTCAAACATTCCAAGTTGAGCATTTTATCACGAAAACATAGGTGTCTCCCCATATCTAAGTGATTACCTTTGATCAAAATATCACAGAGTTTAACATCCTCACTAAAGATTTACTCAAGTCACTCAAGGTGTTTAAGGACGTCAATAAAGGCACTCATTAGTCAATATGAAAAGTTATTACCATAGGCTTGCTTGAAAAATCAAATCTCCACCACTATTGTAACAGCTCGATTTAGGGCTAAAATGGAATAGTGGTTTCGAAACCACAAATATGAGATAGAAATAATAGTTTTATTATCATTTTAAGGTCTATGGCATGATTCCATGACTGTGTGAAAATTTTGTTTAGAAATTTTATTGATAGAGGGTCCAATTTGATATTTAGGACTAAATTGCAAAAGTTGTAAAATGTGTGTTCTAGTTCACAAAGGTACTAAGTACATGTGAGTAATGAGTTTTTAAAGTAGAGGTCCTTGTATAGTAATTAGACCATTATACTAGTTTGGACAAAAATACCTAAAGGAAGATAAAACATCATAGTTTTTTAATGAAGGGTAATTTAGTCATTTGGTAAATAAAATAATAAAATGGGAAAACAAAGCCAAAATTTGGTATCATCTTCATCAAGTTGGCCGAAATTCTCATAGACACTATAGCTAGGGTTTTTTACAAGCTTTCAAGCTCAATAGTAAGTGCATTCAAGCCCCGTTTTTAATGTTCTTTACATTTTTGAAATCCTCGTAGCTCGGTTTACCTATTTCTACCATTATTTCGAGTTAGGGTTTATGTTTAAAAATTTACCCATGAATGATATGCATGCATTTTGATGTTTGATTGTAGAATATGAATGTTTGAGGTCAGGAGAACGATCTTTTCTAAGCGATTTTTAGCGAAAACGAGCAAAACGGTATAATCGGCAAAAATACCTAATGCTCATAAGTACATGTTGGACCAGGTGCCTGTTTGATGTTTCGAGACAGGATATGTGTACCGAAAAATGATGAATTGATTCAGAAAATATAACATGAGGAGCATAGGGGATGTTTGTCAGTTCACCCTGGTAGCACAAAAATGTATAATGATTTAAAGAAATTATATTGGTGGCCAGGCATGGAAAGGGACATTTCTGAATTTGTAACCAAGTGTTTGATCTGTCAACAAGTAAAAGCTGAGCATCAAGTGCCTTTAGGATTACTCCAACCGGTAATGGGGCCTGAGTGGAAATGGGATAGGATTACCATGGATTTTGTAACTGGTTTGCCTCTGACTCCTAGAAAGAAGGATGCTGTTTGGGTAGTGGTTGATAGGTTAACAAAGTCGGCTCACTTTATACCGGTACGTACCGATTACTCACTTGATAAATTAGCTGAATTATATATTGCTGAAATTGTGAGGTTGCACGGGGTACCTATGTCTATAATATCAGATAGAGATCCGAGGTTTACCTCGAGATTCTGGAAAAAGTTACAAGAAGCTTTGGGCACAAAATTGAACTTTAGTACCGCATTTCATCCACAAACAGATGGTCATTCAGAAAGAGTAATCCAAGTACTCAAAGATATGCTTAGATGCTATGTTTTGGAATTTGAAGGCAGTTGGGAGAAATATCTACCTTTGGTTGAATTTGCCTACAATAGCAGTTTTTAGTCAAGTATACAAATGGTTGCAAATGTCGGACTCCTTTATATTGGACCAAACTTAGTGAGAAACAGATTCACGGAGTTGATCTAATTAAAGAAACTGAAGAGAAAGTAAAATTAATTTGTGATTGCTTGAAAGCTACTTCAGATCTACAAAAGTCATATGCAGATTTAGAAAGAAAAGAGATTGAATTTTAGGTTGGTGATAAAGTGTTCTTGAAGGTGTCACCATGGAAAAAGATTCTGAGATTTGGCCGAAAAGGCAAGTTGAGTCCACGTTTTATTGTGCCGTACGAGATTATTGAAAGGATTGGACCAGTGGCATATCGGTTGGCTTTATCAGTAGAGTTAGAAAGAATTCATAATGTGTTTCATGTATCAATGTTGAGACGTTATCGTTCTGATCCTTCACAAATAATTTCTCCAACAGAAATTGAGATTCGATTTGACTTGACCTATGATGAAGAACCGATTAAGATTTTGGCTCGAGAAGTGAAACAATTGAGAAAGAAAAGCATAGCTTTAGTGAAAGTGTTATGGAAAAGACATGGAGTAGAAGAAGCTACGTGGGAACCGGAGGAAGCCATGAGAAAACAGTACCCAAACCTCTTTCTGGGTAAGATTTTGGGGACGAAAATCCCTAAAGGGGAGAGTTGTAATGACCGATTTAGGGCCAAAATAGAATAGTGGTTTTGAAACCACAAATTTGAGATAGAAATAATAGTTTTATTATCATTTTAAGGTCTATGGCATGATTCCATGACTGTGTGAAAATTTTGTTTAGAAATTTTATCAATAGAGGGTCCAATTTGATATTTAGGACTAAATTGCAAAAGTTGTAAAATGTGTGTTCTAGTTGACAAAGTTACTAAGTACTTGTGAGTAATGGGTTTTTAAAGTAGAGGTCCTTGTATAGTAATTAGACCATTATACTAGTTTGGACAAAAACACCTAAAGGAAGATAAAACATCATAGTTTTTAATGAACGGTAATTTAGTCATTTGGTAAATAAAATAATAAAATGGGAAAACAAGGCCAAAATTTGGTATCATCTTCATCAAGTTGGCCGAAACTCTCATAGACACCACAGCTAGGGTTTTTTCCAAGCTTTCAAGCTCAATAGTAAGTGCATTCAAGCCCCGTTTTTAATGTTCATTACATTTTTAAAATCCTCGTAGCACGGTTTACCTATTTCTACCATTATTTCGAGTTAGGGTTTATGTTTAAAAATTTACCCATGAATGATATGCATGTATTTTGATGTTTGATGGTAGAATATGAATGTTTGAGGTTAGGAGAACGATCTTTTCTAAGCGATTTTAAGCAAAAACGAGCAAAACGATATAATCGATAAAAATATCTAAGGCTCATAAGTACATGTTAGAGTGAGAATTTGATGTTGTTGTAGAAGAGAAAAATGTTCAGCATGTCATGAAACATAAGAATAAGGGCTGAAATTAAATTTCTGAGCCTAGGGGCAAAATCATAATTTTGTAAAAGTTAGGGGGCAAAAATGTAATTTTTGCATAATGTGATTTTTGGATTGAAATAAATAGTATGAGTGTTAAATGAGCTAAATGTGTTGTTATAGATCAAGAAAGGCGTGGAATCGACCTCGAACGGGGGAAGGAAAAGGTTTTGGACTAAATTGCAAAATTTTCATATTTTGCACCGAGGTAAGTTTGTATGTAAATATTACATTAACTTCATTTACATTTTTGCATTTCAGCCTATTTTATATATTTTAGTTGATTTTGAATCATAAATCAACTATTGGCAGAATGAAAATAAGTAATAGTGAGAGAAATCCTGGTTGAACTTTCGGAAAGATTGAATAATATAGATGAAAAGTAGCTAGGTCACATGTATGGTGCTGAGTGCACATTATGTGTACAAGAGAGCTACGAGATACTATGTAGTAGCTAGGTACTATGTAGTAGCTAGGTCACATGTGTGATACGGGATGTATCCCATGTAAACAAGAGAGCTATGGAAGAGGATAAATGTAGCTAGGTCGCATCTGTGATACCAAGTGAAGGACACCATGTAGAAAAGAGAGCTACGAGATAAATTGGCTAGGTCACATGGGTGGTACTAAGTGTTCACCATGTGTACAAGAGGGCCGAATTATATGAAATATGATGGTGGAGCTGTGTGCTGAAACCACCAGGTATCGAGGATTGATCCGAATTGTTCAACGGGATGATTTTATAGTGACATTGTAATCATGAACCTACACTTGTGATGTATGAAATGTGGTGAAAGTGAATTGTGATATGTAGGCTAAATGAGGTTAATACAAAGAAAGTGTGAAAGAGTGAATTAGCAATAATACTGTTTTGGACAGTTGCAGTGACAGGAATTTGAAAAATCACAAAAAATAGTAGAAATTTAATTAGAGGCTGAATAAGATATGAATTTAAAGCTTAATGAGTCTACTTTCATGTAGAGAAACAGAGCAAGTAAAGGAACTCTATACTTTGAGATATTTATATTTGTGTGTGACTTGCTCAGAATGACGATGTGATCCCCTGTTCTAAATTTGAAAAATCATTAAAAATTGTAAAAAACTAATTAAGAAATATAGTTTATATTTCTAGATACCTTATTGAGTCTAGTTTTAAATGAAACAAATTTTATGGCTATTTGAATTGTGTACTGGGAGAAATTTAATTCGTAGTGAACAGAGGTCAGATCAGTCGAGCTGTATAATAGGGGAAATGTTAACTAATAAACTGTACTAATTGGCTGGACAAAAAATTCCTAAAAAAAATTTAGTAAGAAGTAATATGAGTCTAGTTTCAGGAAAATTTTACAGATTTTAATTTCGAGTTTTGTAACTCGAGTTATGATTTATTTAGTGAGTATGACGCAATAGAGACAGCTTGACCAAAGTGGAGTAAATGGTGAAATTAAAAGTAGATACACTTGAGTTATTGTGTAAACATATTAGATTCTTTATTCATTATTTACATACTTGCTTACTAAGCTATAAGCTTACCTTCTTTTCTTTCTTTTGTCTTATAGTGTCGCCCACTTGCATGTGAGTCAAGGATCGTTGAAGATCCGCACTGCACTATCGAGTATTTTTGGGTATTTGAACTAAACATTTTAAATTATGGCATGTATAGTAGACCTAGTTATTTTGTTACGTGTCATAATTGTCTAGGTTTTAAAATATTAAGTATAGTAATTGACCGATTATTTTGTACGAAGCCTTTGAAATTGGCTAATATTATTCGGCATATGTTATAATGATTCATGATCTAATTTGTATGCCATATTTTTGTCTTGGTTTTATTTAATGGTATGTACTATGATACGGTAATACCTCGTACCCTGTTCCGGTGATGGATATGGGTAAGGGGTGTTACAACTATACATTAAGCTGATATATCAATCAAAAAGGTCTTTTTAGAGGGTTGTAAAGTGGCTTTGGTTAGGGGGTGTGGTCACAAGCTGAAAGAAAAGGTTAGAATCTGGATTGAATTGAAAAATTACCTAGCTAGAAAACTGACTATTCATCAGTTGAATACAAGTGACCTTCTTCTCAGAATATGACACTTAAGCTCAAAAAGGATGAATTACAACTAATATGTATTGAAGTACATTTTTTTTAAGAACAAGTCAAATATATAGAAGAGAAAAACATAGCTAAGCAATTAGTTCAAATCAAATCTCGACAAAATAGGGATCAAATTTGGGGATTTCAACAATAATGGGTTATGAGTTAATATTGAGGGTAAATCAATTAATGGCTTGTTAGGCTCAAAGGGGTTCACTAAGGGTTAATTATGAAGGTAGGCTTTTATAGAGTGAGTGGGTTAAACCTAAGTGCCTTTTTCATCTTGACATATCAAATCAAATGCTGTGGTCTTGACATGCATAATCAAGCAAGTTCAAGAATAACAAATCAATATTGACGCACTCATAATAAAAATAAGCATGAAAGGAATAAAATATGCTCTAAGGGCCCAAGATCTTCACAAAAATCTTTTTGATGTTCAAACTTGTGAATTTCAGCTCAAGATAATATTTAAATTTAGGGAAACAACCTAAAAGTTTTTAATTCTTCAAAAATCAACTTATCATGCTTGATTCCCTAATGTCTTAAAGTTTAAACAATCAATGCATAAATGCCTATGTTTTAATTCAAGACATATCAATAAAAATCATAAATTAATCAAAATTCATTCTAATAATGATATGAGTGATTCATGTGAGAATAAGACAAAATTCAAGGATTTCTAATGATGATATAAAAGACCCCTTAGACTTAAGATATACATTCCCTCAATGTACAAAGATAGATATATTGATAAAAATAATCATAAGATAGGGAGAGAAGTGAAACTTCCTAAATGATGAACGAAGTCCTTGAATTGGTGTGATGGAGAGTAATCGACCAAAGCTATGATGAGAGTAGAGGAGGGTACTCCGGTGGTAGTAGAGGTTCATTAATCCATAAATCGTGCGCCAAAAGAATATTATATCTGGTGGTAGCTATGGTTGTGGTCAAGCAGGACATGGCAGTCGTGGAGAACCTTCCCTGGTGGAGTTTTTAGTTCCTATGCGATGATGAGCTTTGGAGCTCTTTATAACTATGATAGAATCAGGAAATTTTTATGGAATATAAAGAAGCATAATTACTCCTAATGGAATAGCCCAAAATTAAAAATTGTAAAATAATAATTATAAAACCTAATAAAAATAAGCTTAAAGAAAAATAAAAAGTATTCTTAAAATAGAATAAAAGTAAAAACATAAAATAATAAATAAAAGTTTTTAAACATCTTCATCGCTAGATGGCTCGCGAGGTGGGGGTGGCGATGAGATGTGAAGGTGCTGACAAATCTGGTAAAGTGTAGCATTAATGTGATCAAAATGCTGAAAACACTGCTGCTCAAATCGTGTAAGGCACTCAGAGATGTCAGAATATGAAGTCGTCGCATGAACTGGACGATGAGTAGGTAGTGGCTGAGTCAGTGGATTCTCGTGACGTGGGGGGACATCATTAGTAATGTCTTCTGGGTCCTCCTCCTCGGTGGACTAGGCGAGGCGGTACTGAAGAGGTTATGTGCCACGTTGTTTCTCGATCATCCTCATACTTAGCATGCTTGAAATTCCCTATGGGGATATCTGGCCGATGAGAGTAAGGAAGGAAGATTGTGCTACTATGCTGAGGATCCCAAAGTGCCGAGCCAATCTAGTCACATAGGGCCCGATAGAGATGACCCCTCTCCTGTGCCGCTCCGTCTGGTGGCGAATGGCAAGGGCAATAAAGTAGGCGAGGTCAATGACATGCCCATTTGCCATACTCTATAAGAAATAGGCGTCGTGGGTGGAGACGACGCTGGTGCTCTCTCATCTCCCTGTCAGAGTGTGAGCTAAGATGGTATGTAGATACCTCAAGGACGGAGGGAGAGCCGATGACTTGGAGTAGCTAGGATCATAGGTAGCTGAGGCAAAGACGAGGTCTCTCCAGCATTTTGAGGGGGAGTAGTGGATGTAGCGGTGGAGGGTGTCGAGTTCATTGTCGTCCATGAAGTCCTCCGTGTACAGCCTTAGTGCAATCCCGAATTCGGGTACGGTCAACTGGTGTACTAGACCACTGAGGCAGAAATGGACCATTCCAGGATCGTCGAAGTTGGTCATAACGGTTTGAAGATGGAACGTCGAGCACAATTCCAATGTGAACTCGAGATACATCGTCTCAATTATCTCAAAGAAAAGCCCCCATGGGTCAGTCGTTAGGAGGGCTCGGACCGTTTCAGCAAATTGAATCTGTTCGAGTGCAGGCTAGTCAATGTAGCGGCCCACACCTAGGGTTTGGGCCCGTAATATCTGATATAATTCCTCTTGGGGTCCCAAGGGAACCTGGAGGAACGGGTGCTTAATCTCTGTGGTAGGACCCGAGGATGACGCTGCTCATTTCTTCTTCTTCAAGGCGGGAATAGCGCTCTTCTTACCACGTGAGGACGACATTGTACATGCATTGAAAAATCGAAGTTATAGGATTATGGGAATAATAAATGAATGCATGTGGGTAAGCATAAATTTCATGGAAACAAGGAAAAATGAAAGAGTGTAAGATAATGTAGTAACTAAAATGACAAAAATTTTATGAAACAAGCATGAGTACTTTAATATTCTAACTATGAATATTCATTCAAAAGAGTTCAATAGAGCATAGAAATCATGAAATAAGCAATGTATTTAAAGAAAATAGAGAGAAAAGATTAATCAAAAACAAAAGGAAGGAGCCTGGGGCATTGAAATCGGTGTTATAGGCGGCGCACGGGCGTGGTGGGTGAGGCGTGTGGAGTTGCAGTGGCTAGGATTAGGGATTTTTGGGAAGGGAGATAATGAATAGTGAGGGGTTTATATACATTTTGGGGCACACGGACGTGTTTTGCCCGTATGTTTCATGATTTTTAAATTTGGGCGCATCTGACATTCGACCCACGCCCGTGTCTTGCTTCATTCGCTTCTCCCACGCCCGTGTATGATAGCCCGCGCTCGTGTTCTTTTTGAAAGTTTCTACCACGGACACGGGTGTGTCGTATGCCCATGTTAAATTCTCAGTTTCAACCATGATTTCATGGTACAGGATTGTCTCACACCCGTGTTGTTTTGGTAGTTTCGCCCACGGCCATGTCGCACGGCCGTGGCAACTTATCGCATCCCATGTTGGAGAAAGACTTTTGTTTTGTTTTCACACGGCCGTAGGCAATCCTATGTGTCTGGTCGTGTGGATGGGAAAACCCTGTGTTTCAGGACTCTATTAGTAGGTTAGATGTGAAAAACTAGAATTCAAATAAATCATTATTGTTAGTGCTCGGGTTGCCTCTCGAGAAGTGCTTATTTATAGTCTTAAGCTGGACTTACCTCTCTCCTGCATGGTCAAGGTGGTGCGAGGAGTTTACACTTCTCATCCCTGCAATCAACTTTATCAACATAAGGTTTAAGACGGGTATTGTTTACTTTAAATGTGCTGAATTTGGGATGAATTACCTCGACTGTACCATATGGGAAAATAGTGAGTAGCGTAAGAGGAATTTCTTCATTAGGTTCAAGAGTGGCAATGAGAGGATCTGCTACATCTAGTAGTACTTTGTCTCCATCCTTAAGTTGATTTGGTGAGGTATTGAGCTTGTCCTGGCTCAGTTTTAGTTTAACGGGTATTCTCGATTTCTGTGTCCGCCATTCATCTAGCTCCTTGATTTGTAGCCTTCGTTCTTCATAGATAGGTCCTTTGCTATTGTTTGAACACGGCTCATGTGTGTTCTTCGAAACTGTTTCCTGCATAGAGGGTTTCACCATATGATTAGTACTAGTAGAATGATTTATACAACCACCCTTAACTTTTGATGTGTTACTCGAATTACGAGCTTGAAGGGTGATTGTTTCGTCTCCCTCACGAAGTGTGAGTTCACCTGTACCAACATCAATAATGGTTCTAGCAGTCGCTAAAAAGGGTCGTCCTAAAATCAAAGGTGCGTTACTATCCTCTTCCATGTCTAGAACAACAAAGTCTACCGGGTATATAAATTTATTGATCTTAACAAGAACATCTTCAATGATACCCCTAAGAAATCTAATGGTTTTATCAGCCAATTGAATGCTCATCCTAGTTTGTTTGGGTTTCCCAAGACCTAGCTGTTTAAACATTTTATAAGGCATAACATTAATGCTTGCCCCTAAGTCAGCCAATGCATTATGAACATCTAAACTACCAATTAAACAAGGAATCGTAAAACTCCCTAGATCTTTCGATTTGTTGGGTAGCTTATTCTGTAATATGGCTGAGAAAACTACATCCAACTCCACATGTGACGCCTCATCCAACTTTCGTTTGTTTGTTAGAAGCTTCTTTAAAAATATGACTGCGTTTGGCATCTGCGAGAGAGCTTTGATAAATGGTAAGTTAATATGTAATTTCTTTAATAGTTTAAGGAATTTACCAAATTGTTCATCTGTACGGTCTTTCCTTGTCGCATTGGGGTATGGCACCCGTGGTTTGTACTCTTTACTTATCGTTTTCTGGTCATTGTGGTCCACCTCACCCTTACCTTTACTTACCACAGTTTCCTGCCTCTGCTCTAGTTCAGGTACAACTAACCCTTCCTCATCTTGAATGGTAATTGCAGTGATTTTCTCCCTTGGGTTGGATTCAGTGTTACTCGGCAGGCTACCTTGTGGTCATTTGGATATCAATTTAGTGAGCTGACCTATCTGAGTTTCGAGCCCTTGGATCAACGCTTGTTGATTTTTAAGTGCTGTCCCAGTGTTCTAAAAATGAGTTTCTGACACTGAGATGAATTTTATTAGCATCTCCTCAAGGTTCAGCTTTTTCTCTTGTTGGTAGGGTGGTTGTAGGAAGCCTGGAGGTAGTGGTCTTTGATTCCTTTGGCCTCCCCATGAAAAATTTGGGTGGTTCCTCCAACCTGCATTGTAAGTATTACTATAAGGATTATCCTGAGATCAAGGATTATTACCCATGCAATTTAACTGCTCGTTCTCCATGTTGTGGCCATAGGATGGGTATTCTGAATTGCTTGATCCACCTCCACTTGCTTCGCACTGCATTACTGGGTGAACCTGTGAAGAACTAAGAAAACCATCAATTTTCTTATTCAAGAGTTCTACCTGATTAAAGAGCATGGTGACCGAATCGACGTTATAAACGCCAGCTGTTTTCGTTGGCTTTGTCTTCATGACTTGCCACTGATAGTTATTTAGTGACATCTCCTCTATAAATTCATAGGCATCGTGTCTTATTATTGATGGTTCCGCCAGCAGCTGCGTCAACCATTTGCCGAGTCGAAGGATTCAGGACATTATGAAAGGTTTGAACCTGTAGCCAGAGTGGCAACCTATGGTGAGGGCATCTTTTCAAGAGGTCATTGTATCTCTTCCATGCATCGTAGAGTGTTTCTAAATCCATCTGTAGAAAAGAAAAGATATCATTACATAATTTAGCCATTTTAGTTGGTGGAAAATATTTTATTAAAAACTTTTCGGTCATTTGTTCCCAAGTAGTGATTGACCCCCGTGGTAATGAATTTAACCACGTTTAGCTTTGTTTCTCAATTAAAAAGGGAATAACTGAAGGCGAATGGCATCATCAGAAATGCCTTTAATTTTAAATGTATCACATAGTTCCAAAAAGTTTGCCAAGTGAGCGTTGGGATCTTCGTCCTGCAAACCATCAAACTGAACAAATTGCTGTACATTTGAATTGTGTTAGGTTTCAGTTCAAAAGTATTTGTAGCTACAACAGGTCTAACTATGCTCGATTCAGTTCCTGTTAAAGAAGGTTTAGCATAATCATACATAGTGCGCGAAGCAGGATTCTGATTAATAGCAATCGCAAGAGGTAACAGATTTTCTTGGTTTTCAGCCATCTCCTTGGTTGTGGTTGAAGTATCGTCCTCTTTCACTTTCTCTGTGTATCGTAAGCTTCGCCTTATTTCTCTTTGGTTTTTGCGAATTGTACGATCAACCTCACTATTAAACAGTAACGGTCCTAATAGGTTTCTTCTGGTCATAAACTAGAAAAACCTGTCAGAAGAAAATAAATGAAGAATTATAAAAAAATTAATAAAAATTTAAATCAAAATAAAAGTAAAATGGCTAAAGTAATAAAAATCGAGTGTTCCTAATATCCTAGTTCCCAGGCAACGGCGCCAAAAATATGATACGTGATATTCGTGACAGGTTTTAAAGATTTATGAATGAATCGTTCTTGAGACTAACTTATTATCACGATTAATGCAAGTGTACCTATCGAACAATAGTATAGTTCAGCAAGACCAGATTGTCAAACCCAAAGGAACCATGAGTACTAGTATTTACTTCCTTTTTATTATCTAGCCTAAAAATTAAGAGGTTTGGTTATCTAAACTAATTACTAAACTAAGAATGCACAGAAAGAAAATTTGGGAAAATACTTTTGGGAAAATTCAATGTGATTAAGATAATAACTAAGGAAAAATCCACCTAGACTTCACTTGTTATTTGACTCTGAATCAGACGATTTATTCATTTGACTTGATCCATAGAAATCCCTAAGTTATATTATTATCTCTCTCGAGACTAATAACATCTAACCCTAGGTTGAATAATTGAAATCTCTTTCTAATTAACACCGTAGAATTGCATTAACTTGATCTGTGGATTCCCTTATTAGGTTTCACCCCAATCCGGCAATATCTTATCACCCTATCTCTAGGCGTGCAATCAACTCCGCTTAATTATGATAAATTTACTCTTAGACAGGATCTATTCCTCCTCTGAATAAGAGCTTAACTTTAATCAATATCCTAGAATATCAAAACAAGAATTAAGAACACATAATTAAGAACAAGTCAAATATTTATCATACAATTTAGATAATAATAACAAGATCCATCTTTCATTTCATTCCCCTTAGGTATTTAGGGGGTTTAGTTCATACTTATGAAAGAAAACATCTCAAAAGCATAAAGATAACAAAACATAAGAAAACCCAAAACTCTTGAAGGAACTCGAAGGGAGATCTTGGTTTGTAAAATGGTTGGAAAATAGAGATGAAAGAAGATGAAAAAAAGCAGAATATGAGAGGAATGAGAGGGATAGGGACGAAAATGGGTGTGTATAGCTTGGTCAGCTATGACCATGTTTAATGAATCACATTAATTAGGCCATATGGGATTTTTGGCAAGGGAGGGAGACATGGAGTGTAAAGAGGATCATGCGGTCCCAACTTAAGTTATGTTTGACTCTTAATGGAGGAAAGGAATCAACTTATATAAGGCAAAAAGGGGGTGGATGATAAACACTTATGTCACATGGAAAAATTTTAAAAAAATTAAAAAAGATAATGTGAACATTAGGACTTGAACCTTAGACTTCTAGGATAGCTACAAAGTCTCTAAACCACTAGACCACACATTCTCTTATTCTCATTCTTGCACACAAATTAATAAAAAATATATATGGGATTTTAAAACTCTACCCTCCTTATAAAAGTTTCATCCTCGAAATTTACTTGATGAAAATAGGTGAGGGTATTGTTGTAGCATCGCATCTGTCGACTTTCATGTAGCCTTACTGGAACTATGATTCCTCTACAAAATTTTTAATAGTGAAACTTGCTTCCTTCTTAATACTTTGACATCTCGATCAATAATTTGCACTGTTTCTTCATCAAAAGTAAAGTCATGACGAACCTTTATCTCCTCAACTAGGATCACATGAGAAGGGTCGTATCGATAATGTTGCAACATAGATACATGGAAAACATCATGAATGCGATCCAACTCTAGAGTTAATTCTAGTTGATATGCCACTGGTCTCACTCTCTTAATGATACGGTAGGGTCCAATGAACCTCGGACATAACTTTCCCTTGCAGCAAAGTCTCAACACTTTCTTCCAAGGTGAAACCTTAAGGAAGACTTGGTCGCCTATACTGAACTCAATATCCCTCTTTTTCAAGTCAGAATAAGACTTCTGTCGATCTGATGTGGCTTTCAACCGATCCTGAAAAACCTTCACATTGTTCTCAGTCTCTTATACTAAATTCGGTCCTAACACTTTTTTTCCCACAAATTTGTCTAGCACAGGTGTCCTACACTTGCATCCATAAAGTGCCTTATACGGAGCCATCTGAACGCTTGACTGAAAACTGTTATTATATGAAAACTATACAAGAGGTAGATGTTCCTCCCAATTACCTTGGGAATCAATCACACAACCTCACAACATGTCCTCGACAATTTGGATAACCCTCTCAGACTATCCATTAGATTGTGGATGGTACGGTGTACTAAAATTCAATCTCATACCAAGTGCCTCATGTAGATTCTTCCAAAAATGTGACGTGAAATGAAGATCTCAATCAGAGAAGTCTCACAATTTCAACGATGTACAATCTAGCCAATCTCGGAAAGGACTAATCGGTGCACACTGGCAGAAAATGGGCTGACTTAGTCTACTAATTAACTATCACCCATATGGAGTCTTTCTTAGATGATATCAACGATAGCCCACTAACAAAATCCATCGTTATATGCTCCTATTTCCATTGAGGAACTTGAATAGGTTGAAGCAAACTAGAACAAAATTGGTGCTCAGCCTTGAGCTGTTGGCATGTCAAGCATCTTGCCACAAAATCCATCATATCACATTTCATTCCTAGCCACCAATACTATTCACGAAGATCTCGATACATTTTACTACCTCCAGGATGTATGGCATAAAGGCTGCTATGCGCTTCCTGAAGTATGGACGGCCTCAATTCAGAATCAGAAGGTACACAAAATCTCCCACATTAGTACAAAACTCCTTAAGAATTAAAGGCAAAATCTGATTTCTTAGCCTCCTTAACGAGTTTCACATGAGGCTTTAAAGACGAATTTAAAGTCAGTTCTAGCTTAATCTCCTCAACCAAGGTTGGCCACACTTGTAGCTTCGCAAGTAAGTCACCATTATCAAATAAACTCAGTCTAGCTAACATTGCCCTCAACTCAAACATGGAGTTCCTACTGAATTCATTTGCCACCATATTAGCCTTACTCAAATGGTATTCGATAGTACAATAATAGTCTTCCAAAAGTTCAATCCAACTCCTTTGTATCAAGTTCAACTCCTTCTGGGTGAGGAGATACTTAAGACTCTTATGATCTGTGTAGATGGTGCACTTTTCCCTATAAAGATAGTGCCTCCAAATCTTAAGAGAGAAAATTACCGCTGCCAACTTAAGATCATGTGCCAAATAATAGCACTTATGTAGCCTGACTTGCCTCAAAGCATAGTCCACAATTTTCCCGTCTTGCATCAACACACAACCAAGACTGGAGTGAGAAACATCACTATAGACCACATAATTGTTCCCAGACTCAATGTTGGATCAACACGGGTGCTTGAGTTAGAACAACCTTAAGCTTCTCGAAACTAGCCTGTTGCTCATCAGTCAACTTAAATAGTGTACTCTTTCTCAATAACTTTATCATCGGAGCCACAATCAATGAGGATCCCTCCACAAACATCTTATAAAAGGCAGCAAGTCTGAGAAAACTCCAAATCTCACTAACATTCTTGGGTTGCTTCCAATCTAGGATAACATCAATTTTCTTCAGATCCAAGTTTGATAGATGTGTGATGAGATGTGGGTTATATGCTAAAGGTATGTGTTTGATGAGGCTTGTGATTGTTTGTGATAATGAGTGGGATGGATTGCATGTATGCTTAATGGATGAAATATTATTAGTGTGTATGGCAAGAAAAGTGGTACAATTGTATAACTTGGAAGTAGGATAGCAAAGATAATTATCCATGAAATTGGTGTGGAATACCTTGGGTAAACCTACTAACTTGAATATGTTATACGCTGACTATTAAAAACATAAAATGTCTATGCTTTATATAATGGAAGTGCTATGTTTTATGTTATGAAGTGGGTTGAAGTGTTTGAGTGCTTAAGGATGGCAAGTGGCTTGGAAAGTGGCATAGAAGTTGTCCACATGGGTAGATACACGGGCATGAGTCTAGGCCATGTGTCACCATGGGCTTGTGATCCAGTCGTGTGCCCCTTGCACCCTAATTAATGCAAAACAGAATGCCTGGTAGTAAACACACGGGTAGAGACACAGTCGTGTGTCTCAACCGTGTTGAGGATACGACCTTAGGGCATGGGCATGTGCCCAAGCCGTGTGAAGTCTGCACTTAAT
This sequence comes from Gossypium arboreum, assembly GCF_025698485.1. Lineage (NCBI taxonomy): Eukaryota > Viridiplantae > Streptophyta > Magnoliopsida > Malvales > Malvaceae > Gossypium > Gossypium arboreum. The sequence continues at coordinate 78,534,415 of NC_069082.1, read as the reverse complement.
TTTGAGAATTTAATTCACCACATGACCTAAGCACACATCCATGTGCTGTGGCCATGTGACCTCATTTTGCGGATGACGTCATAGTCAAAGAGTTGCACAGGCTGACGACACGGGCGTGTGTGACCACACGGCCTACCCACGTGTGACTCTTCAAAACAAGAAAATTTTCTAAGTGTCAAAAAGGTTCTGAAATTTCTTGGTTTAGTCCCAAACCACTTCAGATGTATGTTTTGGGCCTCATAAGCCTTTATAAGGGACAATTTACATGTACTTGAAAAGTTTTAAATTTGGATAAAAGTTTATGGTCCAATTTGTATGAATGTTTATGTTTAAGTCCAGTAATGCCTCGAAACATGTCTTGGCGTCGAATACAGGTAAGGGATGTTACAATTAATTGGGAATTTTCCAAGAAGAGTTTCGTAAGAAGTACATAAGTCAGAGGTTTATCGATCAAAAGAAAAAGGAATTTCTTGTGTTAAAACAGTGCCGAATGTCTGTAATGAAATATGAGCGTGAGTTTGTGAGACTTAGCAAGTACGCTCGAACGTGTGTATCAACTAAGGCCATCATGTGTAAGAGGTTTGAGGATGGATTAAACAAAGACATTCGATTGTTGGTGGGTGTCCTTGAACTGAGAGAATTTTTTGTGCTCGTAGAGAGAGCTTGTAAGGTCGAGGAATTTGCTAAAGAGAAGAGAAAAGTTGAGTTAGAGTCTCGAGGTTTGAAGAAAAGACAGTTGGGTAAATCATTTCAATCCTCAACTAAGAAACTAAGAAAGTTTAATACTCGGTCGAATATTTCAGTTGGGTTTTCGAAAAAGAATTGTGGGAAACAATATTTGGGTTATAAGGCTCAGACTACTTCGATAGCGAGTGCGGGTAACGCTCGACCTAATAGACCTGGGTGTCAACATTATGGTAGATGTCACCCCGGTGAATGATGAATGAATAGCCGGGCATGTTTCAAGTTTGGTTCACATGATCGTTTTATCAAGGATTGTCCTGAGACAGTTGAAAAGGAAAAATTTCAGAGTTCAACATCAGGCAATGCTACTTCTAGAGGGAGACCACAGAGAAATCTGGGAAATGAAACAAGTAGTAAGAGTTCACCTAGGGATCCAGCTATGAGACTCGAGGGTAGGGCACCTGCGAGTACTTATGCCATTCGCGCTTGCGAAGAGGCTTCATCTCCTGATATGATTACGGGTACTTTTTCTCTCTATGCTACTCATGTTGTTGCTTTGATTGATCTGAGATCTACCCATTTGTATGTTTGTGTGAAATTGGTGTCTAGCATGAATATGCCTATTGAGTCTATAGAATTTATGATAAAAGTGTCAAGCCCTCCAGGCAAGCATGTGTTAGTTGACAAATTATGTAAGAATTGCCCTTTGATGATTAGATGTCATTACTTCTCGGCTAATCTTATGCTTTTGCCGTTTGATGAATTTGATATAATACTTGGTATGGATTGGTTGACCATGCATGATGTAGTAGTAAATTGTGGAAGGAAAATCATTGAATTAAAATATGAAAGTGGTGATATTATTTGGGTTGGACCAGATGGATAGGATAGCTTGCCTGTAGTGATTTCTACTATGACTGCTCAAAAATGTGTAAGAAAGGGTTATGAAGCTTATCTCACCTTTTTACTAAATACAAAGGAGTCTGAGTTGAAAATTGAATCAATTTCAGTAGTATGTGAGTATCCGAATGTGTTTCCTGAAGAGTTGCCCGAATTGCCTCCGATTAAGGAAGTTGAGTTTAGTATTGAGTTAATTCCTGGTACTACACCTATTTCTATTGTTCTGTATAGGATGGCTCCGACGGAATTAAAGGAGTTGAAAGTTTAGTTACAAGAATTAACGGATAAAGGTTTTACGAGACCTAGTCATTCTCTGTGGGGCGCACCGATGCTATTTGTGAAAAAGAAAGATGGTTCAATAAGATTGCGCATTGACTACCGACAACTCAATAAAGTAACCCTAAAGAACAAGTACCCCTTGCCAAGAGTCAATGACTTATTTGACCAACTAAAGGGAGCCACAGTATTTTCCAAGATTGGCTTGAGGTCTGATTACTACCAGTTGAGAGTTAAGGAGCCTGATGTGTCGAAAACTATATTTTGGATGAGGTATGGTCACTATGAATTTTTGGTTATGCCTTTTGGTTTAACGAATGCTCCTATTGTATTTATGGATTTAATAAACCATATCTTTCGACCATACTTGGATAAATTTGTGGTTGTTTTTATTGATGACATTTTGATTTATTCTTGTGATGAATCCGAGCATGCCTAGCACTTGAAAATTGTTTTGCCAACCTTAAGAGACAAGAAATTGTATGCTAAGTTTAGAAAAAGTGAGTTTTCACTTCGAGAAGTCAGATTCTTGGGGCACATTGTTTCAGGTGATGGCATTCAAGTAGATCCACGTAAGATTTCGGCTATTGTTGAATGAAAACCGCCGAAGAATGTGTCAGAGGTTAAAAGCTTCCTAGGCTTAGCAGGTTATTATAGACGGTTTGTTAAAGAATTTTCTAGGCTTGCTACTCCGATGACGAGATTGTTACAAAAAGATTTCAAGTTCGAATGGACGAAAAAATGCCAATAGAGTTTTGAGAAACTAAAAGCATTGTTGACTGAGGCTCCAATATTAGTGCAATCTGAACTGGGAAAATAATTTGTGCTTTATAGTGATATGTCTTTGAATGGATTGGGTTGTGTACTTATGTAAGAAGGTAAGGTGATAGCTTATGCCTCAAGGCAGCTGAAACCGCATGAGAAGAATTATCCGACCCATGATTTGGAGCTAACCGCCATTATATTTGCGTTGAAGATTTGGAGACACCATTTGTGTGGTGAGAAATGTTGAGCATTCACTGACCATAAAAGTCTAAAGTACTTGATGACTCAAAAAGATTTGAACCTACGGTAAAGGAGATGGTTGGAGTTGTTAAAAGATTATGATTAAGTGATTAATTATCACCTGAGAAAGGCAAACGTGGTTGCCGATTCTTTAAGTAGGAAGTCGTTATTTGCTTTGAGAGCTATGAACACTCAGTTGGACTTATCAGATGATGGTTCAATTCTAGTTGAGTTAAGAGCTAGACCAATGTTTCTTCAAGAGATATATGAAGCTCAAAATAATAACAGTGATTTGAAAGAAAAAAGAGTCCAATGTGAATCAGGTATGGAATCAGATTTTTGAATTAGTTCTGATGGTTGCTTGATGTTCCGAGATAGGATTTGTATTCCTAAGAATACCGAGTTGATTTAGAAGATTTTGCATGAGGCTCATAGTGGTCATTTGGCTACGCATATTTGTTTAAGTGGACGACTTTGATAAATCGATTAATCGTAGTGTTGAGATATTTTGAAAACAAGTATCGTTTTGCAAACACGTCCTAAGTCTAGCCCATTTGAATAATTATCAACCAGGTTTAAAGTTATTAAAAATAAACTAATCCCAAAAAGAAATAAAAGAAAAGTTAAAATGGCCTTATTACAACCCAAAAATAAATAATAATTAAAAGAAATTAAATGAAAACCAACACTTATTTAAAAGCCCAAAGACGATCCCCATGGCTACTCTGAATCCCCTCCGGCCCAAGTCCCCACATCAAGGCTCACCTGCAAGGTTAAGGAAAGGGGGTGAGTTTGGAAACTCAGTGTACAACAAGCCCCTTTCAGAGCCCAAAACAATAATAGCCTGTTGGGTCTAAGCCCAAATCCAATCTCAAACATGTACTGGGCCATAGCCCTTTTCATATTTCATATTTCATAACACTGGGCCAAAGCCTTTTCAAATTTCATATTATTGGGCCGAAGCCTTTACTGTAAACGATATGGCCCATAGGCCCATTTCAATATCACATATAATGTCAATGAAAGAATGCAAACCCATCTGGGGAGACTACTCAACCCACCATCCGCTACTCTCCACCCGTACCAACCAACACACCATGTGGGGATTAACTCGACCCACCCCACCATAACTCTCCACTGGCAGCTTAGCTGCTTTATCATATAACTGGAGGCCTAGCCTCTTTTAATAATTGGGGTAAAATCCCTTTTTATAACTGGGGCATAAGCCCTTTAATAACTGGGGTGTAAGCCCTTTTGATAACTGGGGCATAAGCCCTTTTGATAACTGGGGCATAAGCCCTTTAATAACTGGGGCATAAGCCCTTTTTCACTTCATCCATTCATATAAAAACCCAACCCAATGCATTTATTAATACATCATGTGCATATCATACATATCATGTGCATATCATACATGTCATGTGCATATCAGACATACCATGTTTATCAAAATCCCATGTATTAAAATCATACATAAACCCTAGGGGTATAATGGTCATTTGTACCTAGGGGTAAAACGGTCATTTTCATGTTATAAGGGTAATCTTATAATTTTACCAAAAATTAGGGTTTCCATGTTCATTAACGATTACTAACAATTCATGGGTGCAAACAATGATTCTGGCCCATTTTTAGCGAAATCAATTTATTGGGCCTAAAACCCCTAATGGGCCCTACTTAGCCAATTTCGTCATCTAGACCCATTTAGCCTATATCCAAAACAGTATTAACAGTCTTAACATGCAATTTAACAGATTTTCGTTTTCTACCAATTTTTCCCAAATGGGCCCGAAAGCCTATTGGGCCCTATTTCATCCCCTCAAGGCCCAACTTACCGTGAACGCCAAAAACACGTCCTTACCGTTTCCATTGTTCCCGATCATCACCTCATCGATTCTAACTAACTAGTGAGCCTTCGCTTGCTCACAAGTCCTCGAAATGCCAGAATTTCGACATTTCGGCTTTTCGGCATTTATCGCTTTAAGCTATGAAAAAGGGTTCGTTACACACCTGATTTGCGATATTCCTTGACAAGATCTCCTATGCGATTTCTCCTATAATCAACCACTTATAGATTAGACCATGTTAATATTAAACCAAATCAAAAACTACCTATTTTCATCACTTACACATTCGGACACCATCCACAATGGCCCTTGGGTTCATACCTTTGCCGAAGTTGATGACTAGATTTAGTCACTCCGATGATCCAAGCTTTTCACACACTCCTTGATCGATAGCCTTTAATCCTCACTAGCACCAACAAACCAAATAACACCAAAAACCCTTTTAGCCTTAGTCGACAGAGGGGTTTTCAGCTTTTCTTAAACCACAAGACACAAATGGAAAGAAGGTTCGAATACTTACTAAGAGATCTACTCGTTGAAGAACGTTCCAAATACCTTCCTACCCCATATCCGTTGTGAATCCAACTTAAACGTGCGTAGAAAATAGATCTAAATATTAATTCCCGAATCACTAAAATATGAAGCTTTCGGCTTTTCAACAAATATTAATCTCAGCTATTACGAGGGTTAGTACACACCTGTTACGGGTTGATGTTAAAACGTTTCCATAATCAATCACCTACGATAACCACCACCTGTCACGCAAACTTAACTAATCCAATATCAATATATGTAAATCCTAAGCACATCAGTCATACGGAACATAAGGGCATATTCATCATTTTGCCATATAGGGGTATTACAGTCACTTTACCCTACAGGGGCTTTACGGTCTTTTTACCTATTAGGGGTATTTTAGTCATTTCATCCTACAAGGGTGCTTTGGTAAATCTACAAACCAAGGGTATTTTAGCAATTTTGTAAACCAATGGTATTTCTATAATTTTTAGAAAGTCAAGGGTATTTTTGTAACTTTGTAAATCAGGGGTATTTTGGTAATTTTACAAATTGAGGGTATTTCGGTAATTTCACAAACCAAGGGTATTTTGGTAATTTTACAAACTAGGGTTATTTGGTAATTTTACAAACCAAGGGTATTTTAGTAATTTTGTAAATCGAGGGTAAAATAGTAATTTTGTAAATCAAGGGTAAAATAGTAATTATGTAAATCGGGGTTAAAACGGTAATTATGTAAATCAGGGGTAAAATGGTAATTCTGTAAATCGGGGGTACTTTGGTAATTTTACAAGTCGAAGGTATTTCAGTAATTTTACAAATCGAGGGTATTTCAGATTTTTACAAACTAAGCGTATTTGGTAATTTTAGTAAACTAAAGTATTCTAAACAGGGATAACAATACGAATGGGCCTAAAGCCTATTCTCGGCCCAAATGGGCCCACATGCTCGTGTGGCCCTTTTAGCCCAAATCTAGTGTGACAGCCCAAAATTGACCCTAGTCGGAAGGTGGTCTCGGGACCACAAAACCGAGGCATAAAAATAATTAAAAATTTATTTTGATGCCTATAATATGTGTGTGCTCATGTATGACATTTTATGATGATTGATTTAGTGTTATAAGGGTGAATTCCACAAGAAAGGACTTAGTAATGAACTTTGAAAGTATGATAGGAAATGTGTGATGACTAATTAAAGCATGCATGCAAAATAATGGACTTGCATGTCAAATTCCCCTTTTATAGGTGGTGGCGGCCATGACAAGGAGGATGGGCTAAACATGTCATGAAACATGTTTTGTTGGTGCATTAGGGTGAAATAATAAACAAAGGTGTATGGGTGATAAAAAAATGAAAAAAAAATGTGTGTGAGTGTGGTAATCCCCCCCCATTGCCGTGAGTTGTAGAGATGGAAAGAAAAAAATTTTGTTCATCCTTTCTTTGAGCCAAAACTAAGGAAGAAGGAGGATTTTTGCTTCATGCTTGGTTTGGAAGAGATCTAGAAGGAGATTTGGCTAAGTTTGCATCAAGATTAAGGTATGTATGAGGTTGTGTTAGGAGTTTCATGCATGTTTTGGTTGCTAACTTGATGTGCATGTTAGCCATGGCTCAAATCTTTGTTAAGCCATGGAAATGGTATTTGGCCAAAGTTGTTATGGTGATAAAGCCATTGCATGCTAAGTGTGAAGCTTGATGATGATGCATGCAATGATGGATTGTCTACTCATGAGTAAGATTTTGAGCTTTCTTTTTGTTTTATCATGATTGAAGTTGAAAAGAAGCATGATTGTCATATTCGGCCATGATGCATTCTTGAGCATGATTCATGCTTCTTGCATGTTAGTTAAAAATTTGTGTTTTGGATGGCTATGGACACCTTGAAATTGCCATGCTCATATATGCATATATATGATTGCACATTATGTTTTGGTTATGAACTAAGTGATGAATATATTGGTTTAAAGAAGAAGATGTGGAAGAATGCTTGTGAAATTGCAAGCACAATTCGGCCTAGCACACATATGAGTGCTTGATGCTATATTGTAAGTTTTGAGCTACAATATGCAAAGCATTAACTAGTAAAATGCATGCTGTTTTTGTGTGGTATTAAGTGCATAATTGGCCTCAACATGGACAAGTATATTCGGCCTTGGGTAGCCTATTGAAGGCCTTAGCTTTTCCTTGATGCTCGAATAAATTGTATTGAATTGCTTGATGTAGTATAAAATGTGCATGACCATTGTGTATTCAAGCTAAAGGGTGGCCATATGACCATTTAAATTCCTTGTCATATTCGGCCATAAGCTAGCACAATGAGGTTTTGATAAATTGAATTTGTTTGAATTAGCTCAAGAGCTAAGAGGGCCACAATTGGACAAGGGGAAGGAAAAAGTAATCGAATAGCCGTAAAAGCCGTTCGACAACATCCGAGGTAAGTCCTCAAGAAGTGACCTTACTTGAATTATGTGGAATGAAATATGGATGTATTGATTATTGATTTATGTGTGTATGAGTATTGAATGATACCGGGCTAAGTCCGAAGGCGATTATGTTAGTGATTATAATTGTGTTTGAGCCTTAGTAACGAAAATAAATATGTATGTCCAATGATTATTGATGTATGTGTGCATGAGAAATTGAATGATATCCGGGCTAAGCCCCGAAGACAATTATGCTGGAAATTATAACCGGGTTAAGACCCGAAGGCAATTGTGCTAGTGGCTACAACCGGGTTAAGACCCAAAGGCAATTGTGCTAGTGGCTACATCAGGGCTAAGACCCGAAGGCATTCGTGCGAGTCATTCTATCCGGGCTAAGACCCGAAGGCATTTGTGCAAATCGTGATATCCGGGTTAAGTCCGTGAGGCCTTGGTGCGGGTTACCATAACCGGGCTATGTCCCAAGGCGATTGATCGAGTAGCGACATCCGGTTAAACTCGAAGGTATGTGATTTGAAAATTATAAGCTTGCTGGAAAATTTCAGCTAATGCACTTGTGAAATTTCCCAATGACAAGGTAAGTGCGGTGTGTGCTTTATGCGCTAGGAGTAAGAGCGTGTGAATATCCGCTCCTATGATGGAACGAGTTATCGGCCTTAATGAAGCCGTTATTTGTGTATGAACATAAGAGTTGGGATGGTGAAGTAAGTATGATTATGTGAATGTGCATTAATGAAATGATGCATTTAACTATGTGAATGTATTGCTGTAATTAGAGTTGATTATATTCCTTGAGACTTACTAAGCATAAAATGCTTACTCATTGCTTTGGCTCTCGGTTTTCTAGATTTCGCTCAAGCAATCGGATTTGGGATCGTTGAAGTCGAAGTCATCCACACTATCAAGCCTCCATTTTGGTATAAATTTTGGTTGAACTTGAGATGGCATGTATAGGACTACCCTTGTTTGTTAAATATGTTGTGATGTAAGTATATACGGCCATGCGAAAATGGCTCGAAAAGGAAGCATGAACTTAGAGTAATTGTGGGTTGTATGTATATATTTGGTGTCATGATGTGGCTATGGCTTGGAAATGGGAATGTTGGTCATATGATCAGCCATTGGCATGGTTAAAATGATCATATATGAACCTATGTATGGCAAGACTAGTTGAATCATGGAGACTACCAAAGAGGTAAGTCCTACCTTAAAAACAGATGCTGCCAGCTGCAGTGGCGTGAATGTGAAAAATCACCAAAATTCATAGGAATGGAATTAAATAGTGAATAAGCTATGTAAATGAACCTTGATGAGTCTATTTTCATATGGACGAAACGAAATGGTCATAGGAGTTACAGGTTAAGAGATATTAAAGCTATTGTGAGACAGGGCCAGAATGGTTTCTGGGTTCCCTGTCGCAACTTTAAAAATTCACTATAAATTATCCAAAAAGAATTAGGAGACATACCTTATATGTACAGATTCCATTTTGAGTCTACTTTCATTAGAAATAAACTACACCAGCATTAAATCCCTGTACAGAGAGATATTCAAGTTATACCACGCAAAGGTCAGAGCAGTCGATCCCTGTAACATGGGTAACTTTAACTAATAAACTGTACCAATTGGCCTGACCAAAAATCCTAGAAATAAATCCATGGATGGATATATGAGTCTAAATTCAGGGAAAATTTACGAAACCAGTTTCCGAGTTTTGAAACTCGAGATATGATTTTTAAGGCGACAGTGACGCAGTTTTCCAGCCTGACTGGAAATGTCAAATTGGTGGGCAAAAACATGTGAACTTGGCTTGTTAACCCCTCGGGTCCGACACCGGCAATGGTCTCGGGTTTGGGGTGTTACAATTTTATTGGTATCAGAGCCACGGTTTAGTCGATTCTAGGACTACCGTGATGTGTTTGGGGTCTAGCTATACATGCCATTAAATGATGAATCGATAGTGTGGTGATTTCTGACAATTTGACTTTGAGTTTGTTTATAGCAATGGATCCCGATCCCAACCGAGCAATAGCTGATGATGTGGAGAGTGTGGCGCTGCTCCGCACAAGGGACAGCGCGCGGACTCTCAACCTATGGCCAACAATCCGAATGATGAGGCTAGGCAAGCCTTTTATAGTGTGATGAGCGAATGGTTTAATCAATACATTCGAACTAACACTACTGTCCCACAACCTCCATTCCCGACAAATGCAACCCCGCACCTACAATACCTCCGAATCGACCAAATAAGGTCAAGTAAGCCCCGATCGATAGGATTGAAAACATGGGGCCACTGAATTTAAAGCTACGGATGATGATGATGCCGAACGAGCTGAATTTTGGTTGGACAACACTATCCGGTGCTCGATGAGCTATCTTGTACACCGATGAGTGCTTAAAGTGTACCATCTCCTTGCTACGTGATTCCACCTACTATTGGTGGAGTACTCGACTTCGTGGTACCTAGAGAGCAAGTGACTTGGGAATTCTTTCAAACCAAGTTCGAAAAAAAAAAAAAAGTATATCGATCGAGATTCATCGACCAAAAGTGAAGGGAATTTCTTGATCTTAAGCAAGGTTCTATGTCGGTTACCGACTATGAACGAAAATTTGTGAGGCTTAGCCGATACACGCGAGAATGCATTTCGTCCAAGCTATTATGTGTAAGCGCCGAGGATGGGCTGAATGATGATATAAGGATGTTCGTTGGCATTCTCAAAATACGAGAGATCGTAGTACTTGTTGAGCGAGCTTGTAAAGTCGAAGAGCTTAGAAAGGAGAAACAAAAAGCTGATGTGGGGCTGGAGAATTCGAAAGAGGTCCTCGGAAAGTCTCTTCAATAGGCACCAAGAGATTTGAGATGATGTGAACCGGTCTAGAGGCGCTTTGGGCTTTTCTAGGCGAGGACGCGATCGACCCCTGTGACCACACGAGTCACTTCGATCGCCAATGGTGGAAATGATCGCCGAGAGAGGCGGAGTGTCCACATTGTGGCAAATGGCATTCGGGAGCTGTTGGTTTCGTGGTCGCTCTGCTATAAGTGTGGATCGGCCGACCACTTTATGAAGGATTGCCCGAGGATGCATGAACAAAATGTAAGTCGAGTGCAAACCGGTGCTACCATCGCTCGAGGTAGGCCACCTAGAAATATGGGCAATGTCGGTGGCGGTCGAGAGGATCTAGAGATGCTACCATCGATCTCGAGGCTCGTGCTCTGCTAGGACTTATGCCATACGCCGCACGCGAGGATCTGCCTCTCCGGATGTTATTACCGGTACTTTCACTCTTTTCAATACAAATGTAATTGCTTTGATTGACCTGGTTCTACTCATTCATATATATGTGAAACCTTAGCATCCGAGAGGACTTTGCCCATTGAGTCTCTTGAGTTTGTAATTCGGGTGTCAAACCCTTGGGTCATTACGTGCTTGTCAACAAAGTGTGCAAGAAAAGTCCCCTAGTGTTCCGAGGTTCTTGTTTTCCGGCGGACTTGATGCTTTTGCCGTTCGATGAGTTCGATGTTATTCTTGGTTTGGATTGGTTGACCATGCACGATGCGGTTGTAAATTGCAAGAGCAAGACCATCGATTTGAGGTCTTGCGAATAATGAAATAATTCGGGTTGAGTCTACGGACTTAAAGGGTTGCCACCGTAATATCAGCAATGTTGGCCCGAAAATATGTAAGAAAAGAGTGCGGCGTACCTTGCATCGTGCTTTCGATGACAAGGAATCGAAAAGAAACCCGAATCTGTGCCGTGGTTTGTGAATACCGGATGTTTTCCACGAAGAATTGCCGGGTTTACCACTGTTCGGAAATAGAATTTGGCATCGAATTGGTACCGGTACCACTCCAATTTCGATAGCTCCGTATCGTATGGCACCAACGGAATTAAAGGAGTTGGAAGCTCGATTGCAAGAATTGGTGGATAGAGGTTTTGCTCGCTTGAGTTTTTCGCCTTGGGTGCGCCGGTGTTGTTCGTGAAAAGAAGGATGGAACCATGCGGTGTGCATCGATTATCGTCGACAATAAGCGATAATAAAGAACAAATATCCGTTGCCACGTATCGATGACTTGTTCGATCAACTAAAGGGAGCCTCGGTGTTCTCGAAAATAGATTTGAGATCGGGCTATTATCAATTGCGAATCCGAGATTGGACGTACCCAAGAGCGCCTTGAGCGAGATATGGTCACTATGAGTTCCTAGTGATGCCGCTTGGGCCCACTAATGCCCTGCGGTATTTATGGATTTAATGAATCGGATCTTTAGACCATATTTGGATCGATTAAGTAGTCGTGTTCATTGATGACATCTTGGTCTATTCAAGAAATGAGACCGAACATCTTTGAACACTGCGGTTAGTCTTTGCAAATTTTACGGGATAAGCAATTATATGCTAAGTTCAACAAGTGTGAGTTTTGGTTAAGAGAGGTTAGCTTCTTTGGTCATGTGGTATCTGCATCGGTATTCGAGTCGACCGAATAAAATTTCAGCCATACTTAATTGGAAGCCTCAGAAATATTCTTGAGGTTCGAGAGCTTTTTGGGCTTGCTTAGGTTATTACCGACGATTTGTAAAGGCTTCTCAACGATAGCCACGCCGATGACGGCTACTCCAAAAGGACGTTAAGTTCGAATGGACGGAGAAATGCCAAAAAAGTTTCGATCAACTAAAACTTATTTGGTGAAGCCCCAATTCTAGTGCAACCCGAGTCCGGCAAGGAGTTTGTCATCTATAGCGACGCCTCTCTACTTGGGTTAGGTTGCGTATTAATGCAAAAGGTCGAGTTGTGGCCTGTCGTCGAGGCAATTAAAGCCACATGAGAAAAATTATCCGACTCATGATCTCGAATTGGCCGCCATCGTATTCGCCTTAAAGATTTGGCGACATTGCTTATTTGGTGAAAGGTGCCATGTATACTCGGATCACAAAAGTCTCAAATATTTGATGACCCAAAGAGACTTAAATCTGCGACAAAGACGTTGGCTTGAGCTGTTAAAGGATTATGAGTGATCATTGACTATCACGGGAAAGGCGAATGTGGTTGCCGATGCCTTGAGTCGTAAATCGTTATTCACTTTCTGAGCGATGAATGTGCACTTGTCCGTCCGATCCGACGGTGTGTTAGTGGCTGAATTGAAAGCCAAACCATTATTGACACACCAAATTCGAGAAGCTCGAGAAAGTCGACGACGAGTTGGTTGCAAAAGCGGCTGCGTGTGTTCGAACAAGGACTCGAGTTTCAAATCGGCGATGACGATTGTTCAAGGTTCAAAAGTAAATGTGTGTCCCAAAGAATTGAACTCATTTCGATAATTCAGAATGAAGCCCATTGTAGCCAAATGGCAATCCACCCGGGAGTCGAAGATGTACAATGATTTGAAACGTCGGTTTTGGTGGCATGGTATGAAGCGAGACATCTCGACTTTGTTTGAGATGTTTAATATGTCAACACGTGAAAGCGGAACATCAGTGCCTTGAGATTACTTGACCAATCACGATACCCGAGTGGAAATGGGATCGAGTCACAATGGACTTTGTATCCGGACCGCCATTGTCGACAAGTAAGAAGGATGCGGTTTGGGTCGTGGTAGATCGATTGACTAAGTCGGCCCACTTTGTCCCGTCGTCACGGATTTTTCAATTGACAAATTAGCTGAATTATACGTTTCTCGGTTGTGAGATTACACGGGTGCCTATTTCCATCGTGTCGGATAGAGATCCGAGATTTACCTCGCGATTTTGGAAAAAGTTGCAAGAAGCTTTGGGTACCAAGTTGCATTTCAGACCGCCTTTCACCCCCAAACCGATGGTCAATCCGGCGGATAATTGAGATACTTGAGGATATGTTAAGATGTTGCGTCCTCAAGTTTAGTGGTTCATGGGAGCGGTATTTGCCGTTGATTGAATTCGCACAACAACGACTTTCAATCAAGTATTAAGATGGCACCCTACGAGGCTTTGTGCAGGCGTAAATGCCGTACACCATTGTTTTGGGTGAGCTTGGTGAAAGCAAGATTTTGGGTGGATTTGATTAGGGATCTTTGAGCAGAAAGTGAAAGTAATCCGTGAAAATCTGAAGATAGCCTCCGATCGTTAGAAGTCGTGCAGCGGACTGAAGCGTAAGGATATCAAGTATCGTGGGTGATAAAGTGTTTCTCAAGGTATCGCCTTGGAAAAAGATACTCGATTCGGTAGTAAGGGCAAGTTGAGCCCGAGGTTCGTTGGGCCATATGAGATATCCGAAGCGAGTCGATCCGGTGGCATATCGTTTGATTTTGCCCTTGAACTCGAAAAGGTTCACGATGTCTTTCACGTTTCGATGCTTTGGCGCTATAGATCCGATCCATCGCACGTGATTAGTCCATCGAAATTGAAATTCAAGCTAATATGAGTTATGAGGAAGAACCGATTCAGTATCCTATCACGAAGTGAAAGAGTTGTGAAACAAGCGGGTTCCGCTAGTAAAAGTGTTATGGCTCAAGCACGGGATAGAAGAAGCTACTTGGGAGACCGAGAACTCTATGAAAGAGCGATATCCAAACCTATTTACGGTAAGATTTTCAGGGACGAAAATTTCTTAAGTGGGGAGAGTTGTGACACCCAAAATTGACCCTAGTCGGAAGGTGGTCTCGGGACCACAAAACCGAGGCATAAAAATAATTAAAAATTTATTTTGATGCCTATAATATGTGTGTGCTCATGTATGACATTTTATGATGATTGATTTAGTGTTATAAGGGTGAATTCCACAAGAAAGGACTTAGTAATGAACTTTGAAAGTATGATAGGAAATGTGTGATGACTAATTAAAGCATGCATGCAAAATAATGGACTTGCATGTCAAATTCCCGTTTATAGGTGGTGGCGGCCATGACAAGGGAGGATGGGCTAAACATGTCATGAAACATTTTTGTTGGTGCATTAGGGTGAAATAATAAACAAAGGTGTATGGGTGATAAAAAATGAAAAAAAAAATGTGTGTGAGTGTGGTAATCCCCCATTACCGTGAGTTGTAGAGATGGAAAGAAAAAATTTTGTTCATCCTTTCTTTGAGCCAAAACTAAGGAAGAAGGAGGATTTTTGCTTCATGCTTGGTTTGGAAGAGATCTAGAAGGAGATTTGGCTAAGTTTGCATCAAGATTAAGGTATGTATGAGGTTGTGTTAGGAGTTTCATGCATGTTTTGGTTGCTAACTTGATGTGCATGTTAGCCATGGCTCAAATCTTTGTTAAGCCATGGAAATGGTATTTGGCCAAAGTTGTTATGGTGATAAAGCCATTGCATGCTAAGTGTGAAGCTTGATGATGATGCATGCAATGATGGATTGTCTACTCATGAGTAAGATTTTGAGCTTTCTTTTTGTTTTATCATGATTGAAGTTGAAAAGAAGCATGATTGTCATATTCGGCCATGATGCATTCTTGAGCATGATTCATGCTTCTTGCATGTTAGTTAAAAATTTGTGTTTTGGATGGCTATGGACACCTTGAAATTGGCCATGCTCATATATGCATATATATGATTGCACATTATGTTTTGGTTATGAACTAAGTGATGAATATATTGGTTTAAAGAAGAAGATGTGGAAGAATGCTTGTGAAATTGCAAGCATAATTGACCTAACACACATATGAGTGCTTGATGCTATATTGTAAGTTTTGAGCTACAATATGCAAAGCATTAACTAGTAAAATGCATGCTGTTTTGTGTGGTATTAAGTGCATAATTGGCCTCAACATGGACAAGTATATTCGGCCTTGGGTAGCCTATTGAAGGCCTTAGCTTTTCCTTGATGCTCGAATAAATTGTATTGAATTGCTTGATGTAGTATAAAATGTGCATGACCATTGTGTATTCAAGCTAAAGGGTGGCCATATGACCATTTAAATTCCTTGTCATATTCGGCCATAAGCTAGCACAATGAGGTTTTGATAAATTGAATTTGTTTGAATTAGCTCAAGAGCTAAGAGGGCCACAATTGGACAAGGGGAAGGAAAAAGTAATCGAATAGCCGTAAAAGCCGTTCGACAACATCCGAGGTAAGTCCTCAAGAAGTGACCTTACTTGAATTATGTGGAATGAAATATGGATGTATTGATTATTGATTTATGTGTGTATGAGTATTGAATGATACCGGGCTAAGTCCGAAGGCGATTATGTTAGTGATTATAATTGTGTTTGAGCCTTAGTAACGAAAATAAATATGTATGTCCAATGATTATTGATGTATGTGTGCATGAGAAATTGAATGATATCGGGCTAAGCCCGAAGACAATTATGCTGGAAATTATAACGGGTTAAGACCAAGGCAATTGTGCTAGTGGCTACAACCGGTTAAGACCCAAAGGCAATTGTGCTAGTGGCTACATCAGGGCTAAGACCGAAGGCATTAAATGCGAGTCATTCTATCCGGGCTAAGACCGAAGGCATTTGTGCAAATCGTGATATCCGGGTTAAGTCCGTGAGGCCTTGGTGCGGGTTACCATAACCGGCTATGTCCCGAAGGCGATTGATCGAGTAGCGACATCCGGTTAAACTCGAAGGTATGTGATTTGAAAATTATAAGCTTGCTGGAAAATTTCAGCTAATGCACTTGTGAAATTTCCCAATGACAAGGTAAGTGCGGTGTGTGCTGCTGCGCTAGGAGTAGAGCGTGTGAATATCCGCTCCTATGATGGAACGAGTTATCGGCCTTAATGAAGCCGTTATTTGTGTATGAACATAAGAGTTGGGATGGTGAAGTAAGTATGATTATGTGAATGTGCATTAATGAAATGATGCATTTAACTATGTGAATGTATTGCTGTAATTAGAGTTGATTATATTCCTTGAGACTTACTAAGCATAAAATGCTTACTCATTGCTTTGGCTCTCGGTTTTCTAGATTTCGCTCAAGCAATCGGATTTGGGATCGTTGAAGTCAAGTCATCCACACTATCAAGCCTCCATTTTGGTATAAATTTTGGTTGAACTTGAGATGGCATGTATAGGACTACCCTTGTTTGTTAAATATGTTGTGATGTAAGTATATACGGCCATGCGAAAATGGCTCGAAAAGGAAGCATGAACTTAGACTAATTGTGGGTTGTATGTATATATTTGGTGTCATGATGTGGCTATGGCTTGGAAATGGGAATGTTGGTCATATGATCAGCCATTGGCATGGTTAAAATGATCATATATGAACCTATGTATGGCAAGACTAGTTGAATCATGGAGACTACCAAAGAGGTAAGTCCTACCTTAAAAACAGATGCTGCCAGCTGCAGTGGCGTGAATGTGAAAAATCACCAAAATTCATAGGAATGGAATTAAATAGTGAATAAGCTATGTAAATTAACCTTGATGAGTCTATTTTCATATGGAAGAAACGAAATGGTCATAGGAGTTACAGGTTAAGAGATATTAAAGCTATTGTGAGACAGGGCCAGAATGGTTTCTGGGTTCCCTGTCGTAACTTTAAAAATTCACTATAAATTATCCAAAAAGAATTAGGAGACATAACTTATATGTACAGATTCCATTTTGAGTCAGTTTCATTAGAAACAAACGAAACCAGCATTAAATCCATGTACAGAGAGATATTCAAGTTATACCACGCGAAGGTCAGAGCAGTCGATCCCTGTAACATGGGTAACTTTAACTAATAAACTGTACCAATTGGCCCAACCAAAAATCCTAGAAATAAATCCATGGATGGATATATGAGTCTAAATTTTGGGAAAATTTACGAAACCAGTTTCTGAGTTTTGAAACTCGAGATATGATTTTTAAGGCGACAGTGACGCAGTTTTCCAGCCTGACTGGAAATGTCAAATTGGTGGGCAAAAACATGTGAACTTGGCTTGTTAACCCCTCGGGTCCGACACCGGCAATGGTCTCGGGTTTGGGGTGTTACATCTAGCCACAAATATGAGATTCACCTAGCCTAGTCCAATATTTACTACACAATCAAACAACTTATCCAATTGGGCCTGAGGCCCATTAGGCCCACATGACCCCTTTCGCCCATCGCATACCAAGTAGCCATCCTCTGACTAGAGTAGTAAGAAATACACACCTGATAGGAGACTGGAGTTAATCCACACTCTGAGCACTCTTAGCCAACGCCCAACCCAAATGAGCACGCCATACAGCGAAAGGGATCAGCCAAGAAAGGTACATTTACTCTCCTCATGGTTCCCTCTATTTAAAGCCAGCTTCACAACCACTCTTATATTAGCTTCCTGATGTGGGATCCCTCCAACATTAGAGTTTAAATTCAACACCAACTCTTGCCGCCCCCTGTTAGCAAAATAAATGCTCTTTGCTTGCCATGGGATTCGAACCTATGCCTCCCCTTAAATGCTCCACACGCTACTTGCCACTAAGCCACAAGGCTTTTTTGTGTCATATTTTATCCCCAATTAATTATAAGGTCTAAAGGTCGAAGTCCAAGTTCCCTTTAAAAAACCCAAAATAAATTGCAAGAGCCAAGGCTTGAACCCAGGCTCCCATACAACCTTAATGACGCCACAACCACTAGACTACAAGCTTCCTTGAGTCATTTATTTAACACAATAATTTAAAAACCCTCATCCAAGCATCTAGGTTTTTTTTTTCACTTAATACCAAAATTTTTGCTAGAGCCCAAGTTTGAACCCAAGATTTCTCTAACACTTCTCAGGGCCATTAACCACCAAAGCGGACATTTAATTGTGTCATTTCATTGCACAATTAAATACCTATATAAAACCTCCTTACGGACCCACACTCAAGGCCCAATACTTCTAGGCCCAAATTCGGGGTGTTACAATTCTACTCCCCTTAAAGAAATTTTGTCCTCGAAATTTCCAACTATCAACTAACCGTATTACTCAAGTCAAACCTCTATGCTTCTGCTACGCACTCTAATTAAAAATAATTCTTAGTACAACCCAGAACATCTAATTACTAAAGTAAAGAAACATTTATCAAGCACGAATACAATTCGTAACACATATTTAAATAAAATAAACTTGGCGATCCCGAGCTCGATGCTCCTTGGACCCACATCTAAGACATGCTCCTATCTTCCTATGGCATTCACCCAGATGACGTCCGTTGCAGTCTTTGCAGATTGGAAAGTTTGGTCGTGCCTTAACATGTTTCACAGAACAAGGCTTGGTTTTCTGAGAACTAGAATCCTTCCTTTTCTTACACTCCAAGCACCCTGCTTGAAGCGTTTCCCTAATTTCCTTAATTTTGGTATCCAATACTTCCTCTACCACTTTCCTTACTAACTCGGCCAGTGCCTCAGTACCAAGCTCCGAGTTACCGCTACCCGAAGTTGGCAGACTTTGCTTACCCTCAGAATCCATATCAATACTCTACATTACCAGTACACATATCAATTAACTACAAAGATCTCAAAAATTTTACTATTTATTCATATGTCTTATGCAGAGATAGTATTTTAAAGTTTCTATTTTCATAGAATCATAGCCTAGCTATAGTCTCGGTATTCTAGAGTTTTTAGGGTTGCCCTAGTTATAATGTCATGATATGGTCTCAGTTCTATCTACAGTAATATCTTAATACAGTGTAATATGAGGAACAAAAATACTTACAGACTTGGTGCCAGAGTTCAGTGTGCCACTTCTTCGGTTACCAAATTTCAAAAACCCAGAAAAATTTAAACCATTTTAACATGTATACTCTGTAAAACATTTTTGAAATGAACTTTTCAAAAACTATTTCCAAAAATACCCTTCTTAGGCCTAAATTTTCGAAAAATTTTCAGACCCGATCCACAGCCGAATTGTTGCAACTTGGCTCTGATACCACTAAATGTAACACCCCAAACCCGGCCCAGACGTTATGAAATATGAAATATGAAAAGGCTTCGGCCTAGTACATGTTTGAGATTGGATTTGGGCTTAGACCCAATAGGCTGTTATTGTTTTGGGCTCTGAAAGGGGCTTGTTGCACACTGAGTTTCCAAACTCACCCCCTTTCCTTAACCTTGCAGGTGAGCCTTGAATGTGGGGACTTGGGCCGGAGGGGATTTAGAGTGGCCACGGTGATCACTTTTGGACCTTTAAATAAGCGTTGGTTTTCATTTAATTTCCTTTAATTATTATTTATTTTTGGGTTGTAATAAGGCCATTTTTAACTTTTCTTTTATTTCTTCTCGGGATTATTTATTTTTAATAACTTCAAACCTGGTTGATAATTGTTCAAATGGGCTAGACTTAGGACGTGTTTTCAAAGCGATACTTATTTTCAAAATATCTCAACACCACGATTAATCGATTTATCAAAGACATCCACTTAAACAAATTTAAACTTGATATAACAAAGTGTGGCTATGGTTGTGGGCATGTCTAGGATTGGATCCAATCAAAGAGCTTGGTACTTAAGCACCTTCATGGCTCACCTCCTCTGTCTGGATACCTACGGTGCCCGACTTCCATACACTTTGTTAACTCAACAAAATATATGGTTTTAAAACACTAAAATGGAGCGTGGGTTTTCAACTCCAACGTGGCACGTCAGATTCGGCCATAACGTCTGGGCCGAGTTTGGGGTGTTACAGTACTAAAATGTATAATGACTTGAAGAAATTGTATTGGTGGCTGAGTATGAAAAGAGATATTTCAGAGTTCATTTCGAGATGCTTGATTTGTCAACAAGTGAAAGCTGAATACCAAGTACCTTTAGGCTTACTTCAGCCTGTGATGGTTCTTGAGTGGAAATGAGACCATATTACTATGGATTTCATGACAGGTTTGCCTTTGACACCGATAAAGAGAGATACTATATGGGTTGTTGTAGATCAATTGACAAAGTTGGCTCACTTTATACTGGTACGTATTGACTATTCACTTGATAAGTTAGTCGAATTGTATGTTTCTGAAAATAGTGAGATTACATGGAGTACCTTTGTCAATTATATCGAATAGAGATCCGAGGTTCACTTCACAGTTCTAGAAAAAGTTACAAGAAGCGTTGGGTATGAAATTGAATTTTAGTACCGCTTTCCATCCGCAAACTGATGGTCAATCCGAAAGGGTAATTCAGATTCTTGAGGATATGTTACGGTGCTATGTTCTTAAGTTCCAAGGTAGTTAGGAAACGTACTTACCATTGGTAGAATTTTCCTACAAGAACAGTTTTCAGTCGAGTTTGAAAATGGCGCTTATGAGGCATTGTATGGGCATAAGTGTCAAATGACTTTATACCAAACTCAGAGAGAATTAGATTCACGGAGTTGATTTAGTCAGAGAAATTGAAGAAAAAGTAAAGATAATACTTGATTGTTTGAAAGCCGCTTAGGATAGACAGAAATCCTACAGGGATTTGAAACGGAAAGAGATTGAGTTTTAGGTTGGTGATAAGGTATTTTTGAAAGTGTCTTAATGGAAAAAGGTTTTGAGATTTGATAGGAAAGGCAAATCAAGTCCACGCTTTATTAGACCGTATGAGATCACCGAGAGAGTATGGCCAGTTGCCTATCTGTTAGCCTTACCATCCAAATTAGAAACGATTCATGATGTGTTCCACTGTCTATGTTGCCCCGATACTGATCTAACCCTTCGCTTATGATTTCACCAACAGAGGTTGAGATTTGACTGGATATGACTTATAGCGAAAAGTAGGTTAAGATTTTGGCTCTGGAAGTCAAACAATTGAGGAACAAAAGTATTGCCCTTATGAAAGTATTATGGCAAAGGCATAGGGTTGAAGAGGCTAAATGAGAGAGCGAGGAAAGCATGGGAAACCAATACCCGAACCTCTTCACAGGTAAGATTTTCGGGGAAAAAAATCCGTAAGGGGGGAGAGTTATAACATCCTGAATTAGGGCCTAGTCAGAACAGTGGTTTCAAGACCACAAATCTAATGTAGAAATAATTATTTTATGATTCTTATGAGGTCTATGATACAATCCCATGTAAGACCATGTCTTAGACATGGACTTGGCATCAATCTATGATCCCATGTAAGACCATGTTTGGGACATGGCATTGGCATCGATACGTGATCCCATGTAAGACCATATCCGAGATATTGCATTAGCATCCTACCATATGTATGAGAGTTCCCGAGTATCCTTTAGTATTCCAAGTGGTTCAATAGGTAATCCAATGATTATTTCAAAGAGATGACAAGGTATGATCATGTTGAAAGAATACAGGTATGTACACAAAGCTCATAAACATTGAAATTATGAATCGACGAGACCTCGAAAGAAGTGAATGAATGAATTATGATCATGAGTTTTTGTAATAGCCTGATTTAATGCCTAGTCAGAATAGTGGTCTCAGGACCACAATCCGAAGTTGGAGAAATTATTTTATTATTGTTTTGGAGTTATATCATGTTTATATGAATGCATGAAAAATTTGGTAAGTTAATTTTGAGGTTTGTGAGCCCAATTGCAAGAAAGGATTAAATCACATAAAGTACAAAAGTCCTAAATTGATAGTTAAAGGTGTTATTTTAGTAGAGAATCAAAATTGGGGGATTTTAAAGGGCAAATAGACCCTTAAATGAAAGCATAGCCGGCCATGGAGTCTAAAGGAGACAAAATTGTCAAAATTAGGTGAAATTTGGTCACCAATTTTGACTAGCTTTATTTTAATAAAACAAAAAGCTTTCACCTCTTCATCCTCTCCTCTTCTTAGACGAAAATACCAGCATATATTTGGGGTTTTAAGAGCTTGAAATTTCAGCAACTTGAAGCCAATACTAGTAAGTGATTTTGATGGTTTTTCTTGAATATTTTTGTACTTTTGAGACCCTTGAAGCATGAGTTTTCAAATGAGGGTACTATTTTTCAAAATGATTAAGAGCCTAGGGTTTTGTCATGAAAGGATTTGTGATGTTTGCTGAGTTTTTATGGAAGAAAATGAGTCTTGGGTGTCTTATAAACAACTTTTGTGAAAGTTGTTAACATGAAAACACCTAATAGGACTAATATGCATAAGTTGTAAAATAGATAATAAATGTGTGAAATAGTGGGAATTTAGAGTTGTATAAGAGTAAAAAGGGTTAGGTTAGGCTTGAGATACGAGGAAATTCGATAAAAATTGATTTTCGAGCATAACGGTAAAATAGTCATTTTGCCAAAGTCTAGGGGGTAAAATGGTCATTTTACCAAAGATGTGAATTTTCGATTGCCTAATTTTATTTAGTGACTAAATGAGTACATTTTGCTATTATAGATCAAGAAGTATCGAATCCAAACCTAGACTAGGCGAAGGCCAAGCAAATAGACTAAACCGACTAGTCATGTATATTTTGTAATCCGAGGTAAGTTGCATGTAAATAATACAACTACATTGCTACTATTTGTGTTTGAATTGTCAATGAATAGACATGACATGAATTGCTTGTTTGTGGAAATGACTATGTATGATGAATATTGAGATAGTAGAACTCCCGTTTGAACCCTAAGAAATAAATCGGATATTCATGCCATGACCTTTGGGTTATTTGTGTGCTAGTGTAAGACATGTCTGGGACATGCATCGACCACATTATCAGAGCCAGTGTAAGACCATTTCTAGGACATGGAATCGACATTGAGACAAGTGCTAGTGTAAGACATGTCTGGTACATGCATTGGCCTTATGACATAAGCCAGTGTAAGACATGTCTGGGTTATGCATCGACTATGAGATGTGTCAGTGTAAGACCATGTCTGGGAGATGGCATCGGCACAGATATGCAAGAACTAGTGTATGACCATGTTTGGGACATGGCATCAGCCTCGATGATGATAGCCAGTGTAAGACCATGTCCGGGACATGGCATCGGCAACTTACCCCATGTTTGAGGCTTATGGAATATCCGATAGTGTTTCGAATGGTTCAACGGTGAGTCATGATGTTAGATTAATGAAGAAAAGTATAACCTTGTGGTGAGTGGTACAAATACCTAATTGGTACGCATGACATATGAGCTCATTATGTAATATGTGACTTGGATGGATGGTAACGAGTAAGTTGTGCTTATGCCCATTTTAATGTTATGAGCATGTTGATTATTGATAAATTGTTGCTTTATAATTATTTATGTGCAACTTACTAAGCTTTTATGCTTACTCCCTTTTCTTTCCATTTTTCTTATAGTGCCGCCTAACTAGCCAAAGGATCACCAGAAGTTAGAGATATCGATCACACTATCGACCAAAGCATTTGGTATAGTTGGATTTATATTTTTGAATATGGCATGTATAGGGCTTAGACTTTATCATTTTGTGACTTTGAGATTTGGCCAAATGCATTGGCTTGGGTTGGAAACTCTTCATTTTGTATTAAGCCTCGATTGATGGCTAATAATCATTTTGAGTTTAGAAAAGATACATTTTCATAGATGAATGAACATTTATTGTGACTGATTTGGTTGTATGAATTGTACTTGTCTTGGTATTGGTTGGTATTTGCATGGAACTAGCTATATAAGGGTGACAATGAGGCTTGGTAAATAGCATTCTATTGTCCACACGAGTAGACACTAAGGCATATGTCTAGGCTATGTGTGGAACACGGTCTGCCCCATGGGCATGTAGTCTAGTCGTATGTCCCCTGCACGTAAAAATTTCAAGTTAGTATGTGATCACAGTGATTCTAACAAGTAATAAATATTTATAATGAAGATCAGACCTAGACTAACTATTATCACGACGAAAAGGCAAGCGCACCTATCAAATAATAGTATAGTAATGGCAAGACCGGGATATCGTACCGAAGGGAACCAAAAGTACTTGTAATAACTGTGACAGCCCTAAAGTGACCCTAGTCGGAAAGCGGTTTCGGGACCGCTAAACCAAGTCACCAAATTATTTGGATGTGATATTTATGGTATAAAATATGTGAATATGAATGTGCGAAAATCTTAAGCTTCGATTTAGTAAATTGCATGTGAATTTAGTCAAAAGGACTTGTGTGACACTTTTGAAATGTGATAGGCTAATCTACAAGGATCTAATAGTGCATGTAAACAAAAAGGAGGACTTGCATGTCAAATTCCCCCTTTTTAATTGCTAGTGGCTGGCCATGACAAAGGATGATGGGCAAAACATGTCATAGACATGTTTTGTTGGTGCATCATGGGTGGAAAAATAAATTAAAGAGCATGGGCAAAGAAAGAAAAAAAAATGGTCTCATCCATGCTCCCCCCTCCCCTTGCCATGAATGGAAAAAAGAAAACAAAGAAAAAAAAAAAAATGTTCATCCTTTGATTCATCTTTTGGCCGAAAATTTGAAGGAAAAAGGGAAGAAGGGAGTGAAGCATTCGGCTATCCTAGGTCACTATTAAGGTAAGTTTGATGTTTTGCCATGAGATTCATGTATATTTTAGTAGTTAGCTTGAGTTCTAACTAGCCATGGTTCCAATCCTTACTATGTCATGGAGATGATATTCGGCTAAGGTAAGATTGTGTTGATATCATTTGCATGCTAAAAGTGAAGCTTTGTAATGGTGCATGTGATGGTGTATTGATGATGAATGTGTTATGGAAAGAAATCGGTCTTCCTAAGAATATATTTGTGAATGTTTATATTAGTAATAGCGAAATTAAAGAGGTTTGATGTCTTGAACAAATGTTGATGATATGATTCGAAAATGAGATATGTCAATGATGAAGTATAATCGGCCATGGAGGTAGCTCATTTTGGAAGTGTGATTGTGGTATATTTTCTTTGTGATTGATTATAAAAAATTTGGCTTAAGTGAGGTAATTGGTAAAAGATGTGTTTATGATGTAATACATATGTTCTCATAAGCTAAGTTATGTATATGTGATATCTTGCATATTGGTTGTTATGGTAAGGTTTGAGATATTGACGTATGAATATGTTTTGTTTGTGGTTCGGCAACTAATGGTTAAGTTGTTAAGTTACATGCTTGAGTAGTAAATATGTTAAGAATGGTTCTAAAATGTATATGGATGCCGTGTGATGGTGTTTTATTGGGAAGTAAATTGTTTGATTTAGCTCAAGAGGCTAGAGGATCAAAGTCGGATAAGGGAAAAGAGGAAGTAAGCGAATAGCCGTGGATATCTAGTAAATCGACCACTTTCGAGGTAAGTTTTAAGCGATAAATCGTTGAGTAAATTCAATCATAATAGGGCATAATGAGTTGATTTGATAAGATATGATGTGGCCATGATATGTCTTAAACCCAAATGGTAAGTTCATAAGTGTTTGGACTTGGAAATTTAAGAGCAAATTGTAATAAATTGCTTGGACAGCAGCAGTAAGGTGATTTTAGAAAATGACTATAAATTGTTGGTGTGGAATTATAGGCTGAATAAAATATGTAATCAAAGCTTAGTTGGTCTAGTTTCTTATAAAAGAGACCGTGGAAGCAAAGAAATTTCCTATAAAGAGATATTTAATGTTGTGCGGGACAGTGTCGGAATGACTCCGAAATCCCTTATTCTGTTTTTGGAAAATCATTATAATTCGTACAAAAATGGTTATGAGATACGATTTATATGCTTAGACTCCTTAATGAGTCTAGTTTCAAATGGAGTCAAATAGAACACATTATGAATTCTGTACAATGAAAAATTTGATTCGTAGTGAATAGTGGTCAGATTAGTCAAACAGTGAAACAGGGGAAACTTTAAGAAAAATCTGGTATTGATTGGCCAAACCTAAAATTATGAAAATTTTATGGGTGGAAGATACATGAGTCTACATTCGGGAAAAATTAACGGCAATAGATTTTGAGTTTTGTAGCTCCAGTTATAAACAACTTAGTGACTGTTGGTCAGAAAAACTGCTTGTAGTGAATATGTGATTTTGTTGTAAACTTTGATGAAACTATTTGAGTTGCTTATAAGCTATTGCTGAAATTGATGTACAAGAAAAATATGAAATATGTATGATATACATATATGTGTGATAAGGCCGAATGGCCAATGCGATGAATGTGAAAGTGTATGTATATGTGATAAGGCCTAATGGCCGATGTGATGAATGTGAAAGTGTATGTATATGTGATGAGGCCTAATGGCCGATGTGGTGAATGTGAAAGTGTATGTTTATGTGATAAGGCCTAATGGCCGATGTGGTGAATGTGAAAGTGTATGTATATGTGATAAGGCCTAATGGCTAATGTAAAATATATGTGTGATATGCATATGTGGTAAAGCCGAATGGCTAATGTGAATGTTGTAACATATGATTAAATGTACATGAAACTTGGAATATGTTCCGGGTGAGACCCGATGACTACGTGTGGAGATTATGACCGGGTAAGACCCGATGACTATGTGTGGAGATTATGACCGGGTAAGACCCGATGACTACGTGTGGAGATTATGTCCGGGTAAGACTTCTTTTATAAGAATTGCTTATAAAAAATACATAATGCTGAAATGTTAAGCAGTATGTACTCCAAGCTTATATGTGAGCTTGATTTAAACTAAACCATAAGGTAGTTATGTGATTGTATACGAGAGCAATCTATGAGACTATTCCTATGATTATGATGAGATGTGCATATTTGGATAAAGGGGGTGGTATGCCCGAAGGAAGAGTGAAATAAAAATACGAACAACTATGTCATAACTTGATTGTTATCTGTTGACACTGCTTGAAACTTACTAAGCATTGTAATGCTTACTCCGTGTACTTTGTTTCCTCTGTTTTATAGATCTCATTTGGAAGTTCAGGCTCGGGGATCATCAGCAACTAGTCACACTATCACTATCCTTTGTTTGGTACTGCTATGTTTTGGAATATCTTATGGCATGTATAGAATAGACTAGTAGTGAGAGGATATCTTGGTTAATGTATAGGACTACCCTTTTGGTGTAGGTCATGTACCCTTCGGTTTTGTGTAAATTCGGATAGCCATGCAAAAATGGCTTAGATATACTTTGATCATAGCATTATAATCGTTGTATGTTGTTTTTCAAGAGGTATGGAAATGTTGGTAACGGTTAGCCATGGGAATGGTCATTCATGATCACTTTTGGTATATGTATGACAAACCCTAGTTGATCCATGGAGGATCATGAAATAGGTAAAGTTTACCTTAAAAATAGATGCTGGTAGCAGCAGTGATGTGAATGTGAAAAATCACTAAAAATAGTAGAAAGGGAATTAAATAGTGAATAAATTATGTAGTCGAACCTTGATGAATCTATTTTCGTAGGAAAGTAACGAAACAATCATATGAACAGTATGTTAAGAGATCTTTAAACTTTCGTGAGACAGGGCCAGAACGGTTTCTGGATTCCCTGTTCCGACTTTGGAAATTCATTGTAAATTATCCAGAGATAATTAGGAGTCATGCCATATATGTATAGATTCCTCTTTGAGTCTAGTTTCTATAGAAACAAACGGCATCAGTATTGAAGCCCTGTACAGGAGATATCCAATTCGTAACGCACGAAGGTCAGTGTAGTCGATCCCTGCAACAGGGAGAATTTAACTAATAAACTGTACTAATTGGCCTGACCAATAATTCTAGAAAAAATTTGTAGATGCATATATGAGTCTAGTTTCAGGAAAAATTACGAAACTGGTTTTCGAGTTTTGGAACTCAAGATATGATTTTTAAAGTGATAGTGACGCAGTTAGCTAACTGCCTGGAAAATTTTAAAATGGTGTGAAAGTGAATGGTTTAAGCCGTTAACCCTCGTGTCCGATTCGGCAGCGGACTCGGTGCGGGTGTTACAATTTATTGGTATCAGAGCTACGGTTTAGTCGATTCTAGGACTAACGTAGCACGCGTGAGTCTATTTATACATGCCATAAAGTGGTAAAATGATTGTGTGATGATTTTGACTATTAAAATGTGGTTCTTTGTATTGTAATGAATCTTGATCCCGATCGAATGTAGCAAGCTTCCGACTATGAGAATTTGTGATATAACTTCACTTAGATACGCCTAAATTATTAAGTTGATCAGGTATGTATCATGTACTCGTATTTGAATTTCGATTTGGATTGAACTAAGGGTATAAGCGATGCAATGTTGAAAGAGTTTTATGACTACAAATGTGATTTTTGTATGTGGCAATGGAACTGGAAGTTGAGTGGTCGATAAGCATGTTGTGTTTGTATTCAAGTAATGTAAATGATATACAAATGTGTATTGCTATATGTGTATATGTACATGAGAATTGAGAGTGATGTATCCGGACTAAGTTAGAAGAGCAATCATACTAGTGGCGTGTATTAGACCTTCGTGCCTAGTAGGCTTCGTGCGGTAATTTGAGCAAAGTTTAAGTGTTCATTTCTATCTGAATTCAAACTTAAATGAGATGATATGTTTAAAAGTGTACATATATGATGTTTTATAGACTTGGTTAAGTCCTTTCAATGGGTAATAACGAATGAATATGGGCATTACGTATGCGAATGATTGAGGCACTATGTGTGCGAGATCGATGTCGAGGCACTATGTGTGCGAGATCGATGTCGAGGCACTATGTGTGCGAGATCAATAATCGAGGCACTATGTGTGCGAGATCGATGTCGAGGCACTATGTGTGCGAGATCGATGTCGAGGCACTATGTGTGCGAGATCAATAATCGAGGCACTATGTGTGCGAGATCGATAATTGAGGCCTTGTGTGTGCGAGTTTTCAACAGAGCACTAAGTGTGTGAAATGAGACTCATGTAAGACCTCGTTTGGGACGAAGGCATTGATTTGAGATAATGTGTAAGACCATGCAGGACATGGCATCGGCTCGAGATGTAAGAATATGTAAGACCATATCTAGGATATGGCATTGTAAAAGCTATATGTGCTTGAATTAGTTGAGCCCTTACAAGTAAGTATTCGCTCGAGTTGATAAAGCGAGCTACCGGCCTTTGGCTAAATTGATCTTTTGTGTATGAACATAAGGGTTGGTAATGTGAAGTAAGTTCTTGAGTGAATAGAGCTTAAATTATGATTTGATTAGATCATGTTTTAAGCAAATCAAAATCACGCTCTTGGTGTGTGGCTATTGAGCCGAAATTGTAAATATGATGAGTGTCTTGTGTTGGAGCTTTGGTAATGAGAATCTAATAAGAATGTGTATTGATTTGTTGATATATGTGCTTGGTTATTTGAATGGTATCCGGGCTAAGTCCCGAAGGCTTTTGTGCTAAGTTACTAAATCCGGGCTAATTCCCGAAGGCAATTGTGCGAATAACTATAACTGGGCTATGTCCCGAGGACAATCGAGCGAGTCGCTATATCCGGTTAAATTCGAAGGGCGTGATTGAAATGAGCAATCTTGCTGTAAAAATTTCAATTAATACGCTTGCAAAAATTCCAGCAATGAGGTATGTTTGTATGTCTTGAATGAATTAAATGTTCAGTGTGTGGAAGTTGAATATTGAGATCTGACGGAGTTATAAAGGATATTTATTGGGATGTTTGAGTATATGTGTATTTTCGGCCAAGTTACTGACTTATACATGGATGAAAATGTGGGTTACAAATATGTGGGTTGATGATGTGAATTATACATGTTAGTATGTGCTTGATATGTGTTTGAAATGCAATTGTGAATTAAATTAAGTGATTATTGCTTATGAAATCAAGGAAATGAGATATATGTGCATACTTGTAGAAATGTCTATGTATTTGTTTTGAGATAAGAAAATGATTTTATAGATCGATGTGAAATCAATAATGAATTACAATTGCTATCGATGAGCTAATGTTTATATGAATATAATTCAATAAGAGGACGTTATTCTAAACTATGCATCGGTAGAAATTTTGGGACGAAAATTTCTTAAGTGGGGAGAGTTGTGACAACCCTAAAGTGACCCTAGTCGGAAGCGGTTTGGGACCGCTAAACCGAGTCACCAAATTATTTGGATGTGATATTTATGGTATAAAATATGTGAATATGAATGTGCGAAAATCTTAAGCTTCGATTTAGTAAATTGCATGTGAATTTAGTCAAAAGGACTTGTGTGACACTTTTGAAATGTGATAGGCTAATCTACAAGGATCTAATAGTGCATGTAAACAAAAAGGAGGACTTGCATGTCAAATTCCCCCTTTTTAATTGCTAGTGGCTGGCCATGACAAAGGATGATGGGCAAAATGTGACAGCCCAAAATTGACCCTAGTCGGGAAGTGGTTTCGGGACCGCTAAACCGAGTCACCAAAATGTTTGAACGTAATATTTATTGTCTAGAATATGTAATTATGAATGTGTGAAAATTTCAAGCTTCGATTTAGCCGATAGCATGTGAATTCAGTTAGTAGGACTTGTGTGACACTTTTGAAAAGTGATAGGCTAATCTATAAGGACCTAATAGTGCATGTAGTCAAAGGGGAGGACTTGCATGTCAAATTTCCCCCCCTAATAGTTAGTGGCCGGCCATGACAAGAGATTATGGGTAAAAACATGTCATAAAACATGTTGGGACAATGGTGTATGTAAGAAAAAAATAAAATAGTGAGCATGGGAATTTAATAATGAAAGGGAACAAAAAAAAAAAAAGAGAAAAAAATGGTCTCATGCATGCCCATTGCCGTGAGTGTGGAGAAAGAAAGAAGAATTTTTGTTCATCATTTTTCATTTCCTTTGGGCTGAAAATTCTAAGGAAGAAGGAAGGAATTCTTGTTTCATGTTGGTTTGGAAGAGGTTTAGGAGGAGGTTTGGCCATACTTGTACCTAGATTAAGGTAAGTTTGATGTTTTTCCATGAGATTCATGTATATTTTAGTTGCTAGCTTGATGTTCTTGTTAGCCCATGGTTCAAATCTTTGTTATGTCATGGGAATGAAATTGACCAAAGTGAATATGGTGTTAATGCCATTGCATGCTAAATATCAAGCTTGATAATGATTCATGTGATGGTGGATTGAGGATTCTTAGATTTTCTTTTAGCATTTTTGAATGAGATACTAAGTTCTTTGTTTAACCATGACCAAATTGAAGCGGTATGGTGTTGTGGTATTGACCATGTTGTATCCATAAGTATGATTCATGCATGTTGCATGGTAAGTAAGATTTAAGCTTTGGATATGTGTGTATATTTGGATATAAGCCACTTGAGAATTGGCCATTGCACCTACATGAATATATGTTTGCACATGATGAATTGGTATGACATGTATACTATTTTAAGGTGTCTATTTGCTTGTGATGTTGTTTGGTTATGAAATAAATGAGAGATGTGTATAGAACTACAATATGTAATCGTTAATTAGGAAAATGTATGCTGTTTTTTTGTGTAGTATTAAGTGTAAAATTAGCCTCCACATAGACATGCATATTCGGCCAAAGGAAGTAGATTGGTGTGCATGTATTCGGTTAGAGGCAACCATATTGAAGCCTTATCTTGGCTTAGATTGTTGACCAAATGGGTAATAAGTGAGGATGGTTGCGAATATACAAACATACATATGCATGTGTAATTGAATTATGAATGTTTAGCAAGAGGGTTAAACTAGTTGATTTATTGATTAAGCTCAAGGAGTTAAAGAAGGAGAATCAAGCAAGGAAAGAGCGAAGGTCATCGAGTAGCCGACTTGGACTGTTTTACCCAACACAAGGTAAGTCATTAAGCGTATATTTGGTGTTGATTTAAATGATCAATATATATATGCAAATGTGTTTAAATGAGTTGGTGTGTAAATGGAAATGTATGTGTATGGAATGATGCCATTGTTGAATGTATAAAGGCAGCAAAATACATAAGGTATTGGTCTCGGCACTAAGTGTGCGGGTATAAATGGACACGGTGACAAGATTGGCACTAAGTGTGCGGGTTTAAAATTGTACAGCACTAAATGTGCGAGTTTGATTATATAGCACTAAGTGTGCGAGTTGAATACATATAGCACTAAGTGTGCGGATTCACTATATGCTCTTGCATTACAATTGGCACTGAGTGTGCGACATTTATCGAGCTAATCCCGGACAGCGGATCGGGTAAGTACCTCGAGCTCATGACGAATAGAGAATACGTTCATGCTTGGGGTTGAATTTGGTAAGCCTTAAATCTATGTGATGATTGAAATTGTATGGTTGTGCTGGAAAATGAGTTAATGTGTAAAAAAATGCTTCGATTATCTTGTTGTGTAGAATATGAAATGTGGATGTATGAATTGGTGCGAGATTGGACCGAAAGGTCCGAGGTATTATGGTATAGATTCGATATGGACGAGTACCTAGCCTCATTTGTTGTACATGTAGTAGTAACTTTATCGGTGGATTGATGAATGCTTATGACTTACTGAGTTGTAAACTCACTCGGTGTTTTCTTGTCACCCATTTTAGGTCTCTTGGATTCGTATTGTTGCGTGCTCGGAACCGTCGTTGAAGTCATCACACCGGCTGAAATCTTGTGGTATTGTTTTTGTTGTTGAAGAACATTTGGCATGTATAGGCTATTATATTTTGTCGAATTGTGGGTTGTAAACTTTAAGCCATGTGAAAATGGCCTATGTGGTCGTCGAGTGGGATGCTAGAACCTATAGCCACGAGTCTTAGAAACTCAAATTTTGATAAGGTGGCCATAATTTGTGTCATGTATGATGGATGATTAAGGCCAAGGAAAAATTCATGAAATTGGCATAGTCTACTGCAGTAACTGTTGCGGACAGCAGCAGTGAGATGAGATTGAAAAATCACTAAAAATAGTAGAAGTAGAATTAAATAGTGAGTAAATTATGGAACTGAACCTTGATGAATCTATTTTATATGGACGAAACGAAACGACCATATGAGCAGTATACTGGGAAATATTAAAGTTCTCGTGAGACAGGGCCAGAACGGTTTCTGGGTCCCCTGTCGCGACTTTGAAAATTTACCATAAATTATCCAGAAAGAATTAGGAGTCATGCCTTATATGTAAAGATTCCATTTTGAGTCTAGTTTCATTAGAAACAAACGACACCAGTATTAAAGCCCTGTACAGAGAGATATTCAAGTTGTAACGCGCGAAGGTCAGAGCAGTCTGTCCCTGTAACATGGGTGACTTTAACTAATAAACTGTACCAATTGGCCCAACCAAAAATTCTAAAAATAAATCCATGGATGTGTACATGAGTCTAAATTCAGGGAAAATTTACGAAACCAGTTTCCGAGTTTTGAAACTCGAGATATGATTTTTAAGGCGACGGTGACGCAGTTTTCCAGCCTGACTGGTAATGTCAAATTGGTTGGTATCTTGAGAGGGTTTGGCCGTTAACCCCTCGTGTTCGACACCGGCGTCGGTCTCGAGTTAGGGGTGTTACAATTTTATTGGTATCAGAGCTATGGTTTAGTCGATTCTAGGACTACCATAAGCGTGTGAGTCTTGCTATACATGCCAAATTGTTAGTGCTTAAAAATGTGATGACTTGACGGTTGAAATTTTGTTTTGATTAGTAAATGGAACCGGGGTAGAGAGACCCTTGGCGGATGACGTTGAAAGTGTAGCGGCTGCTCCGCGCAAGGGACACCGCCTGTTGAGCCTCGATCATCCGCGAATAATCAAAATGAAGGCGAAACAAGCCTTCTTCACTATGATGAATGAGTGGGTCGCATAATATGCCCGAACCAACCGGCTGTCCAACCATTCCGAATTTAAATACTCCACCCCAAGAGCCCATAATGCCTCCAGTTATTGATCCTGTGAGGCTGAGTAAACCACACGTGGACTTGATTAGGAAGCGGGGCCGAGGAGTTCAAGGCCATAATTCTTGATGATGCCGAAAAGGCCGAGTTCGCTCGATAACACCATTAGAGTGTTAGATGGTATCATGCACACCCGATGAATGTCTTAAGTGTGCTATATCCTTGTTGCGAGACTCGACTTACTATTGGTGGAGGACTTTAATTTCCATAGTCCCAAATGAGCGAGTTACTTGGGATTTCTTTCAATCCAATTTGAAAGAAATACATTAGTCAACAGTTCATCGATCGAAGCGTAAAAAATTTTGGAACTCAAGCAAGGCGGATGACCGTATCTCGAATCTGAATATGAGTTCGTAAGACTTAGTCGGTATGCTCGGAGTGTGTGGCTGATGAGGTTACGATGTGCAAAAGATTTGAAGAAGGATTGAATGAAGAGTTAAAGTTACTAGTGGGAATTTTGGAGATAAAGGAGTTCGTGACACTAGTCGAGCGAGCACGCAAAGCGGAAGAACTTGGGAAGGAGAAGAAGAAGGCTGAATTTGAAGCAAGAGATTACCGTAAAAGATCGACGAGTAAAGCTCCGTTCTCGGCTGTAAAGAGGTTCGGGGAGGACACCGATGAAGTCGAGGACGATGCGGGAATTTCCATTAGAGCCCGACCATTGGCGGAATCGAGCTACTTGATAGCTAGTGTGGGCAATAATCGTCAAGAGAGACTGAATGCCCCAATGTGGAAGAGCGACACCTAGGTGAATGTTGGGGTAAGAATGCATTAATAGGGCTGTTATGGATGCGGTTGAAGGACCACTTCATTAGAGATTGCGGAGCTAGATGAGAGGAATAAGGCGCAAGGTGCAAGACCTAGTGGAGCGACGGGTGGAGGTAGGCCCCGAGAATCTCTGGAGGTAGGGGTGGTAATCGAGAGGAGCCTCTAATCGGCCGTCCGATCCGAGACCGTGCTCTGCTAGAGCATATGCCATCCAGCATACGAGAGGAGGCATCCTCCTGACGTTATCTTTGGTACTTTTACTCTCTTTGATACTATTGTGATTGCATTGATTGACCCGGCTCTACTCACTCATATGTATGTGAAACCTTAGCATCCAGTAAGACTCTACTGTTGAGTCTCTTGAGTTAAATTCAGTGTCAAACCCTTTGGGTCAATACGTGCTTGTTGATAAAGTGTGCAAGAGATGCCCCTAATAATTCGAGAATCTGTTTTCCGGTCGATCGATGCTTCTACCATTTCATGAATTCGATGTTATTCTTGGTATGGATTGGTGACCGTACATGATGCGATGGTGGATCGCAAAAGGAAAACCATTGATTTGAGGAGTGCAAATAATGAGGTAGTCCGAGTCGAGTCTCTTGATTTAAAAGGGCGCCGGTGATAATATCTTCTATGACCGCTTCGGAGGTATGTGAAAAGGGTGTGAAACATACCTTGCGTATGTGTTTGGAAGTAAAGAGGCGGAAAGGAAACTCGAATCGGTACGAGTGGTTTGTGAGTATTCGGATGTTTTCCACGAGGAGTTCTGGGATTGCCACCGGTTCGAGAAGTGGAATTGACATCGAAGTTGTACCGGGTACTACGCCGATTTCAATAGCCCGTATCGTATGGCATTAACGGAATTAAAGGAATTGAAGGTTCAATTGCAAGAATTGACGGATAGAGGTTTCGCTCGACCGAGTTTTTCTCCATGGGGCTTTTGTATTGTTTGTGAAGAAGAAGGACGGAACCATGAGGTTGTGCATCGACTATCGTCAACTCAATAAAGTGACGATAAAGAATAAATATCCATTGCCACGAATTGACGATTTGTTTGATCAATTAAAGGAGCCTCGGTGTTTTCAAAGATAGATTTGAGGTCGGGTACTATCGGTTGAGGGTCCGAGAATCGGACATACCCAAAACCGCTTTTAGAGCGAGGTACGGTCACTCTGAATTCTTGGTGATGCCGTTTGGGCTCACTAATGCCCTGCGGTGTTTATGGATTTAATGAATAGAATTTTCAGGCCATACTTAGATCGGTTCGTAGTTGTATTTATCGATGACATTTTGGTCTATTCGAGAGATGGCCGAGCATCTTGAACACCGAGGCTAGTGTTGCAAATCTTACGAGATAAGCGAGTTATCATAAAGTTCGATAAATGTGAATTTTGGTTGAAAGAGGTTAGCTTTTGGGGCACGTGGTGTCGCATGATCGGTGTCGGTGGACCCAAACAAAATTCGCCATAGTCGATAGGAAACCACCAAGGAATGTTACCGAAGTTAGGAGCTTTTGGGGCTTGCGGTTATTACCGACGATTTGTAAAGGTTTCTCGACAATAGCCACGCCAATGACGAAGCTACTCTAAAAGGATGTTAAGTTCGAATGGACGGAGAAATGCGAAAAGTTTCGATCAATGAAAGCTTATTTGTTGAAGCCCCAATTCTAGTGCAACCCGAATCGGGCAAAGAGTTTGTCATTTATAGTGACGCATCCCTACTTGGGTTGGGTTGCGTATTGATGCAAGAAAAGGCGAGTTGTGGCCTATCGTCGAGGCAATTAAAGCCACATGAGAAAAATTATCCAACCCATGATCTCGAATTGGTCGCCATCGTATTCGCCTTAAAGATATGGCGACATTACTTATTTGGTGAGAAGTGCCATGTGTATTCGGATCACAAAAGTCTCAAATATTTGATGACCCAAAGAGACTTAAATCTGTGACAAAGGCGATGGCTCGAGTTGTTAAAAGATTATGAGCTCGTCATTGATTATCACCGGGAAGGGCTAATGTGGTTGCGGATGCCTTAAGCGGAAATCACTATTTGCCTTATGACGATGAATGTACACTTGTCTATCCTACCCGACAATGTGTTAGTAGCTGAATTGAAAGCCAAACCATTATTGATCGTCAAATTCGTGAAGCTCGAGAAAGTCGACGATGAGTTGGTTGCAAAGCGGGATGAGTGTGTTCGAACAAGGACTCGAATTTCAAATCGATGATGACGATTGTTTGAGGTTCGAAGTCGTCTGTGTGTCCCAAAGAATTGAACTTATTCCAATAATTTTGAGCGAAGCCCATTGTAGCGAATGGCAATCCACCCGGGAGTACGAAGATGTACAACGATTTGAAACGTCGGTTTTGGTGGCATGGTATGAAGCGGGACATCTCAGACTTTGTTTGAGATGTTTAATATGTCAACAAGTGAAAGCGGAACATCAAGTGCCTTGAGATTGCTTGACCGATCACGATACCCGAGTGGAAATGGGATCGAGTCACAATGGACTTTGTGTCCAGCCGCCATTGTCGACTAGTAAGAAGGATGCGATTTGGGTTGTTGTTGATAGGTGACTAAGTCGGCTCACTTTATCCCGTCGCGTCACGGATTTTTCATTGGATAAACTAGCCGAATTATGCGTTTCTCAGTTGTGAGATTACACGGGTACCGATTTCTATTGTGTCGGATAGAGATCCGAGATTTACCTCGTGATTTTGGAAGAAATTTCAAGAAGCTTTGGGTACCAAGTTGCATTTCAGACCGCCTTTCACCCCAAACCGATGGTCAATCCGAGCGGATAATTCAAATACTCGAAGATATGTTGAGATGTTGTATCCTTGAGTTTAGTGGTTCATGGGAGCGGTATCGCCTTTGATTGAATTCGCACAACAATAGCTTTCAATCAAGTATTAAGATGGCGCTTACGAGGCTTTATACGATCGTAAATGCCGTACCCCATTATTCGGGTGAACTTAGTGAAGGTAAATTCTTGAGGTTGATTTGGTTAAGGATGCCGAGCAAAGAGTTCGAGTAATTCGTGAAAGTTTGAAAGCGCCGGATCGCCAAAAGTCGTATCGGATTTGAAAAGAAAAGATATTGAATATCGGGTTGGAGACAAGGTCTTTCTCAAAGTTTCACCTTGGAAGAAGGTGCTTAGATTTGGCCGTAAGGGAAAATTGAGCCGAGGTTCATCGGGCCATATGAAATATCTGAGCGAAGTCGGTCCATCGCGTATCGTTTGATTTTGCCCCCGAACTTGAAAGGATTCTAGCGTCTTCCATGTTTCGATGCTTGACGTTATAGATCGACCCGTCACACGTAATTAGTCCATCGAGGTTGAAATTCAAGCCGATATGAGTTATGAAGAAGAACCGATTAGTATCCTAGCTCGTGAAGTGAAGGAGTTGCGAAACAAAAGAGTTCCATTAGTAAAAGTGTTATGGCTCAAACACGGGATGGAAGAAGCTACTTGGGAACCGAGAACTCTATGAAAGAGCGTTACCCAAACCTATTTACGGTAAGATTTTGGGACGAAAATTTCTTAAGTGGGGAGAGTTGTGACACCCAAAATTGACCCTAGTCGGGAAGTGGTTTCGGGACCGCTAAACCGAAGTCACCAAAATGTTTGAGCGTAATATTTATTGTCTAGAATATGTAATTATGAATGTGTGAAAATTTCAAGCTTCGATTTAGCCGATAGCATGTGAATTGAGTTAGTAGGACTTGTGTGACACTTTTGAAAAGTGATAGGCTAATCTATAAGGACCTAATAGTGCATGTAGCCAAAGGGAGGACTTGTCAAATTTCCCCCCTAATAGTTAGTGGCGGCCATGACAAGAGATTATGGGTAAAAACATGTCATAAAACATGTTGGAACAATGGTGTATGTAAGAAAAAATAAAATAGTGAGCATGGGAATTTAATAATGAAAGGAACAAAAAAAAAGAAAAAATGGTCTCATGCATGCCCATTGCCGTGAGTGTGGAGAAAGAAAGAAGAATTTTTGTTCATCATTTTCATTTCCTTTGGGCTGAAAATTCTAAGGAAGAAGGAAGGAATTCTTGTTTCATGTTGGTTTGGAAGAGGTTTAGGAGGAGGTTTGGCCATACTTGTACCTAGATTAAGGTAAGTTTGATGTTTTCCATGAGATTCATGTATATTTTAGTTGCTAGCTTGATGTTCTTGTTAGCCCATGGTTCAAATCTTTGTTATGTCATGGGAATGAAATTTGGCCAAAGTGAATATGGTGTTAATGCCATTGCATGCTAAATATCAAGCTTGATAATGATTCATGTGATGGTGGATTGAGGATTCTTAGATTTTCTTTTAGCATTTTGAATGAGATACTAAGTTCTTTGTTTAACCATGACCAAATTGAAATGGTATGGTGTTGTGGTATTCGCCATGTTGTATCCATAAGTATGATTCATGCATGTTGCATGGTAAGTAAGATTTAAGCTTTGGATATGTGTGTATATTTGGATATAAGCCACTTGAGAATTGGCCATTGCACCTACATGAATATATGTTTGCACATGATGAATTGGTATGACATGTATACTATTTTAAGGTGTCTATTTGCTTGTGATGTTGTTTGGTTATGAAATAAATGAGAGATGTGTATAGAACTACAATATGTAATCGTTAATTAGGAAAATGTATGCTGTTTTTTGTGTAGTATTAAGTGTAAAATTAGCCTCCACATAGACATGCATATTCGGCCAAAGGAAGTAGATTGGTGTGCATGTATTCGGTTAGAGGCAACCATATTGAAGCCTTATCTTGGCTTAGATTGTTGACCAAATGGGTAATAAGTGAGGATGGTTGCGAATATACAAACATACATATGCATGTGTAATTGAATTATGAATGTTTAGCAAGAGGGTTAAACTAGTTGATTTATTGATTAAGCTCAAGGAGTTAAAGAAGGAGAATCAAGCAAGGGAAAGCGAAGGTCATCGAGTAGCCGACTTGGACTGTTTTACCCAACAAAAGGTAAGTCATTAAGCGTATATTTGGTGTTGATTTAAATGATCAATATATATATGCAAATGTGTTTAAATGAGTTGGTGTGTAAATGGAAATGTATGTGTATGGAATGATGCCATTGTTGAATGTATAAAGGCAGCAAAATACATAAGGTATTGGTCTCGGCACTAAGTGTGCGGTATAAATGGACACGGTGACAAGATTGGCACTAAGTGTGCGGGTTTAAAATTGTACAGCACTAAGTGTGGGAGTTTGATTATATAGCACTAAGTGTGCGAGTTGAATACATATAGCACTAAGTGTGCGGATTCACTATATGCTCTTGCATTACAATTGGCACTGAGTGTGCGACATTTATCGAGCTAATCCGGACAGCGGATCGGGTAAGTACCTCGAGCTCATGACGAATAGAGAATACGTTCATGCTTGGGGTTGAATTTGGTAAGCCTTAAATCTATGTGATGATTGAAATTGTATGGTTGTGCTGGAAAATGAGTTAATGTGTAAAAAAATGCTTGATTATCTTGTTGTGTAGAATATGAAATGTGGATGTATGAATTAGTGCGAGATTGGACCGAAAGGTCCGAGGTATTATGGTATAGATTCGATATGGACGAGTACCTAGCCTCATTTGTTGTACATGTAGTAGTAACTTTATCGGTGGATTGATGAATGCTTATGACTTACTGAGTTGTAAACTCACTCGGTGTTTTCTTGTCACCCATTTTAGGTCTCTTGGACTCGTATTGTTGCGTGCTCGGAACCGTCGTTGAAGTCATCACACCGGCTGAAATCTTGTGGTATTGTTTTTGTTGTTGAAGAACATTTGGCATGTATAGGCTATTATATTTTGTCGAATTGTGGGTTGTAAACTTTAAGCCATGTGAAAATGGCCTATGTGGTCGTCGAGTGGGATGCTAGAACCTATAGCCACGAGTCTTAGAAACTCAAATTTTGATAAGGTGGCCATAATTTGTGTCATGTATGATGGATGATTAAGGCCAAGGAAAAATTCATGAAATTGGCATAGTCTACTGCAGTAACTGTTGCGGACAGCAGCAGTGAGATGAGATTGAAAAATCACTAAAAATAGTAGAAGTAGAATTAAATAGTGAGTAAATTATGGAACTGAACCTTGATGAATCTATTTTTATATGGACGAAACGAAACGACCATATGAGCAGTATACTGGGAAATATTAAAGTTCTCGTGAGACAGGGCCAGAACAGTTTCTGGGTCCCCTGTCGCGACTTTGAAAATTTACCATAAATTATCCAGAAAGAATTAGGAGTCATGCCTTATATGTAAAGATTCCATTTTGAGTCTAGTTTCATTAGAAACAAACGACACCAGTATTAAAGCCCTGTACAGAGAGATATTCAAGTTGTAACGCGCGAAGGTCAGAGCAGTCGGTCCCTGTAACATGGGTGACTTTAACTAATAAACTGTACCAATTGGCCCAACCAAAATTCTAAAATAAATCCATGGATGGGTACATGAGTCTAAATTCAGGAAAATTTACGAAACCAGTTTCCGAGTTTTGAAACTCGAGATATGATTTTAAGGCGACGGTGATGCAGTTTTCCAGCCTGACTGGTAATGTCAAATTGGTTGGTATCTTGAGAGGGTTTGGCCGTTAACCCCTCGTGTCCGACACCGGCGTCGGTCACGAGTTAGGGGTGTTACACAAAACATGTCATAGACATGTTTTGTTGGTGCATCATGGGTGGAAAAATAAATTAAAGAGCATGGGCAAAGAAAGAAAAAAAATGGTCTCATCCATGCTCCCCCCTTCCCTTGCCGTGAATGGAAAAAAGAAAACAAAGAAGAAAAAAAATGTTCATCCTTTGATTCATCTTTTGGCGAAAATTTGAAGGAAAAAGGGAAGAAGGGAGTGAAGCATTCGGCTATCCTAGGTCACTATTAAGGTAAGTTTGATGTTTTGCCATGAGATTCATGTATATTTTAGTGGTTAGCTTGAGTTCTAACTAGCCATGGTTCCAATCCTTACTATGTCATGGAGATGATATTCGGCTAAGGTAAGATTGTGTTGATATCATTTGCATGCTAAAAGTGAAGCTTTGTAATGGTGCATGTGATGGTGTATTGATGATGAATGTGTTATGGAAAGAAATCGGTCTTCCTAAGAAT
The DNA here is from genome assembly GCF_025698485.1 of Gossypium arboreum. Lineage (NCBI taxonomy): Eukaryota > Viridiplantae > Streptophyta > Magnoliopsida > Malvales > Malvaceae > Gossypium > Gossypium arboreum. The sequence goes on along the minus strand of NC_069082.1, from coordinate 78,492,276 downwards.
ATATTTGTGAATGTTTATATTAGTAATAGCGAAATTAAAGAGGTTTGATGTCTTGAACAAATGTTGATTATATGATTCGAAAATGAGATATGTCAATGATGAAGTATAATCGGCCATGGAGGTAGCTCATTTTGGAAGTGTGATTGTGGTATATTTTCTTTGTGATTGATTATAAAAAATTTGGCTTAAGTGAGGTAATTGGTAAAAGATGTGTTTATGATGTAATACATATGTTCTCATAAGCTAAGTTATGTATATGTGATATCTTGCATATTGGTTGTTATGGTAAGGTTTGAGATATTGACGTATGAATATGTTTTGTTTGTGGTTCGGCAACTAATGGTTAAGTTGTTAAGTTACATGCTTGAGTAGTAAATATGTTAAGAATGGGTCTAAAATGTATATGGATGCCGTGTGATGGTGTTTGATTGGGAAGTAAATTGTTTGATTTAGCTCAAGAGCCTAGAGGATCAAAGTCGGAAAAGGAAAAGAGGAAGTAAGCGAATAGCCGTGGATATCTAGTAAATCGACCACTTTCGAGGTAAGTTTTAAGCGATAAATCGTTGAGTAAATTCAATCATAATAGGGCATAATGAGTTGATTTGATAAGATATGATGTGGCCATGATATGTCTTAAACCCAAATGGTAAGTTCATAAGTGTTTGGACTTGGAAATTTAAGAGCAAATTGTAATAAATTGCTTGGACAGCAGCAGTAAGGTGATTTTAGAAAATGACTATAAATTGTTGGTGTGGAATTATAGGCTGAATAAAATATGTAATCAAAGCTTAGTTGGTCTAGTTTCTTATAAAAGAGACCGTGGAAGCAAAGAAATTTCCTATAAAGCGATATTTAATGTTGTGCGGGACAGTGTCGGAATGACTCGAAATCCCTGTTCTGTTTTTGGAAAATCATTATAATTCGTACAAAAATGGTTATGAGATAAGATTTATATGCTTAGACTCCTTAATGAGTCTAGTTTCAAATGGAGTCAAATAGAACACATTATGAATTCTGTACAATGAAAAATTTGATTCGTAGTGAAGAGTGGTCAGATTAGTCAAAAAGTGAAACAGGGGAAACTTTAAGAAAAATCTGGTATTGATTGGCCAAACCTAAAATTCTGAAAATTTTATGGGTGGAAGATACATGAGTCTACATTCGGGGAAAATTAACGGCAATTGATTTTGAGTTTTGTAGCTCCAGTTATAAACAACTTAGTGACTGTTGGTCAGAAAAACTGCTTGTAGTGAATATGTGATTTTGTTGTAAACTTTGATGAAACTATTTGAGTTGCTTATAAGTTATTGCTGAAATTGATGTACAAGAAAAATATGAAATATGTATGATATACATATATGTGTGATAAGGCCGAATGGCCAATGCGATGAATGTGAAAGTGTATGTATATGTTATAAGGCCTAATGGCCGATGTGATGAATGTGAAAGTGTATGCATATGTGATGAGGCCTAATGGCCGATGTGGTGAATGTGAAAGTGTATGTATATGTGATGAGGCCTAATGGCCGATGTGGTGAATGTGAAAGTGTATGTATATGTGATAAGGCCTAATGGCTAATGTAAAATATATGTGTGATATGCATATGTGGTAAAGCTGAATGGCTAATGTGAATGTTGTAACATGTGATTAAATGTACATGAAACTTGGAATATGTTCCGGGTGAGACCCGATGACTACGTGTGGAGATTATGACCGGGTAAGACCCGATGACTACGTGTGGAGATTATGACCGGGTAAGACCCGATGACTACGTGTGGAGATTATGTCGGGTAAGACTTCTTTTATAAGAATTGCTTATAAAAAATACATAATCTGAAAGGTTAAGCAGTATGTACTCCATGCTTATATGTGAGCTTGATTTAAACTAAACCATAAGGTAGTTATGTGATTGTATCTGAGAGCAATCTATGAGACTATTCCTATGATTATGATGAGATGTGCATATTTGGATACAGGGGTGGTATGCTGAAGGAAGAGTGAAATAAAATACGAACAACTATGTCATAACTTGATTTTTATCTGTTGACACTTCTTGAAACTTACTAAGCATTGTAATGCTTACTCAGTGTACTTTGTTTCCTCTGTTTTATAGATCTCATTTGGAAGCTACAGGCTCGGGGATCGTCAACAACTAGTCACACTATCACTATCCACTGTTTGGTACTGCTATGTTTTGGAATATCTTATGGCATGTATAGAATAGACTAGTAGTGAGAGGATATCTTGGTTAATGTATAGGACTACCCTTTTGGTGTAGGTCATGTACCCTTCGGTTTTGTGTAAATTCAGATAGCCATGCGAAAATGGCTTAGATATACTTTGATCATAGCATTATAATCGTTGTATGTTGTTTGTCAAGAGGTATGGAAATGTTGGTAACGGTTAGCCATGGGAATGGTCATTCATGATCACTTTTGGTATATGTATGACAAACTCTAGTTGATCCATGGAGGATCATGAAATAGGTAATGTTTACCTTAAAAATAGATGCTGGTAGCAGCAGTGACGTGAATGTGAAAAATCACTAAAAATTGTAGAAAGTGAATTAAATAGTAAATAAATTATTTACTCGAACCTTGATGAATCTATTTTCGTAGGAAGGTAACGAAACAATCATATGAACAGTATGTTAAGAGATATTTAAGTTTTCGTGAGACAGGGCCGGAACGGTTTCTGGATTCCCTGTTCCGACTTTGAAAATTCATTTTAAATTATCCAGAGATAATTAGGAGTCATTCCATATATGTATAGATTCCTCATTGAGTCTAGTTTCTATAGAAACAAACGGCATCAGTATTGAAGCCCTGTACAGGGAGATATCCAATTCATAACGCACGAAGGTCAGTGTAGTCGATCCCTGAAACAGGGGAGAATTTAACTAATAAACTGTACTAATTGGCCTGACCAATAATTCTAGAAAAAAATTTGTAGATGAATATATGAGTCTAGTTTCAGGGAAAAATTACGAAACTGGTTTTCGAGTTTTGGAACTCAAGATATGATTTTTAAAGTGATAGTGACGCAGTTAGGTAACTGCCTGGAAAATTTTTAAAATGGACTGTGAAAGTGAATGGTTTAAGCCGTTAACCCCTCGTGTCCGATTCCGGCAGCGGACTCGGGTACGGGGTGTTACAATAACTATATTTTTATTATCTAGCCTAAGAATAAAAGGGGTTTGTTTTAATTAACAAATTATTTAAACTAAGAACGCACAAAGAAAAGAATTTGGGGATTGCTTTTGGGAAAATCGATTGACTTGAGACAATACCTAAGGAAAATTCCACCTAGACTTTACTTGTTATTCTGGCTCCGAATCGGACGATTTATTCATTCAACTTGTTCCGTAGAGATCCCTAAGTTATGTTATTATCCCTATTCAAGACTAATAATGTCTAATACCTAGATTGAATAACCGAGACTTTTCTCTAATTAACACTCTAGGGTTGCATTAACTCGATCTATAGATCCTCTTATTAGGTTTCACCCTAATCTAGCAAAATCTTGTCACCCTATTTCTAGGCGCGCAATCAACTCTGCTTAATTATGGAAAATGTACTCTTAGACAGGGTCTATTCCTTCTCTGAATAAGAGCGTGTCTTGAATTAGTATCCTGGGATATCAAAACAAGAATTAAGAACACATAATTAAGAACAAGTTAAATATTTATCATACGATTCAGAAAATAATAACAAGATTTGTCCTAGGTTTCATTCCCCTTAGGTATTTAGGGGATTTAGTTCATAACTAAATAAGAAAACATCTCAGAGTAATAAAAGAATACAAAACATAAAGAAAACCCAAAACTCCTGAAAGGAAACTGAGGAGAGATCTTCAATCTTGATGATGAATCCGGCTTTTGAGATGGATCAATGGGCTTCCTTAGGGTAACTCCTTACCCCTATTCTCCGTCTCCCTTTTCCTCCTCCTCTAGTGTGTATTTATAGGCTTTGGAATGCCTAGAAACCCTCAAAAGTGGCCTTTTCCAAATTGGACTTAACTTGGGCTCGGCAGAGACATGCCCATGTGACACGCCCATGCTGGATTACTTCAGGCCGTGTTCGAGTCTGCCAAATTGACACGACCGTGTGGTCTGCCCGTGTGAGGAGGTTCAGATCATGTTGATTTCGTACTTTGGCCCATTTTCTCCGTTTTGGCTCATTTCTCATTCTTTTCGCTCTCTTATGTTCTCCTAAGTATAAAATACGAAATTAAAACATTAGACATGGGGTAAAAATATGTATAATTTACGGTTTATCAAATACCCCCACAGTTAAGCATTTGCTTGTCCTCAAGCAAAATCCTCAACTCATAATCAAAATAAATTCTTCTCAACTTATAATTCTTATGGACAATATATTAAAATAATCCATAGGTAATCATACATTAAGAGTTCAACTAAAAGAACATAAAATTTTCAAATATTCCAAGTTGAGTATTTAATCATGCAAACATAGGTGTCTCTTCGCATCTAAGTAATTACCTTTGATTCAGAATATCACAGAGTTTCACATCCTCACTGAAGATTCACTCAAATCACTCGAGGTGTTTAAGGACAAAAAATGAAGCACTCAATAGTCAATAATGAAAAGTCATTACCATAGGCTTGCAAGAAAATCAAATCTCCACCACTATAATTTAAGATGATACATCAATCAAAAGGTCTTTAGAGGGTTGTAGTGCGGCTTGGTTAGGGGGTGTGGTCACAAACTGAAAGAAAGGGTTAGAATCAAGATTGAATTGAAAAATTGCCTAACTAGAAAAAGAGTTAACCTTCACTTGCGTACAACAGAGCTTCTACTTAGAAAATGGAATTACTAATATATATACATAGTTTTTTTTAAGAACAAGTTAGATAAAGAAGAAAAACATAGCTAAGAAACTTTTCCAACTCAGATCTCGATAGTAATAGGGATCAAATTAATTTGGCGGATTTCAACAATAATGGGTTAATGGTTAATATTTAGGGTAATACAAGGAATGGCTTGTTAGGCTCAAGGGGGTTTACTAAGGGTTAATCGTGGAGGTAGGCTTTTCATGGCATGAGTGGGTTAATCTTAACTGCCTTAATCATTTTGTCATATCAAATCAAATGGTGTGGTCTCGACATGAATAATCAAGCAAGTTTTAGATTAATAGTTCAATTGTGACGCACTTAAAGCAATAATAAAAGTGAGCATGAAAGGATGAATAGATACTTAAAAGGCTCAAAAAACTCACAAAAATTATGGGTTTTTGATGTTTAGACTTGTAAATTCTTATTTAAAGTAATACCTAGACTTGGGGAAACAACCTATAATTTAATTTCTTAAAAATCAACTTATCATGCTTGATTCTCTAATGTCTTAAAGTTTAAACAATCAATGCATAAATGCTTATTTTTATTTTGAGATATATCAATCAAAATCATAAATCAATCAGAATTTATCCTAAATATGATATGAGAGCTTTTCAAGATAACAAGGTAATTATTCAGGGATTTTCTGATAATGAAATAAATACCCCCCACACTTAAGATGTACATTGCCCTCAATGTACAAAGATAGATATTAGAGTATAAAAATAAGATAAGGGGAGAAGTGAAACTTCCTGTATGATGGACGGATGATATCCTTGGATTGGTGAGATAGAGTATTGGAGATACTGTGGATGGCAAACTGGACTCTAAAGGTAAGCCGTTTTGTTTTTTTTTTTATTTTTTTTAAGGAAAACAAATGAATCTTAAAAACGAATGAATCTTAAAAATAAAAGAAAAATAAAATAATAATTATTCTAGTTTTTCAAGTGGCACGGCCAGAGCACACGCCCGTGTGTTACGTGACTTGGCCGTGTTTGTCACAAATGAAGATGTCACTACACGGTCTTCTCGCACATCCGTGTGTATAGGCCGTGCCGCTATGTGATCGTGTCGCACGGCCGTGTCTGGCGTGGTTCGCTTATCCCCCGGTCGTGTTCACCTATCAAGTTCGCCGACGGCCATGTCGAATGACCGTAGGGATTTATCGCATCCCGTGTTTTGGAAAAATCATGCCCTGCTTCCACACGGCCGTGTCCCTTCCCCTGCTTGGCCACGGCCTTAGGCACGCCCGTTTGCCTGGCCGTGTGTGCTGAACAACTTTGCAATTCAAAGATAAAGTTAGTGATTTAAAGTGTTAGGAATTAAAAATAAAGAAATCAAAATATGTTAGTACCCGGGTTGGTTCCTGAGAAGCGCTTATTTATAGTCTAAGCGCGACTTACCTCTTTAGTGAATGATCATGGTGGTTCGAGGAGTTTATACTCCTCATTTATGATATCAATCTAAAAATAAGGTTTTAAACGGGTGTTGTTTACCTTAAAAGTGCCGAACTTGGGATGACTCACCTCTACTGTACTGAATGGGAAAATGTTGAGTACCGTAAGAGGGATTTCTTCATTCGGTGTGGTAGTGACAATGTGGGGATCTGCGGTATCTAACAACACTTTATCTCCAATTTAAAGTTGATTTGGAGAGGTAGCAAGCTCATTCTGGCGTAATTTCGGTTTATCGCATGTTTTCGGTTTATGTGTTTGCCATTGATCTTGCTCATTTATTTGCAACTGTCGTTCCTCATGGACGTCTTTGTTCTCTACATGATAGTAGTGCACTATCTCTGTTGTCTTGGTTCGAAGAGGTTCCTGCAAGGACGATTGAATATTAGTTTTATCATCGACAGGTTTTATAGCATTATCTTGAGTCTTAGAGGTTTTGACTGAGTCATGTGCTTAGAGTGTTACTGCGTTATCACCTGCACGAAGTGTTAGCTCTCCTGTACGTACATTAATAATGGTTCTAGTAGTTGCTAAAAAAGGTTGTCCTAAAATTAAAGTACAGAGGTGTGTGCCATGGCTGTGTGTCATTTTGGGAATACTGACATCTGAAACAGAATAGCCAACATTTTTGCACACAGGCTCACACACGAGCGTGTCCTGGCCATGTGAAGGACATGGGGTATCGACACGGGCGTATGTCTGGCCGTGTGTAAACCCTTGTAGGTGTGATTTAAAAATTAATTTCACATGGGCGTGTTGCCCTTCCACACGGGTGTGTGCCCTATTTTAAAGATAAAAAATAATTTCATAGTTGCTTTAAGGACCCAGAATGGTCCCGATTAGTTTCCAATGGTCGATTTGGGGCTCGTAGGCCCGTAATAAGAAGATTAAAGTAGAAATTGAAAAAAAATTAAATTGGACCAAGTCTTGGTGACTTGAGATTGTTTATGTGCATGAGATCACATTAGGTAATGCCTTGTACTCCGCCTCGGCGTGGGTTATGGGTATGGGGTGTTACATTTAGTGGTATCAGAAATATGATTTAGTCAGTTCTAGGACTAACCAGCGAGAGTACGAGCCTAGCTATACACGCCATAACTGTATATTGATAGTGTGACGATTTCTAACAATTAGAAATTATGTTTTTATATAGTGAATGGAACTTGATAGAGCTACGGTGGATGATGTAGAGAGTAACGTGCTGGCTCCTGCCGAAGGGACCGCGCTAGTTGAAAGTGAGCCCATGACTATGGGCCAAGGCAGAGGGGCTCGAGAAGCCTATCTCCGAATGATAGACGCTTGGTACACGGAGTTCGTTTGTGCGAATCCGAACACTTCACCTCCCTCACCTCCTCCAATACCTCAGTATGCCCTGATAGCTCCGCAAGGCACGGACATGTTTAGAAGAGAGAAGCCTCTGGTAGACAAGATTCGAAAGCAAGAGGCCGAGGAATTCTGGGCTAACATAGATGATGACCCGGAGAGAGCAGAGTTTTGGCTGGAAAATACCATTAGGGTATTCGATGAACTATCGTGCACACCTGACAAGTGCCTGAAGTGTTCAGTGTCACTCCTACGGGATTCGGTTTCTCAGTGGTGGAATACTCTCGTGTCTGTCATATCGAGAGAGAGGTTCACTTGGGAATTCTTCCAGGAAGAGTTCCGAAAGAAGTATATTAGCCAGATATTTATAGACCAAAAGAGGAAGGTAAGGTAGTAGGTCGGTAACAAAGTATGAACGAGGGTTTGTGAAACTCAGCAAATACGCGTGGGAGTGCGTGTGTACATAGGCCACTATGTGTAAGAGATTTGAGGATGGAATTAATGAAGACATTTGAGTGTTTGTTGGCATCTTAGAGCTATGGGAATTTGTAGCACTTGTTGAAAGAGCTTGTAAAGAAGAAGAGCTGATTAGGGAAAGACGAAAAGCGGCTTTTAAGTCGCGAGATTCAAAGAAAAGACAGATGGGGAAATCACATTAGTCCTCATCTAAAAGATTGAAGGAATTTGCTTCTCGATCAAAACGGTTCAGTGGGGTTTTCGAATAGAAATAAGAATCGACAGAACACAACTTCTAGAGCTCAGACCGCTTCTGTCACGAGTGTCGGTAGTGCTCTGCTAAATAGGCCAGAATGTTCGCAATGTGGTAGGCATCATTTTGGTGAGTTCCAAGGAAATGAGAGGGGTTGTTTTAAGTGTGGGTTGCAAGACCACTTTATCTGTGATTGTCGTGAGATGGGAGAGAGAGAAAAGAAGTAAGAAGTGAAGGCAAGTAGTGCTCTGTTAAGGGGTAGACCTCAAAGGAACCCCGGGAGTGGGGCTAGTAGTAGGGGTGCGGCAAAAGATGCTACGGTGAGGTCCTAGGGCAGAGTGCCTGCAAGGACTTACCCTATTCATGCCCGTGAAGAGGTAGAATCTCCCAACGTGATCACGGGTACCTTTTCTATCCATGATATATCTGTAGTTACTTTAATTGACCTCGACCCACTCTTATATTTGTATGGAATTGATACCCTGTATGAGCATGATAGTAGAGTCCACTGAGTTTGTGATAAAAGTGTCTAACAATTTAGGCAGACATGTGCTAGTTGATCAAGTGTGTAGAAATTTTCCTTTGAGAATTAGGGCTCATTATTTTTCAGCTAACCTGATGTTATTGCTATTTAATGAATTCGATGTAATTCTTGGAATGGATTGGTTGACTTCGCATGGTATTGTAGTAAATTGTGGGAGAAAAGTTGTTGAGTTGAAATGTGAAGACGGAAATGTCCTTTGGGTTAGACCAGATGGGTCAGATGATTTACCTGTAATAATGTCGTCCTTGACTACTGAGAAATATTTGAGAAAAGGATATGAGGCTTATCTCGCTTTTGTGTTGAATACCCAAGTGTCTGAGTCGAATATTAAATTGGTACCAGTGGTTCGTGAGTTTATAGATGTGTTCCCGGAAGAGTTACCCAGATTACCACCAGCTAGAGAAGTTGAATTTGGTATCAAGTTGGTCCCTAGTACGGCACCTATCTCGATCGCTCTATATAGAATGGCCCCAACAGAGTTGAAAGAGTTGAAAATACAACTACAAGAGTTAACTGATAAAGGTTTTGTGAAACCTAGCTTTTCACCATAGGGCGCACCAATATTATTCGTGAAAAAGAAAGACGAGTCAATGAGGTTATGTATCGACTATAGATAGCTTAATAAGGTAACTGTCAAGAACAAGTATCCTTTATCAAGGATTGATGATTTATTCGATCAGTTGAAGGGAGCCACAGAGTTCTCCAAGATTGACTTGAGGTCAGGATATTACCAGCTAAGGGTTAAGGAACAAAATGTACCAAAGAGTGCGTTTTAGATGAGGTACGAGCATTATGATTTCCTCGTCATGCCCTTTGGTTTGACTAATGCCCTGGCAGTGTTTATGGATTTGATGAACCACATTTTTTGGCCGTATTTGGACAAGTTTGTAGTGGTCTTTATCGATGACATACTAATTTACTCGCATGATGAGGGTGAGTATGCAGAGCATTTTAGAGGTTCTACAAACTTTGAGAGGGAAGTAGCTTTACGCCAAGTTCAGTAAGAGTGAATTTTGGCTTAAAGAGGTTGGATTTCTAGGGCACATTATGTCAGGTGACGGGATCAGAGTTGACCCAAGCAAGATCTCGGCTATTGTTGAGTGGAAACCACCAATGAATGTAACTGAGGTTCGAAGCTTTTTGGTTTGGCCGGATATTATAGACGATTTGTAAATGGATTTTCTACGATAGCTACACCAATGACAAGGCTGTTGCAAAAGGATGTCAAGTTTGATTGGACAGAAAAGTGCCAACAGAGTTTTGAAATTAAAGGCTTCGTTGATTGAAGCCCTAATGTTAGTGCAACCAGAGCCGGGCAAGGAGTTTGTGATTTATAGCGACACCTCTTTGAATGGTTTGGGATGTGGGCTCATGCAAGAAGGCAAGGTTATAGTCTATGCCTCAAGACAACTTAAGCCAAATAAGAGAAATTATCTGACCCATGACTTGGAACTAGCGGCTATAGTATTTGCGTTGAAGATTTGGGGGCACTATTTATATGGTGAGAAATGTCGAGTATTCACCGATCACAAGAGTCTTAAGTACTTGATGACTCAAAAGGAATTGAGCCTAAGGCAACGCCAATGGTTAGAGCTAGTAAAGGATTATGAGTTGATTATCGACTACTATCCCGGTAAGAGGAATGTAGTCACCGACGCTCTGAGTAGAAAGTCATTGTTTGCCTTAAGAGTTATGAATACTTAGTTGACTATGTCTAGCGATGGTTCGATCCTAGCTGAGTTGGGAGTTAGACCAACATTTTTACAAGAGATCTGTGAAGCTGAGAAAGATGATAAGGAGTTGCAAGTTAAGATAGCTCAGTGCGAGATGAGAAATGAATCTGAATTTCGTATTGGTACCGAGGGATGTTTAATGTCCAAAGATAGAATTTGTGTACTCAAGGGCAATGAGCTTATTCAGAAGATTCTACGAGAAGCTCATAGTGGTTGTTTGTCCGCCCACCCTGGTAGTGTAAAAATGTATAATGACCTAAAGAAAATGTACCAGTGGTCGGGAATGAAAAGAGACATTTCAGAGTTTGTGTCTAAGTGCCTAGTGTGTCAGCAAGTAAAGGCTAAACACCAAGTACCCTCGGGTCTACTTCAGCCTATCATGGTCCCTGAGAGGAAGTGGGATTGGATCACTATGGATTTTGTGAGGGGTTTGTCGATAACCCCGAAAAAGAAAGATATAGTATGGGTTGTTGTGGATAGACTAACAAAGTCGGCACATTTCATATCGGTGCATACCGACTACTCCCTTGATAGATTGGCTGATTTGTATATTTCTAAAATTGTGAGACTACATGGGGTACCCTTGTCAATTGTTTTGGATAGGGATCCAAGATTTACCTCAAGATTTGGAAAACGTTACAAAAGACCTTAGGAACAAAGTTGAGTTTCAGCACGGCATTTAACCCGCAAACTGACGATCAGTCAGAAAGAGTGTTTCAGATCTTAGAAGACATGTTGTGGTGTTGTATTCTTGAATTTCAAGGTAGTTGGGAAAGGTACATCCCATTGGTTGAATTTGCCTACAACAATAGTTATTAGTCAAGTCTAAAAATTGTGCCTTATGAGGCTTTGTACAGGTGAAAGTGTAGGACACCCTTATATTGGACCGAGCTTAGAGAAGGATAGATTCACGGGGTCAATTTAGTCAAAGAGACTGAAGAGAAAGTTAAAGTGATTTGTGACTGCTTGAAGGCTGCCTCGAATAGACAGAAATCCTATGCGGACTTGAAACGAAAGGAAATTGAATTTCAAGTAGGTGATAGGCTATTTTTGAAAGTATCCCCATAGAGGAAAGTCCTCAGATTCGGTAGAAAAGGCAAGTTGAGTCCTCGTTTCATAGGACCTTATGAGGTTGTCGAGAGAGTGGAGCCTGTAGCTTACTGATTGGATTTTCCACCAGAGTTGGAGAAGAACATGACTTATGGAGAAGAACCAGTCAAGATTTTGGCTCGAGAAGTCAAACAGTTAAGGAATAAAAGTGTAGCACTTGCAAAGGTTTTGTGGCATAGACATGGAGTCGAGGAAGCCACATGGGAAACCGAAGAGACTATGAGAGACTAGTACTAAAGTTTATTCATCGGTAAGATTTTCAAGGACGAAAATTCCTAAGGGAGGAGAAGTGTAACAGCCTAATTTAGGGCCTAGTCAGAATAGTGGTCTTAGGACCACAAATCCAAAGTTGGAAAAATTATTTTATTATTATTTTGGAGTTATGCATGAAAAATCCGGTGAGTTAATTTTGACGTTTGTGAGCCCAATTGCGAGAAAGGACTAAATCGCATAAAGTGCAAATGTCCTAAGTTGATAGCTAAAGGTGTTATTTTAGTAGAGAATCAAAATTGGGGGATTTTAAAGGGCAAATAGACCCTTAAATGAAAGCATAGCCGGCCATAGAGTCTGGAGGAGACAAAATTGTCAAAATTAGGTGAAATTTGGTCACTAATTTTGATTAGCTTTATTTTCATAAAACAAAAAGGTTTCATCTCTTCATCCTCTCTTCTTCTTAGCGGAAAATACCAGCATATATTTGGGGTTTTAAGAGCTTGATATTTCAGCAACTTGAAGCCCACACTAGTAAGTGATTTTGATGGTTTTCCTTGAATATTTTTGTACTTTTGAGACCCTTGAAGCATGAGCTTTCAAATGAGGGTACTATTTTGCAAAATTATTAAAAGTCTAGGGTTTGGCCATGAAAGGATTTGTGATATTTTCTGAGTTTTTATGGAAGAAAGTGAGTCTTGGTTGTCTTATAAACAACTCTTGTGAAAGGTGTTAACATGAAAACACCTAATAGGACTAATGTGCATAAGTTGTAAAATAGATAAGAAATGAGTGAAATAGTGGGAATTTAGAGTTGCTATAAGAGTAAAAAGGGTTCGGTTAGGCTTGAGATCGAGGAAATTTGATAAAAATCGATTTTCGAGCATAGGGTAAAATGGTCATTTTCCCAAAGCCTAAGGGCAAAATGGTTATTTTACCGAAGATGTGAATTTTTGATTGCCTAATTTTATTTAGTGACTAAATGAGTTCATTTTGCTATTATAGATCAAGAATTACCGAATACAAACCTAGACCGGGGGAAGGCCAAGCAAATAGACTAAACCGACTACTCGTGTACATTTTGTAAACTAAGGTAAGTTGTATGTAAATAACACAACTACATTGCTACTATATGTGTTTGAATTGTCATTGAATAGACATAACATGAATTGCTTGTTTCTGGAAACGACTATGTATGATGAATATTGAGATAGTAGAACTTCCGTTTGAACCTTAAGAAATAAATCGGATATTTATGCCATGACCTTTGTGTAACACCATAAATTTTGGGCCTAGAAGTAACGGGCCTTGAGTTTGGGATCGGTTAGAAGGCGGCTTAAATAAATGAAATGTGTTTAAATATTTTATAATTGGATGTTTAGTCAAATTGTTAAGTGATTTAGGAAGGGTTGGTAGTGTGGAAAAAGTCCTAGGTTCGATCCAGGGCTTTAGCAAAATTTTGCATTTTTTTCTAAAGGACCCTGAGCATTAGGTGGAAGGCTTATTAATAAGGCCTGGAAAAATCTGACACAAGGAAATGCTTGGCCTAGTGGCAAAAGGCGTTGGTAGCAAGCAGGAAGTCCAGGGTTTGAGTCCTGGCCTTGGCAAAAATTTTTATTGCGCATATGATTAGTAGGGAAGTAAGCGTTTAGGCCTTATAAATATGTTTGGTGGAAATTTGACACAAAGGATGTGCTTGGCCCAGTGGTATGATGGCGTTAGGAGTATGGAGAGGTGTTGGGTTCAAGTTGCGGCATGAGCAAAAGTTGTGGGTTTTCTAGACAACCTGGAGGTCGGCAGAAAGTCTTTATAATTAATTGGGGAGGAAGAACGACACAAATAAGGTAGGTTCCGTAGTGGCAAGGGACGTATAGTGTAGCCAAGAGATTAGGGGTTCGAATCTGAATGGTAGAAAATATTTTTAGGATAACTGGTTGCGAGTTAATAGGGCTTAAAAATAGTTAGGGATGGAATATGGCACAAGAGCGCCTGTGTTGCAGTGGCAAGAAGCATGCTATGGATATGAGAGGTTGCAGGTTTGAATCCCAGGCCTGGAAAAGTTTAAATTTTTATTCTTTAAGAAAACTGAGGCTTAGGCATATAAGCCTTATAGTTAATTGTGACCGAATGGTAGCATAAGATAGGATGTGGTGCAGTGGCCAGCAGCGTGTTGGGAAGTTGGAGGGCTAGAGTTCGAGTAGTGGCATGTGCAAAAGGGAGTTTAATTTTGCTACTCAACGTAGGGAAGGATTGCTATTCAGTGGAAGCAATTTGAATGCAATTCAAATTGGAATTGTTGGCTAAAATCAAGGGGATTAGGATGAGGATTAAGTATGGATATGATGATGATAAAAATTAGAGAAATTGAAGGGAATTTAACTGGACGAGTTTAAGTCGATTAGGGAGTGTAGGTTTGTATTTTTATTTATTTATTTATTTTAGTATATATATGTGTGTCGTATGGGCAAGTAAGGGCATTTTTTGTTTTTGTGTGCTTCAGTCGCATATCATCTCCTCTTTTCTAAGCCAAACTCTTGATCTTTTCTTTCCTATTTTAGTCGAATCAACCTCTTCCCTCTTCAACTTAGCCGACTGTTACTTTGGGGGTTTGATTTCTTGTTGGCAAACAATCTCACAATCAGTAAGTGAATTTGATCTTCTTCGGCTTTTGTTAAATATTTCTAAGTTCTTTCGTTTCTACACTCATAAAAGCTAATTTTTCTTTATCCTTTCCAATACTTTCATTAACCCATGGTTTCTCCATTTATTTCTCTTTTTCCCTCTCATTCAAGACTGTGATTGCTGGCTAAGTATTAGTTGATGGAAAAAGGGAGTTCTAGTCGAAAGGTTAGGATAGAGGCTCCCAAGTTTAAGCGACATAAGATGTCAGCCATTTGGGACTTTTCGACTGGATGCGGAAGGGGGACTACGTTAGATTTCGAGTTACATAGGCAGATCCCAGCCGATCAATCTAGTCAAGGCAAGTATAGGTTGTTCTTCGGTAAATAGTGGATTTATGTTGAATTAATGGGATGTGACTAATGGAGTATAATGTTGAATATAGGGTCGGACGATTATGAATACTTAGTACTCCAGGTGATAAGGTGTGTACTTCTACCCTATGATAGCTTCATATAAAGCCGAAAGTGTATACATACCTGCACACACATAAGTAGATCGGCAAATCCTGAAAAGCCAAAATGCCGAAAAGTCGAAAAGCCAAAATGTAATATGCTGAATTAGGGCTTAATCGGAATAGTGGTTTCGTGACCAAAAATCCGAGATAGAAATAATTATTTTATAATTATTTTGATGATTATGATATGATTGCATGATTGTGTGAAAATTTCATGATGAAATTCTATGCCTAAAGTGCTTAAATTGAAAGTAGGGACTAAATCGAATAAGTTGCAAAACTTGCATTCTAGAAGTTTTTAGTATGAAATTGTTTTGGAATATTAATGAGGAGGTCTTAAATAGCAATTTGACCAATTTTAAGTTCATGGACAAAATTAGGACATGGAAGGAATTTTGGAAAGTTTAGTAGTAAGGGTATTTTGGTCATTTAGTTATTAAAATGAATTAAAAACAAAATTAAAAGCCAATTTTGTCCATCTTCTTCATTAGGCAAAAATTTCAAGGGTTCTCCATAGCTAGGGTTTGTTTCAAGCTTCCAAGCTCAGTAGTAAGTGATTCCAAGCCCGTTTTAATGTTCTTTACGTTTTGGAATCCGGTAGCTCGATTAAGCTTATGTTAGCAATAATTCAACCTAGGGTTTATATTTGGAAAAATACCCATAGGTGAAATTTGTGTATTTTGATGTTTTATGATAGAATATGAGGTTTTAAATTATGTTAGACAACTTGTGCTACTCGGTTTTGAGTGAAAAGCGAGTAAAAGGGCTTAATCGGCAAAAATACTTAATAGTCACAAGTATATGTTAGAGAGAATTTGATGTTGCCATAGAAGGAAAAGTGATTAGCATGTTATAAAACATAAGAATAAGGAATAAAGTTTAATTCCAGAGCCTAGGGGCAAAAGTGTAATTATGAAAAGTTTAGGGGCAAAAGTGTAATTTGTCCAAAGTTAAGTATTAAATGCTGTTTTGATGAATGTATGTATTAAATAAGATTAATTTGGCATTATAGATCAAGAGAAACGAGATTCAAGTCGCGATCGAGGAAAAGAAAAGATTGTGGACTAAATTGCAAAATCTTTATATTTTGGTACCAAGGTAAGTTCATGTGTAAATAATGTAGCATAAATGTTGTTTTTAAATTATTAATGTTAATTATATGATATGCTGATTTTTAATCGTGAAATATTATGCTTTGTGGTTAATGTTGAGTAATATGCAAATTATGTTTACTACATGATAAATATGAATTGCTACCGAGTATTGGTTCCGATATTCCATCGAAGACAGCAAATGTGAGATCAAGGGAAAAAGCCCGTTTGAACCTTAGGAATAGATTAGGATACAAGTGACATGTCACTAGGATGGTTGAGCGTCCGAACTCGTTGAGTTGAGTCTGAGTTCACCTATGGATGCGAATGTCCGAACTCGTTGAGTTGAGTCCGAGTTCGTGAGATGTAACTAGGCATCCAAACTCGTTGAGTTGAGTCCGAGTTCACTTATGGATGCGAACGCCTGAGCTCGTTGAGTTGAGTCTGAGTTCACTTAGGGGCGGGTTACGTGATTTCTTGATTACATATGAGGCACTTCTGTGCAAATTATCCGTGTATCCGAGTTGTATTCCGATGTGTTCAACGAGTGAAATTTCTAGTGAAATGGAAGAACACTTAAGATGCAAGTGACGTTTTGGTAAGTGTTGTGAAATGGACACTTTGGACAGGTATGTTCTTAACCCTCGGGTTGAAAATAGATACAATAACGATAAGGTGGTAAGATGATGAATGATGTTTAGAAATGTGATATATGTTTTGGTGATACCATGCTAAAGTTGTTTGGTATATTTGTATTGTTTTGTTACTTGTTATTTACATATGAACTTACTAAGCATTTATGCTTACTCCTTCCTTTTCATTCACTATAGTTTTGAACAAAATGGCTCAGAATCGGAGACAGTCGAAAGTTCGATCACACTATCCAAAGGACTTTTATATTGGTAAATGGCTTGTACAACTACTTAAGTATGGCATGTATAGCAATATACCTATTTTGTGTAAATAATTTTATGATATGGCCATGTTTGGTTGAGAAAATGTTTGATATTGATAAGTCATGGTGATGGCTAATTTAGATCATGTTTGATATTATGGAAGTTTAATAGGTTATCTAGTTCATAAAAATTCATGGAAAGATGAAACTTGCCTTAAAATAGAATATTGCTGTAGCAATGACATGAATTTGAAAAATCACTAAAAATAGTATAAATGGAACTAAATAATGAGTAAGTTATGAAATTGAAGCTTAATGAGTCTATTTTCATGTGGATTGAACAAAACAGGCATATAAATTATATTTTATGAGATATTTAAACTTTTGTGAAACAGGGCCAGAGTGATTTCTGGATCCCCTATTCTGACTTTAAAAATTCATAATAAATTTTAAAAAAATAATTATAAGTATTTCTTTATATGTACAGATTCCTTACTTAGTCTAGTTTTAATAAAAATAAACCTCGTAGTCATTGAAATTCTGTATATAGAGATATCTGATTTGTAATACACAGATGTCAGAGCAGTTGAACCCTGAAACAGAGGAGACTTTAACTAATAAACTATACTAATTGGCCCAACCAAAAATTCTATAAAAAAAATTAGTGAATAGATATATGAGTCTAGATTTAGGGAAAATTTATGGATCTTTATTTCGAGTTTCATAACTTGAGATATGATTTTTCTCGTAACTGTAATGCGGATAGTTAGAAAGCTGTGAATGTAGAAACAAATGATTTGAAGTTCTTAATTTGATAAATTTTGTTCGGTAACCCCTCAAGCTCGACTCCGGCGACGGTTTTGGGCATGGGGGTGTTACATTTGATGGTATCAGAGCAGGTTCAGTCGATTCTCAGACTACGTGTTGTATGTACGGATTTTGCTATACATGCCATATGTATGAATTGTGATAGTGTGACGACTTGACCTTTTAAATGATTTTATATAGTTAATGGATCCCGATCCAGTGTGGCGAGATGAAGTAGAGAGTAATGCACCAGCTCCATTTGAAGGGGTAGCATAATGAAAACCCACCCCTACTTGTTGGTCGGGGAGGAGGAGAAAGGGATCGAAGCCTTTCTCCAAATGATGAGTGCATGGTACACTGAGCTCGTTCGTATGAACCCAAATGAACGACCTCCCCCACCTCCCCCAATTCCTCAACCTATGCCTCCGATGCCTCGGGAGTGGATATGATAAAATTTCACAGAACCCCAGTTGTGAGAAATAAGTAAACAAGGGGTGAAGAATTTAGAGCAAATATTGATGATGATGTAGAAAGTAGAGTTACGGCTTGAAAATTCTATCCGGGTATTTGATGAATTATCTTGTACACCTGAAGAATGTTTGAAATGTGCTACATGTTTGTTGAAAGATTCAGCCTATAATTGGTAGAAGACTTTGATTTGGTGGTACCAAAAAAGAGGGTAACACAGGAATTCTTTCAAGAAGAGTTTGGAAGAAATATATTAGTGAAAGATTTATTGATCGAAATGTAAAGAGTTTCTTGAGTGAAGCAAGGTAATATGACGATCTCGAATATGAAAGAGAGTTTGTTCGATTGAGTAAGTATGCGGGAATATGTTCCTCTGAAGCCAAGATGTGCCGACGATTTGAAGACGGGCTCAACGAAGACATTAAGGTATTTGTCGGGATCCTTGAACTGAAAGAAATGGTAATCTTGGTTGATCGAGCTTGTAAGGCTAAAGAACTACTGAAGGAAAAGAAAAAGGTAGAATCTGAAACACGAAATTGAAAGAAAAGACCAATGAGTAATGCACCTTCACAGCAACCCGGAAAGTCAAGAAATATGAATCCTCGTTCCCAAGTTTCAGCTGGGCAATCATATGGAAATTTTAAGAAGCAGAATATGGGTCCTAAATACAAGACTACTTCTGCGGCTAGTGTGGGAAATACGAGATTTGTTAAACCCGAGTGCCAGCGGTGTGGTAGAAATCATTTTGGTCCGTGCAGAGTAAATGAATGTTTTCGATGTGGTTCTCGAGATCATTTTATTAGAGGCGCCGGAGAGAGAGCCGAGAAAGAAAAATTCAGAATGTAAAATCTAGTGGTGCGGACTCGAGGGAAGGTATCCAGAAAAGTGGAAGTGAAACAAGCGATAAGAATGTAGCAGAGATCGCAGATTAGATCTGAAGGAAGAGCTTGCTAGAACTTATGCTATTAAAGCGCGTGAAGATGCTTCCTCACCCGATGTGATTACCGGTACATTTTCTCTTTATGATACTAATGTTATTACTTTGATTGATCCTGGTTCTACTCATTCATATGTATGCATGAAACTGGTTTCTAGTATGAATATACCTGTTGAGAACAAAGAATTTATGATTAGAGTGTCAAATCCACTAGGCAAATGTGTGATAGTTGATAAAGTATGCAAGAAATGCCCTTTAATGATTCGGGGTCATTACTTTCTGGCCGACTTGATGTTGTTGCCGTTTGATGAATTTGATCTTATTTTGGGTATGGATTGGTTGACATTGCATGATGCTATAGTAAATTGCAAAGAAAAGGTTATAGAATTAAAATGTGAAAGTGGTGAAATCTTGCGGGTTGAACCAAACAAATCAGAGGCAATATTTAGTATGATTTTTTCGATGTCGGCTCAGAGATATTTGAGAAAGGGTTATGAAGCTTATTTGGCGTATGTAATTAATACAAAAGAAGTTGAAAAGAAAGTTGAATCAGTACCGGTTGTGTGTGAATTTGCGGATGTATTTCCAGAAGAATTGTCGGGTTTGCCTCGGTCGGGAAGTAGAATTTGGCATAGATTTGATCTGGGGAACGACTCGATCTCGATTGCTCCATATAGAATGGCACCAACATGAGTTGAAAGAATTAAAGTCGCAGATTGCAAGAGTTGGTGGTAAAGGCTTTGTGAGACCAAGTGTTTCACCTTGGGGTGCTCCGTGTTATTTGTGAAAAGAAGGATAGTTCTATGAGATTATGTGTTGATTATCGGCGGTTAAACAAGGTGACAATAAAAAACAAGTATCCATTGCCGAGAATTGATGATTTGTTTGATCACTAAAAGGAGCGACATGGTTTTCAAAGATTGACTTGAGATCTGGGTATTATCAGTTGCGAGTGAAAGAGTCGGATGTGCCTAAAGCGCTTTTAGAACAAAGTACGGTCATTATGAATTTTTAGTTATGCCATTCAGGTTGATGAATGCTCCTGCTGTGTTTATGGACTTAATGAATCGCATATTTCGGCCATACCTGGACAGATTTGTTGTGGTATTTATAGATGATATTTTAATTTATTCAAAAGATGAGACAGAGCATGCTGAGCATTTGAAGATAGTTTTGCAAACTTTGAGAGATAAGCATTTGTATGCTAAGTTTAGTAAAAGTGAATTTTGGCTCGGGAAGTTGGATTTTTGGGTCATATTGTTTGGTGATGGTATACGGGTTGATCCTAGTAAAATTTCAGCCATTGTTGATTGGAAACCACCGAAAAATGTAAGCGAAGTTAGGAGTTTCTTGGGGCTATTTGGGTATTATCGGCGGTTTGTAAATGGATTTTCTATAATTGCTGCTCCTATGACTAGACTACTCCGAAAGGATGTTAAATTTGAATGGACGGAAGAATGTCAACAGAGTTTCGAAGAATTGAAAAAGTTATTAACTGAAGCACCAGTGTTGATACAACCCGAATCAGGTAAAGAATTTTGTGGTGTATAGTGATGCTTCTCTAAATGGTTTGGGGTGTGTACTCCTGCAAGAAGGAAAAGTGGTGGCTTATGCTTCGAGGCAGTTAAAACCTCATGAGAGGAATTATCCTACTCACGATTTGGAATTGGCTGCAGTGGTGTTTGCTTTGAAGATTTGGCGACATTATTTGTATGGTGAAAAGTGCCGAGTATATGCCGAACAAAAAAGTCTTAATTACTTGATGTCACAAAAAGACTTGAATTTGAGACAGCGAAGATGGTTGGAGTTATTGAAAGATTACGAGCTTGTTATCGATTATCATCCGGGAAAAGCGAATGTGGTTACCAATGCTTTAAGCAGAAAGTTGTTGTTTGCTTTGAGAGTTATGAACACTCAGTTGAAAATTTCAGATGA
The DNA here is from genome assembly GCF_025698485.1 of Gossypium arboreum. NCBI lineage: Eukaryota > Viridiplantae > Streptophyta > Magnoliopsida > Malvales > Malvaceae > Gossypium > Gossypium arboreum. Next base: position 78,471,068 of record NC_069082.1, on the reverse strand, counting down.
CGGTTCGATTCTAGCAGAGTTAAGAGCAAGACCAATGTTTTTACAAGAGATTTCTGAAGCTCAAAAAAATGATCAAGATTTGCTAGCCAAAAGAAAATAGTGTGAAGCTGATACGGGATCAGATTTCAGAATCGGTTTTGATGGTTGCTTGATGTTTAAAAATCGGATTTGTGTAGAAAAATGATGAGTTGATTCAAAAGATTTTGCATGAAGCACATAATAGTTGTTTGGCGGTTCATCCAAGGCGATCGAAGATGTATAATGACTTAAAGAAAATGTCTTGGTGGAGTGGAATGAAAAGAGATATTTCGAGTTTGTATCAAAGTGATTAGTTTGTCAACAAGTGAAAATTGAACACCGGTACCTTGGGATTACTTGACCTATTATGGTTCTGAATGGAAATGGGATCGGATTATTATGGATTTTATATCGGGGTTGCCATTAACTCGGGGAAGAAAAATGCCATCTGGGCAATAGTTGATGATCGACTAATTGGCTCATTTTATTCCGATGCGTCTGATTATTCTCTTAATAAGTTGGCTGAATTGTATATCGAGAGATTGTTAGACTTCATGGGATACCTTTGTCAATCATTTGGATCTGAGATCCAAGGTTTACCTCACGGTTTTGGCAAAAGTTGCAAGAGGCAATAGGTACAAAGTTAAATTTCAACCGCCTTTCATCCACAAGCGATGGACAATCGAGAGAGTAATTGATTCTTGAAGACATGCTCGGATGTTGCGTATTGGAATTTCAAGATAGTTGGGAAAGGTACTTACTATTGGTAGAATTTGCTTATAATAATAGTTATCGACGAGTTTGAAGATAGCACCTTATAAAGCATTATATGGTCGTAAATGTCGGACGCCATTGTATTGGGTGAACTCAAGGAAAGTCGATTTATAGAGTGATTTAATAAAAGAAACCGAAGAAAAGGTGAAAGTGATTCGAGATTGTTTGAAAGCTGTTTCAGATAGACAGAAATCTTATGCGGATTTGAAACGAAAAGAAATGGAGTTTCAAGTTGGTGATAAGGTATTTTTGAAAGTGTCTCCATGGAAGAAAGTCCTTAGATTTGGACGAAAGGGCAAGTTAAGTCCGCGTTTTATTAGACCGTATGAAATAATTGAAAAAGTTGGACCGGTAGCATATCGGCTAGCGTTACCACCCGAACTAGAGAAGATTCATGATGTGTTTCACGTATCTATGTTACGTCGGTATCGTTCGGATCCTTCACATATAATTTCACCGACAGAAATTGAACTGCGACCGGATATGACTTATGAAGAAGAACCGATTAAGATTTTAGCTCGAGAAGTCAAACAACTAAGAAATAAAAGTGTTGCACTTGTAAAAGTGTTGTGGCAAAAGCATGGGGTAGAAGAGACTACATGGGAACTGAAGAAACTATAAGAAACCAATATCCACACATTTCTGGGTAAGATTTTCGAGGACGAAAATCCTTAAAAGGGGAGAGTTGTAATATCTTTGAATTAGGGCTTAATCGGAATAGTGGTTTCGTGACCACAAATCCGAGATAGAAATAATTATTTTATAATTATTTTGATGATTATGATATGATTGCATGATTGTGTGAAAATTTCGTGATGAAATTCTATGCCTAAAGTGCTTAAATTGAAAGTAGGGACTAAATAGAATAAGTTGCAAAACTTGCATTCTAGAAGTTTTTAGTATGGAATTATTTTGGAATATTAATGAGGAGGTCTTAAATAGAAATTTGACCAATTTTAAGTTCATGGACAAAATTAGGACATGGAAGGAATTTTTGGAAAGTTTAGTAGTAAGGGTATTTTGGTCATTTAGTTATTAAAATGAATTAAAAACAAAATTAAAAGCCAATTTTTGTCCATCTTCTTCATTAGGTCGAAATTTCAAGGGTTCTCCATAGCTAGGGTTTGTTTCAAGCATCCAAGCTCCATAGTAAGTGATTCCAAGCCCCGTTTTTAATGTTCTTTACGTTTTTAGAATCCCGGTAGCTCGATTAAGTTTATGTTAGCAATAATTCAACCTAGGGTTTATATTTGGAAAAATACCCATAGGTGAAATTTGTGTATTTTGATGTTTTATGATAGAATATGAGGTTTTAAATTATGTTAGACAACTTGTCTACTCGGTTTTGAGTGAAAACGAGTAAAAGGGCTTAATCGGCAAAAATGCCTAATAGTCACAAGTATATGTTAGAGAGAGAATTTGATGTTTCCATAGAAGGGAAAAGTGATCAGCATGTTATAACACATAAGAATAAGGAATAAAGTTTAATTCCCGAGCCTAGGGGCAAAAGTGTAATTATGAAAAAGTTTAGGGGCAAAAGTGTAATTTGTCCAAAGTTCGTATTAAATGCTGTTTTGATGAATGTATGTATGAAATAAGATTAATTTGGCATTATAGATCAAGAGAAACGAGGTTCAAGTCGCGATCGAGGAAAAGAAAAGATTGTGGACTAAATTGCAAAATCTTTATATTTTGGTACCAAGGTAAGTTCATGTGTAAATAATGTAGCATAAATGTTATTTTTAAATTATTAATGTTAATTATATGATATGCTGATTTTTAATCATGAAATATTATGCTTTGGGGTTAATGTTGAGTAATATGCAAATTATGTTTACTACTTGATAAATATGAATTGCTACTAGAGTATTGGTTAGATATTCCATGGAAGGCGGCAAATGTGAGATCAAGGAAAAAGCCCGTTTGAACCTTAGGAATAGATTAGGATACAAGTGACATGTCACTAGGATGGTTAAGCATCCGAACTCGTTAAGTTGAGTCCGAGTTCACCTATGAATGCGAATGTCGAACTCGTTGAGTTGAGTCCGAGTTCGTGAGATGTAACTAGGCATCCGAACTCGTTGAGTTGAGTCTGAGTTCACTTATGGATCTGAACGCTTGAGCTCGTTGAGTTGAGTCCGAGTTCACTTAGGGCGGGTTACATGATTTCTTGATTACATATGAGGCACTTATGTGCAAATTATCCGTGTATCCGAGTTGTATTCCGATGTGTTCAACGGGTGAAATTTCTAGTGAAATGGAAGAACACTTAAGATGCAAGTGACGTTTTGGTAAGTGTTGTGAAATAGACACTTTGGACAGGTATGTTCTTAACCCTCGGGTTGAAAATAGATACAACAAGGATAAGGTGGTAAGATGATGAATGATGTTTAGAAATGTGATATATGTTTTGGTGATACCATGCTAAAGTTGTTTGGTATATTTGTATTGTTATGTTACTTGTTATTTACATATGAACTTACTAAGCATTTATGCTTACTCCTTCCTTTTCATTCAATGTAGTTTTGAACAAGCCGGCTCAGGAATCGGGACAGGTCGAAAGTTCGATCACACTATCCAAAGGACTTTTATCTTGGTAAATGGCTTGTACAACTACTTAAGTATGGCATGTATAGCAATATACCTATTTTGTGTAAATAATTTTATGATATGGCCATGTTTGGTTGAGAAAATGTTTGATATTGATAAGTCATGGTGATGGCTAATTTAGATCATGTTTGATATTATGGAAGTTTAATAGGTTATCTAGTTCATAAAAATTTATGGAAAGATGAAACTTGCCTTAAAACAGAATATTGCTGCAGCAATGACATGAATTTGAAAAATCACTAAAAATAGTATAAATGGAATTAAATAATGATTAAGTTATGAAATTGAATCTTAATGAGTCTATTTTCATGTGGATTGAACAAAACAGGCATATAAATTATATTTTATGAGATATTTAAACTTTTGTGAAACAGGGCCAGAGTGATTTCTGGATCCCCTATTCTGACTTTAAAAATTCATAATAAATTTTAAACAAATAATTAGAAGTTTTTCTTTATATCTACAGATTCCTTATTGCGTCTAGTTTTAATAAAAATAAATCTTGTAGTCATTGAAATTCTGTATAGAGAGATATCTGATTTGTAATACACCGATGTCAGAGCAGTCGAACCCTGAAACATCGAAGACTTTAACTAATAAACTGTACTAATTGGCCCAACCAAAAATTCTAGAAATAAATTAGTAAATATATATATGAGTCTAGATTTAGGTAAAATTTACGGATCTTTATTTAGAGTTTCATAACTCGAGATATGATTTTTCTTGTAACTGTGACGCGGGTAGCTAGAAAGCTGTGAATGTAGAAACAAATGATTTGAAGTTCTTAATTTGATAAATTATATTCGGTAACCCCTCAAGCTCGACTCCGGCGACGGTTTCGGGCGTGGGGGCGTTACACAAAAGTTTGGCTACGGTAGTCTTGTGAGTGCACGAACACTCGTAAAGGGGAAACCGATAGGTTATCTGAGGCCCCATGGGCGATTCCATGGACTTGGGCTATGAATTGGCTAATCGGGCTAGTATGGGCTAAATGGGGTCGATAGGCTGTTGGGCCCATAATAGGCATAAATTGATAATTGATGCTATGTGATGGAAAATCATATGAGAGCATGACTGTGAATGTGATTTGGGCCTAATGGGCCATATAGATGTGATTTGGGCCTAATGGGCCATATAGATGTGATTTGGGCCTAATGGGCCATATAGATGTGATTTGGGCCTAATGGGCCATATGAATGAGATTGGGCCTAATGGGCCATAAGCATGTATGTGGACTTGTTTGGGCTTTGTAAGGGGTTTTTAGCCTAGTGTAACACCCCTCGCCCATATCCGACGCCAGGACATGGTTCGAGGTGTTACCTGACTTAACTCAATCAAATATACCAAACCAGGCGGTAAAATTTTGATAAATTTTAAAACTTTTACTTTCATAAGCAATTAGTTCCTTAAATGGGCTTACGAGGCCCAAAACATACATTCGAGACGATTTAGACTTAACTGAGAATTTAAGAAAAACTTGGTGAAATTCATGCTTTAGGGTTCCACACACCCGAGTGACTCAGAACACGCCCACGTCCTCAGCCCGTGTGCGACACTGACTTTAGGGCACGGCCATGATACACGCTTGTGTGGCCTACCTGTGGTCAAACTGACTTATAGACACGACTATGGCACACGCTCGTGTGGCCTAACCGTAGACAATACTGATTTAACAGTTTAAGTGCAGGGGAACACACGACCATAACACACCTCTAGGGGTGAGCCGTGTGTCACACATGGTCTAAACACACACCCATATGTCTTGCCCATGTGGACAAACTAGGCTATCTTCCAAGCCATTTTGTTACCCAATTTGCACAACCTACACAAGATCATTTCAATATGCTAATTCCATCCCAAAATACATCAATTCATCCATAGAAGGAACATCGTATACATTTGCCAAAATGAATAATAGTCATTATCTAGGGTTAATACAAAATGAAGGGCTTTTATCTTAAGCCAATATACATAAACAGCTCTCATTAATACAACTCCCTAGTCTAGCCCTATACGTGCCATAATAAAAAATATAAATCCAACTATACTGAGTATTATGGTTGATAGTGTGATCGATATCACTGACTTCAAGGGATCCTCGAGCAAAATGGTAGTACTGAAAGAAAAGGGAAGGAAAGAGAGTAAGCATAAAGCTTACTAAGTTGCACATAAATATATACACAACATCAACTTCACATTTTATCAATTATGCTCATAGCTCGAAGGTAAGTATAAACTGGACTTACTCATTACCATCAACTCAAAGCATATTTTCTAATTGAGCTCATTACTCATGCTTACCAAATAGGTGCCTATAACACTTACAACATTATCATACTTTCCTTATTAAATCTCTTTCTTAACTCTTAAAGTTGAACCTTTTGGAATACTACCGGATATTCTATAAGCCTCAAACATGGGTTAAGTTGCCGCTGCCATGTCCCAGATATGGTCTTACACTGGCTATCTCCATTGAGGCCGATGCCATATCCCAAATATGGTCTTACACTAGCTCTCGTGTATACGTGCTGATGCATGTCCAAGACATGTCTTACACTAGCACAAAACTTAGCCAATGCATGTCCCAGACACGTCTTACATTGGCTAACATCATCGAGGTCGATGCATTGCCCAAACATTTCTTACACTGGCACTCACCTCTATGTCGATGCCATGTCCCAGACGTGGTCTTACACGGGCTATCATGATGCGTCTAATGCATGTACCAGACACGTCTTACACTAGCCTTCGTCTCAATGCTGATGCCATGTCCCAGACATGGTCTTATACCAGTTCTCACATAACCCCATGTCATGGCATGAATATCCGGCTTGCTTTCTGGCGTTCTTTCTGGATATTTCAACTTTCTCAATCATAAATACATATACTTAGTTCCAATTCTAGAAATTTATACTATACCAAATCAATAACAATCGAATACATGCATTAATAATATAGTTGTTTTATTTACATACAACTTACCTCGGTTTACAAAAAGTATTTGACTAGTTGGCTTAAACGGATTGCTTGGCTTTGCCCTAGTCTAGGCTCGATTTTGGAAAATCTTGATCTATAATAACAAAATACACTCATTCAGTCATTAAACACAATTAGGCTATCTAAAATTTACGTCTTTGGTAAAATGACCATTTTGCCCCTAGACTTTAGTAAAATGACCATTTTACCCCCATGCTCAAAATTTGATTTTTACCAAATTTCTTTGTATTTAAAGCATAGCTAAACTCTTTTTACTACTAGAGCAACCCCAAATTCTCACTATTTCACACCCTAATTACTTAATTTGCAACTTATGCAAAATAGTCTCTTTAGGTGTTTTCATGCTAACACCCTTCATAAAAGTTATTTATAACACAACTAGGACTCATATTCCTCCATAAAACTCAGCATATACCACAAATACATCCATGTAAAAATCCTAAACTCTTGACCATTTTGTAAGATATCACTCTCATTTGAAAGCTCATGCTTCAAAGGTCTCAAAAGTGTAAAAATCTTGAAGAAAACTAATTAAAATCACTTACTTATGAGTGCTTTAAGTTGCTGCAGATTTTTGAGCTTTCAAAACTCAATATTTGATGATAATTTCGGTGAAGAAAGAAGATGGAGAAGAAGAAAATGATAGATAGGCTTTTAGGCATTATTTTATCACCAAATCATGACATCATCTACCTAATACTTTGACTATTTGTTTAAAATCCATCACATGGCCGGCCAACACTATTAAAAAGGGTGCACTTTCCCTTTAAAAGCCCTAAATTTTTATTTTCTAGCAATTGAACACATTTGGGTACTAAAATGTAACTTTTTCCCTTTTTGCAATTTAGTCCTTTTTTGCAATCGGGCCTAAAAATATTAAAATTAACTCACCAAATTTTTCATGCACTAATATAATCATGCTATAACCTCATAAAAATAATAAAAATAATTTTTCTATCTTCGGATTTGTGGTCCTGAGACCACTGTTCTGACTAGGCCCTAAATCGCGTTGTTACACCTAGTATATGATGACTGCATAAAAATTAATTAATCTATTGAGACCGTGGACAAGTCATAGGGTTAAGGTGTGGCAACGGGTATATGCATGTCTAGGATTGGATCTAGGGAGAGCTTGGTACTTAAGTGGTCTTAATGACTCACCTCCTCCTCTCTGGAATCCTACCTGGTGCATAGTATTCGTTCATCATAGCCCACGGGATTTGTTAACGGGCCAAGGTAAGTAAAAACTCGTAATAAGGGAAAAATTATCGAAATGCCCCTAAGGACGAAAATGACCAAAATAACCCTATGTATGGAATGTAAGATCTATAGATGTTACATGTATACCTGCAGCATTCATATGCATTCATATGATATTCTGTTTAGGTTGCATATTGGGTTGGGAATTATGGAACAGAGGAAGTATATGAGGATCGCATGGTTGCTTGACAACCGTGGATCCACTGACAGCTATTAAGCCCAATATATGATTGGCAGCTTGCTGCAATGATGGTAGTACCGCAACCGGGCTACCATTGATATGTATCGATTGGGTGGGTCGATATTTCTATCCCCATATGATATGTACTGGGGGACAGAGTTGGTGTGTAGTGGTTGGATTATTGGGGTGGGTTGCGCAGCATTGCACGTATGATATTATTGTGATATTATTGCGATGTGGGCTTCGGCCCAACTAAGGCTAATATGGGCTAAGGCCCAAAGACCACCATTATTGAATTGGGCTTAGGCCCAAAATGACTAATGATTGCTTTATACTCATTGAGGGTTGTACACACTGAGTTTTCAAAACTCACCCCCTCCTTCTAAATTTTTCAGGTGATCCTTAGTAGGCGGTTCGACGGATGGAGGGACTCGGGGGTGGCCAACTAGCATAAAAAGTTTAGACTTAGTCTTTATGTAATTATAATATTTTGATTTTAAATTATTTTCTTTTTGATTTGGGTTGTAATAAGGCCTTCCCTCTGGTTATTATTTCAAATTAGGATTATTATTATTTTTATGCTTCATATTTGTTAGAAGTAGAACATGATTTTCCAAAACCATAACTATTTTTAAATACTACGTTTCCGTAACTCAAGTTTTTTTTTTTTTGACAACTTTTCATTGATCATCTATTTTAAATAAAGCTTCCCCAACTGAATAGAGATTTTACAAAGTAATTAAGGTTTTCCATTTTAAGGAAGTGTTTCCAATGAAAACAAGGTTTTTGATAAAACACTTCAATGTGACACGCCAGATTCGGCCATAACGTCCAGGCTGGGTTTGGCGTGTTACACTTCGGGTTATTTGTATGCTAGTGTAAGACATGTCTGGGACATGCATCGGCCACATTATGAGAGCCAGTGTAAGACTATATCTGGGACATGGCATTGGCATTGAAACGAGTGCTAGTGTAAGACATGTCTGGGACATGCATAGGCCTTGAGACGTAAGCCAGTATAAGACATGTTTGGGACATGCATGACCTATAAGATGTGTCAGTGTAACACTATGTCTAGGAGATGGCATTGGCCTCAATGATGATAGCCAGTGTAAGACCATGTCCGGGACATGGCATCGACAACTTTCCCCATGTTTGAGGCTTATGGAATATCCGATAGTGTTTTGAATGGTTCAAAGGTGAGAATCATGATTTTAGATTAATGAAGAAAAGTATAACCTTGTGGTGAAAGGTACAGGTACCTAATTGGTACGTATGAGATATGAGCTCATTATATAATATGTGACTTGTATGGATGGTAATGAGTAAGTTGTGCTTATGCCCATTTTTATGTTATGAGGATGTTGATTATTGATAAACTGTTGTTTTATAATTATTTATATGCAACTTAGTAAGCTTTTATGCTTACTTCCTTTTCTTTCCATTTTTCTTATAGTGCCGCCTAACTAGACAAAGGATCATCGGAAGTCAAAGATATTGATCACACTATCGACCGAAGCATTCGGTATAGTTGGATTTATATTTTTGAATATGGCATGTATAGGGCTTAGACATTATTAGTTTCCAATGGTCGATTTGAGGCTTGTAGGCCCGTAATAAGAAGATTAAAGTAGAAATTGAAAAAAAAGTTTTAAATTGGACCGATTCTTGGTGACTCGAGATTATTTGTGTGCATGAGAGCACGTTAGGTAATGCATTGTACTCCGCACCAGCATGGGTTATGGGTATGGGGTGTTACAGTTTTATTGCACATTATTTAAATGGCATGACTTAAGATGTACCTATGATACTTGATGACATTGTGATAAATGTTATTGTGTTATGTGTATAATATTGCATGATTAATGTTGTTAATTACTTATATGCAAACTTACTAAACTTTATGCTTATTCCCTATTCCTTTCCATTTTCTTATAGTATTGCCAAGCTAGTTTGAGGATCGAAGGACGTCAGAGCTCGATTCACACTATCAAACTAATCTTTTGGGTATAGCGAATTTAAGTATTTTTTAGTATGGCATGTATAGAGACTTGGTCTTTTTTTTATATGTCATATTTGTGTAGCCAAATGTGTTGGCTTATAATGATTTGATGATTCATTTTGTATATGGCCATGAGATATGGCCCATATTAATTATGGGGATGTAATCCTATTCGTACATGCATACATGTACTATGGTCACTCATGTTGTGGTTAAATTCATTTGACATGGATAAATTTTGAATATGATCATGGATGCATGATGATGGAAATGTGAGTAAATGACATAATAAAAACTAAGGCACGAATGTATGAAATGGAATTAAATTGATGTTTCATATTGCATGTGATTTGGTAAGCTTGGTCTAAATAAAACATGAAGTCTCAAGCAAGTATAAATTGATAAGAAGTTGTTATGTATGAGCCATATTTATGAATGTGTAAGTGCTCATTTATGCTATGTAGGATGTCATTTAGATATTTAAGTGTGCGTGTATTATTGAGGGTGACAAAAGGCTTGAAAAATAGCCTTAAAGTTGTCCACATGGATAGGTACACGGGCGTGTGTTTAGACCATGTGTCCTATAGGTGTGTGATCCGGCCATGTGTCACTTGCACCCTAATTAGGTAAAACAGAATGCCTAGTAGTAAACACAAGGGCATAGACACAACCGTGTGTCTCAGCTGTGTGAAGGACACGGCCTCAAGACATAGGCGTGTGACCAGGGAGTGTGAAGTCTGCACTTAATTTTTGGAATTTAATTCACCACACGGCTTAAGCATACGGGCATGTGACTTGGCCGTGTGACCCTAATTGGTGATGACATCATAAATAGAAAGTTACACGGGCAGAAGACACAGGTGTGCCCCAAGCCATATGGCTGTGTGTGACCACACGATGTACCCGCACGGGCGTGTAACCCTGTTTCATGAAAAATTTTCTAAGTTTTTCTAAAGTTCTCGAATTAGTCCCGAACTACTCTCGATGTATGTTTTGGGTCTCGTAGGTCCATATAAGGGACAATTTGCATATGTATGAATGAATTTATTTTGAACAAATTTTTATGGTCCGTTGTGTGTGTTTACTGGTATTTAAGTCCGGTAATGCCTCATATCTTGTCTCGGTGTCAAACTCAGGTAAGGGGTGTTACAGGTTTGATTTCCTCACAACTCTCTTGCAATGTTGTGGCATGTCCTAGTCATTACTGTCAGCATGAACAGTTTTACCAGTAGCTTTCTTGAATCGTTTTCTCTTAAACTGGTTGATGGGTACCTCTTTCTTATCATCATCAGAATCAGACTTTGTGATCTCATTAATCAGTTGATGAACAGCACATTCCTGGGCAGTCATAGAGGTCATTGGTTGTGGTGTAGGTGTAGTAGTCTAAGTGATATCCCTTCCATCATCATCAGATTCAATGTGGATAGATTCTATCCTGCCTTCATCTTTCTCTTGGTCTTGATTGTACGTGGGGGTAGTAGTAGGTTTTTCATCTTTTGATTAAGGATTCAATAGCAGTTCATTAGGAAAGACAAGAAATGGTGGCATTGGGTGTGAGAAATTCTTTTGCAAGGATTTACAAATGGTAATATCACGTTGGTGGATGTATCCCTAAAAGATGGACATTTCCTCTTGTGTTTTGCCAAAGCCCATGACAAGCATTTTCTGATGTTTTCCCAACACAAAAAACTACTATTTGAAACCTTCTACATCTTCAATCATTCTCTGCTCAAACTCAGTATGGGAAGTCGAGGGGGTAGTAGGAGCACTCCTAGGAGGAAAAGATAGAGGTCTACTAGTTTGCCTTGGCATTTCCTCACCAATGAATTTATATGCAATTTGTATAGTAATAGCCTCTGTGTTAGAAAGATGGTCTCTATTTTGTGATAAGGGAACCTTGACTCTTTGGAAAAGTGTAGTGATCAGTTATGGGATATTTAATGTGCCAGCATTCTTTTAGGCACAATGATGAATTTCAGGAAAGATGATTTTTCCAACATTAATCTTTCGACCCATCATTATGGAGTGGAGATGCAATAACCAGTCCTTAGAGATTGTAGCATTATGTGTAGAAAGAATGAGACAAGTTTTCAAGAAATGGTACCAAATCTTGCATTGAGGCTTCAATGAGACTCCGTCGATTGTGTTATTTCTTAAGATTGACCATTGTGTACCTTCCACACAAACATCAATGAGAACCTGCGCTAAACACTTTGGGGAAATTGTCTTTACAAAGTCAGCATGCTCGTCAAAATCTTCAGACAATCCATATTGAGCATTGATGGAGACGTCATCAAATAGAAATAATGCCCCACACATGTATAATGTAGGCATAAAACTCTTTCACTACATTTGGGATGACATCAATCATGATAGAGACAGAAGATTCCCCACCCATGCTTTTCAACGACTGATGATATAGCCTCTGTATACCCCATGAATGGTGCATCCTAAAAAAGGAATCCTTTTTCTATGCAGAATGGTCATTTGGAAATACTTTTGTGGTATTTGTCTTTAGCAAATTTACTAAAAAAAGTGCGTGGAGAGGCATAGGTTGAAGCAGAAGCCATTTTGGAAGCAACTGAAGAGAATATAGACAGCCAAAAAAGACAAAGGCAAGATTTTATTACAGTTATGAGTGAAACTAATAGTAAAAGTAGAAAATGAAATGGGATGAAAATGTGGGAAGAAACTAAACCGGCTAGGTTAAAACATGGTGGAGAAGAAATTGTGACGTGTGCGATAAGTTTGGCCTCAATCATGTGCTGACAAGGCAGAACAATTAACATTTAGCGGGAAAGAATTAGTGCAAATTAGGAGAATTAAAATAATTTAGGCTAATGGCTCCAATTTGTACTTATTCTGGCCCAAAGAAAAACTTGTAACAAGAAATCAAATAAATAATTAAATAAATTTATTGGGTAACAAATAAGAAAAGTAAAAAAAAATGAGTAAAGAAAAATTTCTACAAAAGAGCAATTATTAAGTATCGTGAAGAGAAATGAATTTTTTGTCATGCATTATAGGAGCTCCTAAATAATTTTTCAGGCATTAACTATTGACTTTGAAAGTGGATCCTGTTTTTCCATCTTTAACGTCTACAGCTCCATGAAGATATATACATGACTTCAAATGATCAAGACCATCTTAACTTTAGTATGCCAAGAAATTGTTTAAGTCTAGAATTGAAGAGCAAGACTTGTTGTCCAGATACAAATTGCCGTGGCAAAATTTTCTTGTCATGCTAATGCTCTGTCCTTTCTTTGTATAGTCTCGCATTCTCATAAGCTTGAGCTTGAAATTCATTCATCTCATTAATCTCCAGTAGGCGATGAGTAGCAGCAGCACCCCAGTCCATGTTTAGTTTTTTGATTGCCCAAAATATTTTGTGCTCTAGCTCAACTGAAAAATGACATGGTTTACCATAGGCAAGCTTGAAAGCTGTGCAATAAACCCAAAAATCTACATCTATTTGTTTGGGAATTATATGCCGTGACAATTTTATGTTGAACCGCATATATGTTCAGAGCATTGGAGACTAATCTACAATCAAAATGTGAGCCTTCATTACTAATTAAGGCACGAGGGGAACCAAACCTGGAAAAAATATTTGTATGTTGGAAATTTAGAATTGATTTAGCATCATTTGTGGGTAAAGCCACATCCTCAACCTATTTGGATACATATTCCACCACGACAAGAATGTAGATTTTTCCCCAGGATGGTGGAAATGGTCCCATGAAATCAATTCCCCAAACATGAAATAATTCCACCTTTAAAACATTTTGTAGTAGCATTTTGTGTCTTTTTGACAAGTTACCAGTTCTTTGACAGCGATTATAGTTTTGAAAGAACTGATTAACATTTTGAAACATGGTGGGCCAATTAAAACCAAATTGGAGAACCTTTGCAACAGTTCTCATGCTTCTAAAATGTCCATCATAAGGTGTAGAATTACAGTGATGCAGGATACTTTAAAATTCATCATCTGGGATACATCTCTAAATTGCTTGATCTATACACTGCTTGAATAAAAATGGCTCGTCCCAGTAATATTGCTTAACATCATGAAGGAATTTCCTTTGTCCTTGATGATTGAGCACAGGTGATGGCAACCCTCTTACTACAAAGTTAACAATATCAGCATACCATGGCAATGCCATAGCTAACAATATCTACTCATTAGGGAATTCATCTTTAATCATTTGACCGTCACCATACTTACTCCCTGCTTCCAATCATGACATGTGATCAACCACTTGATTTTCAGTGCCTTTCATATCTTTGATTTCCCAATCAAATTCCTACAGTAGCAATATCCATCTAATGAATCTAGGTTTGGCCTCTTTTTTTCATCACCAAGTATTTGATGGTAGAATGGTGTATATAAACTGTGACTTTGGTGCCCACTAAATAAGCTCTCAATTTTTCAAAATCAAACACCACTGCTAACAATTCTTTATCTGTGGTGGTGTAATTGAGATGTGAATTTGTCATCATGTGACAGGAAAAATATATAGAATGAAACATCTTAGCTTTTCTTTTCTCCAACACTGCTCCGATAGCAAAGTCACTTGCATCACACATTAGTTCAAATGGTAGAGTCCAATCTGGTGTAGTGACTATAGTTGCTATAATTAATCTTTCATTTAAATCTTCAAACACCTTTAAGCATAACTCATCAAAATGAAATGGTCTGTTTTGCTCCAACAATTGACATAGAGGCTTTGATATGTTAGAAAAATCCTTGATGAAGTGACGGTAAAATCTAGAATGACCTAGGAAGCTTCTAATTCGTATCACTAAAGTTGGTGGTGGAAACTTTTCAATGACTTTTATTTTTTCTTTGTTGATGGTAATTCCTCGTTGTGAAATCTTGTGACCCAAAACAATGCCTTCATAAAACATTAAGTGATATTTTGCCCAATTTAGCTCCAGATTTGTTTCTTGACATTGACAAAGTACTAAACATATGTTTTAGGCAATCTTCAAAAGTGTCACCAAACACCATCAAATCATCCGTGAATACTTCAAGGAACTTCTCCACCATGTTAGAAAATATTTCCATCATGAAATGCTAGAATGTTGCTAAGGCATTACACAACCCAAATAACATTCTTTTAAAAGCAAATGTTCTGTAAAGATAGGTGAATGTAGTCTTTTCTTGATCAGTAGGAGATATGACTATTTGGTTGTACCCTGAGTAGCCATCTCAAAAATAGTAGAAGGCTTTCCTAACTAGTCTGTCCAACATTTTATCTATAAAAGGCAGAGGGAAATAGTCCTTCTATGTTGCTTTGTTGATCTTTAGATAATCCATACAAACTCTCCAACTGGTGACAGTACGTGTGGGGATGAGTTCGTTGTTATCATTACTGACTACTGTGACTCATCTGTTCTTGGGTATGTACTGAATAGTGCTCATCCAAGAGCTATAAAAAATTGGGTATATAATTCCAGCATCCAACCATTTGATAATCTCCTTTTTAACTACTTCCTTCAAGACAAAATTAAGTCTCATTTGCTATTCAATAGATTTTCCATAAAAATCTTCAAGTATTATTTTGTGCATGCAGATTGTTGGGCTAATTTCTTTTATATCCGCAATTGACCATCCTTAAGCTTTCTTGAGACCTCTTGTAATTGTATCTCCTAGTTTGTTGTAAGCTTGACAGAAATAAATACAGGTAGTGTATCGTTATCTCCCAAATAAGCATACTTCAAATGCACTGGTAATGGATTTAAATATAGCATACGTGAATATTCTATTGACGAGTGAAGAGGGTTGAAAGAGCGACTTGATAAGTCTAATGATTCAAAGCTCCTTCTGTATCCATTTTCAAATTGATGTATTTCCATCAGTTCTCCAGATTCTTCAGTCAATTCTGTTTCATTTAATTCAACGGAGTCTATATCAGAATTGTTGTGCATATGTCTTACAAATTCTTCCTAAAATACAATGTCAGTAAATTTTATAGCATGGCATTCTGCATCTGGATCTGCACACTTTAAATCATCAAACACATTAAATGTCAACTGCTAATCATTAATTCTCATGGTTAACTCACATTTTTGTAACTCACATTTTTGTACATTAATCAATGTTCTACTAGTTTCTAAGAAAGGTGACCCAAGTATTATAAGTAACCTTTTTATTTACTTCACATTCTAGAATAATAAAAGCTGTTGGAAAGATGAACTTGTCAACTCTTACTGGTACATCTTCAATTTTACCTTCTGGATGGACATATGATCTATCAGCTAGTTGTAGTGTAACTGTAGTAGGTCTGGACTTTCCTATCCCAAGTTTCATGAAAACATACATAGGCATTAGATTGATACTTGCATTTAAATTGCATAATGCTTTGCCTATATAATAGTTTCCAGTCGAACAGGGTATAGTGAAACTCCCTAGATCTTTTACTTTTGGTGGCAGTCTACTCTTCAACATTGTTGTGCACCCTTCAGTAAGTACAACAGTTTTGAACTCCCCTAACCTTCTATTCTCCGATAGGATATCTTTCATGCATTTGATCTAATGTTTCTGTAACACCCTGAATTTGGGCCTAGAAGTTTTGGGCCTTGAGCATGGGAGCGGTTGAAGGCAGCTTATAATATTCTGTTGTGCATGCAAATTTCGTTAATGAAGGCTTGGAGTGTGTTGAGAAGTGTTGGAGAAGTCCTGGGTTTAAACCTGAACTCTAGCAAAAAATTTGGTTTAAGGTGAATCAAACCCTGGGTGTAGTAGGTAGGCCTTAAGAATATTGTTGGAGAAATTGTGACACAAAAAACCTTATGGCTTAGTGGCAAGTGGCGTGTGGAGCATTTGAGGGGAGGCATGGGTTCGAATCCCATGGCAAGCAAAGAGCATTTATTTTGCTAACAGGAGGCCGCAAGAGTTGGTGTTGAATTTAAACTCTGATGTTGGAGGGATCCCACATCGGGAAGCTAACATAAGAGTGGATGGGAAGCTAGCTTTAAATAGAGAGAACCATGAGGAGAGTAAAGGCACCTTTCTTGGCTGATCCCTTTCGCTTTATGGCGTTCCCGTTTGGGCTGGGCGTCGACTAAGAGTGCTCGGAGCGTGGATTAACTCCAGTCTCCAATCAGGTGTGTATTTATCACTACTCTTGTTGTTGGATGGCTACTTCGGGCCGCGATGGGCCGAAAGGGGCCATGTGGGCCCAATGGGCCTATGGGCCCAATTGGATAAGTTGTTTGATTGTGTAGTAAATATTGGACTAGGCTAGGTGAATCGCATATCTGTGGCTAGGTTTGGGCTAAAAGGGCCACACGAGCGTGTGGGCCCATTTGGGCCGAGAATAGGCTTTAGGCCTCTATTTACAGAATTATCGTTTTACCCTCGATTTTTAAAATTACCGTTTTACCTTCGATTTACAGAATTACCATTTTACCCTCAGTTTATAGAATTACTATTTTACCTTGATTCTGAATTACTGTTTTACCCTTAATTTGTAAAATTCTTGTTTTACCCTCGATTCTGAATTACTGCTTTTACCCTCGGTTCTGAATTACCATTTTACCTTGATTTACTGAATTATCGTTTTACCCTCGGTTCTGAAATTCTTGTTTTACCCTCGATTCTGAAATTCTTGTTTTACCTCGATTTGTAAAATTACCGTTTTACCCTCGATTTATAAATTCTTGGTTTACCTCGGTTTACAAAATTATCGTTTTACCATCGATTCTGAATTCTTGTTTTACCCTCAATTGTGAAATTACTAAAATACCCCTGTAGGGTAGAATTACCGAAATACCCCTATAGGGTAGAATTACTAAAATACCCTTATAGGGTAGAATTACCGAAATACCCCCGTAGGGTAGAATTATCGAAAGACCCTTGTAGGGTAGAAATACCGAAATACCCCTGTAGGGTAGAATTAGAGATACCTTTGTAGGGTAAAATTACCATTTTGCCCCTAGGGTGTTAAATATTTATTTTGCCCTTGTAGGCAAGTGGTGACTTGGATTTGTATGGTTGTGATTTGATTGTGAATATATGTTGGTGATATGAATGACTTGGTGTGATTGTTTGATTCAAATATGGGCATGACATTTTGCATACATGACATGTTGCATGGGTTGGGATTTTGTACGGAGGAAGCGTTCTGGTGGCTATGCCACAAATATCTGTTCTGGTGGCTCTGCCACAATATCTGTATCTGGTGACTCTGTCACAATATCTGTTGACCGATCGATGGCTGAGTGCCGATCACATTACCGAAGGCTGTGTGCCATTGTTGTGGCTTCGTGCCAATTATAGACCCGTTATTAATGGCTCTGTGCCAACCTAAATATGGCTTTGTGCCATCTTGACTATGGCTTCATGCCAAACGTATTTACCTGTAGCTATGTGCCTAACATATTTGTTGACGACTCTGTGTCGATCATATTTAACGAAGGTGTATGCGGTTATATTACAAATCCTTGATGGCTATGTGCCGAAGTTATTACAGTTATCTATGGCTTTGTGCCACGTATTCTGTTAGGTGGGTTTGCCACATTATCTGATTCTGGTGGCTCTGCCACAATATCTGTATCTGGTGACTCTGTCACGATATCTGTTCTGGCAGCCATGCTGCAAATTTTATGGTGTGTAGCGGATGGGTGGGTCGAGTTGTCTCCCCACATGGTGTAAGGTTGGTACGAGGGTGTATACGGCTGGATTGGGTTGGGATTGCATTCACATTCTGATTCTGATTCTGTCACCTAATTCTGATTCTGATTCTGATTCTGTTACTAATATTGATTACGATTACGATTACACATCGATTCGATTCGATTCTCATTTTGGTTCCAATTCTGATAATGTTTCTTATACGTAATGGGCTAAGGTCCATCTGGTACTATCTGTTGTAATGGGCTAAGGCCGATTAGTCTGAAATTGTAAGTAAAGGTGGGGCGGACTTTTAATTCTTTTAGATGATATTGTTCCTTTTTATAGTAGGGATTTCACTGAGTTTTAGTAAACTCACCCGTTTATTAACCTTTAGGTAATTTCGACCTTATATGGATCGGGGTTGCTAGGGGCTCGGAGGAAGCCACACACACTATTTATGTTACAATTTTGATTATTACCTTTAAATTATTTTATGTGGGTTGTAGTAAAGTCGTTGTAATTTTCTAGATTTCAAATTTGGAATTTTATTTATTGTTCTTATAATTGCTAGTTTTAGAACACGATTTTCCAAAGCAAGTACTGTTATTCAAAACATCACGTAACCGCAATTGTTTTTAAAGTAAGTTTCATAACTACCAAGATTTTTACAAAGTTGTTAAGAATGTTATTCAATTGAGGTTTTCTAACAAGGTTTAAAAAGGGTATAAGTTTTAATTATTAAGAAGGGTTTTAATGGAAACATGGTTTTGAAAAACACTTCAATGTGACACGCCAAGTTCGAGCCAAACTTCCAGGCCGTGTTTGGGGTGTTACAGTTTCCACCAAAGGTATGTTGATGTGTAATTGCTTCAAGACCTGTAACATCCCGAATTAGGGCCCAGTAGGAATAGTGGTTTCGAGACCACAAATTTGACACAGTAAAATTTTTTTATTATATTTTTATGGTCCACAATTTCACGGGATGATTTTGTAAAAATTTCGTTCGAAAATTTTGACGTTTGGGCACTCAATTTGGACAAATGGACTAAATTGTAAAAAGTACAAAAGTTGAGTTCTACATGTTAGAGGTGTCTAATTGTTATGAAATTTTAAATTGGAGGCCCTTAAATTGTAATTAGACCATTGGATAATTTTTTGGACAAAAATGGACATGAAATGCGTGAAATACAATATTTTTAAGTTAGGGGCATTTTGATAATCTAGTAATTAAAATGAATTAAAAACAAAATTACAAGCTAATTTTTGTCCATCTTCTACCCCATGGCCGAAACATGCATGGATAAGACATAGCTAGGGTTTTTCAAGCTTCCAAGTTCGATTGTAAGTCCGTTCTAGCCCTGTTTTTAACGATTTTTTACGTTTTTGAAATCCTCGTAAAAAGATCTAGTCATTTCTACCCATATTTTGAGCTAGGTTTTGTGTTTAAAAATTTACCCATGGATGACATGCTTGATTTTTGATGTCTAATTGTAGAAAATGAATGCTCGGTGTGTAATAAACGACTTTTACTAAGTGATTTTCGGTGAAATTGTCAAAAAGGACCGTTTTGCAAAAGTTACAAAATTTGTCATAAAAGTGTGATTTAGTGGAAATTAGGGGCACATATAGTTATGAAAATGATTCGCCTATGCTTAAAATTCAAGGAAATTGAATAAAAATCATTTTACGAGCTTGAGGAAAAAGTGAAAATATGTGAAAGTTTAGGGGTCAAAATGAAAATTTGTAAAAATATGATTTTTGGACCCATATGAATAATGTGACTAATTATTAAGCTAAATGTGATATTATAGATCAAGGAAAATGAGATTTGGGTATAGATTGGGAATAAATGAGATTATGGACTAAATCGAAAGAAATAGCCGTGCTCGCATTTGAGGTAAGTTTGTATGTAAATAATATATTGATTCTTTTTATGTTATTATATCTCAATATTAAATGAGGTGTGGCTGCCTATGGAATGATCATTTGATGTAAATTACGAATCGAAATAGATTATGAATGAGTTTGTTAAATGTTGAAAAGTGAGTAATTTCCCGGTTGAACCTTCGGAATAGAAATGATACGAATGATCTATTGTGAGAACAAATGTGTAGTACTATGTGCAGGATACTATGTGCTTAAGATGGTTTTAGGTCACGTGTGTAGTCCTAAGTATAGGCTAATATGTGTACTAGACAGTTAGGTCGCATGTGTAGTACTAAGTGCAAGCGACTATGCGTACCCGACAACTTCAATCACATATGTAGTACTAAGTGCAGGCTACTACGTGTATCAGATAGTTAGGTCACATGTGTAGTACTAAGTGCAAGCTACTACATGTACCGGATTGTTGGTCGCATGTGTAATACGAAGTGCAGGCTACTATGCGTACCAGATAGCTTCGGTGACAAGGGTGGTAATATGTGCAGGCAACCATTTATCTATTATTATTCCGATGAGTTGAACGAGAAATGGACTAAGTGAAAATACATGTGAGCATGACCATGTGATGAATAAGTGCAGGTATATGTTTGTGGAAATTTATGAGCAATGTGCTCGATAGTCGAGCGAACTGTCAGTAAGATGGAAAGGAGTAAGTGAAATTATGTAAGAGTGAAATTTGTAATAGAACAGTTTTGGACAGCAGGAGTTGTGTAATTTTGAAAAATCACCAAAATTCATTGAAATCAAATTAGAGATTAAATAAGATATGAAATTAAATATTTTTTAGTGTATTTTCACATAAAGGAAACATGTATGAAAAAGAATTTCATATTATGAGATATTTGAATTTTTGTGAGACAGGGTCAGAATGATTTCGGAATCCCCTATTTTGACTTGGAAATATCTTTAAAAATTGTGTAAAAATAATTATGGGTTATAATTTATATGCTTAAAATATTTAATGAGTCCATTTTCAAGAGAAACAAATGAGAACATTAATCAAACCACGTACTATGAGATAATTGATTTTTAGTAAAGAAAGGTCGAAGCTGTCAATCAGCAGAACAGGGGTAATTTTAAAGAATAAACTGTACTTATTGCTAGACGAAAAAATTCTGGAAATTTTATGGTAAAAATATGTACTAGTCTAGTTTCAGGTAAAATTTATGGATCTTAATTTTGAGTTTCGTAGCTCCAGATATAAATAATTTAGTAACTATGTCTCGAGAAAACAACATGACTAGAAAATAAGTAAAAGTGTAATTATGATTATATTTCCATGGATTCATGTTGATAATTTGCTCATTATTTTCATATGAACTTACTAAGCTTTAAGCTTACTCCCTCCTTTCCATTTCTTTTAGTGTTGTTTGGTCGGTTTAGGGTTGGAGATCGTCGGAGGCAGCATCACACTATCAAGCCAATACCTTTGGAATACTGTTACATATGTTAGAATTATCAAGTGAGTGGCATGTATAGGGATCTAGTTCTATGAAATGTGTTATTTTGATTTGGCCAAATGTATTGGCCTATTTTGAGCTATTTTATATGGCCATAAGATGTGGCTCATATTGATTATGGCTTGTAAGTATAACTAGTCAAGTTATGATTTATTGCTTATGATGTGAAGATATGATTATGTTTGTTTGTCATGCATGGTTGGCAATATGTCATGTGTGTTGAATGCATGTTTTATGACCATGAATTAAATTTGTAATATGTAGATAAATAATAATGCTTTGAACATGGAAGTTTGATGATAAGTTGAAATAAATTGGCACAAAGATAACTATGGTATGGCTAGTCTTGGCTTAATATGGGAATGTGTAACACATGCATGTTGATAGGTAAATGATATGTTTGTATCATAATTGAGGATGTTGAATGCCATTCGATCCATGCATATGTGTATGCATGTAAGGGTAACAAAAAATCTTGGAAAATAGCCTAAGAGTTAACTACACGGGATGAGACAAGGTCGTGTGTCTCAACCATGTGAGGGACACGCCCTGGTGACATGGGCGTGTGGCCTGGCTGTGTGGTTCAATTTATTTGTTGATGTCATAAACAGTGAGTTACACGGCCTGAGAACATGGGCGTGTGACCCTCTTTCATGAGAAAATTTTTAAAGTTTTTCCGGAAGCTTTCCAAAGTTCTCGGTTTAGTCCCAAACCCTTTCTAAAGTATGTTTTAGGCTTCATAAACCCAAATAAGGGACTATGTGCATGTGATTGAATGTTTTAAAATATGAATGAAATTTTATGGCCCGGTTTGCTTGATTATTTGCGTTTAAGTCCGTTAATGCCTCATATCCTGTCCCAGCGTCGGACACATGTAGGGGGTGTTAAAGACCTCTAGAAATTTCTTGAATTGAGCATATTCTTTCGACATTTGGAAACACTGGAGAAAAGGTGGCGATGACCTTCATTTCATTTGTTGTAGTTGCCTTGCCATGGCATTTGTATTGGCTCGACAAGATAAATTTGCTTCTGTATACATTTTTCTACTTCCATATTTTGTAGTTTGTTCCACTTTTGGTTTGGAAGTTTTTCTTCCAGGAACTTCTGAACTTTCAACGTTTGAAAAGGCATCATTTACAACTCCTGGCAACTGAGTGCCACTCCAGAGTGTTAGGCCTTTACATTATTCCTTTTGTTGAGATCAAGAACTTTCTATGTCACTAGGCAATGCTCCTTGTTGTCTGGAACTTAATGCAATGGTAATTTGTCCCACGTGATTCTCTAAAGCTCATAATGAAGCTGCCTGGCTCTAAACTTTGTTGTACATTTTGCCTCAACATTGGTTAACTGTGTCCCGGTGGTACAACAACCACATTCTGTCTATTAACAGTGATGGTATGTCTCTTTCCCTAATTTCTCCAGCTAAAATTTGGATGTTGTTTCCACCCTGGATTATAGGTGTTGGAGTAGGGATTGTTGTTGCCATGATTAAAATTCCCCATGTAATATAAAGAGGCTGAATTGGATGGGCATTAATAAAAAACATGATCTTCTCCACAGTATACGCATGCTAGTTCTGTAACCTCCATCTCCTGCACTATAGAGGGTATTTTGAGAGTTTTAATCATATTTGTTAAAGATGATAGCTGAGTTGTTAACGATGGAATCACACCAAGTTTCATTACTCCAGCAACTCTTCTACCAGTACCAACTTTGGTAGTGGGGTACTGATAATCATTATTTGCTATTATTTCCAGAATTTTGTATGCTTCATTGCAGGATTTGTCAAGCAACGTCCCATTAGTATATGCATCCACCACCATTCATGTATGAGCATTTAATCCTTTATAGAACATTTCCATTTGTGTCCAATGCTGAAAACCATGCATTAGACATTTCCTAATTAGTTCCTTGAAACACTCTTATGCTTCGTGTAATGTCTCATCTTTAGATTGCTTGAATGATGTAATGTCATTTCTAATCTTGGCATTCATGTTGGAAGGATTGTACCTAAGCAAAAATCTCTAACACAATTAATTCCAAGATGCCACCGTACCTGATGCTAATTTTAACATCCTAAACCAGGGTCTAGTCGAAATAGTGGTTTCGAGACCACAAATCTGAAGTAAAAATAATTATTTTATGATTAATTTGATGACCCATGATATGAATGCATGTTTGTGTGAAATTTTCATGAAGAAATTTTTTGCCTAAAGTGTCCAATTTGAAGTTAGGGACTAAATTGAATAAGTTGCAAAACTTGAGTTCTAGAAGCTTTAAGCATGAAATTGCTATGGATTATTAATTAGAGGTCCTTAAATAGCAATTTGACCAAGTTCTCAAATTTTGGACAAAAATGGGCATGAATAGGAAAATTTTGAAAGAAAGACCCTAAGGGCATTTTTGTCATTTGGTTAAAAAAAGAATAAAAAGGGAAAATAGGTCAAAAATCTTGTCGATCTTCATCTACCTTGGTCGAAATTTCCATGCTCACAATAGCTAGGGTTTCTTCAACTTTCAAACTCAATAGTAAGTGCATCCTAGCCCCGTTTTTAATATTCTTTACATTTTTTAAGTTGTCATCAATCGATCTAGCTATTTCTACCATTATTTTGAGCTAGGGTTCATGTTCAAAAACTTACCCATGTGTGAAATGCATCTATTTTGATGTTTAATTGAAGAATTTGAAAGTTTAATGTGTGATAAACATCTTTTACAAAGTGATTTTGCATGAAAACACCTAAAAAGGGCCGGTAGTAAATATGTGAAATAAAGAAAAATGTGGGCTGCTAGGAGCAGGAATATGAATTGGCTAGTCTTGGGTAACAAAGAAAATGCATGTATTTCATTTTACGAGCCTAAAGACCAATTAGCAAATAAGTGAAAATTTAAGGGTAAAAAGGTAATTTTACCAAAGTATGTGTTATGGGTTGATTCAAACGATGTATGTATTAAATAAGTTAAATTTGGCATTATAAATTAAGAAAAATGTGATTCGGGTCTTGATCGGGGGAAAATAAGGTTTACGAAGAATAGGCTCGTTTTCATCATTTTGTAACGAGGTAAGTTCATATACAAATAAAATGATGTTATGTTATATTTTAAATGCTTGAGTATTATGTGAATGCAAATTCTTTAATGCTATTATGAGTTATGCTTTGGTTGCTCCATGAGTAAGTGATAGTATTATAGACATTCAGATCGACATTACGAGCAAGCTTGACAGAGATGTGTATCAAAAAGTCCCGTTTGAGACTTAAGAAATAGTTTAGGATACAAGTGACATGTCACTAGGAATAATGTGATTTAGAGCTCATGAGATATGTGATATGTTTATGTGATTCTGGGTGCTAGTCTTGAACGTCCTACTGGTGGCTGGGTAGTTCGGCATGTGTTGCGTATATCTGACAGCTTGTGTGAGCAGCCCGTGTAGCTATGTCCTAACCGACAACTTGTGTAATCAGACCCGTGAGTAGCTCAAGAATGAGCTTTTATGTATTATGTGTTATGAGGTAGCTTTAGCTATGTATGTGGCACTTATGTACGAGTATTCCGTGTATCCAATAGTATTCTGACTATTCAACTGGTAAATTATTGATAACTTGACAAAAGACCCGAAGGGTAAGTCAATGAGAAGAATGAGTAAGAGATTATTTTATGAGTTGATACAGGTATGTATACCAAACTCACGAGAAATGCCATGGTATATGATGAACTTATGACAAGGGTCTTTATGTTATGAGTAAGTTTAAATGGTTTGATGAAATAAAAATTATGTTTATTATGTTAAATATATGTTAAATACTTATTTAGATAACATGTTATTTGCATATGGACTTACTAAGCTTTAATGCTTACCCCTCTTCCTTTCCATCTTTTATAGTCTCGCCAAGCTAGCTCGGGGATTGAAGGACATCAGAGATTCGATCACACTATCAATTGGACATTTGGGTATAGTTAGTCTCAACATTTTGAGTATGGCATGTATAAGAGACTTGGTCATTTTGTTATGTGTCAATTGATTAGCCAAATGAGTTGGCTCATGATGGTATTATGATTCATTTTGTATAAGGCCATGAGATGTGGCTTATATTTGCTTCTTGGGTTGTAACCCTAATTAATTATGCATGCATGCAATGTGTTTATGCTTTGTGATGTGGTTAATGGTTGCTTGTTGGTATTGGATGTAATAGCCCGATTTTGGGTCTAGTCGGAACAGTGGTTTTGGGGTCACAAATCTGACGTAAGAAAGTTTATTTTTATTATATTTTTATGGTCTACAATTTCACAAATAATTTGGTGAAAATTTCGTTCGAAAATTTCGCCGTTTGGGCACTCATTTAGTCAAAACGACTAAATCGTAAATAGTGCAAAACTTGAGTTCTAGAAGCTAGAGGTGTCCAATTGTTATGAAATTTTAAATTGGAGGTCCTTAAATGGTTATTACACCATTGAATAATTTGTTGGACAAAAATGGACTTGAAATAGGTGAAATGGAATATTTTTAAGTTAAGGTCATTTTGGTCATTTAGTAATTAAATGACTTAATAAACAAAATAAAAGCCAAAATTTCTTGGCCATCTTCTTCCTTGGCCAAATTTTACATGAATAAACCATGTTTAGGGTTTTCCAAGCTTCCAAGCTCGATTGTAAGTCCGATCTAGCCCCGTTTTTAATGTTTTTTACGTTTTTGAAATCCTCGTAATAAGATCTATCTATTTCTACCATTAATTTGAGTTATGGTTAAAGTCTAGGGTTTTGACCCATGATGAACATGTGTGTATTTTGATGATTAATGGTAGAAAATGCATGTTTGTATTTAAAAAAATGACTTTTACTAGGTGATTTTTGGTAAAAAAGACTAAAAGGACTAATTTGTAAAAGTTATAAAAATGTCATAAAAGTGTGTTGTTATAGTTATGAAAATGGACTAATTTGTAAAAGGACTAATTTGGAAATTGTGGGTTGTTATAGTTATGAAAATGGTTCGGCTAGGCTTAAAGTACAAAGAAATTGAATGAAAATCATTTTACGAGCTTAGGGGAAAAAGTGTAACTATGAAAAAGTTTAGGGGTAAAAATGTAATTTTTGAAAAATATGTTTTTGGGGCTGAATTGATTAGTATAATGATTAAATAAGTTAAATGTGATGTTTTAGATCAAGAAAAATGAAGTTAGAGCCTAGAACGAGGGAAAACAAGTAATTGACGGTTAGGTCCCTCTTTGCCATTTTGGTATAGAGGTAAGTTCGTATGTAAATAATGCCATGTTATGTTTGTATTTTAAATATTCTAAATGCTTTGATAATGCATGAAATAAATGATTGGTTCTATGGTTTTATTTGATGAAATTCGGATAAGTGAGAAAAATCTCGTTTGAACATTAGAAATAGAATAGCATACGAGTGACATGTCACTAAGGATTTTTGTGATATATGTGTGATTATGTGATTCAGGTACTGGTCTCGTACGTCTACCAGTGGCTGGGTAGTTCGACATGTGTTGCGAATATCTAACAGCTTGTGTGAGCAGCACTGCATAGTTACGTCTTAACCGTCAGCTTGTGTGAACAGGCCTGAGATTTGCTCGAGAGCGAGCATTCATGTGATATGATATATGAGGTGTTGGTTTATAGTGATTTGGTGATTCATTTTGTATATGACCATGAGATATGGTTCATATTGATTATTTTGTTGTGAAAATATTCATATATGCATGTATGCGCCAAGGTCATACATGATGTAGTTAAAATTGTTTGGCATGGATTGTAACATCCCGAATTAGGGGTAGTCGAAATAGTCATTTCGGGACCACAAATCTGACACAACAAAATTTTTTTATTATATCTTTATGGTCTACAATTTCACGGGATGATTCTGTGAAAATTTCGTTCGAAAATTTTGACGTTTGGGCACTCAATTTAGTCAAAAGGACTAAATTGTAAAAAGTACAAAAGTTGAGTTCTACATGTTAGAGGTGTCAAATTGATTTGAAATTTTAAATTTGAGGTCCTCAAATGATAATTATATCATTTGTAAATTTTTTGGACAAAAATGGACATGAAATACGTGAAATAGAATATTTTTAAGTTAGGGGCATTTTGGTCAGTTAAGTAATTAAAATGAATTAAAAACAAAATTAAAAGCCAATTTTTGTCCATCTTCTACCCCATGGTTGAAACTTGCCTGGAGAAGACATAGCTAGGGTTTTTCATGCTTCCAAGCTTGATTGTAAGTCCGTTCTAGCCCCGTTTTTAATGATTTCTACTTTTTGAAATCATCGTAACAAGATCTACTCATTTCTACCCATTTTTTGAGCTAGGGTTTGTGTTTAAAAATTTACCTATGGATGACATGCATGTGTTTTGATGTCTAATGGTGGAAAAAATGAATGCTCGGTGTGTAATAAATGACTTTTACTAAGTGATTTTGGATGAAATTGTCAAAAAGGACCGCTTTGCAAATGTTACAAATTTTTTCATAAAAGTGTGATTTAGTGGAAATTAGGGGCTGCTATAGTTGTAAAAATTATTTGGCTAGGCTTAAAATGTATGGAAATAGGATAAAAATCATTTTACGACCCTTGGGGAAAAAGTGCAAATATGTGAAAGTTTAGGGATCAAAATGCAAATTTGTAGAAATATGATTTTTGGACCCATATGAATAATGTGACTAATTAGTAAGCTAAATGTGATATTATAGATCAAGGAAAATAGGATTCGGGTATAGATTGGAAATGAATGAGATTATGGACTAAATCGAAATATATAGCCGTGCTCGTATTCGAGGTAAGTTTGTATGATAATAATAATGCAATGTTATGTTTGAATTATATTCCTTACTATTATTGCATATATTGTATGACTTAATAAATTGGAAAAGTTGATGGAATGGTGTTAGAACGTGGAAGAATATTACATGAAATGCAAGAAAATGATTATACATGACAAGTGACATATGAAATATGTGATATATCTTATGTAAATTCTTAAAAGCTTATTTGCTATTTGAGTTATGCCTTATTATGCTATGAATGGGAATATGGTGAATTTGTAAGCATACATGATATTATGGTCGTTGTTCAAGACATGACAAGCAAGTGCGATGAGGATGCTAAGTGCAAGTGTGGAAAATCTCATTTGAACCTTAGGAATAGTTTAGGATACAAGTGACATGTCACTAGAAATTTAGAAATCCGAGCTCGTTGAGCAGTCTGAGTTCGTGATATAAGACAGAATCCGAACTTGTTGAGTAGTCCAAGTTCGTGATCTATGTGGCATTTGAGCTCGTTCAGAGGTCTGAGTTCATTATGGATGCGAGCATCCGAGCTCTTTGAGGGGTCCAAGTTCATAATGGATGCAACTCATGTAACATCCGAGCTCGTTAAGAGGCTCGAGTTCATTATGGATGTATACATGTTATGAGGTAGCTTTGGCTACGTATGTATATGCGGCACTTAGGTGCAAGTTTCTACGTATCCAATAGTATTCCTAGTGTTCAACTGGTAATGTAATGAATGTGATTAAAGTCCCGAGGAGGGCATGTTAAAGAGGTATGGTTATATGATACACTACGATGAGTGCAGGTATGTATGCTAAACTTATGAATAATTCCTTGGTAAAGATCGCTTTATGATGAGCAAATATATACGTATATATGATAAGTAAGCCAAAAGGGTTTAAGTGATGAATAATCTTTATGGTTATGTTATTATGTCTTTGTGAAATTGAACATGAAATCTATGAAATAGTAAGTTCATGATTAGTTGAAGATGAACTTATGATAGTTACCATTATATTGCACTAAGACAGTGTTGGACATTAGCAGTTGTGTGACTTTGAAAATTCTGTACATTTTATGGTAAAAAGATATATGAGTCTAGTTTTAGGGAAAATTTACAGATCTTAATTTGGATTTACGTAGCTCTAGATATAAATAATTTAGTAACTATGACTTGAGAAAATAGCATGACCAAAAAATAAGTAAAAGTGTAATTATGATTATATTTCCATGGAATCATGTTGATAATTCGCTTATTAATTTCATATTGACTTACTAAGCTTTAAGCTTACTCCCTTCTTTCCATTTATTTAGTGTTGACAGGTTAGATCAGGGTTGGAGATCGTCGGAGGCAACCTCACACTATCAAGCTACCTCTTTTGGAGCATTGATGAATCTTAATGTCTTCAAGTGAGTGGCATGTATAGGGACTTAGTTTTATGATAGATGCCATTATGATTAGCCATATGTATTGTCTTATATTGATTCATTGTATATAGCCATGAGATGTGGCTTGTAATGATTGTGGCTTGTAAGCCTAATTATCCATGATAAGTTCTAATTCTTGTGATGCGATGATGTGTTTATGCTTGCGAGATATGTATGGTTGGTATTATGACATATATGCATGATGGGTGCTTCTTGACCGATCGAAATGGTCATAGCCACGTGGTAAATGTATAATATGGAAATAAGTTGATAATGTTTGAATATGAATACTTGATCTTGATTGAAGCTACTTGATAAATTGATGGTTATGAAAGTTTTGTAAAAGTGGTCATCAAATGACAAGGTCAATGGATATAGAATTATTGTGTCTAGGTTTGATATTATATGAGTACGTGTAATAAGTGAATGATAGCATGTTAAGGTTAAGAATATACCTTTGTGAAGTATGTTAAATCATTAAGATGATGCCATGATGTATATCTTTGATGTGTGTAAATATGTGAGGGATTAATGGTAATAAAAGGCTTGGAAAATAGCCTAAGTACTAGTCACACGGGCAGAGACACAGCCATGTGTCTCAACTGTGTGGAGGACACGGCCTAGAACACGGGAGTGTGGCTTGGCCGTGTGGTTCAATTTTTTTTATTGACGTCATAAATAGAGAGTTACATAGCCTGAGGACACGGGCGTGTTGGAGACACATGGGCATGTCCCTGTGTCCACATAGGCGTGTGATCCTATTTCAGGAAAATTTTTCTAAGTTTCCCTGAAACTTTCCAAAGTTCTCGATTTAGTCCCAAACCGCCTTTAATGCATGCCTAGAGCCTCAGTAGCTCATGTAAGGGACATTATGCATGTGATTGAATGTTTTTAATTTAAATGAAATTTTATGGTCCGATTTTGCATGTTTGTGAATGTTTAAGTCTGGTAATGCCTCGTACCCTGTCCTGGTGTCGAATACAAGTAAGGGGTGTTACATGGATGAATTGTGGATGTGACTATTGTGACAGCCCTAATTTGACCTTAGTCGAAAAGTGGTTTCGGAAACATAAAATAGAGTCATGAAAATAATTAGATGTTATATTCTGTGCTTATTGTATGTGGAATTTGTATGTGTGAATATTTCGTGCCTTGATTTTATGAATTAGGTGTTAATTTATAAGAAAGGACTCTTGTGATAAGACTTGAAAATGTGATAGGTGAATTTTAAAGTGGCCAAATAATGCATGAATTATTGACATGCGGGACTTGCATGTCAAATGGACCACTTTTAATTTAGTGGCCGGCCATAATGATGGTTGATAGATAATATAAGCATTTTATTTTAGCATTATAATAGTTAATGGCTTTATATTATGAAATAAAGAATAATTAAAATAAGAAAAGAGTGATAAAAACAATGTATGTTAATCTTTCTTTTCCCCATTGCCATAACTAGTGAAAGAAAAATAGAAGAAGAAGCCAAGGCATTCAGCCATGGTTATTTCATAAATCAAAGGTATGTTAATGTGATTTTGATGTAATTATTTATGAAATTAAATTGATAAGTGCATTGTATAGTTAACCCATGGTTTAAATTCATGAATTATTGAACATATATGCATTTGGCAATTTGTTAAATTGTGATAATTTGATAGCTTTTGGAAGGTGTTGTTTAGATGTTAAATTTGCTTATAATGGCTGAATGAGTGTAATGTTAATGAATGATTAAGTTGAATTCATTGTTGAGAGGCATGAAGTTAAAGTTGTCGTATATATATACTTTTGGGAAAGGAAATTTGTTTTTATTTAATTTAAGCATGTTCTTATTAAATTGAGCTTTGAATTGATGTAATTAAGTGGAAAATGAATTGATGGAGTTGTGAGTGTATAAATTTCCTTAGTTGGGGCAAAGCATGTATTCGGCCATGTGAGTAAAATGTTAGATTTCGAACGTTTGAAGTTTTAAATTATAAATGGTTATTAGATGAGCCCTAAGCTTGTTAATCTCTGTTTGTGAAGTTGTCAATTGATATCTTAATTAGGGAATTGAATATTGTTTATAATTTGAGGTTATTGAAAGTCGAATTAGATGATAAATAACAATTGGCTATTGTGTTTATGTGAATATATATATATGCTGAATGTAGTCTTGGATAAGTAAATTTTGATGTATTAGATTGGTAACATGGTTATGCTGATAGTGAAAATGTGATAAAGGTGCCAAGAAATAATTTAGTTGTTGGTGTTTTAAAGTAAATTGAAATGAAGTTTTGCCGAATGTGTTTATTGGTGTGTGGAAATTTGATTTGTAACATTAAATCATTAGTATGTGTTCTATGATTTCCGAATGTGAATTAAGGTAAATAATGTGGAAAGGGATGAGTTGAGTTGTAAAATTTATGTATATGAATTAGTGGTTAATGGACAATCGGTCAAAGTGGTTAATATGCATTTGTATATGTTATAATGGCCGATAGTAATCAAGAATAAAGATGTGAATGAATGGTTGTTAATGAGTTGTCGTATGTTTCTTATTAAGAAAAATTGTTAATGTTTGAATCTAAATAAATTAGTTAAGTAATTAAACAAACCGATTTATTTTACCTAGCTCAAGAGCAAAAGGAACTTAACTCGGAAAAGGGAAAGGTGAAAAAATGGAATAGTCGATTCGTAGTTGTCCGACGACATTTAAGGTAAGTTCTTAAGTGTTTGTGTTTGATCATGTTATATGCCTAATAGTTGAATAATCATAATTAAGAAGATGTTTGATTGTATATATATATATATATATATATATATATATATGTTCTTTGTGTTGAATGAATATTAAATTAAAGTTATGAGCCGTATGTGACTAGCATATCTAGTCGACTTTGATACTATTAAATGATGTACTAAGATATGTGTTCCAATGTGGAAATTAAACCCTATGTGGTTGAAAGGATGAAAATCTTTGTTCATAGATATGTGTTTCAGTTATACGTAATTGAAGTATAAGTTATGAAAGTATGAAAGAACAAGTGAATTGTTTATCGAAATGTGATATTCGGGCCTCGGCCTAGCAAGCTTTAAGCTGGTGAATAATATTATCGGGCTTCGGGCCTAGCAGGCTATAATGCCGGTGAGATAATATCGGGCTTCAGGCCTATTTCGGTGAAATGATATCGGGCTTCAAGCGTAGCAGGCGAAATGCCGGTGAATGAGTTCAGACTTAAAGTCTAGCAGGCTTTGTGCCGGTGATGAATTTGGGTTTAAAACCTAGCAGGCTAAATGCTAGTGATTTAATAAAAGACTAAGACTATGAGACCTTGTGTTAAATCGGCAATTGAATTCGTTCAATACATTAAGTTGGCCAGGTATGTGATATATACTTTGTAACACCCCAAACCCGAGACCATTGCCGGTGTCGGACCCGAGGGGTTAACAAGCCAAGTTCACATGTTTTTGCCCACCAATTTGACATTTCCAGTCAGGCTGGAAAACTGCGTCACTGTCGCCTTAAAAATCATATCTCGAGTTTCAAAACTCGGAAACTGGTTTCGTAAATTTTACCTGAATTTAGACTCATATATCCATCCATGGATTTATTTCTAGGATTTTTGGTCGGGCCAATTTGTACAGTTTATTAGTTAAAGTTACCCATGTTACAGGGATCGACTGCTCTGACCTTCGCGTGGTATAACTTGAATATCTCTCTGTACAGGGATTTAATGCTGGTGTCGTTTGTTTCTAATGAAACTAGACTCAAAATGGAATCTGTACATATAAGGTATGTCTCCTAATTCTTTTGGATAATTTATAGTGAATTTTAAAGTTGCGACAGGGAACCCAGAAACCATTCTGGCCCTGTCTCACAATAGCTTTAATATCTCTTAACCTGTAACTCCTATGACCATTTCGTTTCTTCCATATGAAAATAGACTCATCAAGGTTCATTTACATAGCTTATTCACTATTTAATTCCATTCCTATGAATTTTGGTGATTTTTCACATTCACGCCACTGCAGCTGGCAGCATCTGTTTTAAGGTAGGACTTACCTCTTTGGTAGTCTCCATGATTCAACTAGTCTTGCCATACATAGGTTCATATATGATCATTTTAACCATGCCAATGGCTGATCATATGACCAACATTCCCATTTCCAAGCCATAGCCACATCATGACACCAAATATATACATACAACCCACAATTAGTCTAAGTTCATGCTTCCTTTTCGAGCCATTTTCGCATGGCCGTACATACTTACATCACAACATATTTAACAAACAAGGGTAGTCCTATACATGCCATCTCAAGTTCAACCAAAATTTATACCAAAATGGAGCCTTGATAGTGTGGATGACTTGACTTCAACGATCCCAAATCCGATTGCTTGAGCGAAATCTAGAAAAGCGAGAGCCAAAGCGTGGAGTAAGCATTTTTATGCTTAGTAAGTCTCAAGGAATATAATCAACTCTAATTACAGCAATACATTCACATAGTTAAATGCATCATTTCATTAATGCACATTCACATAATCATACTTACTTCACCATCCCAACTCTTATGTTCATACACAAATAACGGCTTCATTAAGGCCGATAACTCGTTCCATCATAGGAGCGGATATTCACACGCTCTTACTCCTAGCGCCAAAGCACACACCGCACTTACCTTGTCATTGGGAAATTTCACAAGTGCATTAGCTGAAATTTTCCAGCAAGCTTATAATTTTCAAATCACATACCTTTGAGTTTAACCGGATGTCGCTACTCGATCAATCGCCTTGGGACATAGCCGGTTATGGTAACCCGCACCAAGGCCTACGGGACTTAACCCGGATATCACGATTTGCACAAATGCCTTGGTCTTAGCCGGATAGAATGACTCATACGAATGCCTTGGTCTTAGCCGGATGTAGCCACTAGCACAATTGCCTTGGTCTTAACCGGTTGTAGCCACTAGCACAATTGCCTTGGTCTTAACCCGGTTATAATTTCCAACATAATTGTCTTGAGGCTTAGCCGGATATCATTCAATTTCTCATGCACACATACATCAATAATCATTGGACATACATATTTATTTTCGTTACTAAGGCTCAAACACAATTATAATCACTAACATAATCGCCTTGGGACTTAGCCGGGTATCATTCGAATACTCATACACACATAAATCAATAATCAATACATCCATATTTCATTCCACATAATTCAAGTAAGGTCACTTCTTGAGGACTTACCTCGGATGTTGTCGAGCGGCTTTTACGGCTATTCGATTACTTTTTCCTTCCCTTGTCCAATTGTGGCCCTCTTAGCTCTTGAGCTAATTCAAACAAATTCAATTTATCAAAACCTCATTGTGCTAGCTTATGGCGAATATGACAAGGAATTTAAATGGTCATATGGCCACCCTTTAGCTTGAATACACAATGGTCATGCACATTTTATACTACATCAAGCAATTCAATACAATTTATTCGAGCATCAAGGAAAAGCTAAGGCCTTCAATAGGCTACCCAAGGCCGAATATACTTGTCCATGTTGAGGCCAATTATGCACTTAATACCACACAAAAACAGCATGCATTTTACTAGTTAATGCTTTGCATATTGTAGCTCAAAACTTACAATATAGCATCAAGCACTCATATGTGTGCTAGGCCGAATTGTGCTTGCAATTTCACAAGCATTCTTCCACATCTTCTTCTTTAAACCAATATATTCATCACTTAGTTCATAACCAAAACATAATGTGCAATCATATATATGCATATATGAGCATGGCCGAATTTCAAGGTGTCCATAGCCATCCAAAACACAAATTTTAACTAACATGCAAGAAGCATGAATCATGCTCAAGAATGCATCATGGCGAATATGACAATCATGCTTCTTTTCAACTTCAATCATGATAAAACAAAAGAAAGCTCAAAATCTTACTCATGAGTAGACAATCCATCATTGCATGCATCATCATCAAGCTTCACACTTAGCATGCAATGGCTTTATCACCATAACAACTTTGGCCAAATACCATTTCCATGGCTTAACAAAGATTTGAGCCATGGCTAACATGCACATCAAGTTAGCAACCAAAACATGCATGAAACTCCTAACACAACCTCATACATACCTTAATCTTGATGCAAACTTAGCCAAATCTCCTTCTAGATCTCTTCCAAACCAAGCATGAAGCAAAAATCCTCCTACTTCCTTAGTTTTGGCTCAAAGAAAGGATGAACAAAATTTTTTCTTTCCATCTCTACAACTCACGGCAATGGGGGATTACCACACTCACACACATTTTTTTCATTTTTTATCACCCATACACCTTTGTTTATTATTTCACCCTAATGCACCAACAAAACATGTTTCATGACATGTTTAGCCCATCCTCCTTGTCATGGCCGCCACCACCTATAAAGGGGAATTTGACATGCAAGTCCATTATTTTGCATGCATGCTTTAATTAGTCATCACACATTTCCTATCATACTTTCAAAGTTCATTACTAAGTCCTTTCTTGTGGAATTCACCCTTATAACACTAAATCAATCATCATAAAATGTCATACATGAGCACACACATATTATAGGCATCAAAATAAATTTTTAATTATTTTTATGCCTCGGTTTTGTGGTCCCGAGACCACCTTCCGACTAGGGTCAATTTTGGGCTGTCACATACTTATACATGTTAGATCGATTGGAATTGAATCATGAATGCGAAATGAGAAGCATAGGTGAAGATCTCATATGTGTATGTGTGTATTCGGTCATGGTGAAAGGTTATATGAATTATGTGAAATACCATTTAAATATGAATGACGAAAGTAACTGTGACTATGAAATGGTACAATGGTTAAATTCGGTTGAATTAAAGTTGACACTGAAGTATTTAAATGCCTATGTCATATATGTGAGTAAGGGTAAAACCATCGTAAATTATCGATAAGGGTGGGCTATGTACGGAACCATCTTATAATTGCTAATTTGAACGGTTGTGTGGGAATCATTGAGCATGATGTATTGTATTGATATTATGCTTAAGTGAAATTATAGATATGTGATGAAATTGATTGGTGATATACATGTTTAAATAATATGAATGCAAAGAATGTGTGAAAGAGTAAATTTGTAATAAATCTGCTTGGGACAGCAGCAGTAATGTGATTTTGGAAAATCACCATAAATTGTGGGAGTTGAGTTAGAAGCTGAATAAATTATGTAATTAAATCTTAATGAGTCTAGTTTCTTATAAAAGAAACCATGTAAGCAAAAGAATTGCTGATAATGAGATATTTGAAGTGGCATGAGACAGAGTCAAATTACATTAGGGTCCCCTGTTCTGTTTTTAGAAAATCATTATAATTTGGAAAAAAATGGTTATAAGATAAAATTTATATGCTTAGACTCCTTAATGGGTCTACTTTCAAATGAAATCAATGAGAACATATTTTGAATTCTGTACAATGAGAAATTTTATTCGTCGTGAAGAGTGGTCAGATTAGTCAAACAGTGAAGCAGGGGAAACTTTAAGAAATATCTGGTATTGATTGGCCAAACCAAAAATTCTGAAAATTTTATGGATAGAAGATATATGAGTCTATTTTCAGGGAACATTAACAGAAATTGATTTGGAGTTTAGTAGCTCCAGTTATAAATAATTTAGTGATTGTTGCTCAGGAAATCAACTTGTAGTGAATTTGTGATTATGCTGTAAACATTGATAAAACTTGTTAATAAGTTGCTTATTGTTTTCTTATGAACTTACTAAGCGTAAAGCTTACTCCCCTCTTCTTTCCCATATTCCCTAGGGTTGCCAGGTTAGCTCGGGTTGTAGGCCTTCAGAGATATTATCACATTGTCGAGTCTACGCTATCGGCGTAAGTAAATCTTAGTGTTTCGAGTCTATGGCATGTATAGGGTTGTAAAGTTGAGTATGCAATATTATGATTAAGCCAAAGAATTTGGCTTGTTATTAAGGTAGTTTGATTATTCATATGCTTGTATGTTATTATCTTTTGTGATGTGGTTTATAGCATGTATATTTAGAATTTGAATTGTGATTCATTGTTGAGTAAGTAAATAATACAATACTAAGATATTGGTAAATATTTAACAATGCCTCAGGAATGTTTTGGGGCCTTGTAAGCCTGATTAAAGGATAATATACACGTGTATGAAAAGTTTAAAATTGATCATAAATTTTCTTACGGCCTAGTTTTATATAAATGGTTGAGTTTAAATCTGGTAGCATCTCGAACCCTGTTCCGGCGAGGGATACGGGCGAAGGGTGTTACAGCTATGGATGTTTGATGATGGAATTTTGAGTGAGTGGCTTGATAATAACTAAGATATGAATAAGTTCAATGGAAGTCAACTTCAACTTTTAATGCATGCAAATTTATAAATTTGGCTTGACAAAGTATGAAGTTTTATGCATGTATTAGCAAAGATGGAATGATCATGATCATGATCATGTCTTATTTGTGTATGTTTTAAGTGCTCAATTATGCCATGTTAAGTTCCCTTGAAGTCATGTATGTGTTTGTACAAATAAGGGTGGCAATTGGCTTGGAAAATAGCCTTGTATTTGTCCACATGGGCATGTGTCTAGGCCGTGTATGAAACACAGTTAGTCCCATGGGCTAATTAGGTAAAACAAAATGCCCAATAGTAAACACACGGCCAGAGATATGGCCGTGTGTCTCAGCCATGTGAAGGACACGGCTTTACAACACGGGCGTGTGACTTGGCCGTGTGTCCCTATTTTGCTGATGATGTCATAAACATAGAGTTACATGGGCTGAGGATACAGGCATGTCGCAAGCCATACGGGTGTGTGTGATCACACGACCTACCCACATGAGTGTGTAACTCCCCAAATAAGAAAATTTTCTAAGTGTTGTAAAAGTTCTAAAAGTTCTCGGTTTAGTCCCGAAGCACACCCAGTGTATGTTTTGGGCCTCGAGGGCTAATATAAGGGATGATATACATATGAATGAGAAGTTTTAAATTGGACAGAAATTCATTTCTCAGTTTTGTATGATTGTGTGAGTTTATATTCGGTAACGCCTCGTACCCTATTCCGGCATTGAATACGGGTAAGGGGTGTTACATT
Source organism: Gossypium arboreum (assembly GCF_025698485.1). Classification (NCBI taxonomy): domain Eukaryota; kingdom Viridiplantae; phylum Streptophyta; class Magnoliopsida; order Malvales; family Malvaceae; genus Gossypium; species Gossypium arboreum. The sequence goes on along the minus strand of NC_069082.1, from coordinate 78,431,885 downwards.
GGATGTGATAAATGACACATATACTTAATGAATGAATTGGGACTAATAGGTATGGCCATGTTCATGGTAAAATTGAGTAGGTTGAAGGTAGGTTTATAAGGATGAATAAATATGAAATTGGTGTGGAATGCCATATGAAAGCATGATGGTTTGAGCATGTGATATGTTGACATTACAAAGTCATGGATTAATCATGATTGTGAGTATTTGAGTGACTAAATATGCTATGTTGCATGCCATAAAAAATGTATAAGTGAGTGAACTTTTAAGGGTGGCAACTGGCTTGGAAAATAGGCTCAAAGTTGTCCACACGTGTAGACACATAGGCATGTGTCTAGGCCGTGTGTGACACACAGCCTGCCCCATGGGCGTGTGATCCGGCCGTGGGTCCTCTACTGTAACATCCTGATTTAGGGTCTAGTCAGAACAGTAGTTTTGAGACCACAAATCTGCCGTAAGAAAATATATTTTTATGGTCTACAATTTCACGGGATGATTTCATGAAAATTTTGTTCGAAAATTTTGACGTTTGGGCACTCAATTTGGTCAAAAGGACTAAATTGTAAAAAGTGCAAAACTTGAGTTCTAGATGCTAGAGGTGTCTAATTGATATGAAATTTTAAATTGGAGGTCCTTATATGGTAATTAGACCATTGGTTAATTTGTTGGACAAAAATGGACATGAAATAGGTGAAATAGATTATTTTTAAGTTAGGGGCATTTTGGTCATTTAGTAATTAAAATGAATTAAAAACAAAATTAATAGCCAATTTTTGTCCATCTTCAAGCTATGGCTGAAACTTGCATGGAGATACCATAGCTAGGGTTTTCCAAGCTTCCAAGCTCGATTGTAAGTCCGTTCTAGCCCCTTTTTTAATAATTTTTACGTTTTTGAAATCCTCGTAATAAGATCTAGCTATTTCTACCATTTATTTGAGCTAGGGTTGATGTTTAAAAATTTACCCATGTGCTACATGTGTGTATTTTGATGTTTAAAGGAGGAACATGAAATGTAACACCCCTAACCCGTATCCGTCGCCGGAAAAGGGTTATGAGGTATTAGCAAACGAAAACACAACTTTTGGACATTCATGGATACACATAGAAATTAATCATTTTAATTCATCACATTTGAACATATACTAAATCAAATCAAATATAATAGGTTACATATAAATTAAAAACCAAGTTACTATTCATATGGTTATTTACCTAAACTTTAGCCGAAAATATATGCAACATGCCAATTACATATGAATTATTCAATGATAACTTTCATTCTTCTCTATTAATATATATGCAGATAACATTTCTTATAAACGAAACATTATGTCAATCATCATATATTAAATCAACTATGAACCATTTCACAGAAATTATTAAATCAAATATACCAAAATGTATATGCCAATGTCATAACAAAATTTCAAATACATAATCAATTCATTTGCACACATATTCGGCTATCAAGGTTAATCATATATATAATACAAACTGTACCATTCAACCACAAGCTTAGATAACCATTTTTTTTAATCAAACAAAGTTAATCATTTTACAACCAATGACTTCATAGACATAATCTATTAACTAATTTTATTACCAATATATTATATGCAAAAGTATATATATATATATATATATATGTAAGTATCGAATCACCAAGATGATTATAACCAATATCCTTTAATATTGAATCATGTATAATACCTTAACTGAACATAACAACTAATTTCACATGTATATTTCAACTATGCATAAACCATCGTCAAATCAATCACTTATACATCTATAATTACAAATATCGAATTACCAAAACCAAGCTCATCATCATATATATATAACATACATATTTATTTGACAAGAAGATCTATCCATAACATTTCATATCATACCTAATTTGCATTCCAAATATATCATAAAACATACCTACCATATTATACCCTATTAACATTCTTATGCAAAACTGAATGCATGAAAGCATTAATATTAAGTCACATAACAAGACCTTATTAAAGCATATCAACCAAGATTCACATATAGTTATACATATAACTAATAGCTGAACACCAAAATCAAACATGATCATCATCAAAACGAAGCATTAAATCCAAACTTAACATAGTAATAAGCCATTTCCATATGGCTCATGATTACAAAAACCAAAATCCAACATTTCAAAATATAATCCAGCCTATACATGCCATAGTTTCAAAAATTCAGCTTATAAAATACCGAAGACAGTAGATAGTGTGATAGACTTTGTTGATGATCCCCGAGCTCGTAACTAGATCTCGAAATCTATAAAACAGAGGTAAACATAACATGCAGTAAGCTATTTAAGCTTAGTAAGTCATAAGAAAATAAACAATTCAATGACATAATCAACTCATTTAAACCAAACCAAATTATACTATCATAATCATATTAAACCTCAATCTTATGATGTCACGTATATCATATACTTTCACATGTAAACTTATTTATGGCCAAATACATATATATATATATATTAACAAACTATCTTTCGATTTCAAAGCTAAATATCATTATATGACCAAGTACATTTATACACATATATATACTCATGAATCAAAATATAATATCATATGCATATACATAGCAATGGTCGAATATGCTTCTCAAGGCACATATATTCACATTAGTAACTTATATAATTTACATCACATACCTAATAGTCAACTTACCTTATTTTTTTTTCAAATAGGTAATCAACTAATTCATACCTGGTCGTTTTAGCTCGTTTTACCGTTCAATCATAACTTATCATTGCCCGTTGAACCATTCGGAATCAAACAGGATACTCAAATAGTCATATATATTGAACAATGCCAACGTCCCAGACGTGTTCTTACATGCTATCTCATATCGATGTCACTGTCCTAGATGTGGTCTTACACGTAACCACATGTATCGATGCCAATGTCCCAGACGTGGTCTTACACAAAAACACATATATCGATACCAACTTCCCAGATGTGGTCTTACACGAAAATACATATATCGATGCCAACGTCCCAGACATGGTCTTACACGAAAGTACATATCGGAATCTTACTGTTCGTACGAGGCTTCCGGACGTCATAACTTAGTCGAATCGAATTAATAAACTTAATTCCCAAGCATATACACATTCAGTCATGATATATAAATACTCATAAATTTCAATTCAACATTTTAAGTTTACATTTGTTCAAAATTAACAGCATTTACTTGCTTATAAACTTACCTCGAACGATGAAAATCGGAACGGGACGGCTAGTCGGCAACTTTACTTTTCCCTCGATCCAAATCCGATTTCTTTGGTTCTTGATCTAAACATATACAAATTAAACTCATTCAAACATATTTTCATTCATTTTAGTCCAAAAACACATAAATGGGCAAATTACCACTTTACCCTTGATATTTTACACTTTTTACAATTTAGTCCCTATTGCACAAAACACAAAATATTCAAAATTTCAGTATATCATGCTTAGGCCAAATATTCATCTTACTCATACAAGTCCATATATTTAATTTATTTTACATTTTAGTCCCTCAATTTATTATTTTTTCAATTTAGTCCTAATTACTCAAAATCATCAAAAATTCCAATACAAAACATATCAATCCAAAACATATCTTTCATATTTCATCAACTAACATCACAAAACTAAAATATTCATCAACAGCATAACTCAAAATATTCATCAAAATAAAAAATTCAAGCATGGGCTTTGTAGATAACATAGCAATGATCTCAAAAACGTAAAAATTATCAAAAACCGAGCTAAAACTCACCTTGAATCAAGTTTGATAATGGTCGAGCCCTTAACTCCTGATTTTCTTTTTCTTTTTCTAATTTCGGGATGCAAAGTGTATGAACACTTTATGTTTTATTTTATGTTTTATATTATTACATATTAATTAATTTACAAATATAACCTTTATAATTAAATAACTAAAACATATATATCAAGGATACAACCGTACATAACTAAATCCAATGGTCTATTTGCAAATTAAATGCTTCATATTAATAAGACAAGTTCAATTCAGCCCCTACATATTTAACCACCAATTTTTCATTTTATGAAATTAAGCCCTTTTTATTAAATCGACACTCAAATGACAAAATTAAATCATGAAAATTTCACATATATAAATTCACACATAATAAACACAGAAAATAATTTTAAAATATTTTTCTGACTCAAATTTGTGGTCCTGCAACCACCATTCTGGTTAAGGTCTAAATCGGGCTGCTACATTTGTTGTGTGTTAAACGACTTTTGCTAAGTAGTTTTCGGTGAAAACACTAAAAAGGACTAATTTGTAAAAGTTATAAAATTTGTCATAAAAGTGTATTTAGAGGAAATTGTGGGCTGCTATAGTTATGAAAATGATTCGGCTAGGCCTAAAGTACAAGAAAGATGAACACATTTTATTTTACGAGCCTAGGGGCTAAATTGTAAATATGACAAAGTTTAGGGGCAAAAACATAATTTTCCAAAAATATGATTTTTGGGTCACAATGAATAATGTGACAAATTAGTAAGCAAAATGTGATGTTATAGATCAAGGAAAACGAGATTCAGACTTAGATCGGGGAAAAACAAGTATTTGACGATTAAGTCATTTTGCACCACTTTTGGTATCGATGTAAGTTGTGTGATAATAATAATGCAACGTTATACTTGAATGTTCATGCTTGATATTACATGAACTGTAAGTACATGTCTAAATAATGTGACAATGTATTATATTTTGATGTGTTGACATTATGTGATGAATGTTTTATCAATATTATGTATGCTATGCCTAATGATTGCTTTGTAAGTATGAATGATATTGGTCGTTATCCACGATGTTACGAGCAAGTATGATGGCGATGTTATGTGTATATGTGGAAGAATCCTGTTTGAACCTTAGGAATAGTTTAGGATACAAGTGACATGTCACTAGGAATTAAGAAATCCAAACTCATTGAGTTGGTCTGGGTTCGTGATATGTATGCGACATCCGAGCTTGTTGAGTTGGTTTGAGTTCATAATGGATGCAATATATGTGGCATCCGAGCTCGTTGAGTTGGTCTGAGTTCATAATGGATACGATACATGTAATTGGGTTCCGGGTAATAGTTTTGTGTGTCCTACTAGTGGCTAGGTAATCCTTGAGTGGGTCGAATGCTTGATAACTTGTGTGAGCAGCCTGTGTAGTTACACCATGATCAATAGCTTATATGAGAAAGCCCATGAGTAGCTCCATTGCGAGCATTACATGTTATGAGGTAGCTTTGGCTACGTATCTATATGTAGCACTTATGTGCAAGTTTCCGCATATCCAATAGTATTCCAAGTGTTCAACGGGTAATGTAATGGATGATGTGATGAAAGTCCTAAGGAGAGTATGTTAAGGAAGTTATGATCATATGTTGTATTACAAGTTGGTACAGGTATGTACACTAAACTCACGAGTAATGCCTTGATATATGATGTTTCATGATAAATAAGTATGTAGGTGATAAGTAAGTCAAAGGTTTTGAATGATGAATAAACTTATGTTTATGTTTATGATTATGTTTATTATGTCATCATATGTTAGTTATCATGATATTGCACTAAAACAGTTTTGGACACAAGTAGTTGTGTGACTTTGATAATCCACCAAAAATTGTGGAAATTGAATTAGAAACTGAATAAGATATTACAGTAAAGGTTATTGAGTCTATTTTCATAGAAAGGAAATGGTGTAAGCAATTTCATATTATGTGATATTTGAATTTTTGTGAGACAAGGTTAGAGTGATTTAGGGCTCCCCTATCTTATGTTTGAAAAATCACTAAAAAGTTAACAAAAATAACTATGGATTAGAATTCATATGACTAAATCCTTAATAAGTCTAATTTCAACAGAAATAGACGGGAAAATTATCCGAATCCTGTACTATGAGATAATTAATTTTTAGTAAAGAAAGGTCGAAGCTGTTAAACAGCAGAACAGGCGTAACTTTAAAATATAAACTATACTTATTGGCTGGACCAAAAATTCTAGAAATTTTATGGTAAGAAGATGTGTGAGTTTAATTTTAAGGAAAATCAGTAGATCTTAATTTAGAGTTCCTTAGCTGAAGTTATAAATAATTTAGTGACTATGACTCGAGTAGACAGCTTGACTGGAATATGAGCAAATAGTGGAATTATGTGTAATTTCGATTGTGTTACCATGAGAACATGTTGTAAGAATTTGGAGAAAGCATATTAATAAATTGCTTATTATTATTTTCATACGGGCTTACTAAGCTCTAAAGCTTACCCTTTTACTTTCCATTTCTTTTAGTGTTGTCAGGTTAGTTAGAGGTTGGAGATCGTTGGAGGCAGCATCACACTATCAAATTATCAAGCCGGGCTATTAATAAATCTTATGTGTTTTCAAGTGAGTGGCATGTATAGAGACATAGTACTTTATGATATGTATTCCATGATTTGGCCAATTGAGTTGGCTTATAAGGATTCATTTGTATAGAGCCATGAGATATGGCCTATATTTGATCATTGGGCTGTAAACCTAATTGATTTTGCTTAACTATTCTAATATCTTGATGATATGCATGTTGTGATGGCTTGATATCAATGGATGTACGATATGGTATGTACATTTGATGGATGAACTTTTATCAATAGATGTAACCATATTCTTAGTATAAAAGTGTAAATTTAGAGTAAGTTAATGATGTTAATGAAGATGACAAGGCCAAATGAATATGGCTTAGTATGCCTAGACTTAATATTAAATGAGTATGAGAAAAATAAGTATGATGACATGCAAATGTTATGTTTGTAACTTTATTAAGGATGTTTAATATTTAATTGGATACCATGTCCTATGCCTTTGATGTTGTATAAGTGAGTGAGGGATTAAGGTTGACCAAGGCTTGGAAAATAGCCTAAGTGTTGGCCATACGGACAGAGACATGGCTGTGTGCCTCAGCCGTATGGAAGACACGGCCTAGCACATAGGTGTGTGTCTTGGCCATGTGACCTTAAAATGTTGCTGACATCATAAATAGAAAGTTACATGGGCTGAGAACACAGGCATGTCTGAGCCACACGGGCATGTGTGACCACACGGCCTACTTACACGGTCGTGTAACTCTCCAAAACTAGAAAATTTTCTAAGTGTTGTAAAATGTATTGGGTCTTGTAGACCCATATTAGGGACAAATTGTGTATGTATAAATGAAGTTGTTTTGAAGAAAAAATTTTATGGCATGGTTTTACATGTATGTGTATGTTTAGGTCTTTTTGCTAAAAAAAAAGTGTATGTTTAGGCCCGATAATGCCTCGTATCCTGTCCCGGTGATGGAAATGGGTAAGGGGTGTTACACCTGCACCCTAATTAAGCAAAACAGAATGGCATGTAGTAAACACACGGGCAGAGACACGGCCTTGTGTCTTAGCTGTGTGAAGGACACGACCTCAGGACATGGGCGTATGCCCGGGCCATGTGAAGTCTGCACTTAATTTTTGGAATTTAATTCGCCACACGGCCTAAGCACAAGGGCGTGTGGCTTGGCCGCGTGACGCTAATTGTGTTGATGATGTCATAAACAAAGAGTTACACAGGCTGAGGGCACAGACGTGTCCCAAGCCACACAGGCGTGTGAGACCACATGGTCTACCCACACGGGTGTGTGATCATGTTTCATGAAAATTTTTTAAGTTTTCCCGAAGTTTTCTAAAGTTCTTGGTTTAGTCTTGAACTTCCCCCGATGTATGTTTTGGGCCTCATAGGCCCATATAAAGGATAATTTGCATATGTATAAATGAATGTAATTAGAACAAAATTTTATGGCCCGATTTTGTATGTTTGCTTGTGTTTAAGTCCAGTAATGCCTCGTATCCTATCCCAGTATCGAACACGAGTAAGGGGTGTTACATTTAATGGTATTAGAGCTACGATTTAGTCAATTCTTGGACTAACATATCATGTGTACGAGTCTAACTATACATGCCATAAATGAATTATGATAGTGTGGCAACTCCTGACCTTTTATATTGTGTTTTCGTATAGTAATGGATCCCAATCGAGCTGAAGCTATTGGCGTAAAAAGTAATGCACTAGCTCCAGCTCAAAGGGCAGCGCCAGTTGAGAGTAGACCCGTGGTCGTGAGTCAGGGAGGAGGAGAAGAGGCTAGGGAAGCCTGTAACAACCCGATTTTAGGGCTAGTCAGAATAGTGATTTCAGAACCACTAAACCGAGGTCGAGAAAATTATTTTAAATATCATTTTATGTATTGTGGCATGATTAGATAAGCACATGAAAATTTTGGTGAATTAATTTTAGCGATTTCTTGCTTAATTGTGAAAAAGGACTAAATCGCATAAAGTGCAAAAGTTCTATTTTGTTAGATAAGGGTGTCAATTAGCTAAAGAACCTAATTTGAGGGCCTTAAAGAGGAATTATACCCCCTAATTCTTAGGTTGGCCGACCATAGGGGACAAATTGATGGGAAAGTCAAAATTAGGTGGTGTTTGGTCACCAATTTTGGCTAGCTTGAATAATATAAACAACAAAAGGTTTCATTTTTTTTTTTGCACTCTTTCTTCTTCCACCAAAAAATTGGCCATCAAAGGGGTTTTTGAAGCTTGAAAATTTTAGCAATTTTAAGCCTTCACAAGTAAGTGATTTTCATGAGTTTTCTTGATGATTTTTACATTTTTGGACTCCTTGAAGCGAGAGCTTTTAAATGAGGGGACTCTTTTGCAAAATGATTGAAGGTCTAGGTTTTTTCCATGAGAGCATTTAGGTTGTTTTCTGAATTTTTATGGAAGAATATGATCCTTTGGTGAGTAAGAAACAACTTTTGTGAATGGATTTCTCATGAAAACCCTAATAGGGACTATTTTGCATGAGTTGTAAAATAGATGATAAATGTGTGAAATAGTGGAAATTTTGGATTACTATAAGAGTAGAAAGGGTTCAGTTAGGCTTATAATATCAAGAAATTCAATAAATATTGATTTTTGAGCATAGGTGTAAAATGGTCATTTTGTGAAAGTCTAGGGGCAAAATAGTCATTTTGCCCAATTATGAACTTTTGGCCATTTGAATTGATATCCTGATGAAATAAATGAGTTTTATTAATTTAGATGAAGAGAAACATGATTCGGGTCTTGATCGGGGTAAGAACAAAGTTTACGAGGATTAAGCTAGTCTTCATCATTTGGTATCGAGGTAAGTACGTATGTAAATAATGTGTTATTGAAGATTACTTTAGTATATTTTAATAATATACATGTGTAATTAGATTATTGTTGTTATGTATCTAAGTTCTAATTGTTGCCATGAATGTATAAATGACATGTTATGTGAGTAAATTACAATGTGAGCAAATGCGATACTATTCGATTTGATATGAAGTCCTGTTGAACCTTAGACATAGCATAGGATACAAAAGGGCATGTTATGAAAATTATGTGGTCTGAACTCATGAGCTGAGTTTGATTTCATGAGATAAATGCTATAGGTAACGTAGTAAGGGTATTGACTTTGTGTAGAGACCCGTGAGTGGCTCAAGGAGCAAACCTTACATGATAGCTATGGGGTCTGGGTCCTGACTTGATAAAAAGATCCATGAGTAGCTCAAATGTGAGCATTTCATAGCACGAGATAGCCCTGATTTTTTATATGGCATTTAGATGCAAATTCCTCGCGTATCCATTTTTATTTTGAGAGTTCAACGGGTAACCCGAAGATTTAGTTGGTGAATACTTTGATGAGGTGTGACAGCCCAAAATTGACCCTAGTCGGAATGTGGTTTCGGGACCACAAAACTGAAGCATAAAAATAATTAAAAATTTATTTTGATACCTATAATATGTGCGTGCTCATGTATGACATTTTATGATGATTGATTTAGTGTTATAAAGGTGAATTTCACTAGAAAGGACTTGTGTGAGAAAACTGAGAAATGAGATAGGCAAATGTTGAAGAGGCCTATTGATGCACACTAGGAAAATATTGTCCTTGCATGTCAAATTCCCCAAATTTGACTATAATGGCCGGCCAAGGTGGCAATGATGGGCAAGGGAAAACATGTTTCCAACATGTTTGGCTAGTGAGTCATGTAGGAAGTATTATAATAAAAATAAGCATAAAAAAATGAAAAAAAAAAAAAAAGAGAAAGATGAGCTTGGATGCCCCCTTGCCGTGAGTTGAGAAAGAAGGAAGAAAAAAATTTTTGTTGTGTTCATCCATTTTCACTTCTTGGCCGAAAATACTAAGGAAAAAGGGGGAGGACTTTTGCTTCATGCTTGGATTGGAAGAGATCTAGAAGGAGATTTGGCTAAGTTTGCATCAAGATTAAGGTATGTATGAGGTTGTGTTAGGAGTTTCATGCATGTTTTGGTTGCTAACTTGATGTGCATGTTAGCCATGGCTCAAATCCTTGTTATGCCATGGAAATGGTATTTGGCCAAAGTTGTTATGGTGATAAAGCCATTGCATGCTAAGTGTAAAGCTTGATGATGATGCATGCAATGATGGATTGTCTACTCTTGAGTAAGATTTTGAGTTTTCTTTTGTTTAATCATGATTGAAGTTGAAAAGGATCATGATTGTCATATTCGCCATGATGCATTCATAAGCATGGTTCATGCTTCTTGCATGTTAGTTAAAATTTGTGTTTTGGATGGCTATGGACACCTTGAAATTCGCCATGCTCATATATGTATATATATGTTTGCACATGATGTTTGGTTATGAACTAAGTGATGAATATGTTTGTTTAAAGAAGAAGATGTTGAAGAATGAAGGTGAAATTGCAAGCACATTCGGCCTAGCACACATATGAGTGCTCGATGCTATATTATAAGTTTTGAGCAACAATATGCAAAGCATTAACTAGTAAAATGCATGCTGTTTTGTGAGGTATTAAGTGCATAATTGGCCTCAACATGTACATGAATATTCGGCCTTGGGTAGCCTATTGAAGGCCTTAGCTTTTCCTTGATGCTCGAATAAATTGTATTGAATTGCTTGATGTAGTATAAAATGTGCATGACCATTGTGTATTCAAGCTAAAGAGTGGCCATATGACCATTTAAACTCCTTGTCATATTCGGCCATAAGCTAGCACAATGAGGTTTTAATAGATTGAATTTGTTTGAATTAGCTCAAGAGCTAAGAGGGCCACAATTGGACAAGGGGAAGGAAAAAGTGATCGAATAGCCGTAAAAGCCGTTCGACAACATCCGAGGTAAGTCCTCAAGAAGTGACCTTAATTGAATTATGTGGAATGAAATATGGATGTATTGATTATTGATTTATGTGTGTATGAGTATTCGAATTCTACCCGGCTAAGTCCGAAGGCGATTATGCTAATGATTATAATTGTGTTTGAGCCTTAGTAACGAAAATGAAATATGTATGTCCAATGATTATTGATGTATGTGTGCATGAAAAATTGAATGATATCCGGGCTAAGCCCGAAGACAATTATGCTGGAAATTATATCCGGTTAAGACCGAAGGCAATTGTGCTAGCGGCTATATCCGGGCTAAGACCAAGGCATTCGTATGAAGTCATTCTATCCGGGCTAAGACCCAAGGCATTTGTGCACATGCTTATATCCGGTTATATTCAAGAATCTTGGGCTGGAGGTGAGTGTTGGTTGCTGTAATAAATTCAATTAGTACACTCGAGAAGCCCAAAGAATAAGGTACGTTTATATGTGCATTGGAAAGTCGACATGTTTGAGCAACATTCGCTCAATCGACTAATGAATTTCAGTTATTGAATTGATTGATACTTTGTGAAAGTATATAATGATGAAGTGTGAAGTAAGAATGTGTATTAATGAAATGACGCATTTGGCTATGTGAATGTATTGCTGTAATTAGAGTTGATTATATTCCTTGAGACTTACTAAGCATAAAAATGCTTACCCGTTACTTTGGCTCTCTGTTTTATAGATTTCGCTCGATAGCAATCGGATTCGGGATCAATAAAGTCAAGTCATCCACACTATCAACGTCTCTATTTTGGTATAAATTTTTGGTTGAACTTTGAAATGGCATGTATAGGACTACCCTTGTTGGTTAAATATGTTGTGATGTATTTGTGTGCGGCCATGCGAAAATGGCTCGTAAAAGTGAAGTATCGACTTAGACTATTTGCGGTTTGTATATGTATATATTTGGTGTCATGATGTGACCATGGATTGGAAATGGGAATGTTGGTCACATGATCAGCCATTGGCATGGTTAAAATGATCATATATGAACCTATGTATGGCAAGACTAGTTCGTTCATGGAGACTACCAAATAGGTAAGACCTACCTTAAAAACAGATGCTGCCAGCTGCAGTGACGTGAATGTGAAAAATCACCAAAATTTGTAGGAATGGTATTAAATAGTGAATAAGCTATGTAAATGAACCTTGATGAGTCTATTTTCATATGGAAGAAACGAAATGGTCATAGGAGTTACATGTTAAGAGATATTAAAGCTATTGTGAGACAGGGCCAGAACGGTTTCTGGGTCCCCTGTCGCAACTTTAAAAATTTGCTATAAATTATCCAGAAAGAATTAGGAGTCATGCCTTATATGTACAGATTCAATTTTGAGTCTAGTTTCATTATAAATAAATGGCACCAGTATTAAAGTTCTGTACAGTGAGATATTCAAGTTGTAATGCGCGAAGGTCAGAGCAGTCGATCCCTGTAACATGGGTGACTTTACCTAATAAACTGTACCAATTGGCCCAACCAAAAATTCTAGAAATAAATCCATGGATGGATACATGAGTCTAAATTCAGGGAAAATTTATGAAACCAGTTTCTGAGTTTTGAAACTCGAGATATGATTTTTAAGGCGACGGTGACGCAGTTTTCCAGCCTGACTGGAAATGTCAAATTGGTGGGCAAAACAAGTGAACTTGGTTTGTTAACCCCTCGTGTCCGACACCGGCGATGGTCTCGGGTTCGGGGTGTTACAATTTTATTGGTATCAGAGCCACGGTTTAGTCGATTCTAGGACTACCGTGATGTGTTTGGGGTCTAGCTATACATGCCATTAAATGATGAATCGATAGTGTGGTGATTTCGACAATTTGACCTTGTGTTTGTTTATAGCAATGGATCCCGATCCCAACCGAAGCGATAGCTGATGATGTGGAGAGTGTGGCGCTGCTCCGCGCAAGGGACAGCAGCGGCGGACTCTCAACCTATGGCCAACAATCCGAATGATGAGGCTAGGCAAGCCTTTTATAGTGTGATGAAGCGAATGGTTTAACCAATACATTCGAACTAACACTACTGTTCCACAACCTCCATTCCCGACAAATGCAACCCCCGCACCTACAATACCTCCGGTGACTGACCAAATAAGGTCAAGTAAGCCCCCAGTCGACAGGATTCGAAAACATGGGGCCACTGAATTTAAGGCTACGGATGATGATGATGCCGAGCGAGCTGAATTTTGGTTGGATAACACTATCCGGGTGCTTGATGAGCTATCCTGTACACCCGATGAGTGCTTAAAGTGTACCATCTCCTTGCTACGTGAGTCCGCCTACTATTGGTGGAGTACTCTGACTTCTGTGGTACCTAGAGAGCAAGTGACTTGGGAATTCTTTCAAACCGAGTTCCGAAAAAAGTATATCAGTCAGAGATTCATCGACCAAAAGCGAAGGTAATTCCTTGACCTTAAGCAAATTTCTATGTCAGTTACTGACTAGGAACGAAAATTTGTGAGGCTTAGCCGGTACGCGCGAGAATGCATTTCGTCCGAAGCCATTATGTGTAAACGCTTCGAGGATGGGCTGAATGATGATATAAGGATGTTCGTTGGCATTCTCGAGATACGAGAGTTCGTAGTACTTGTTGAGCGAGCTTGTAAAGCCGAAGAGCTTAGAAAGGAGAAACAAAAAGCTGATGTGGGAACCGGAGAATTCCGAAAGAGGTCCTCGGGAAAGTCTCTTCAACAAGCATCGAAGAGATTTCGAGATGATGCGAGCCGGTCTAGAGGCGTTTCGGGCTTTTCTAGACGAGGACGCGATCGACCCCCTGTGACCACACGAGTCACTTCGATCGCCGATGGTGGAAATGATCACCGAGAGAGGCGGAGTGTCCACATTGTGGCAAATGGCATTCGTGGAGCTGTTGGTTTCGTGATCGCCCCGCTATAAGTGTGGGTCGGCCGACCACTTTATGAAGGATTGCCCGAGGATGCATGAGCAGAATGTAAGTCGAGTGGAAACCCGGGTGCTACCATCGCCGAGGTAGGCCACCTAGAAATATGGGCAATGTCATTGGCGGTCGAGAGGATCTAGAGATGCTACCATCGATCCGAGGCTCGTGCTCCTGCAAGGACTTATGCCATACGCCGCACGTGAGGATCTTGCCTCTCCGGATGTCATTACCGTACTTTCACTCTTTTCAATACAAATGTGATTGCTTTGATTGACCTGGTTCTACTCATTCATATATATGTGAAACCTTAGCATCCAAAGAAGACTCGCCTATTGAGTCTCTCGAGTTTGTAATTCGGTGTCAAACCCTTGGGTCATTACGTGCTTGTCAACAAAGTGTGCAAGAAAAGTCCCCTAGTGTTCCAAGGTTCTTGTTTTCCGGCGGACTTGATGCTTTTGCCGTTCGATGAGTTCGACGTTATTCTTGGTTTGGATTGGTTGACCATGCACGATGCGGTTGTAAATTGCAAGAGCAAGACTATCGATTTGAGGTGCGTGAATAATGAAATAATTCGGGTTGAGTCTACGGACTTAAAGGGGTTGCCAGCGGTAATATCAGCGATGGTGGCCCAGAAATATGTAAGAAAAGGGTGCGAAGCGTACCTTGCGTCGACGCTTTCGATGACAAGGAATCGAAAAGAAACCCGAATCTGTGCCGTGGTTTGTGAATACCGGATGTTTTCCCGAAGAATTGCCGGGTTTACCACTGTTCGGAAATAGAATTTGGCATCGAATTGGTACCGGTACCACTCCAATTTCGATAACCGTATCGTATGGCACCAACGGAATTAAAGGAGTTGAAAGCTCGGTTGCAAGAATTGGTGGATAGAGGTTTTGCTCGCCCGAGTTTTTCGCCTTAGGGTGCGCCGGTGTTGTTCGTGAAGAAGAAGGATGGAACCATGCGGTTGTGCATCGACTATCGTCGACTTAATAAAGCGGCGATAAAGAACAAATATCCGTTTCCACGTATTGATGACTTGTTCGATCAAGCGAAGGGAGCCTCGGTGTTCTCGAAAATAGATTTGAGATCGGGCTATTATCAATTGCGAATCCGAGATTCGGACGTACCCAAGACCGCCTTGAGCGAGATATGGTCACTATGAGTTCCTAGTGATGCCGTTTGGGCTCACTAATGCCCTACGGTATTTATGGATTTAATGAATCGGATCTTCGACCATATTTGGATCGATTCGTAGTCGTGTTCATTGATGACATCTTGGTCTATTCAAGAAATGAGACCGAACATGCTTGAACACCTGCGGTTAGTCCGCAAATCTTACGGGATAAGC
The DNA here is from genome assembly GCF_025698485.1 of Gossypium arboreum. Classification (NCBI taxonomy): domain Eukaryota; kingdom Viridiplantae; phylum Streptophyta; class Magnoliopsida; order Malvales; family Malvaceae; genus Gossypium; species Gossypium arboreum. The sequence goes on along the minus strand of NC_069082.1, from coordinate 78,416,337 downwards.
AATTATATGCTAAGTTCAGCAAGTGTGAGTTCGGTTAAGAGAGGTTAGCTTCTTGGGTCATGTGGTATCTCAGATCGGGTATTCGAGTCTAACCGAATAAAATTTCAGCCATACTTAATTGGAAGCCTCAGAAATATTCTTGAGGTTCGAGCTTTTGGGGCTTGCTTAGGTTATTACCGACGATTTGTAAAAGGCTTCTCAATGATAGCCACGCCGATGACGGCTTACTCCAAAAGGATGTTAAGTTCGAATGGACGGAGAAATGTCGAAAAGTTTCGATCAACTGAAAACTTATTTGATGAAGCCCCAATTCTAGTGCAACCCGAATCGGCAAAGAGTTTGTCATCTATAGTGACGCCTCCTCCTTGGGTTAGGTTGCGTATTGATGCAAGAAGGTCGAGTTGTGGCCTATGCGTCGAGGCAATTAAAGCCACACGAGAAAAATTATCCGACCCATGATCTCGAATTAGCTGCCATCGTATTCGCCTTAAAGATTTGGCGACATTACTTATTTGGTGAGAAGTGCCATGTGTACTCGGATCACAAAAGTCTCAAATATTTGATGACCCAAAGAGACTTAAATCTGCGACAAAGACGTTGGCTCGAACTGTTAAAGGATTATGAGCTGGTCATTGACTATCACCCCGGAAAGGCGAATGTGGTTGCGGATGCCTTGAGTCGTAAATCATTATTCACTTTACGAGCGATGAATGTGCACTTGTCTGTTCGATCCGACAGTGTGTTAGTGGCTGAATTGAAAGCCAAACCATTATTGACACATCAAATTCGAGAAGCTCAGAAAGTCGACAACGAGTTGGCTGCAAAACGGGCTGAGTGTGTTCCGAACAAGGACTCGGAGTTTCAAATCAATGATGACGATTGTTTGAGGTTCAAAAGTCGTCTGTGTGTTCCAAAGAATTCGGAACTCATTTCGATAATTCTGAATAAAGCCCATTGTAGCCGAATGGCAATCCACCCGGGGAGTACGAAGATGTACAACGATTTGAAACGTCGGTTTTGGTGGCATGGTATGAAACGAGACATCTCCGACTTTGTTTCGAGATGTTTAATATGTCAACAAGTGAAAGCGAAACATCAAGTGCCTTCAGGATTACTTCAGCTAATCACGATACCCGAGTGGAAATGGGATCGAGTCACAATGGACTTTGTATCCGGACTGCCATTGTCAGCAAGTAAGAAGGATGCGGTTTGGGTCGTGGTAGATCGATTGACTAAGTCGGCCCACTTTGTCCCGTGACGCACGGATTTTCAATGGACAAATTAGCCGAATTGTACGTTTCTCAGATTGTGAAATTACACGGGGTGCCTATTTCCATCGTGTCGGATAGAGATCCGAGATTTACCTCGCGATTTTGGAAAATCACCAAAATTTGTAGGAATGGTATTAAATAGTGAATAAGCTATTTAAATGAACCTTGATGAGTCTATTTTCATATGGAAGAAACGAAATGGTCATAGGAGTTACATGTTAAGAGATATTAAAGCTATTGTGAGACAGGGCCAGAACGGTTTCTGGGTCCCCTGTCGCAAATTTAAAAATTTTCTATAAATTATCCAGAAAGAATTAGGAGTCATGCATTATATGTACAGATTCCATTTTGAGTCTAGTTTCATTAGAAATAAACGGAACCAGTATTAAAGTTCTGTACAGTGAGATATTCAAGTTGTAACGCGCGAAGGTCAGAGCAGTCGATCCCTGTAACATGGGTGACTTTAACTAATAAACTGTACCAATTGGCCCGACCAAAAATTCTAGAAATAAATCCATGGATGGATACATGAGTCTAAATTCTGGGAAAATTTACGAAACCAGTTTCCGAGTTTTGAAACTCGAGATATGATTTTTAAGGCGACGGTGATGCAGTTTTCCAGCCTGACTGGAAATGTCAAATTGGTGGGCAAAACAAGTGAACTTGGTTTGTTAACCCCTCGTGTCCGACACCGGCGATGGTCTCGGGTTCGGGGTGTTACATGAGGTATGTATACCGAGCTCATGGTTAGGACCTGAGTAAAGATCGATGTGTATTAAGCATACATGAATGAAAGGAAGAGTAAGATAGAGGCGTTAAGTGATATATATCCTTTTTAGCATGACAAGCTACCGTTGGATGAATATGATTTTCTTATAATTACACATTAATTGCATATATGTACTTACTAAGCTACCACGCTTACCCTCCTTTCTTTTCTTTCCTTTTAGTGCCGCCAAGCTAGCATCGGGGATCCAATGACATCAAAAGCTTCAATCACACTATCACTCAAGACCTTGGTATAGCTAGTTTCATCATTTTGTTTTCTGGCAGGTATAGGGAGTCAAGTCTTTGTTTAGTGTTTTGTTAGCTAGCCATAATGTGTTGGCTCATATGATGAATATGATACTCATTTTGTATAAGGACATGGATGATGGTCAATATTCATTTTGATTTATAAATAGAAGATGATGTTTTCATAGATGAGTAAATTGCATAAATGAAATGTTGACCATTGTCGTTATTTTGGCTACGTGATGTGTCCTTATGTTAGTATAGTGTAATTATTGTGTAGGTTACATAAGTAATAGTGATGAAAAGGCTTGGTAAATAGCCTTATTTTGTCCACACGGGTAGGTACACGGACATGTGTCTAGGCCGTGTGTGACACACAGTCCACCATATAGGCGTGTGCTATGGCCATGTGTTCCCTACACGTAAGAATTGTAAGTTAGTATGCATGGTAGTAAACACACGGACAGAGACACGACCATGTGTCTCAGCCATGTGAAGGGCACGGCCTAGCACATGGGCATGTGTCTTGGCCGTGTGGCCCTTAAGGATTACTGGCGTCAGAAATAGAATGTTCAGGTTTTTGCACAGGGCTAAGACACGGGCGTGCCAGGCTCGTGTGAAGGACACAAGCCAGAGACACGGGCTTGTTCCAAGCCGTGTGGAAGCTCCTGTAGGTGTGCATTTAGAATTAATTGCACATAGGTATAGGACACGGGCGTGTCCCTGTATTGCTTATGCCGTGTGAGCCACACAGGCCAATAACACGACCATGTTGAAATGTCTCACGGGCGTGTTGCCCCTTCCACACGGGCGTGTACCCCTGTGTTAAGAGTTATTTTTAGAGTCCTTATTAAGGAGCGTGTTCCAATGTTTGTTTTGGGCTTAGCAGGCTCTTATTAAGGAGCCTATAAATAAAACTGAGAAATTTTTAACTTGACCATGTTTTGGTGTTATGAAAATGTCTATATGCATAAGTTTAAGTTAGGTAATGCCTCATATTCCAACCCCGTGTGGGGCACGATTGTGGGGTGTTACATTTAGTGGTATCAGAGTTATGATTTAGTTGGTTCTTGGACTAACGTAGCCTGTGTATGAGTCTAGCTATACATGCCATAAATAAATTGTGATAGTGTGACGACTCCTGACCTTTTTAAATTGTGTTTTCATATAGTAAGGGATCCCAATCGAACTATGGCAGACGACGTATAAAGTAATATGTCGGCTCCCACTGAAGGGGCGGTGCCATCCGATAGTGGACCTCCCACGGTTAGTTAGGTAGGAGGAGAAGTGGCTCGAGAGGCCTCTCTCCACATGATGAATGAGAGGTACACGTAGTTCGTTCGAGTGAACTTGAATGCCCAACCCCCTCCACCCCCACCTATCCCTCAACCTGTCCTCGTAGTACCCCAGGGTATGGACCTTGAGAGGCAGAATAGACCTCCAGTGGATAAGATCCAGAATCATGGAGCCAAGGAGTTCCGTGCTAATAAAAATGATGACCCTAAAAAGGAAGAATTCTAGCTTGAGAATACCATCAGGGTATTTGATGAATTATCTTGCATTTTCAAAGAATGTTTGATGTGTGCCATGTCTTTGTTGAGGGACTCGGGATACTATTGGTGGAAGATGTTAGTCTTAGTGGTGCCTCACGAAAGGGTCATATGGGAATTCTTCTAAGAGGAGTTCCGGAAGAAATACATTTGTGATAGATTTATGGATAAAAAACGTAAGGAATTTCTTAACTTGAAACAAGGCCGTATGACAGCTGCTGAATATGAAAGAGAGTTGGTCTGACTTAGTAAATATGCTTGGGTGTGTGTGCCCTCCAAGGCTAAGTTGTGTCCAAGGTTTGAAGACAGATTTAATGAAGACATTAGACTGTTAGTGGGCGTCCTTGAGTTGAAAGAGTTCGTAGTACTTGTTGATCGGGCCTGTAAAGTCGAGGAATTAATAAAGGAAAAGAAGAAAACCGAAGCTGAAACTAGAGATGCAAGGAAGAGACATGCGAGCAAGTCATTTCCATCTCAGTTTAAAAAATCCAGAGATGTCTACTCTCATTCCCACGCATCTTCTAGACATTCGTACTAAGACTGTAAGAAGCAAGATTCGAATTTTAAGTCTCGGGCTACATCAGTGGCTAGTGTAGGCAATGTCAGATCTTTCAAACTCGAGTGCCAACATTGTGGTAGAAATCACTTCGGCAAGTATAGAATGAATGATGGACCTTGTTTTCGATGTGGTTCTCAAGACCACTTTATCAAGGATTGCCCTGAGATGAATAATAAAGGAAAATTTGAAAGTACAAGGCTAAGCGGCACCAATTCTAAAGGAAGGCCTCTAAAAAATGTTAAAGTTGGGGCTGGCAGCAAGAATGTAATGAGAGATACAACCATAAGGTCCGAAGCTAGGGCTCCGGCTAGGACCTACGCCATACGGGCACGTGAAGATGCATCCTCTCCTGATGGGATCACTGGTACATTCTCTCTCTTTGATAATACTGTTATTACTTTTATTGACCCTGGTTCTACTCATTCGTATGTGTTTGTGAAGTTGGTGTCTAGCACGAAGATGCCTGTTGAGTTTACAAAATTTATGATTAAAGTGTCAAACCCATTAGGCAGACATGTGATAGTCAATAAAGTATGTAAGATAAGTCCTTTAGTAGTTAAAGGTCATTGTTTTCCGACCGATTTGATGCTGTTACCATTTAATGAGTTTGATGTCATATTGGGTATGGACTGGTTGACATTCCATGATGCTGTAGTAAATTGTAGACAATAGGCTATTAAATTAAAATGTGAAAACGGTGAAACCCTTTGGGTTGAATTAGGTGAGCCAGGAAACTTGCCTACGGTGATATCCTCCATGTCCGCTCAGAAATATTTGAGGAAATGATGTGAAGCTTATTTGGCTTTTGTAATGAATACTAAGGAATTGGAGTTGAAGGTTGAGCTAGTACCGATTGTAAGTGAATATGTGGATGTATTACCAGAAGAATTGCCTAGGTTACCCCCTAATAGAGAAGTTGAGTTTGGTATAAAGTTAATGCCAGGGACCACGCCTATTTCGATTGCTCCGTATCAGATGGCCCTTGGAAACACAAAAATTTATATACTTTTTCATACCCAATTCTACTTAAATTCATGCAAATTCGGTTAAATTCTTGTCAAAAAAATAATTAAATATTATAAAATAATTAACTTATGTTAAAAATATGAACATTATGAATTTTAATTAATTTTGTAGTTAATTTTGATTAAATTTGGTTATTTTTGACAGAATTACACAATTAGAGAAAAAAGGCCCGGTGAACACTGCTAGAAGAACAAAACCGAGAGCAATTTGAAGTATCGAGGCCAATTAATTTCCAGCCCAAGATGGTTCAGAAATGTGTGTTAATTCATAATTAAAATTAATTTTAATTTATTTCCTATTTAATTTAGGTTAAATGAATTAATTTTAATTAATTACGAAGAAAGGGCCTAGTGAACCGCACTAGTTGAACCGAATGAAGTGAGCCGAACCAGCCACTAATTGGGCTGACCAGAACCGTCCATTGGCTGACCCAAATCAGAAAATTAGCTGATAAAATATTCTTGCAAAAAGGCCCTTGAAAAACCTCCCAACTGCATTCAAACCCTACCTTTATTTTAGGCTTTGTAGATTTGCCCCGGCCTATTTTTAGCAAGGTTGAAAGCTTCAACCATGCCATGTGTGTGGCCGGCCATGGGAGGGATCTCTTGGCTGCTGAATTTGCTATTTTTAGCTGCCCTCTTTAGCTATAAAAGCCACCCTATGCTTGCCATTTCAAAGCATCCCTCAACATCCCTCATTCCACAACATTCTCTTATTCTCTCTTCACTTTTCTCAAAGTTTCCTCTCCATTTCTCCATCCCATTTTCCCTTCCTCTTGTGCTGATTTCCTCTCTTGAGAAAGAGGTGTTCTTCAGCCATCTTGGGCAGTAATCAAGGATTCATAGAAGCCTTGCTCGGCGAAGACAACGGAGACTAAGAACGGAGCAACAGTCAAGCTGCAGAGAAACACTGGATTTGCTTTATGTTCCCTTTCTTTTTAATTTCTGTTGTTTTTATGATGAACATATCTATGAAAATTATTTTTGTTGAAATGGTTGTTTTAATCAATTTAGCTTGAATTTAATTCGTGTTGGGTTGATTATATTTTGCCTACTTGAATTATTAAATTAGTGTTTATGCTGTTATAGGCCTTAGTGAAATGCTTGATTAAGTAAAATCATGCTTAGGTTATCTGGCGTTATAATTGTTTAGATAACTAAAGAATTAATTGTTTAAACGGATTGAAATTGCAATTAATGGACTCAATGCTTAATCAGTGCATGTTTAATTCTTCTAAGGTAACTGAAAATTAAATCAGCATTGTATTTGGCGATACATATGCCTTCATAACTTTTAAGATTGTTATGATTAAATTGTTTCAAGGTATGGCTACTTTGTTACTTCACATGATCTTTTACATGTTTATTAAGTTGAATTAATCAGTTGAATTGACATAGGAATATGCGAGAGATAATTTAATTCAATAAGTATGTATGTGCGATAGCATGTTTACTTTACTAAATCTGTTTAGTCGGTTGAATTGCCATAGGTATATGTTCAAGAGAAAAATGGAATTTTTTAATTAGTAAATATGTTCATAAGTTAGCAAATTACTGGGTTGCCATGAATTTATTCATAACAGCATAAGCACAAATTTAATATTTCTAAGTTAAATAGGTATAATGTCGAACACAATTATATCATCTTGATTAAATCTTAATTGAAATCGTGCACTGGAACTCTTTTATTTTATTTAAATTGTTTGCTTAGTTTTAAAATCTTAGTTTATAACTCACTTTTTTCAAACCAAAATTATTTTTATCTCACCAAAGTGTTTTAAATAATTTCATAAATATTGCTTTTTACAGTCCCTATGGGTACGATAACTCGACATTTACTTGTCACTTTATTACTTTATTACTTGTTACGATTGTGTACACTTGCACATTTCCACTGTTCCAAGTTTTTGGCGCCGTTGCTGGGGACTGTTTTAAAAAAAACATTATTTGTGAATTTATTTTTACATTTTGGTTCTTTTATTTTCCTGTTCAATTTTACTTACTTAATTAATTCTTCTCTGATTATTTCAGGCGTTTATGAGTATTGACCGACTTATCAACTTACTCCCAATAGACCCTGAAATATAACGAACCTTTCGCCAATAAAGAAGACAAGCAAACCAGAGAAGGACCGAAGAGATGAATTTTGAGAATATCAATCAAGGAAATAGAGCAAACCTTGCTCAAAATCCTATCCTTATTGCTGATGATAGGGATAAAGCTTTACGACAATATGCCATGCTAGTTTTTAATGACCTTAATCCAGGTATTAGAAGACCCGAGATCGAGGAACAACAATTCGAGCTGAAGCCAATCATGTTCCAGATGCTTCAGACAGTGGGCCAGTTTAGTGGAATGCCTACTGAAGATCCTCATTTTCATTTAAGATTGTTTATGGAGGTGAGTGACTCTTTCAAGCTAGCCGGAGTACCCGAAGATGCATTACGATTAAAACTGTTCCCGTATTCCCTGAAGGACAGAGCTCGAGCTTGGTTAAACTCACTGCCACCGAACTCGATTTCTACATGGCAAGAGTTAGCAGAGAGATTTCTTGTGAAGTATTTCCCACCTAGCAAGATTACTAAGCTGAGAGTTATTATGAAAGTGCCCTCATCACGAAATTCGCATTGCATCCAACTTGAGACATTTTACAATGGTCTCAATGCTTACACAAGGATGGTAGTAGATGCTTCTGCTAATGGTGCTATCTTATCTAAGTCTTACAATGAGGCTTATGAAATCATCGAGAGGATCGACAATAACAATTATCAGTGGCCAACCAATCGAGCAACGTCAGGAAGACGAGTTGCTGGAATCCATGAAGTAGATGCTCTCACTTCACTTGCATCCCAGGTATCTTCAATATCTTAAATGTTAAAGAATCTTACCACTAATGGGTCTAACAGTTTTGCAGGTCAACCACCTAACCAATATGAGAATATAGCCTGTGTCTATTTTGGGGAAGGACATGTGTTTGAAGAATGTCCGTCAAACCCAGAATCCATGTACTACATAAGTAATCAGGACTAGAACCGAGGAAGGCAAGGGCTGCAATCCAACTTTTACAACCCATCATGGCGAAATCACCCCAATCTTTCTTGGAGTAACCAAGGGGCTGGAGGCAGTAACAACTATGGCAAACCTAGACCAACCCAGTCGCCTAGTTTTTCACAGCAAGTTCAAAAACCAGTTTAGGCTGAATTGTCCAATAGCTTAGAGAATTTATTGAAGGCATACATGGCGAAGAATGACGCCACTCTAAAAAATTTGGAGAATCAAGTGAGCTAGCTTGCTACTGAACTGAGGAATCGTCCGCAAGGTGCTTTACCTAGTGATACGAAAAATTTGAGAAATCCAGGGAAGGAGCATTGTAAAGCACTAACATTGAGGAGCGGAAAAACGATAGAGCCTAACATCATTGAAGCTGAAAAAGAGCATGCTGAAGCTCAAGGTTCGGAAGAAGTTCAACCGAGTGTTGAAGTTCCTATTCTATTAGAACCAGAACATGCAATACCTGAAAAGGTAGCCTCAGAACCAGCCAAATCTGATCAGCCAACCACTCCGTTAGCAGTAAAATTGCCGCCAAAGACAAATCAACCAGTACCAACTCCAGTATATAAACCTCCACCACCTTATCCTCAAAGACTCCAGAAGTAAAAACAGGAGGTCCAATTCAAGAAGTTCCTTGACGTACTCAAGCAACTTCATATCAACATCCCGTTGGTTAAAGCACTTGAACAAATGCCAAATTACGTAAAATTCATAAAAGATATCCTATCCAAGAAGAGAAGACTTGGAGAATTTGAGACGGTAGCTTTGACAAAGGAATACAGTGCATATCTTTAAGACAAATTACCCCCTAAGCTAAAGGATCCTGGGTGTTTTACCATACCATGCAACATTGGAGCAACTTATTATGGTAAGGCACTATGTGACTTGGGCGCAAGTATCAACTTGATGCCTATGTCGATATTTAAGAAGTTGGGGATAAGTGAAGTTAGACCTACTACGATTACACTTCAGCTAGCAGATCGATCCTGAGCACATCTAGAAGGAAAAATCGAGGATGTATTGGTACATGTAGATAAGTTTATATTTTCTGCTGATTTTGTAATTTTAGATTTCGAAGCAGACAAAGAAGTAACAATTATCCTGGGGAGACCATTCTTAGCAACCGGAAGGACACTTATTGATGTGCAGAAGGGCGAACTTACTATGCGTGTTCAGGACGATCAGGTAACATTTAATGTTTTCAAGTCAATGCTATTTCCTGACACAATAGATGATTGTTCTGCAGTATCCAACTTAGAGGATTTAATAGTGGAGAAGGAACTCAACTCTGTTGAGGATCATCTGGAAAGAATTTTGACATCAAACCCTCCAAGTGATGAAGGGGAGGATGGAAACCTAGCTTTGCTAGAAGCTAATCAAAAGGGATTTAATCCACAATCTCGTTTTGAATATTTGGATCTAGAGGAAAGAGATTACACACAGCCGAATGCGTCAATCGACGAGCCACCTAAACTAGAACTCAAGGTATAACCTTCTCATTTAATATATGTTTATTTAGGTGACGCTTCTACTCTACCTATGATTGTTTCAGCAGAGTTAACTACTAAGCAAGAAGAGAAACTTAACTTAGTTCTGAAACAATTTAAAAAGGCTATCGGATGGACCATAGCCGATATTCGCGGTATTAGTCCATCTGTATGCATGCACAAGATCATCCTGGAAGATGGTGAAAAAGGGTTGATCGATGGGTAACGAAGACTGAATCCCATCATGAAGGACGTAGTGAAAAAGAGATTATCAAGTGGTTAGATGCGGGTATCATTTACCCCATTTCAGACAGTTCATGGGTAAGTCCAGTTCAGTGCGTACCAAAGAAAGGAGGTATCACGGTCATAGAGAATGAGAATAACGAGTTGATACCGACTAGAATAGTTACAGGATAGAGAATCTGCATCGATTACAAGAAGCTAAACAAGGCAAATAGGAAGGATCACTTCCCTTTGCCGTTCTTAGACCAGACGCTGGATAGACTCGCAGGGCGAGATTACTACTATTTTCTCGATGGATACTCGGGGTACAACCAGATTACGGTAGCACCGAAAGATCAACACAAGACAACATTCACTTGCCCGTACGGTACATTTGCATTTAGACGCATGCCATTTGGTTTATGTAATGCACCTGCTACATTTCAAAGATGTATGATGTCTATTTTCACTGACATGGTTGAGAATTTTTTGCAAGTTTTCATGGACGACTTTCCAGTGTTTAGAGATACGTACGATGATTGCTTAGCCAATCTGGCTAAGGTACTTAGGCGATGCGAAGAGACAAACCTAGTCCTTAACTGGGAAGAGTGCCATTTTATGGTACGAGAAGGAATCGCTCTGGGGCATCAGATAACAAAACATGGGATCGAGGTAGACAGAGCAAAAGTAGATGTTATTGAGAAACTCCCATCTCCAACATCTGTAAAGGGTGTTAGGAACTTTTTGGGCCACACCGGGTTCTATCGAAGATTTATCAAGGACTTCTCCAAAGATGCTAAACCTTTATGCAAATTATTGGAAAAGGACACGATATTCAAATTTAATGAATAATGTTTAAAAGCTTTCAATGACTTGAAGAATCGATTATTCACGGCACCCATAATTGTCACACCAGACTGGGACTTGCCATTTGAATTGATGTGTGACGCAAGTGACTTCGCAATAGGAGCTGTCATGGACTAGCGAAGGAGCAAAGTTTTTCATCCTATCTACTATGCAAGCCAAACTCTGAAAAGAGTTACTTGCTATCGTATTTGCTTTCGAAAAGTTTCGATCTTATCTTGTAGGTACCAAGGTAACTATCTATACAGACCACTCGAAAATTAGATATTTACTTGCCAAGAAAGACACTAAGCCGAGGTTGATCCGATGGGTACTATTACTTCAAGAGTTCAATTTGGAAATTCAAGATCTAAAGGGAGTAGAAAACCAAGTAGCAGATCACTTGTCCAGATTGGAGCCGCAAGAAGGGAATTCTCCACTTGTGCCGATTCAAGAAACATTTCCAGATAAACATATACTAAAGGTAAGTCATGTCCATAATACCCCTTGGTTTGCTGATATAGCTAATTTTTTAGCTTATGATTTAAAGCCGTATGATAAGACATATCAACAAAGGAGAAAGTTTGTTCATGATGTGAAGTACTATTTCTGGGAGGAACCATATCTGTTTAAAAAATGTGCAGATCAGATGATTAGGAGATGCATGGCAGAAGAAGAAATATCGAAGATTTTATACCACTGTCACTCAGCCCCAAGTGGGGGTCATTTTGGAGGAACTCGTACTGTAGCCAAAGTACTGCAAGCCAGATTCTTTTGGCCAACACTATACAAGGATGCATATGCATATGTAAAGAGTTGTGACTGATGTCAAAGAGTTGGAAATGTCACCAACAGAAATGAGATGCCTCGAACAAACATCATTGAGGTCGAATTATTCGATGTTTGGGGTATTGATTTCCTTGGGCCCTTTCCTTTGTCTTTTGGTCACAAGTATATACTGTTCACAGTAGATTATGCGTCCAAGTGGGTCGAGGCAGAGGCATATCCAACAAATGATGCTAGGGTTGTGATGAAGTTTTTGCAGAAACACGTGTTCATGAGGTTTGGAACCCCGAGAGGCATCATTAGTGATGAAGGGTCCAACTTTGTGAACAAGTGGTTAAAATGGTTACTAGACAAGCACGGGGTGAAACACAAGGTTGCAACGGCTTACCATCCGCAGACGAATGGACAAGCTGAACTGGAAAATAAAGAAATCAATGGCATATTGGAGAAGGTAGTCTGCCCGAACCGACAAGACTGGTCCAAAAGACTAGATGACGCTTTATGGGCCTACAGGACAGCGTACAAGACACCTTTAGGGATGTCACCCTATAGGCTAGTTTTCGGTAAAGCATGTCATCTACCTTTAGAGTTAGAGCACAAAGCTTACTGGGCTCTTTGACGACTCAACTTAGATCTAAGCTCGCAAAAGGAAGACGGATGTTCCAACTCAATGAGTTAGAAGAATTCCAAATGTTCTCATATGAAAATGCCAAATTACTCAAAGAGAGACTCAAGAAATGGCATGACAAACACATCCGGGTTCAAGAATTTGAAGCAGGTCAGCAAGTATTGTTGTTCAACTTAAAATTGAAGTTCTTTCCAGGTAAGCTAAAATCACGTTGCTCCGGTCCATTTACAATTCACAGAGTCTATCCATACGGAGTTGTTGAACTCCAAGGTAAGAGAGGTAATTTTCAAGTTAATGCTCAGCGTTTGAAACACTATTGGGGGAATAAAACCAAACGGGATAACGTCTTGTTCATTTTGTCAGATATTTAATAATTTTTGTATTTTGTTTAATAAATAATTTAGGGTCTATTTTTCGGGTTTAGTATGTTTAAATAAATTCTGTCTAGGAGGTTGGAACTTAAGCGGGACCATTAGTGACCCCTCCAATCTTTCTTGGGAATTTATTTTAACATAATTTTCCAAGAAATTTTTCCCTAATCAATAAAATAAATTTTTGTTTTTTTAAATAAAAGGGTCAATTTGATCCAATTTTTAATTTGCAACTCAATTTTAATTTTCATTGAGTCTAGGGACTTAAATTGAATTATTTTTAAAATTTGATTGCTCTTTTAGTAAATAATAAAAACTAGATGCCTCTTTTTTAAATATTTTTAAAGGGCTTCTAGAATAAATATTTTAGTAAAAATGATAATTATTAATATATAATTATACCCATTATAATATATATTAATTATTATAAATTTTGGATTTTGTTTGATAAGTTTTGATAATAAGAAGATAATCTTTAATTTAGAATTATATCTATTTATATATTAATCTTTATCAATTTAGCATGAAATTTGGATTTTATCTTTGTTTTAATAAATTAAATAGCAATTAATAGTTTAATATATGCATATATCTAATTATTAATTGTTGTTATCTTTATATAGGATTAGAATTTAGAATTTTTATTAATTAATTTGTTTTAAGAATTCTACTCTAATTCCTATTTCTCCCCTTATAAATACTACCCATCTTCCCATTCACCTAACGCTTAAAACCCAAAGCACCAAAATACCCAAGTGCCGAAACCCCAAGCAGCAGCTCCAAGTAGTCGGCCAGCACACGCCCAGATCCATCGTACGCACATCCTGCGCACAACGCGCGCGTTGCCTCGAGCAGCCCCAGCCTTAGCTCACACCAAGCCTTCACCCCGCGCGCAGTACCTGCCCTCCGCACCATCCTGTGGGTGCCCGAGTCCCACCTGCTGCCGAATGCCCATGTTGGTACCAGCCTTACTGCGCACCGCTGCTCCCATACGCACCACGCCCGCACGCCCTAGCTGCTTGTGCGGCATTCCTTTCCCATCCATCCTAAGCCACAAACCTCCAACCCTTCTTTTAAATTCCCATCTTTTTCTTCATTATTATTATTAATTCCTAGAGTTTTTATATTTTTACAAAAAAAGGTGGCAAGACCTAGTTTTTCTTAATTTTAATTTTAATTAATTAATTTTTCAAATCATTGAATTACTAATAATTTTTATTAAAATTTATTGAGAATCTAATTTTTCCATCTTATGATTAGGTTAAACTTGCCTCGCAAGAGAACTCGTGCTTCCGCTCAAATTGATGAAACACAAAACAAATTCCACTGTGAAGAAGCCAAAGTGAGATACGAAAGTATCTTAAAAAACCAAAAGTTGCACCCAGAAAAAGGCTTTAGTTTAAAGGAGAGCAACTACCGAGACTTTATGGCTCGTATTCTTCAAGTTACTGAAACCCTAAATTGGGAGTTGTTTTGCGAAAAGAGACTAAGTGTGGATGAGGAACTAGTTCATGAGTTTTATGCAAATTTAACTCCAAGCGAGATGATAGAAGTTCCAGTTTGCGAAATCAAGGTACCGATAAATTCAAATGCTATTAATGAATTCTTTGAATTACCAGATCTCGAAAATGATGAATATTCCACATTAATGAGCAATATCAAGCCTGAAAATCTGTGAGAAATTCTCGAGGAGCTTACAGTTGAAGGTTCCAGTTGGACTGTGTCGAAACAAGGAACCCACACGTGTCGAAGAGAATACTTAACACCTATTGCAAAGGAATAGTTTTATTTCATCCATTTCAGCCTTCTGCCTAGCTCACATGGGACTACAATTTCATTGGAGCGAATGGCCTTACCATACTCAATCTTAACGGGTAAGACCATTGATGTGGGAAAGATCATCCTGAAAGAAATTCAAAACTGTGCCGCTAGACGTTCTGGCCCTGCTTACTTCCCTTTTACAATAACAATTCTGTGCTTGAAAGCAGAAATTCTTGCTAATGTCAAGAAGACAGGGTACACCCAAGGCACAATTACAGATTGGGACCTCTACCGAGTAGCCGGAGACTCAGTTCTACAACAACGAGTTGAAGAAAGTGAAGAGCCTGAGGAACCTGATGAAGAAGAAGATCCCACGATGCAATCATTTGAAGTCCCTGATAAGGTCGACCCAGTAGAGCCAAAAGATGAATCGGATGCTGGAACTTCAATGCTTCAAGCTAAATCGTCGAGCCCAGACCTTCGAGATGAGCTATCAAAACTGATAGACTTAACGCAACATATGTAACGGCAGCAACAAGCCTACTGGAGATACTAAAAAATAAGGGATGACTCGATGAGAAGTGCTTTTAAGAAAATATACAATGACCCATTTATTTTTGTGCCTGAATTTCCAGATTTCATATTCGAGCCATGGACTCCACTCTTGAAAAAGGAGTGAAGCGATTCATGCAAAGGCAGTAGTGATGGAGCAAAATATGAGTCAAATACAGAAGGGTCTGCAAATAAATAAAGGGAGGATCTTGACTTTATTTTATCTCTATTCTTAGGTCATTTTAGGATTAAGTTTAATTAGGAATTTATTTCTGTTTTTTGCATAATAGAACAAGAGAGGAAAATCACTAATAAAATGTGAGCAAGTTACAAAACTTAAAGTGTGGCAATAGATATATACATGACTAGGATTGGATTTAGAAAGAGCTTGGTACTTAAGCAGTCAAATTGACTCACCTCCTCTTTTCCAAAATCTTGCCTGGTGTATAGTATCTATTCACTTTAAACAATGAGGACGTTGTTCATTTTAAGTTAGGGGGACCGAGAAATTGAATTATTTCCACTCAGGATAATTTTTTTTTAATTATGGTTAGGATATATTTTTTTCAGAAATTTGAATTCTGTTAAGTATGCTCAATTTAAGTATGAATAAAGTTTTATTATTTCAATAAATTATTATGTTAGCTTAATAATGACATGAATGTGTTTTTAACAAAGCATGCAAATTCGTACCATAAAATTTTTAGTTCTTTTGGAAAGTTAGGTATGCATGAAAGTTTAAGTCTTTAGAATTGACTTAGTAAGTTTCTTGAGGTGAAATCCTAGGGAGCATGAAACGTTGGAAATGATTTAGGCAACTATTGTTTGGACTGTTTGAGCCTTTCAAGCCCACCATGGTATATTTTATCCATTGAAACCCAACTTTGAGACTATATGGCCTGATTTTATTCCGACCCTTATAATAATTAGCCATTACTTTTCGCTTAATAATCTTAAAATTGTCCCAAACACTAGACTCAGTAATATTCTAGATGTTGTTCAAAGATAAGTTTGGGGGAGTTGACAAGAAGTATCAATTGCTCAAGAATTGCAGTACACAAAATAAATGCTCGTGTTAATTAAAAAAAAGCACATATATTTGAAAAAGAGCATATGAAAGTCAAGTTGGTGTATCGAAGGTAAAAACTCCGAAGGTTCAATTGACGCTGAGTCTAGGGTTTTTTTAAAACCGAAATTAATCCATCTTTCACTTACCCCTAGCCTAGCCACGTTACAACCCTGATAAAGACCTATTGATTCAAAGTCCTCATGCTACCTACATTAGTGGAGAGAAATTGCGATGATCAACATATGAAGACATAAGTTAAGCTTAATGATTGCAGCTTAGTCTCTAATAAAGGAATAAAAATCAAATTGGTAAGGATTAACATGTCTTTATTACAAAAGCATTTAGTCTAAATTTTGCTATAATAATAAGTGGTTAAATTTAAGTTGAACAATATGCATACTTAAGTAGCATAACTAATAGATTTCTTCTCTTTGAGTATAAGTATTTTATGTTCATAATTTTGGGAAAAATGTTGTTCTGAATGAATTTTTCGAAGCTGTTTCTGAGAGGTTCTTTTCAAAATTTGCGCATTACTCGGGACGAGCATTGAATTAAGTTTGGGGGTGTGGAAACACAAAAATTTATATACTTTTTCATACCCAATTCTACTTAAATTCATGCAAATTCGGTTAAATTCTTGTCAAAAAAAAATTAAATATTATAAAATAATTAACTTATGTTAAAAATATGAACATTATGAATTTTAATTAATTTTGTAGTTAATTTTGATTAAATTTGGTTATTTTTGACAGAATTACACAATTGGAGAAAAAGGGCCCGGTGAATACTGCGAGAAGAACAAAACCGAGAGCAATTTGAAGTATCGGGGCCAATTAATTTCTAGCCCAAGACGGTCCAGAAATGTGTATTAATTCATAATTAAATTAATTTTAACTTATTTCCTTTTTAATTTAGGTTTAATGAATTAATTTTAATTAATTATGAAGAAAGGGCCTAGTGAACAGAACTGATTGAACCGACTGAAGTGAGCCGAACCAGCCATTAATTGGGCTGACCAGAACCGTCCATTGGCTGACCCAAATCAGCAAATTAGCTGATAAAATAATCTTGCAAAAAGGGCCTTGAAAAACCTCCAAATTGCGTTCAAACCCCACCTTTATTTTAGGCTTTGTAGATTTGCCCCGGCCTATTTTTAGCAAGGTTGAAAGCTTCAACCCTGCCATGTGTGTTGTAACACCCCGAACCCGAGACCATCACCGTGTCGGACACGAGGGTTAACAAGCCAAATCCACATGTTTAGCCCATCAATTTGACATTTCCAGTCACGCTGGAAAACCGCGTCACTACTGTCGCCTTTAAAATCATATCTCGAGTTTCAAAACTCGGAAACTGTTTTCGTAAATTTTCCTGAATTTAGACTCACATATCCATCCATGGACTTATTTCTAGAATTTTGGTTGGGCCAATTGGTACAGTTTATTAGTTAAAGTCACCCATGTTACAGGGATCGACTGCTCTGCCCTTCGCGCATTACAACTTGAATATCTCTCTGTACAGGGCTTTAATACTGGTGCCGTTTCTTTCTAATGAAACTAGACTCAATATGGAATCTGTACATATAAGGCACGACTCCTAATTATTTCAGGATAATTTATAGTAAATTTTTAAAGTTGTGACAGGGGACCCAGAAACCGTTCTGGCCCTGTCTCACAATAGCTTTAATATCTCTTAAAAGTAACTCCTATGACCGTTTCGTTTCTTCCATATGAAAATAGACTCATCAAGGTTCATTCACATAGCTTATTCACTATTTAATACCATTCCTACAAATTTTGGTGATTTTTCACATTCACGTCACTGCAGCTGGCAGCATCTGTTTTAAGGTAGGTCTTACCTAGTTTGTAGTTTCCATGAACCAACTAGTCTTGCCATACATAGGTTCACATATGATCATTTTAACCATACCAATGGCTGATCATGTGACCAACATTCCCATTTCCAATCCATAATCACATCATGACACCATATACATATATATATACAAACCGCAAATAGTCTAAGTTCAGTACTTCACTTTTACGAGCCATTTTCGCATGACCGTACACATATACATCACAACACCATTGAACCGACAAGGGTAGTCCTATACATGCCATCTCAAAGTTCAACCAAAATTTATACCAAAATGGAGGCTTTGATAGTGTGGATGACTTCGACTTTAATGATCCCGAATCCGATTGCTATCGAGCACAATCTATAAAATAGAGAGCCAAAGCAACGGGTAAGCATTTTATGCTTAGTAAGTCTCAAGGAATAAAATCAGCTTTAATTAAAGCAATACATTCACATGGCCAAATGCATCATTTCATTAATACACATTCACATAATCATTCTTACTTCACACTTCATCATTATATACTTTCACAAGGTATCAACCAATTCAATAGCTGAAATTGTTAGTCGATCGAGCGAATGTTGCTCAAACATGTCGACTTTCCAATGCACGATAAACATACCTTATTCTTTGGGCTTTTCGAGCGTACCAATTGAATTCATTACAGCAACCAACACTCACCTCCAGCCCAAGCTTCTTGAATACAACCGGATATAACCACGCACGAATGCCTTCGGTCTTAGCCGGATAGAACGACTCGCACGAATGCCTTGGTCTTAGCCGGATGTAGCCGCTAGCACAATTACCTTGGGACTTAACCGGATATAATTTCCAGCAATAACGTCTTGGGACTTAGCCGGATATCATTCAATTGCTCATGCACACATACATCAATAATCATTAGACATTCATATTTCATTTTGTTACTAAGGCTCAAACACAAATATAATCACTAGCATAATCGCCTTCGGGACTTAGCCCGGGT
Source organism: Gossypium arboreum (assembly GCF_025698485.1). Lineage (NCBI taxonomy): Eukaryota > Viridiplantae > Streptophyta > Magnoliopsida > Malvales > Malvaceae > Gossypium > Gossypium arboreum. Next base: position 78,397,308 of record NC_069082.1, on the reverse strand, counting down.
GTCATTCAAATACTCATACACACATAAATCAATAATCAATACACATCCATATTTCATTTCACATAATTCAAGTAGGGTCACTTCTTGAGGACTTACCTCGGATGTTGTCGAACGGCTTTTACGGCTATTCGATCACTTTTTCCTTCCCCTTGTCCAATTGTGGCCCTCTAAGCTCTTGAGCTAATTCAAACAAATTTAATTTATTAATACCTCATTATGCTAGCTTATGGCGAATATGACAAGGAGTTTAAATGGTCATATGGCCACCCTTTAGCTTGAGTACACAATGGTCATGCACATTTTATACTACATCAAGCAATTCAATACAATCCATTCAAGCATCAAGGAAAAGCTAAGGCCATCAATCGGCTACTTAAGGCGAAATACATGTCCAATTTGAGGCCAATTATACACTTAACACCACACAAAAACAGCATGCATTTTACTAGTTAATGCTTTACATATTGTGGCTCCATACTTATAATACATCATCAAGCACTCATATGGCCGATTATACTTAGTCATACTTGCACCAAATCAACAATAAATTCCAAGATTTCCACATCATAGGTATTCTAGGCGAATGTACTTGCAATTTCACAAACATTCTTCAACATTTTCTTCTTTAAACAAACATATTCATCACTTACTTCATAACCAAAACATCATGTGCAAACATATATATACATATATGTGCATGGCGAATTTCAAGGTGTCCATAGCCATCCAAAACACAAATTTTAACTAACATGCAAGAAGCATGAACCATGCTCATGAATGCATCATGGCGAATACATCACAATCATGCCCTTTCAACTTCAATCATGGTTAAACAAAAGAAAACTCAAAGTCTTACTCAAGATGGCTACAAAGAAATTTCAAGAGTAGACAATCCATCATTGCATGCATCATCATCAAGCTTCACACTTAGCATGCAATGGCTTTATCACAATATCAACTTTGACCAAATACCACTTCCATGGCATAACAAGGATTTGAACCATGGCTAACATGAACATCAAGTTGGCAACTAAAACATGCATGAATCTCATGACACAACCTCATACATACCTTAATCTTGGTGCAAGTTTAGCCAAATCTCCTTCTAGATCTCTTCTAAACAAATAAAATGAAGCAAAAATCTCTTCTTTCCCTTAGTTTTGGCTCAAAGAAAGGATGAACAAATTTTTTCTTTCTTCCTTTACAACTCACGGCAATGGGGAGATACCACACTCACACACACATTTTTTTTCATTCTTTTCTTACCCATGCTTATTTGTTTATTATTTCTCCCTAATGCCCAACAAAACATGTTTCATGACATGTTTAGCCCATATTCTTGGTCATGGCCGCCACCACCTATAAAAGGGGAATTTGACATGCAAGTCCATTGTTTTGCATGCATGCTTTAATTAGTCATCACACATTTCCCTATCGTACTTTCAAAGTTCACTACTAAGTCCTTTCTAGTGAAATTCACCTTTATAACACTAAATCAATCATCAAAAATGTCATACATGAGCATACACATATTATAGGCATCAAAATAAATTTTAAATTATTTTTATGCCTCGGTTTTGTGTTCCCAAAACCACATTCCGACTAGGGTCAATTTTGGGCTGTCACAACTCTCCCCACTTAAGAAATTTTCGTCCCGAAAATCTTACCGTAAATAGGGTTGGGTATCGCTCTTTCATAGAGTTCTCGTTTTCCCAAGTAGCTTCTTCTATCCGTGCTTGAGCCATAACACCTTCACTAGCGGAACCCGCTTGTTTATAACTCTTTCACTTCCGTGATAGGATACGAATCGGTTTTCCTCATAACTCATATTGGCTTGAATTTCAACTTCTAATGGACTAATCACGTGCGATGGATCAGATCTATAGCGTTGAAGCATCGAAACATGAAAGACATCGTGAACCTTTTCGAGTTCAGGGGGAAAAATCAAACGATATGCCACTGGACCGACTCGCTCGGATATCTCATATGGCCCAATGAACCTCGGGCTCAACTTGCCCTTACGGCCGAATCTGAGTATCTTTTTCCAAGGCGATACCTTGAGAAACACTTTATCACCCACCTGATACTCAATATCCTTACGCTTCAGATCCGCGTACGACTTCTGATGATCGGAGGCTATCTTCAGACTTTCACGGATTACTTTCACTTTCTGTTCAGCATCTCTAATCAAATCCACCCCGAAAATCTTACCTTCACCGAGCTCAGTCCAAAACAATGGTGTACGGCATTTACGACCGTACAAAGCCTCGTAGGGTGCCATCTTAATACTTGATTGAAAGTGTTGTTGTAGCGAATTCAATCAACGGCAAATACCGTTCCCATGAACCACTAAACTCGAGGACGCAACATCTCAACATATCCTCAAGTATCTGAATTATCGCTCGGATTGACCATCGGTTTGGGGGTGAAAAGCGGTCTGAAATGCAACTTGGTACCCAAAGCTTCTTGCAACTTTTTCCAAAATCGCGAGGTAAATCTCGGATCTCTATCCGACACGATGGAAATAGGCACCCGTGCAATCTCACGATCGAGAAGCGTATAATTGGCTAATTTGTCCATTGAAAAATCCGTGACGCACGGGGACAAAGTGAGCCGACTTAGTCAATCTATCTACCACGACCCAAACCGCATCCTTCTTACTCGCTGACAATGGCAGTCCGGATACAAAGTCCATTGTGACTAGATCCCATTTCCACTCGGGTATCGTGATTGGCTGAAGTAATCCTGAAGGCACTTGATGTTCCGCTTTCACTTGTTGACATATTAAACATCTCGAAACAAAGTCGGAGATGTCTCGTTTCATACCATGCCACCAAAACCGACGTTTCAAATCATTGTACATCTTCGTACTCCCCGGGTGGATTGCTATTCGGCTACAATGGGCTTCATTCAGAATTATCGAAATGAGTTTCGAATTCTTTGGAACACACAGACGACTTTTGAACCTCAAACAATCGTCATCATCGATTTGAAACTCTGAGTCCTTGTTCGGAACACACTCAGCCCGTTTTTCAGCCAACTCGTCGTCGACTTTCTGGTTTGGCTTTCAATTCTGCTACTAACACACTGTCGGATCGAACAGACAAGTGCACATTCATCGCTCGTAAAGCGAATAATGATTTACGACTCAAGGCATCCGCAACCACATTCGCCTTTCCCGGGTGATAGTCAATGACCAGCTCATAATCCTTTAACAGCTCGAGCCAACGTCTTTGTCGCAGATTTAAGTCTCTTTGGGTCATCAAATATTTGAGACTTTTCGATCCGAGTACACATGGCACCTCTCACCAAATAAGTAATGTCGCCAAATCTTTAAAGCGAATACGATGGCGACTAATTCGAGATCATGGGTTGGATAATTTTCTCGTGTGGCTTTAATTGCCTCGACGATAGGCCACAACTCGACCTTCTTGCATCAATACACAACCTAACCCAAGTAGGGAGGCGTCACTATAGATGACAAACTCTTTGCGGATTCGGGTTGCACTAGAATTAGGGCTTCAGTCAAATAAGTTTTTAGTTGATCGAAACTTTTCTTAAATTTCTCCGTCCATTCGAACTTAACATCCTTTTGGAGTAACCGTCATCGGCGTGGTTATCGTTGAGAAACCTTTTACAAATCGTCGATAATAACCGACAAGCCCCAAAAGCTCGAACCTCGGTAATATTTCTGGAGGCTTCCAATTAAGTATGGCTGAAATTTTATTGAATTCGACTCGAATACCGATGTAGATACCACATGACCCAAGAAGCTAACCTCTCTTAACGAACTCACACTTCTTGAACTTAGCATATAATTGCTTATCCGTAAAATTTGCGGCACTAACCTCGGTGTTCAAAGCATGTTTGGTCTCATTTCTTGAATAGACCAAGATGTCATCAATGAACACGACTACGAATCGATCCAAATATGGTTTGAAGATCCGATTCATTAAATCCATAAATACTGCAGGGCATTAGTAAGCCCAAACGGCATCACTAGGAACTCATAGTGACCATATCTCGATTCGAAGGCGGTCTTGGAGTACGTCCGAATCTCGGATTCGCAATTGATAATAGCCCGATCTCAAATCTATTTTCGAGAACACCGAGGCTCTCTTGATTGATCGAACAAGTCATCGATACATGGTAGCGGTATTTGTTCTTTATCGTCGCTTTATTAAGGCGGCGATAGTCGATCTACAACCTCATGGTTCCATCCTTCTTTTCACAAACAACAACTGGCGCACCCAAAGGCGAACAACTCAGGCGAGCAAAACCTCTATCCACCAATTCTTGCAACCGAGCTTTCAACTCATTTAATTCGTTGGTGCCATACGATCACGGAGCTATCGAAATTGGAGTGGTACCGGTACCAATTCGATGCCAAATTCTATTTCGAGCAGGTGGTAAACCCGCAATTCTTGAGGAAAACATCCGGTATTCACAAACCACGGGCAGATTCGGGTTTCTTTTTGATTCCTTGTCATCGAGCACATACGCAAGGTGCGCCGCACCCTTTTCTTACATATTTCGGGCCAACATTGCGATATTACAGCTGGCAACCCCTTTAAGTCCGTAGACTCAACCCGAATTATCTCGTTATTCGTGCACCTCAAATCGATAGTCTTGCTTTTGCAATTTACACCTGCATCGTGCATGGTCAACCAATCCAAACCAAGAATAACGTCGAATTCATCCAACGGCAAAAGCATCAAGTTCGCCGGAAAACAAGAACCTCGGAACACTAGGGGACTTTTCTTGCACACTTTGTTGACAAGCACGTAATGACCCAAGGGTTTGACACCGAATTACAAACTCGATGAGACTCAATAGGCAAAGTTTTTTGGATGCTAAGGTTTCACATATATAAGAATGAGTAGAACCAGGGTCAATCAAAGCAATCACATTAGTATTGAAAAGAGTGAAAGTACCGGTAATGACATCCGGAGAGCGGCATCCTCGCGTCTGGCGTATGGCATAAGTCCTAGCAGGAGCACGAGCCTCAGATCTGATGGTAGCATCTCTAGATCCTCTCTGACTATCAATAACATTGCCCATATTTCTAGGTGGCCTACCTCGAGCAGTGGTAGCACCCGAGTTTCCACTTTGACTTACATTTTGTTCAAGCATCCTCGGGCAATCCTTCATAAAGTGGTCGGCCGATCCGCACTTATAGGAGGAGCGATCACGGAACCAACAGCTCCCCGAATGCCATTTGCCACAATGCAGACACTCAACCCTCTCTCGGCGATCATTTCCACCACTGGCGATCGAAGTGACTCGTGTGGTCACAGGGGGTCGATCGCGTCCTCGTCTAGAAAAGCCGTGGCGCCTCTAGACCGGCTCACATCATCTCGAAATCTCTTGATGCTTGTTGAAGAGACTTTCCGAGGACCTCTTTCGAATTCTCCGGTTCCCACATCAGCTTTTTGTTTCGTTTCTAAGCTCTTGACTTTACAAGCTTGCTCAACAAGTACTACGAACTCTCGTATCTCGAGAATGCCAACGAACATCCTTATAGCATCATTCAGCCCATCCTCGAGCGTTTACATAATAGCCTCGGACGAAATGCATTCTCGCGTCTGGCTAAGCCTCACAAATTTTCGTTCGTAGTCGATGGCGACATAGAACCTTGCTTAAGATCAAGAAATTCCCTTCGCTTTTGGTCGATGAATCTCGGTGATATACTTTTTGAACTTCGGTTTGAAAGAATTCCCAAATCACTTGCTCTCTAGGCACCACAGTCAGAGTACTCCACCAATAGTAGGCGGACTCACATAGCAAGGAGATGGTACACTTTAAGCACTCATCGGGTGTACAAGATAGATCATCGAGCACCCGGATAGTGTTGTCCAACCAAAATTCAGCTCGCTCGGCATCATCATCATCCATAGCTTTAAATTCATTGGCCCCATGTTTTGAATCCTATCATTTGGGGCTTACTTGACCTTATTTGGTCGGTTACGGAGGTATTGTAGGTGCGGGGTTGCATTTGTCGGGAGCGGAGGTTGTGGAACAGTAGTGTTAGTTCGAATGTATTGGTTAAACCATTCATTCATCACACTATAAAAGGCTTGCTTAGCCTCATCATTCGGATTCTGGCCATAGGTTGAGAGTCATTGGCGCTGTCCCTTGCGGGAGCAGGCGCCACACTCTCCACATCATCAGCTATCGCTTCGGTTGGGATCGGGATCCATTACTATAAACAAACACAAAGTCAAATTGTCAGAAATCACCACACTATCGATTCATCATTTAATGGCATGTATAGCTAAACCCCAAACACATCACGGTAGTCCTAGAATCAACTAAACCGTGGATCTGATACCAATAAAATTGTAACACCCCGAACCCGAGACCATCGCCGGTGTCGGACACGAGGGGTTAACAAGCCAAATCCACATGTTTCGCCCATCAATTTGACATTTCCAGTCAGGCTGGAAAACCGCGTCACTGTTGCCTTAAAAATCATATCTCGAGTTTCAAAACTCGGAAACTGTTTTCGTAAATTTTCCCTGAATTTAGACTCATATATCCATCCATGGACTTATTTCTAGAATTTTTGGTCGGGCCAATTGGTACATTTTATTAGTTAAAGTCACCCATGTTACAGGGATCGACTGCTCTGCCCTTCGAGCGTTACAACTTGAATATCTCTCTGTACAGGGATTTAATACTGGTGCCGTTTGTTTCTAATGAAACTAGACTCAATATGGAATCTGTACATATAAGGCACGACTCCTAATTCTTTCTGGATAATTTATAGTAAATTTTTAAAGTTGCAACAGGGGACCCAGAAACCGTTCTGGCCCTGTCTCACAATAGCTTTAATATCTCTTAACAAGTAACTCCTATGACCGTTTCGTTTCTTCCATATGAAAATAGACTCATCAAGGTTCATTCACATAGCTTATTCACTATTTAATACCATTCCTACAAATTTTTGTGATTTTTCACATTCACGTCACTGCAGCTGGCAGCATCTGTTTTAAGGTAGGTCTTACCTAGTTTGTAGTTTCCATGAACCAACTAGTCTTGCCATACATAGGTTCACATATGATCATTTTAACCATACCAATGGCTGATCATGTGACCAACATTCCCATTTCAATCCATAATCACATCATGACACCATATACATATATATATACAAACCGCAAATAGTCTAAGTTCAGTACTTCACTTTTACGAGCCATTTTCGCATGGCCGTACACATATACATCACAACACCATTGAACCGACAAGGGTAGTCCTATACATGCCATCTCAAAGTTCAACCAAAATTTATACCAAAATGGAGGCTTTGATAGTGTGGATGACTTGACTTTAATGATCCCGAATCCGATTGCTATCGAGCACAATCTATAAAATAGAGAGCCAAAGCAACGGGGTAAGCATTTTATGCTTAGTAAGTCTCAAGGAATAAAATCAGCTTTAATTAAAGCAATACATTCACATGGCCAAATGCATCATTTCATTAATACACATTCACATAATCTTTCTTACTTCACACTTCATCATTATATACTTTCACAAGGTATCAACCAATTCAATAGCTGAAATTAGTTAGTCGATCGGCGAATGTTGCTCAAACATGTCGACTTTCAATGCACGTATAAACATACCTTATTCTTTGGGCTTTTCGAGCGTACCAATTGAATTCATTACAGCAACCAACACTCACCTCCAGCCCAAGCTTCTTGAATACAACCGGATATAACCACGTGCACGAATGCCTTGGTCTTAGCCCGGATAGAACGACTCACACGAATGCCTTCGGGTCTTAGCCTGGATGTAGCCGCTAGCACAATTGCCTTGGTCTTAACCGGATATAATTTCCAGCAATAACGTCTTCGGGACTTAGCCCGGATATCATTCAATTGCTCATGCACACATACATCACTAATCATTAGACATTCATATTTCATTTTTGTTACTAAGGCTCAAACACAAATATAATCACTAGCATAATCGCCTTCGGGACTTAGCCCGGGTGTCATTCAAATACTCATACACACATAAATTGTGACAGCCCAAAATTGACCCTAGTCGGAAGGTGGTCTCAGGACCACAAAACCGAGGCATAAAAATAATTAAAAATTTATTTTGATGCCTATAATATGTGTGTGCTCATGTATGACATTTTATGATGATTGATTTAGTGTTATAAGGGTGAATTCCACAAGAAAGGACTTAGTAATGAACTTTGAAAGTATGATAGGAAATGTGTGATGACTAATTAAAGCATGCATGCAAAATAATGGACTTGCATGTCAAATTCCCCTTTTATAGGTGGTGGCGGCCATGACAAGGAGGATGGGCTAAACATGTCATGAAACATGTTTTGTTGGTGCATTAGGGTGAAATAATAAACAAAGGTGTATGGGTGATAAAAAGGAAAAAAAATGTGTGTGAGTGTGGTAATCCCCCATTGCCGTGAGTTGTAGAGAAGGAAAGAAAAAAATTTTGTTCATCCTTTCTTTGAGCCAAAACTAAGGAAGAAGGAGGATTTTTGCTTCATGCTTGGTTTGGAAGAGATCTAGAAGGAGATTTGGCTAAGTTTGCATCAATATTAAGGTATGTATGAGGTTGTGTTAGGAGTTTCATGCATGTTTTGGTTGCTAACTTGATGTGCATGTTAGCCATGGCTCAAATCTTTGTTAAGCCATGGAAATGGTATTTGGCCAAAGTTGTTATGGTGATAAAGCCATTGCATGCTAAGTGTGAAGCTTGATGATGATGCATGCAATGATGGATTGTCTACTCTTGAGTAAGATTTTGAGCTTTCTTTTGTTTTATCATGATTGAAGTTGAAAAGGAGCATGATTGTCATATTCGCCATGATGCATTCATGAGCATGGTTCATGCTTCTTGCATGTTAGTTAAAATTTGTGTTTTGGATGGCTATGGACACCTTGAAATTGGCCATGCTCATATATGTATATATATGTTTGCACATGATGTTTTGGTTATGAAGGAAGTGATGAATAAGTTTGTTTAAAGAAGAAGATGTTGAAGAATAATTGTGAAATTGTAAGCACATTCGGCCTAGCACACATATGAGTGCTTGATGCTATATTGTAAGTTTTGAGCTACAATATGCAAAGCATTAACTAGTAAAATGCATGCTGTTTTTGTGTGGTATTAAGTGCATAATTGGCCTCAACATGGACAAGTATATTGGCCTTGGGTAGCCTATTGAAGGCCTTAGCTTTTCCTTGATGCTCGAATAAATTGTATTGAATTGCTTGATGTAGTATAAAATGTGCATGACCATTGTGTATTCAAGCTAAAGGGTGGCCATATGACCATTTAAATTCCTTGTCATATTCGGCCATAAGCTAGCACAATGAGGTTTTGATAAATTGAATTTGTTTGGATTAGCTCAAGAGCTAAGAGGGCCACAATTGGACAAGGGGAAGGAAAAAGTGATCGAATAGCCGTAAAAGCCGTTCGACAACATCCGAGGTAAGTCCTCAAGAAGTGACCTTACTTGAATTATGTGGAATGAAATATGGATGTATTGATTATTGATTTATGTGTGTATGAGTATTGAATGATACCGGGCTAAGTCCGAAAGGCGATTATGTTAGTGATTATAATTGTGTTTGAGCCTTAGTAACGAAAATAAATATGTATGTCCAATGATTATTGATGTATGTGTGCATGAGAAATTGATTGATATCCGGGCTAAGCCGAAGACAATTATGCTGGAAATTATAACGGGTTAAGACCCAAGGCAATTGTGCTAGTGGCTACATCCGGCTAAGACCGAAGGCATTCGTATGCGAGTCATTCTATCCGGCTAAGACCGAAGGCATTTGTGCAAATCGTGATATCCGGGTTAAGTCCGTAGGCCTTGGTGCGGGTTACCATAACGGGCTATGTCCAAGGCGATTGATCGAGTAGCGACATCCGGTTAAACTCGAAGGTATGTGATTTGAAAATTATAAGCTTGCTGGAAAATTTCAGCTAATGCACTTGTGAAATTTCCCAATGACAAGGTAAGTGCGGTGTGTGCTTTATGCGCTAGGAGTAAGGCGTGTGAATATCCGCTCCTATGATTGAACGAGTTATCGGCCTTAATGAAGCCGTTATTTGTGTATGAACATAAGAGTTGGGATGGTGAAGTAAGTATGATTATGTGAATGTGCATTAATGAAATGATGCATTTAACTATGTGAATGTATTGCTGTAATTAGAGTTGATTATATTCCTTGAGACTTACTAAGCATAAAAATGCTTACTCATTGCTTTGGCTCTCGGTTTTCTAGATTTCGCTCGATAGCAATCGGATTCGGGATCGTTGAAGTCGAAGTCATCCACACTATCAAGCCCCCATTTTGGTATAAGTTCTTGGTTGAACTTGAAATGGCATGTATAGGACTACCCTTGTTGGTTTAAATATGTTATGATGTATATGTGTACGGCCATGCGAAAATGGCTCGTAATAGTGAAGTATCAACTTAAACTATTTGCGGTTTGTATATATATATATGGTGTCATGATGTGACTATGAATTGGAAATGGGAATGTTGGTCACATGATCAGCCATTGACATGGTTAAAATGATCATATGTGGACCTATGTAAGGCAAGACTAGTTGGTTCATGGAGACTACAAAATAGGTAAGACCTACCTTAAAAACAGATGCTGCCAGCTGCAGTAACGTGAATGTGAAAAATCACCAAAATTTGTAGGAATGGTATTAAATAGTGAATCAGCTATGTAAATGAACATTGATGAGTCTATTTTCATATGGAAGAAACGAAATGGTCATAGGAGTTACATGTTAAGAGATATTAAAGCTATTGTGAGACAGGGCCAGAACGGTTTCTGGGTTCCCTGTCGCAAATTTAAAAATTTACTATAAATTATCTAGAAATAATTAGGAGACATACCTTATATGTACAGATTCCATTTTGAGTCTAGTTTCATTAGAAACAAACGGCACCAGCATTAAAGCCCTGTACAGATAGATATTCAAGTTATACCGCGCGAAGGTCAGAGCAGTCGATCCCTGTAACATAGGTGACTTTAACTAATAAACTGTACCAATTTGCCTGACCAAAAATTCTAGAAATAAATCCATGGATGGATATATGAGTCTAAATTCAGGAAAATTTACGAAACCAGTTTCGAGTTTTGAAACTAGAGATATGATTTTTAAGGCGACAGTGATGCAGTTTTTCCAGCCTGACTGAAATGTCCAATGGATGGGCAAAACAAGTGAACTTGGCTTGCTAACCCTCGTGTCCGAACACGCGATGGTCTCGGGTTCGGGTGTTACAATTTTATTGGTATCGAGCCACGGTTTAGTCGATTCTAGGACTACCGTGAGGTGTTTGGGGTCTAGCTATACATGCCATTAAATGATGAATCGATAGTGTGGTGATTTCTGACAATTTGACTTTGAGTTTGTTTATAGCAATGGATCCCGATCCCAACCGAGCAATAGCTGATGATGTGGAGAGTGTGGCGCTGCTCCGCACAAGGGACAACGCCGGCGGACTCTCAACCTATGGCCAACAATCCGAATGATGAGGCTAGGCAAGCCTTTTATAGTGTGATGAGCGAATGGTTTAATCAATACATTCGAACTAACACGATCGTCCCACAACCTCCATTCCCGACAAATGCAACCCCCGCACCTACAATACCTCCGGTAACTGACCAAATAAGGTCAAGTAAGCCCCCAGTCGATAGGATTCGAAAACATGGGGCCACTGAATTTAAAGCTACGGATGATGATGATGCCGAACGAGCTGAATTTTGGTTGGACAACACTATCCGGGTGCTCGATGAGCTATCTTGTACACCCGATGAGTGCTTAAAGTGTACCATCTCCTTGCTACGTGATTCCACCTACTATTGGTGGAGTACTCGACTACGTGGTACCTAGAGAGCAAGTGACTTGGGAATTCTTTCAAACCAAGTTCCGAAAAAAAAAAAGTATATCAGTCAGAGATTCATCGACCAAAAGCGAAGGGAATTTCTTGATCTTAAGCAAGGTTCTATGTCGGTTACCGACTATGAACGAAAATTTGTGAGGCTTAGCCGATCGTGCGAGAATGCATTTCGTCCGAAGCTATTATGTATGGCGCCGAGGATGGGCTGAATGATGATATAAGGATGTTCGTTGGCATTCTCGAAATACGAGAGATCGTAGTACTTGTTGAGCGAGCTTGTAAAGTCGAAGAGCTTAGAAAGGAGAAACAAAAAGCTGATGTGGGAACTGGAGAATTCGAAGAGGTCCTCGGAAAGTCTCTTCAACAGCAATCAAGAGATTTGAGATGATGTGAACCGGTCTAGAGGCGCTTTGGGCTTTTCTAGACGAGGACGCGATCGACCCCTGTGACCACACGAGTCACTTCGATCGCCGATGGTGGAAATGATCGCCGAGAGAGGGCGGAGTGTCAACATTGTGGCAAATGGCATTCGGGGAGCTGTTGGTTTCGTGATCGCTCCTGCTATAAGTGTGGATCGGCCGACCACTTTAGGAAGGATTGCCCGAGGATGCTTGAGCAGAATGTGAGTCGAGTAGAAACTCGGGTGCTACCTTTGCCGAGGTAGGCCACCTAGAAATATGGGCAATGTCGATTGGCGGTCGAGAGGATCTAGAGATGCTACCATCAAATCGAGGCTCGTGCTCCTGCGAGGACTTATGCCATACGCCACGCGAGGATCTTGCCTCTCCGGATGTCATTACCGGTGCTTTCACTCTTTTCAATACTAATGTGATTGCTTTGATTGACCCGGTTCTACTCAATCTTATATATGTGAAACCTTAGCATCCGAGAAGACTTTGCCTATTGAGTCTCTCGAGTTTGTAATTCGGTGTCAAACCCTTGGGTCATTACGTGCTTGTCAACAAAGTGTGCAAGAAAAGTCCCCTAGTGTTCCGAGGTCCTTGTTTTCCGGACTTGATGCTTTTGCCGTTCGATGAATTCGACGTTATTCTTGGTTTGGATGGGTTGACCATGCACGATGCGGTCGTAAATTGCAAAAGCAAGACTATCGATTTGAGGTGCGCGAATAACGAGATAATTCGGGTTAAGTCTACGGACTTAAAGGGGTTACCACTGTATAATATCAGCAATGTTGGCCGAAAATATGTAAGAAAAGAGTACAAGCGTACCTTGCGTGCGTGCTTTCGATGACAAGGAATCGAAAAGAAACCCGAATCATGCCCGTGGTTTGTGAATACCGGATGTTTTCCACGAAGAATTGCGGGTTTACCACTGTTCGGAAATGGAATTTGGCATCGAATTGGTACCGGTACCACTCTAATTTCGATAGCTCCGTATCGTATGGCACCAACGGAATTAAAGGAGTTGGAAGCTTAGTTGCAAGAATTGGTGGATAGAGGTTTTGCTCGCCTTGAGTTTTTCGCCTTGGGGTGCGCCCGGTGTTGTTTGTGAAAAGAAGGATGGAACCATGCGGTACGTGCATCGATTATCGTCGACAATAAAGCAACAATAAAGAACAAATATCCGTTGCCACGTATCGATGACTTGTTCGATCAACTAAAGGGAGCCTCGGTGTTCTCGAAAATAGATTTGAGATCGGGCTATTATCAATTGCGAATCCGAGATTTGGACGTACCCAAGACCGCCTTGAGCGAGATATGGTCACTATGAGTTCCTAGTGATGCCGTTTGGGCTCACTAATGCCCTAGCGGTATTTATGGATTTAATGAATCGGATCTTTAGACCATATTTGGATCGATTCGTAGTCGTGTTCATTGATGACATCTTGGTCTATTCAAGAAATGAGACCGAACATCTTGAACACTGCGGTTAGTCTTTGCAAATTTTACGGATAAGCAATTATATGCTAAGTTCAGCAAGTGTGAGTTACGGTTAAGAGAGGTTAGCTTCTTGGGTCATGTGGTATCTCAGATCGGTATTGAGTCGAATTCGAATAAAATTTCAGCCATACTTAATTGGAAGCCTCGAGAAATATTCTTGAGGTTCGAGACTTTTTGGGCTTCTTAGGTTATTACCGACGATTTGTAAAGGCTTCTCAACGATAGCCACGCCGATGACGGCTTCTCCAAAAGGATGTTAAGTTGAATGGACGGAGAAATGCCAAAAAGTTTCGATCAATGAAAACTTATTTGATGAAGCCCCAATTCTAGTGCAACCCGAGTCAAGCAAAGAGTTTGTCATCTATAGCGACGCCTCTCTACTTGGGTTAGGTTGCGTATTAATGCAAGAAGGTCGAGTTGTGGCCTATGCGTCGAGGCAATTAAAGCCACATGAGAAAAATTATCCGACTCATGATCTCGAATTGGCCGCCATCGTATTCGCCTTAAAGATTTGGCGACATTACTTATTTGGTGAAAGGTGCCATGTATACTCGGATCACAAAAGTCTCAAATATTTGATGATCCAAAGAGACTTAAATCTGCGACAAAGATGTTGGCTCGAGCTGTTAAAGGATTACGAGCTGGTCATTGACTATCACCCGAGAAAGGCGAATGTGGTTGCGGATGCCTTGAGTCGTAAATCATTATTCGCTCTACGAGCGATGAACGTGCACTTGTCTGTTTGATCTGATAGTGTGTTAGTAGCTGAATTGAAAATCAAACCACTATTGATACATCAAATTCGAGAAGCTCAGAAAGTCGACGACGAGTTGGCTGCAAAACGGGCTGAGTGTGTTCCGAACAAGGATTCAGAGTTTCAAATCGATGATGACGATTGTTTGAGGTTCAAAAGTCATCTGTGTGTTCCAAAGAATTCGGAACTCATTTCGATAATTCTGAATGAAGCCCATTGTAGCTGAATGGCAATCCACCCGGGGAGTACGAAGATGTACAATGATTTGAAACGTCGATTTTGGTGGCATGGTATGAAGCGAGACATCTCCGACTTTGTTTCGAGATGTTTAATATGTCAACAAGTGAAAGCGGAACATCAGGTGCCTTCAGGATTACTTCAGCCAATCACAATACCCGAGTGGAAATGGGATCGAGTCACAATGGACTTTGTATCCGGACTGCCATTGTCAGCAAGTAAGAAGGATGCGGTTTGGGTCGTGGTAGATCGATTGACTAAGTCGACCCACTTTGTCCCCATACGTACGGATTTTTCAATGGACAAATTAGCTGAATTGTACGTTTCTCAGCTTGTGAGATTACACGGGGTGCCTATTTCCATCGTGTCGGATAGAGATTCGAGATTTACCTCGAGAAGTGAAAGAGTTGTGAAACAAGCGGGTTCCGCTAGTAAAAGTGTTATGGCTCAAGCACGGGATAGAAGAAGCTACTTGGGAGACCGAGAACTCTATGAAAGAGCGATATCCAAACCTATTTACGGTAAGATTTTGGGACGAAAATTTCTTAAGTGGGGAGAGTTGTGACAGCCCAAAATTGACCCTAGTCGGAAGGTGGTCTCGGGACCACAAAACCGAGGCATAAAAATAATTAAAATTTATTTTGATGCCTATAATATGTGTGTGCTCATGTATGACATTTTATGATGATTGATTTAGTGTTATAAGGGTGAATTCCACAAGAAAGGACTTAGTAATGAACTTTGAAAGTATGATAGGGAAATGTGTGATGACTAATTAAAGCATGCATGCAAAATAATGGACTTGCATGTCAAATTCCCCTTTATAGGTGGTGGCCGGCCATGACAAGGAGGATGGGCTAAACATGTCATGAAACATGTTTTGTTGGTGCATTAGGGTGAAATAATAAACAAAGGTGTATGGGTGATAAAAAAGGAAAAAAAATGTGTGTGAGTGTGGTAATCCCCCATTGCCGTGAGTTGTAGAGAAGGAAAGAAAAAATTTTGTTCATCCTTTCTTTGAGCCAAAACTAAGGAAGAAGGAGGATTTTTGCTTCATGCTTGGTTTGGAAGAGATCTAGAAGGAGATTTGGCTAAGTTTGCATCAATATTAAGGTATGTATGAGGTTGTGTTAGGAGTTTCATGCATGTTTTGGTTGCTAACTTGATGTGCATGTTAGCCATGGCTCAAATCTTTGTTAAGCCATGGAAATGGTATTTGGCCAAAGTTGTTATGGTGATAAAGCCATTGCATGCTAAGTGTGAAGCTTGATGATGATGCATGCAATGATGGATTGTCTACTCTTGAGTAAGATTTTGAGCTTTCTTTTTGTTTTATCATGATTGAAGTTGAAAAGGAGCATGATTGTCATATTCGCCATGATGCATTCATGAGCATGGTTCATGCTTCTTGCATGTTAGTTAAAATTTGTGTTTTGGATGGCTATGGACACCTTGAAATTCGCCATGCTCATATATGTATATATATGTTTGCACATGATGTTTTGGTTATGAAGGAAGTGATGAATAAGTTTGTTTAAAGAAGAAGATGTTGAAGAATAATTGTGAAATTGTAAGCACATTCTGCCTAGCACACATATGAGTGCTTGATGCTATATTGTAAGTTTTGAGCTACAATATGCAAAGCATTAACTAGTAAAATGCATGCTGTTTTGTGTGGTATTAAGTGCATAATTGGCCTCAACATGGACAAGTATATTCGGCCTTGGGTAGCCTATTGAAGGCCTTAGCTTTTCCTTGATGCTCGAATAAATTGTATTGAATTGCTTGATGTAGTATAAAATGTGCATGACCATTGTGTATTCAAGCTAAAGGGTGGCCATATGACCATTTAAATTCCTTGTCATATTCGCCATAAGCTAGCACAATGAGGTTTTGATAAATTGAATTTGTTTGGATTAGCTCAAGAGCTAAGAGGGCCACAATTGGACAAGGGAAGGAAAAAGTGATCGAATAGCCGTAAAAGCCGTTCGACAACATCCGAGGTAAGTCCTCAAGAAGTGACCTTACTTGAATTATGTGGAATGAAATATGGATGTATTGATTATTGATTTATGTGTGTATGAGTATTCGAATGATACGGGCTAAGTCCCGAAGGCGATTATGTTAGTGATTATAATTGTGTTTGAGCCTTAGTAACGAAAATAAATATGTATGTCCAATGATTATTGATGTATGTGTGCATGAGAAATTGATTGATATCCGGGCTAAGCCTCAAGACAATTATGCTGGAAATTATAACCGGGTTAAGACCAAGGCAATTGTGCTAGTGGCTACATCCGGGCTAAGACCCAAGGCATTCGTGCGAGTCATTCTATCCGGCTAAGACCAAGGCATTTGTGCAAATCGTGATATCCGGGTTAAGTCCGTAGGCCTTGGTGCGGGTTACCATAACCGGGCTATGTCCCAAGGCGATTGATCGAGTAGCGACATCCGGTTAAACTCGAAGGTATGTGATTTGAAAATTATAAGCTTGCTGGAAAATTTCAGCTAATGCACTTGTGAAATTTCCCAATGACAAGGTAAGTGCGGTGTGTGCTTTTGCGCTAGGAGTAAGAGCGTGTGAATATCCGCTCCTATGATGGAACGAGTTATCGGCCTTAATGAAGCCGTTATTTGTGTATGAACATAAGAGTTGGGATGGTGAAGTAAGTATGATTATGTGAATGTGCATTAATGAAATGATGCATTTAACTATGTGAATGTATTGCTGTAATTAGAGTTGATTATATTCCTTGAAACTTACTAAGCATAAAAATGCTTACTCGCCGCTTTGGCTCTCGGTTTTCTAGATTTCTCGATAGCAATCGGATTCGGGATCGTTGAAGTCGAAGTCATCCACACTATCAAGCCCCCATTTTGGTATAAATTCTTGGTTGAACTTGAAATGGCATGTATAGGACTACCCTTGTTGGTTTAAATATGTTATGATGTATATGTGTACGGCCATGCGGAAATGGCTCGTAATAGTGAAGTATCAACTTAAACTATTTGCGGTTTGTATATATATATATGGTGTCATGATGTGACTATGAATTGGAAATGGGAATGTTGGTCACATGATCAGCCATTGACATGGTTAAAATGATCATATGTGGACCTATGTAAGGCAAGACTAGTTGGTTCATGGAGACTACAAAATAGGTAAGACCTACCTTAAAACAGATGCTGCCAGCTGCAGTAACGTGAATGTGAAAAATCACCAAAATTTGTAGGAATGGTATTAAATAGTGAATCAGCTATGTAAATGAACATTGATGAGTCTATTTTCATATGGAAGAAACGAAATGGTCATAGGAGTTACATGTTAAGAGATATTAAAGCTATTGTGAGACAGGGCCAGAACGGTTTCTGGGTTCCCTGTCGCAACTTTAAAAATTTACTATAAATTATCCAGAAATAATTAGGAGACATACCTTATCTGTACAGATTCCATTTTGAGTCTAGTTTCATTAGAAACAAACGGCACCAGCATTAAAGCCCTGTACAGAGAGATATTCAAGTTATACCGCGCGAAGGTCAGAGCAGTCGATCCCTGTAACATAGGTGAATTTAACTAATAAACTGTACCAATTGGCCCGACCAAAAATTCTAGAAATAAATCCATGGATGGATATATGAGTCTAAATTCAGGGAAAATTTACGAAACCAGTTTCCGAGTTTTGAAACTCGAGATATGATTTTTAAGGCGACAGTGACGCAGTTTTTCCAGCCTGACTGGAAATGTCCAATGGATGGGCAAAACAAGTGAACTTGGCTTGCTAACCCCTCGTGTCCGACACCGGCGATGGTCTCGGGTTCGGGGTGTTACATAAATCAATAATCAATACGCATCCATATTTCATTTCACATAATTCAAGTAGGGTCACTTCTTGAGGACTTACCTCGGATGTTGTCGAACGGCTTTTACGGCTATTCGATCACTTTTTCCTTCCCCTTGTCCAATTGTGGCCCTCTAAGCTCTTGAGCTAATTCAAACAAATTTAATTTATTAATACCTCATTATGCTAGCTTATGGCGAATATGACAAGGAGTTTAAATGGTCATATGGCCACCCTTTAGCTTGAGTACACAATGGTCATGCACATTTTATACTACATCAAGCAATTCAATACAATCCATTCAAGCATCAAGGAAAAGCTAAGGCCATCAATCGGCTACTTAAGGCCGAACATACATGTCCAATTTGAGGCCAATTATACACTTAACACCACACAAAAACAGCATGCATTTTACTAGTTAATGCTTTACATATTGTGGCTCCATACTTATAATACATCATCAAGCACTCATATGGCCGATTATACTTAGTCATACTTGCACCAAATCAACAATAAATTCCAAGATTTCCACATCATAGGTATTCTAGGCCGAATGTACTTGCAATTTAACAAACATTCTTCAACATTTTCTTCTTTAAACAAACATATTCATCACTTACTTCATAACCAAAACATCATGTGCAAACATATATATACATATATGTGCATGGTCAATTTCAAGGTGTCCATAGCCATCCAAAACACAAATTTTAACTAACATGCAAGAAGCATGAACCATGCTCATGAATGCATCATGGCGAATACATCACAATCATGCCCTTTCAACTTCAATCATGGTTAAACAAAAAGAAAACTCAAAGTCTTACTCAAGATGGCAACAAAGAAATTTCAAGAGTAGACAATCCATCATTGCATGCATCATCATCAAGCTTCACACTTAGCATGCAATGGCTTTATCACAATATCAACTTTGACCAAATACCACTTCCATGGCATAACAAGGATTTGAACCATGGCTAACATGAACATCAAGTTGGCAACTAAAACATGCATGAATCTCATGACACAACCTCATACATACCTTAATCTTGGTGCAAGTTTAGCCAAATCTCCTTCTAGATCTCTTCTAAACAAATAAAATGAAGCAAAAATCTCTTCTTCCCCTTAGTTTTGGCTCAAAGAAAGGATGAACAAATTTTTTCTTTCTTCCTTTACAACTCACGGCAATGGGGAGATACCACACTCACACACACATTTTTTTTCATTCTTTTCTTACCCATGCTTATTTGTTTATTATTTCTCCCTAATGCCCAACAAAACATGTTTCATGACATGTTTAGCCCATATTTCTTGGTCATGGCCGGCCACCACCTATAAAAAGGGGAATTTGACATGCAAGTCCATTGTTTTGCATGCATGCTTTAATTAGTCATCACACATTTCCCTATCGTACTTTCAAAGTTCACTACTAAGTCCTTTCAAGTGAAATTCACCTTTATAACACTAAATCAATCATCAAAAAATGTCATACATGAGCATACACATATTATAGGCATCAAAATAAATTTTAAATTATTTTTATGCCTCGGTTTTGTGGTTCCGAAACCACATTCCGACTAGGGTCAATTTTGGGCTGTCACATGTGTGGCCGGCCATGGGAGGGCTCTCTTGGCTGCTGAATTTGCTATTTTTAGCAGCCCTCTTCAGATATAAAAGCCACCCTATGCTGCCCATTTCAAAGCATCCCTCAACATCCATCATTCCACAACATTCTCTCATCCTCTCTTCACTTCTCTCAAAGTTTCCTCTCCATTTCTCCATCCCATTTTCCCTTCCTCTTGTGCCGATTTCCTCTCTTGAGAAAGAGGTGTTCTTCAGCCATCTTGGGCAGCAATCAAGGATTCATAGAAGCCTTGCTCGACGAAGACAACGGAGACCAAGAACGGAGCAACAGTCAAGCTGCAGAGAAACATTGGATTTGCTTTCTGTTCCCCTTCTTTTTAATTTCTGTTGTTTTTATGATGAACATATCTATGAAAAATATTGTTGTTGAAATGGTTTTTTTAATCAATTTAGCTTGAAATTAATTCGTGTTGGGTTGATTATATTTTGCCTACCTGAATTATTAAATTAGTGTTTATGCTGTTATAGGCCTCAGTAAAATGCTTGATTAAGTAAAATCATGCTGAGGTTATCTGGCATTATAATTGTTTAGATAACTAAAGAATTAATTGTTTAAACGGATTGAAATTGCAATTAATGGACTCAGTACTTAATTAGTGCATGTTTAATTCTTCTAAGGTAACTGAAACTTAAATCAGCATTGTATTTGGCGATACATATGCCTTGCATAACTTGCAGGATTGTTGTGATTAAATTGTTTCAAGGTATGGCTACTTTGTTACTTCACATGATCTTTTACATGTTTATTAAGTTGAATTAATCGGTTGAATCGACATAATAATATGCGAGAGATAATTTAATTCAATAAGTATGTATGTATAGCATGTTTACTTTATTAAATCTATTTAGTCGGCTGAATTGGCATAGGGATATGTTCAAGAGATAAATGGAATTTTTTAATTAGTAAATATGTTCATAAGTTAGCAAATTACTGGGTTGCTGTGAATTTATTCATAGCAGCATAAGCACGAATTTAATATTTCTAAGTTAAATAGGTATAATTAATCCAACACAATTATATCATCTTGATTAAATATTAATTGAAATCGTGCACTAGAACTCTTTTATTTTATTTAAATTGTTTGCTTAGTTTTAAAATCTTAGTTTATAAATCACTCTTTTCAAACCAAAATTATTTTTACCTCACCAAAGTGTTTTAATTAATTTCATAAATATTGCTTTTTACAGTCCCTGTGGGTACGATAACTCGACATTTACTTGTCACTTTATTACTTGTTACGATTGTGTACACTTGCACATTTCCACCGTTCCATCCTCGACTGAGCTGAAAGAACTAAAGTCACAGTTGCAAGAATTGACTGACAAGGGTTTCGTGAGACCAAGCTTTTCACCGTGGGGTGCTCCGGTGTTTTTTGTGAAAAAGAAAAATGGATCTATGAGGTTGTGCATAGACTACCGACAGTTAAATAAGAGGACGATCAAGAACAGATACCCATTACCGCTAATTGACAACTTGTTTGACCAACTGAAGGGAGCAGCATGGTTTTCTAAGATATACTTTAGATCTAGCTACTATCAATTACGAGTTAACGAAGC
Source organism: Gossypium arboreum (assembly GCF_025698485.1). Taxonomy (NCBI): domain Eukaryota; kingdom Viridiplantae; phylum Streptophyta; class Magnoliopsida; order Malvales; family Malvaceae; genus Gossypium; species Gossypium arboreum. The sequence continues at coordinate 78,375,464 of NC_069082.1, read as the reverse complement.
AGATGTGCCTAAGACTACTTTTAGGATGCGGTGTGGCCACTATAAGTTTCTCCTCATGCCTTTTGGCTTAACAAATGCTCTGTAACAGTCCGGTTTAGACCTTAGTCGGAACAGTGGTTTCGGGACCACATATGTCATGACATAGGATCCGACATGTGATTTCGTGTAAGAACACGTCTAGGATGTTGGCATCGACTTCTGTTTTATGTGTAAGACCATGTCTGGGACATCAGCATCGTATCTAATTTCATGTAAGACCCTGTCTGAGATAGTGGCATCGATGTTTGATTACATGTAAGACCACGTTTAGGACATTGGCATTGTATATGTTTCTGAGCTATCCACGTATCCTTACGTTTCCAAATGGTTCAACGGGCATTCCGAGAAAATGAATGAATGAGTGAATATGTATCCGATTCTGGTATGTTTGAATTGTGTACTATATTTGAAAATGAAAGGTAAGTATATGTGCAAATGATGATCTATGATCCAAGTATATGAATATAAGGTTTGTGTTGGTAATTGGCTCCAAAGTATAAGTAATTTGATGATGTTTATATGCTTTAAATGATAAGTTTATTTGTATATGGCTTACTAAGCTTTTGAAAGCTTAGTTTGTGTGTGTTTACATTGTTTTATAGATATCGAAGCTACCGGGGATCGTCGAGGATCGTCACCACACTATCGAATCTCATTTTGGTATCTTTTGAAAATGTATATAGTAAAGTATGGCATGTATAGGCTAGAAGTACTTTGGATAGAATTTGAAATATTTATATTAGATATGTGATATGGCTTCATATGGTTGTGTTTATGTTTTGATTTAAGTATATGAAATGTGATGCAAAATGATATATTTGCGGTTTCATGTCTGACTATAAGAAATGGTAAGTTTGGAAATTTTGGTATGAGATTTGATCTTATGTTTTGGCACAATTGAGTTGAGTTTATAAGCATGTAAATGGTTGATAATGTTATAGCATGAATTATGTATGGTTTGGTATAGATATTGGTTGAAATTATTGTGTAAATATGCTTGGTTTGGTGTTTGTAGGTTGACCCAAATTGGGGTGGCAAATTGGCTATTCAAATGGCATATTTTTGTCCACACGGGCATGTGTCACAGCCATGTGACACATGGCTATGTTGCACGGCCGTGTGACACATGGCTATGTTGCACGACCGTGTGTCCCCTATGGTACCCTAAAATTGTAAGTCAGGCTCGAGCACGGCCAAAGCACACCGGTGTGTGGCTAGCCGTGTGGGCCAAGTCAGACTCGACCACAGCCAAGGCAGACGGGCGTGTCTTGTAGCCGTGTGATCAAGTTAGTATGTATGCCCTGTTTTGACATAGCCTAGACACATGGGCGTGTCTAATGCCGTGTAAGACACACAGCCTGGTTACACGGGCGTGTGACCTGTACTTGTTTGATAAAAAAATGTTTATGTTTTGAGAAAATTTTGTATGTCTTCGGTTTTGGCCTAACTTTTTTCTGATGCATGTTTTAGGTCTTGAAGACCTATATAAGGGAATCTATGTTGATGTTGCTCTCTGATGCTTTGATGTTTATGAAATGAAAGTTAAATGTTCTGATTCATCTGGTAATGCCTTTAACCCTAGTCAGGCGATTTAGGGGTGTTACATACTCTGGCCGTGTTTATGGATTTAATGAATAGAGTATTTCAGCCATATCTAGATAAGTTTGTAGTTGTATTCATTGATGACATCCTGATATACTCTAGAGACAGGGTAGAACATGCCGAACACTTGGGAACCATTTTTCAATCAATTGTATGCCAAATTTAGTAAAAGTGAGTTGTGGCTTAGAGAAGTCGGCTTTTTGGGCCATATTATTTCGAGTGATGGTATTAGGGTTGATCCTAGCAAATTTTCTGCTATTGTTGAATGGAAACCACCAACGAATGTGACTGAAGTAAGGAGCTTTTTAGGGATGGTCAGTTATTACAGGCAATTTTAAAAGGACTTCTCTGTGATTGCGACTCCCATGACAAGGTTGCTTCAAAAAAAAGTTAAATTTGAATGGTTGGATAAGTGCCAGCAGAGTTTTGAAAAGTTGAAGATATTGTTGACTAAGGCTCCCGTACTAGTACAACCCGAATCAGGAAAAGAGTTCGTGATTTATAGCGATGCTTCTTTGAATGTGTTTGGATGTGTACTTATGCAAGAGGGCAAAGTTGTGGCTTATGCCTTGAGACAATTAAAACCTCACGAGAAGAACTATCGAACACACGACCTAGAGTTGGCTACCATAGTTTTTGCTCTAAAGATCTAGCGACATTATTTGTTCGGAGAGAAGTGCCATGTATGCTTCGATCATAAAAGTCTTAAGAACTTGATGACCCAAAAGGATTTAAATCTGAGGCAACGTAGATGGTTGGAACTATTAAAAGATTATGAGTTGATTATAGATTACTATCCAGGAAAATCGAACATTGTCGTCGATACATTAAATAGAAAATCATTATTTGTTTTGAGAGCAATGAATACCCGATTGACCTTGTCAGAGGATGGTTCAGTTCTAGCAGAGCTAAAGCTAGACCGATGTTTCTTCAAGAAATTTTTGAGGCTCAGAAGAGTGATAACGAATCACTATCCAAGAAAACCCTGTGCGAATCGGATGTTGAATCGAATTTTCAGATTAGTTCTGACAGTTGCTTGAGATTCCGGGATAGGATTTGTGTTCCTAATGACACCGAATTGATTCGGAAGATATTAGATGAGGCACATAGTGGTTGTTTATCAGTACACCTCGGGAGTACGAAAATGTATTGATGGCTGGGAATGGAACGAGACATTTCATAGTTCGTCTCCAAGTGTCTTGCATGTCAGCAAGTGAAAGTTGAACACCAAGTAACTTCAGGTCTACTTCAGCCTATCATGGTCCCCGAGTGGAAGTGGGATTAGATTACTATGGATTTTGTGATGAGTTTGTCAGTAACTCCTAAGAAAAAGAATGTTGTTTGGGTTATTTTGGATAGGCTAACAAAGTCAACGTATTTTATACCAGTGCGTATCGACTACTCCCTGGAGAGATTGGTTGACTTGTACGTTTCTAAAATTGTGAAACTACACGGGGTGCCCTTGTCAATTATTTTGATTAAGGACCTGATATTTACCTTGAGGTTTTGGAAAAAGTTACAAGAGGCATTGGGAACAAAGTTGAGTTTCAGCACCCGCAAACCAACGGTCAGTCAGAAAGAGGGATTCAAACTTTAGAAGACATGTTGCGGAGTTGTGTTCTTCAATTTCAAGGTAGTTGGGAAAGGTGCTTACCATTGGTTGAATTTGCCTACAATAATAGCTACCAGTCGAGTTTGAAGATGGCGCCTTATTAGGCTTTATATAGGCGAAAGTGTTGAACACCCTTATATTGGTTCGAGCTTAGAGAGAGTCAGTTTCACGGGGTCGATCTAGTCAAGGAGACTGAAGAGAAAGTTAAAGTGATTCGCGACTGTTTGAAGGTTGCCTCGGATAGGTAGAAATCCTATGCAGATTTGAAAAGAAAAGAGATCGAGTTTCAAGTCAGTGATAAGGTATTTCTAAAAGTATCTCTGTGGAGGAAAGTTCGTAGATTCGGTAAGAAGGGTAAACTGAGTCCGCATTTTATTGGACCTTATGAAGTAATTGAGAGAATTGGGCCGGTAGCCTATCGGTTAGCCTTACCATCGAAATTGCAAAAGATCCATGACGTATTCCATGTGTCTATGTTACGCCGATACCGCTCTGACCCTTCACATGTGATTTCCCCGACTGAAGTAGAGATTAGATTAGATATATCTTATGGTTAGGAACCTATTAAGATTCTAGCCCGAGAGGTTAAGCAACTGAGAAATAAAAGCGTTTCCCTTGTGAAAGTATTATGGCAGAGACATGGGGTTGAAGAGGCCACATGAGTGCCCGAAGAAATCATGAAAAGGTAATACCCAAACCTTTTTATAGGTAAGATTTTTAGGGACAAAAATCCTTAAAGGGGGGAGAATTGTAATAGCCCGATAATTACTTTTAGGGATTTCTTGCTTAATTGTGAAAAAGGACTAAATCGCATAAAGTGCAAAAGTTTTATTTTGTTAGGTAAGGGTCTCAATTAGCCAAAGAACCTAATTTGGGGGCCTTATAGAGCAATTAGACTCCCTAATTCTTAGGTTGGCTGGCCATAGGGGACAAATTGATGGGAAAGTCAAAATTAGGTGGTGTTTGGTCACCAATTTTGACTAGCTTGAATAAAACAAACAACAAAAGGTTTCATTTATTTTTCACTCTTTCTTCTTCCACTGAAATACTGGCCATTAGAGGGGTTTTTGAAGCTTGAAAATTTCAGCAACTTTAAGCCTTCACAAGTAATTGATTTTCATGACTTTTCTTGATGATTTTTACATTTTTGGACCCCTTGAAGCAAGAGCTTTTAAATGAGGGGACTGTTTTGCAAAATGGTTGAAGGTCTAGGTTTTTGCCATGAGAGCATTTAGGTTGTTTTCTGAAAATTCAATAAAAATCAATTTTTGAGCATAGGTGTAAAATGGTCATTTTGTGAAAGTCTACGGGCAAAATAGTCATTTTGCCCAATTATGAACTTTTGGGTATTTAAATTGATATCCTTATGAAATAAATGAATTTTATTAATTAAGATCAAGAGAAACGTGATTCGGGTCTTGATCGGGGTAAGAACAAAGTTTTCGAGGATTAAGCTAGTCTTCATCATTTGGTATCGAGGTAAGTACATATGTAAATAATGTGTTATTGAAGATTACTTTGGTATACTTTAATAACATATATGTGTAATTAGCTTATTGTTGTTATGTATCTAAGTTCTAATTGTTGCCATGAATGTATGAATGACATGTTATGCGAGTAAATTACAATGTGAGCAAATACAATGCTATTTGATTTGATATGAAGTCCTGTTGAACCTTAGACATAGCATAGGATAAAAAGGGGCATGTTATGAAAATTATGTGGTTTGAACTCATGAGTTGAGTCTGAGTTCATGAGATAAATACTATAGGTAACGTGGGTCCGGGTACTGACTTTGTGTGCAGACCCATGAGTGGCTCAAGGAGAAAACGTTACATGATAGCTATGGGTCCCGGTTCTAACTTGATAAAAAGGCCCGTGAGTAGCTCAAAAGTGAGCATTTCATAGCATGAGGTAGCCCTAATTTCTTATATGGCTTTTAGATGCAAATTCCTCACGTATCCATATGTATTTTAAGAGTTCAACGGGTAACCTGAAGATTTTGTTAGTGGATACTTTGATGAGGTATGTATACCAAGCTCATGCTTAGGACCTGAGCAAAGATCGAGGTGTATTAAGTATACATGAATGAAAGGAAGAGTAAGATAGAGGTGTTAAATGATTTATATCCTTTTAAGCATGACAAGCTACCGTTGTGTTAATATGATTTTCTTATAATTACACTTTAATTGCATATATGTACTTACTAAGCTCCCATGCTTACCCTCATTTCTTTTCTTTCCTTTTAGTGCCGCCAAGCTAGCATCGGGGATCCAGTGACATCAAAAGCTTTGATCACACTATCACTCAAGACCTTGGTATAGCTAGTTTCGTCGTTTTGTTTTCTGGCAGGTATAGGGACTCAAGTCTTTGTTTAGTGTTTTGTTAGCTAGCCATAATGTGTTGGCTCATATGATGAATATGATACTCTTTTTGTATAAGGACATGGATGATGGTCAATATTTATTTTGATTTATAAATAAAAGGTGACGTTTTCATAGATGAGTAAATTGCATAAATGAAATGTTGACCATTGTCATTATTTTGGCTATGTGATGTGTCCTTATGTTAGTATAGTGTGATTATTGTGCAGGTTACATAAGTAAGGTTGACGAAAAGGCTTGGCAAATAGCCTCCTTTTGTCCGCAAGGATAGGCACACGGGTTTGTGTCTAGGCCGTGTGTGACACATTGTCCACCACATGGGCGTGTGATACGGCTGTGCATCTCCTGCATGTAAGAATTGTAAGTTAGTATGCATGGTAGTAAACACATGGGTACAGACACGACTACGTGTCTCAGCCGTGTGAAGGGCACGGCCTAGCACATCGGCGTGTGTCTTGGCTATCTGACCCTTAAGGATTGCTGACGTCAGAAACAGAATGTCCAGGTTTTTGCACACAAGCTAGGACATGGGCATGTCATGGCCATGTGAAGGACACGGGCGTGTTCCAAGCCATGTGAAAACTCATGTAGGTGTGCATTTAGAATTAATTCCATACAGGTATAGGACATGGGTGTGTCCCTGTATTGCTTAGGCCGTGTGAGCCACACGGGCGAATAGCACGACCATGTTGAAATGTCACACAGGCGTGTTGCCCCTCCCACGTGGGCGTGTGCCCTTTTGTTAGGAGTTATTTTTAGAGTTCTTTAAAGGACTTAGATTTTTCTTCTAAAGTGGTTCCAATGGATGTTTTGGGCTTACTAGGCTCTTATTAAGGAGCTTATAAATAAAACTGAAAAAGTTTTAACTTGACCATGTCTTGGTGTTATGAAAATGTCTATATGCATAAGTTTAAGTTAGGTAATGCCTCATATTCTGACCCGGCGTGGGGCACGGGTGTAGGGTGTCACAAAGCCTTTCTTCACATGATGAATGCTTGGTATACGGAGTTCGTTTGAATGAACCAGAGTGCTCAACCCCCTCTACCCCCTTAAAATCCTTAACTCATACCCCTAGTGCCACAGGGTATGGGCTTTGTGAGATTTCATAGAATCGCTGTTGATAAGATTCAAAAACAATGGGTGGAAGAGTTCAGAGTAAATGCCAAGGATGATGCTGAGAAAGTAGAATTTTGGCTTGAGAATTCGATAAGGGTATTTGATGAACTATCATGCACACCTGAAGAATGTTTGAAGTGTAATATTTCTTTGTTGAGAGACACATCATATCACTTGTGAAAGACGCTAGTATCTGTGGTACCTCAAGAGAGGGCTTCATGGGTATTTTTCCAAGAAGAATTCAGAAAGAAATGATTCATTGACCAAAAGCGTAAGGAATTTTTAGATTAAAACAAGGCCGCATGTCAGTAACCGTGTAGCGCCTCGGAATTGGGCCTAGAAGTATTGGGCCATTAGCATGGGAACAGTTAGAAGACTGCTCATTAATATTTTAGTTAGCAAGAAAGTGACACAAATCTGTATCTGCTTTAGTGGTATCAGAGCCAAGTTGTAAAACTCAGCTGTGGAATGGTTTTTTTTTAAATTTTTCTCAATATTTGGTTTTTAAAAGTTTTTCTAAATCTTGGTTTTCGAAAGAGATGATTTTAAAGAATTTGGATTGTTTTAAAATGTTGACACTGGAGGTATGGCACACCGAGTCTCCGGTGCCAAATCTATAAGTTTTCTGACACTGTTTACTGAAATGCTATACTATAGGTAGTGGTACTATACTGGAAACCCTAGAGTCAGAGTTAGCTGGGACTGTAGAAGACCGAAAACTGCAGTGAGATTCTGCTCTATGAAAACAAAACTTTTACTACTGGTTGATCGTAGAATATTCGTTAATAATTACTAGAATTATAAACTAATTTATAAAAATTCTAAAACCAGATAATACGCGTATTGGTATGAGCACTAGAGGTATTCGTGGAAGGGGTACAAGAAGCTGCGGTAGAGGCCGTGGAACTGCTAAGGCTGGGTCTTCAACATCGGGTCACATGCCTATTAGGGAGGCACCAGCTTCACCGGAACATGATATGGTTTAGGAGACGGAAGTCAAGGGAAGTCCACCAACTTCGTGTAGTGATAACCCGGAGCTTGGTACTGAGGCACTAACCCGGTTCGTAAGGAAAGTGCTGGAGGAAGTTAAGGAGATTGGGGAAACGTTCTGAGCTAGGCGTGTGGACTACAAGAAGAAGAGAGATCGTAGTTCTCTGGGGATGGAGCCTCGTTCTGTGAAGCATGTTAAAAAGTGTCCAAACTTTTCTGACTTGCGAACACTGCAGAAGGTGTCATCCGGGCAAATGCTGGAGGAAGTCAAGAGCATGTCTTAGATGCAGGTCTAAATAACATCAGGCTCGAGATTGGAAAATCACTTTTAAGTCAAGTTTTTGTCTAAGTGTGATGATTTGGACATAGAAATTGTATGCGTGTGATGTCTATCTACTTCAGTGGGTAAGTGTTTTGAGTGTGTGTAAGAGGTTCCAAGTTCAAGTTAAAGTGTGTTTGTGTCATTGGGATCAGAATGCACAGCAGGAGCGTGGTGGTGTAGCTTGGATGGTGTAACTGTTTTGATAGTTGGAAATTTTGAGGATGAAATTTCTTTAAGGAGGGGTGAATTGTAACACCCCGGAATTGGGTCTAGAAGTATTGGGCCTTGAGCATGGAAGCGGTTAGGAGACAGCTCATTAATATTTTAGTTAGAAAGAAAGTGACACAAATTGCATGTTTGTTTTAATGGCTAAAGTAATTTGGGTGTGTTTGAGAAGTCTGGGTTCAAGTCTTGGCCTTTGTAGAATTTTTTATTAAATTAGCTCTTAAATGAATCTGGACTCTAGTACATAAGCTTTATAAATAATTGCGCTTGTTTTAAGTCACAAAAAGTCTTGTGGTCTAGTGGCAAGGTGGTGTGTAAAGGAACCTTGAGGTCTAAGGTTCGAACGTTGGCATAGTGCAAATGAGGTATTTATGTTACAGCTTAGTTCGGCCAGTGGTTGTGTTGTACTAAAATTCTGATGAATGAGTGGTGGAGTGATAGGTGGAGGATATAAAGGAGGAAATCGTGGAGAGGATTGCGGAGAGATTAGTTAATATGAATTAGGAGTTTGATGAGTGTGGGGATGTTGGTGCCATTTGGTATCTCTGATTCGGCATTAGGAAAAAAAAACTAACCATATTCGGTATTTGTGAGTGTTTTGGTCTTTTTGCAAGTGGTAGTCGAATTCCTTTAGGTAATTTCGACATTTGGTTGTTTCAGGTTTGTGTCTCTTGCGACATTGTTCTTCTTTTAGTCATTTCCCATTCTCTACCGAACACTGTTGTTCTTCTTTCGCTACTCTCTTGACATTGTAGAACACTTCTTCTTCCTCTTCCCCATCTTTCAATTTTCTTTCGTAGCCAACTTTCCTTCTTCTTCCCCTCTTCATTTATTTTTCTCTCTTTTTCTTTTATTCTACTTCTAAACCGAAAGTTATTCTTCTTTGTTCTTTTTCAAGCAGTTTGGGTAGTGGTTGGCTGAATATTATTCTTTTCTAGTATTGGTAAATCATTTCGGTCTACAAGTGTTCTGACGAATCGGTGTTTCCAAGGAGTGAAAGTGCAAAATTTCTCTAGCTACCAAAACCTTATCACACTAATCAATTAAGGTAATTTCGGTACCCTGCCTTATGGGCATAGGTCGGATGGCCCTATTTTTTGTAAGGTTATTATTCATAAGTTTAAGCCTCAACTATAATCAATTCCACCTATTAAGATCTTTTGTTATCGCAGTTTCTCAGTAAAGAAAGGTGTGATCAATTTAAATTACGATCTTAAGGAACAAGTCGTAGTTCGTACAATCGAGTTTATACTATTGTCTATTTGGGTTAAGTGTTTCAAACACTGATAAATGATGTACTGACTATATGTTGGGACGGTTGTAGGTTGGGCACTTAAGGAGTTTGAAGTGGTTGCGTAAAAAGGTGTGCAATCTACACCAACCTATTACTAACAAAAGCCAAAAAGGTATGTAATCTCACCCCTCTTTACTGTGAATCGGCAAAAGTCGAAAAGCTGAAACTTCGGCATTTGAGACTTCACGAGCATGCAATTGCTTGTGTGGGCTTAGGCCATTATGGGCCTAGGCCGTTATGGACCACGTTGGGCCGAAATGGGCCGTGTGGGCCCAATGGGCTTATGGGCCCCACACAGATTAAATCCATAGTAAGTGATAAATATTTGATTGGGCTATGTTGGTCACAGAGCCGTAACTGAATTTGGGCTAAATGGGCCACACGAGCGTATGGGCCCATTTGCACCGTTATGATCATTTAGGTTACTTGTGTCGCTCAAACCGATTGTAGACCTTAGGAGAGGTTGTTATCTGAGCTGAAACCCCAAAATAGGTAAATGATCATAATGCCCCTATAAGGTAAAATGATCGTAATACCCTTGTATGGTAAAATGACAATTATGCCCTTATGTTTCATATGACTAATGTGCTTATGATTTACATATATGATAGTACTGAGTATGACTTTACATATACGTAATATTTATGACATGACATGCCGCATAGGGTTGGGGACTGATTTGGAGGAAGTTCTATACTAGTGGTTTTGCCACGTTTTCTTATTCTAGTTGCTCCGCCACGTTTTCTGTTATTAGTAGCTTCGCAGCGATATTGGTGTGCTGGCTGGGTGGGTCGATTTATATCCCCACATGGTGTGTTGGTTGGTACGGGTGGTGTGCTGGCTGGATTTGGGTGGGATGCATAATTGCATTACACTGTACTAATACTGTATTGGGCTTAGGCTTACATTATTACTGTATAGGGCTAAGGCCTAGACTGTACTGATACTGTACAGGGCTAAAGCCTAGACTATTTGCATATTCTAATTTATGTTGTCTGTTAGGGGATTACATACTGATTTTTTTGTAAACTTACCCTTTCTTTTAACTGTATAGGTAGTCCTCAGCCTTAGTCGGTTTGGAGCCACGAGGGACTCGTAGTCGACCACACGATTGCTGATATTCTACTTTTGACTTTATTTATTTAAATTTCATATTGGGTTTTTGGTTATGTAATAAGGCCATTTGTGGTTTAAGTTTTATTTGGGCTTTGATTTCATACCTTAAACTGCTAGACTAGGAAATGGTAAGTTTTCAAAAAAATAATTATTTTAAAGGAAAACACGTATTTTAAACTTCAAGGTTCTTAAAAACTTTTGCGATTTTATTCAGTTTAAGGAATCAACGGTGTTAAATATGGAAATCATTTTAACAATTTGATTTCAATTAGTAACAACTTAATTTGCCAATTTTTTGCAAGCAATAAAAACTAAAAAGGTTTTAACTTAAATTCGGATTCTTAATGACAAGTTTTATTTCTGAAAAACATTTCGATGTGACACACTAGATTCGGCCATAACGTCTAGGCCGGGTTTGGGGTGTTACAGACTAAGTACGAAAGAGAGTTTGTCTGGCTCAGTAAATATGCTCGGGAGTGTGTATCCTCCAAGGCTAAAATGTGTAAAAGGTTTAAAGACTGACTTAATGAGGATATTAGAGTGTTAGTGGGCATTTTTGAGCTGAAGGAATTTTTTGTGCTTGTTGATTGGGCTTGTAAAACGGAGGAACTGACCACGGTAAAGAGAAAAGCCAAGGCTGAAGCTAAAGATATAAGAAAGAGGCCAGTGAGCAAGTCATTCCCCTCGTAGACTAAGAAGTCCAGAGATATGTATTCTCATTCACATGTTTTGGTTGGGCATTCGCATGGAAATCATAGGAAGAGAAATTCGTGTTTTAAATCTCAGGCTACATCTGTGGCTAGTGTGGGTAACGCTAGACGTTTTATACCTGAGTGGCAACATTGCGGTAGGCAACATTGCGGTAGGCATCATCTTAGTGCGTGTAGGATGAACGACGAATCTTGTTTTCAGATATGGTTCTGAAGGCCACTATACTAAGGACTGCCCTGAGATGATTGAGAAAGAAAACTTTTAGAGTACAAGGCTGAGTAATACAGCTACAAAGGGGAGACCCTTGAGAAATGCCGGTAATGGGGCTAAAAGCAAAAGTGTAACGAGGGATACAATGATGAGATCCAAAGCTAGAGCTCCGGCTAGGGCCTATGCCATACATACGCATGAGGACGCATCTTTTCTCGACGTGATCACTGGTACTTTTTCTGTTTATGATACTACTGTTATTGCCTTGATTGACCTTGGTTCTACTCATTCATATGTGTACATGAAATTAGTATCAAGCATGAATATGCCTGTTGAGTCTATAGAATTTATGATTAAATTGTCAAACCCGTTAGGCAAGCATGTTTTAGTTGATAAGGTATGCAAGAAATGTCCCTTGACGATTAGAAGTCATTGTTTTATAGATGACTTGATGTTGTTGCCGTTTGGTGAATTTGATGTTATATTGGGTATGGATTGGTTGACACTTCATGATGCTGTAGTAGATTGTAGACAAAAAGTTATTGAATTGAAATGAAAAAATGGTAAAATTCTCCAGGTTGAATCAGATGAGCTAGATAGGTTGCCAATCGTCATTTCTTTGATGTCTGCTTAGAAACGTATGAGAAAAGGGTGTGAGGCTTATTTGGCTTATGTGTTGAATATAAAAGAGTCTGAATTGAAAATTGAATCAGTGTCTGTTGTATGTGAATATTTGGATGTATTTCCAGAAGAACTGTCAGGTTTACCTCCAATTAAAGAAGTAGAGTTTGGTATTGATGTAATGCCAGGGACAACACCAATTTCGATTGATCCATATAGGATGGCCTCGACTGAGTTGAAAAAACTGAAGTCACAGTTGCAAGAATTGACTGACAAGGATTTTGTGAGATCGAGCTTTTCACTGTGGGGTGCTCCAGTTTTATTCGTGAAAAAGGAAGACGGTTCTCTGAGATTGTGTATAAACTATCGATAGCTTAATAAGATAACAATCAAGAACAAGTATCCTTTGCCAAGGATTGATGACTTGTTTGATCAATTGAAAGGAGTATCATGGTTTTCTAAAATAAACTGAGGTCTGGCTACTATCAATTGCAAGTTAAAGAGTCGGATGTGCCTAAAACTACTTGTAGAACGAGGTATGGCCATTATGAATTTCTTGTTATGCCATTTGGGTTAACGAATGTTCCTGCTGTCTCTATGGATTTAATGAGCCGAATATTTCGACGATATTTGGAAAGTTTGTTTTTGTGTTTATTGATGATATTCTAATTTATTCGAGGGATGAGGCAAAGCATGCTGAGCACTTGAGAACTGTTTTGCAAACTTTCAGAAACAAACAGTTGTATGCTAAGTTCAGTAAAAGCAAGTGTTGGCTTCAATAAGTTGGATTCTTGGTCCATATTGTTTTAGGTGATGGGATTCGAGTTGATCCTAGCAAGATTTCTACTATCGTCAAATGGAAACCGCTAAGGAATGTATCCGATGTTAGAAGCTTTTTGGGCTTAGCCAGTTACTACCGATGGTTTGTGAAAGGATTTTCTATTGTTGCCATATCCCATGACAGGATTGCTTCAAAAGGATGTTAAGTTTGAGTGGTCGAAAAAGTGTCAACAAAGGTTCGAGAAATTGAAGATGTTATTGACCGAAGCACCAGTTTTGGTACAACCCGAGTCGGGTAAAGAATTTGTTATTTATAGCGATGCTTCCTTAAATGGTTTGGGATGTGTACTTATGCAAGAGGATAATTTCGTAGCTTACTCTTCGAGGCAGTTGAAGCTTCAGGTGAAAAACTATCTGACACATGACGTAGAGTTAGCCGCTATAATGTTTGCTATGAAGATTTGGCGACATTATTTATTTGGTCAGAAATGCCATGTCTATACTGATCTCAAAAGTCTTAAGTACTTAATGACTCAAAAGGACTTCAACTTATAGCAACAAAAATGGTTGGAATTGTTGATTATGAGTTTGTGATTGATTACCATCTAGGTAAGGCGAATGTGGTCACCGACGCTTTGAGTAGGAAGACGTTATTTGCCTTGAGGGCTATAAATACACGGCTGACTTTTTTCGATGATGGTTCGATTCTATACGAGTTAAAAGCTAGACCAACTTTTCTTCAACAGATTTGTGATGGTCAGAAAGTTGATAAAGAGTTGTAAGCTAAGAGAATTCAGTGTGAGTCCAACAGTGAACCGGATTTTCTGAGTGACTCCGATGGTTGTTTGAGATTCCGTGGTAGGATTTGTGTTCCGAAGGATACTGAGTTGACTCGGAATATTTTAAATGAGGCACACAGTGCTTGTTTGATAGTTCATCCGGGCAGTATAAAAATGTATAATTACCTGAAGAAAATGTATTGGTGGAATGGTATGAAAAAGGATATCTCAGAGTTTGTATCAAAATGTTTAATTTGTTGAAATGTTTAATTTGTTAGCAAGTAAAGGCTAAACACCAAGTACCTTCAGGTTTACTTCAGCGCATGGTGGTTCCTGAGTGGAAATGGGACCGGATTACTATGAATTTTGTGACAGGGTTGCCTTTAACTATGAGAAAGAAAGATGCCATATGGGTCATTGTTGATAGATTAACTAAAACGACTCATTTTATACCGGTACGTACTAATTACTCACATGATAAGTTAGTTGATTTGTACATTGGTGAAATTATCAGACTTCATGGAGTACCTATTTCGATTATTTCAGATAGAGATCTGAGGTTCACTTCACAGTTTTGGAAAAAGTTACAAGAAGCTTTAGGTACGAAGTTAAACTTTAGTACCACTTTCCATCCACAAATCGATGGTCAGTCAGAGAGAGTAATTCAAATACTTGAAGACATGCTCCGATGTTGTGTATTGGAATTCCAAGGTAGTTGGGAAAAGTACTTACCGTTAGCAGAGTTTGCCTACAACAACAGTTATCAGTTGAGTTTAAAAATGGCACCTTATGAGGCATTATATAGGTGTAAGTGTCGAACACCTCTGTGTTGGACTGAACTCAGAGAAAATCAGATTCATGGGATTTACATAGATAAAGAAACTGAAAAGAAAGTGAAGAAAATTTGTGATTGTTTGAAAGATACTTCGGATAGACAGAAATCCTACGCGAATTTGAAATGGAAAGAGATTGAGTTTCAGGTCAGTTATAAGGTATTTTTGAAAGTGTCTCCATGGACAAAGGTTTTGAGATTTGCTAGAAAGGGCAAGTTGAGTTCGCGTTTTATTGGACCATATGAGATCACCGAGAGAGTAGGGCTAGTTGCCTATTGGTTAGCCTTATCATCCGAATTGGAAAAGATTCATGATGTGTTCCATGTGTCTATGTTGTGTTGTTACTGATCTGATCCTTCACATGTGATTTCACCGACAAAGGTTGAGATTCGACCGGATATCACTTATGGTAAAGAACCGATTAAAATTTTGGCTCGAGAATCAAACATTTGAGAAACAAGAGTATTGCCCTTGTGAAAGTGTTATGGAAAAAGACATAGGGTTGAATAGGCCACTTGGGAGCCTGAGGAGGCCATGAGAAACCAATACCCAAACCTTTTCACCGGTAAGATTTTTGGGGACGAAAATCCCTAAAGGGGGAGAGCTGTAACATCCCGAATTAGGGTCTAGTTGAAAAGTGGTTTCGAGACCATAAATTTGAAGTAGAAATAATTATTTTATGATTAATTGATAACCCATGATATGAATGCATGTTTGTGTGAAATTTCCACGAAGAAATTTATGCCTAAAGTGTCCAATTTGAAGTTAGGGACTAAATTGAATAAGTTGCAAAACTTGAGTTCTAGAATATTTAAGCATGAAATTGCTATGGATTATTAATTAGAGGTCCTTAAATAGCAATTTGATCAAGTTTTAAAATTTTGGCCAAAAATGGGCTTGAATAGGAAAAATTTGAAAGTAAGGCCTTAAGGGCATTTTTGTCATTTGGTTAATAAAAGAATAAAAAGAGAAAATAAGTCAAAAATCTTGTCCATCTTCATCTACCTTGGCCAAAAAATCTGTGCTCACCATAGCTAAGGTTTCTTCAACTTTCAAGCTCAATAGTAAGTGTATCCTAGTCCCGTTTTTAATGCTCTTTACATTTTTGAAGTTGTCATCAAACGATCTAGCTATTTCTACTATTATTTTGAGCTAGGTTTCATGTTCAAGAACTTACCCATGTGTAACATGCATGTATTTTGATGTTTAATGGAAGAATATGAAAGTTTGATGTGTGATAAACATCTTTTACAAAGTGATTTTGCATGAAAACACCTAAAAAGGGCCTATTTGTAAAAGTTGTAAAATGGGTATTAAATATGTGAAATAAAGAAAAATTTGGGATGATAGGAGTAGGAATATAAATCGGCTAGGCTTGGGTAACAAAGAAAATGCATGCATTTCATTTTACGAGCCTACGGACTAATTTGTAAATAAGTGAAAAGTTAGGGGTAAAAAAGTAATTTTATCAAAGTATGTGTTATGGGTTGATTCAAACAATGTATGTATTAAATAAGTTAAATTTGGTATTATAGATCAAGAAAAACGTGATTTGGGTCTTGATCGGGGGAAAAATAAGGTTTACGAATAATAGGCTCGTTTTCATCATTTTGTACCGAGGTAAGTTCATATACAAATAATGTGATGTTATGTTATATTTTCAATGCTTGAGTATTATGTGAATTAAAATTCTTTAATGCTATTATGAGTTATGTTTTGGTTGCTCTATGAGTAAGTGATTAGTATTATGGGCATTGAGATCAACATTATGAGCAAGCTTGACAGAGATGTGATATCGAAAAATCTCGTTTGAACCTTAGGAATAGTTTAGTATACAAGTGACATGTCACTAGGAATCATGTGATTTATGAGCTCATGAGATATGTGATAATGTTTATGTGGTTTTGGGTGCTGGTCTTGTACGTCTTACCGGTGCCTACGTAGTTCGGCATGTGTTGCGATACCTGACAGCTTGTGTGAACAGCCTGTGTAGCTATATCCTGATCGACAGCTTGTGTAAACAGACCCGTGAGTAGCTCAAGAATAAGCTTTTATATATTATGTGATATGAGGTAGCTTTAGCTACGTATGTGGCACTTATGTGCGAGCTTTCTGCGTATCCAATAGTATTCCGAGTGTTCAATGGGTAAATTATCGAGTAACTTGACAGAAGACCCAAGGAGTAAGTCAATGAGAAGAATGAGTAAGAGATTTTGTTATGAGTTGATACAGGTATGTATACCCAACTGATGAGAAATGCCTTGGTATGTGATGAACTTATGACAAGGGTGTCTATGTGATGAGTAAGTTTAAATGATTTGATGAAATACAAATTATGTTCATTATGTTAAATGTATGTTAAATACCTGTTTAGATAGCATGTTATTTGCATATGGACTTACTAATCTTTTGTGCTTACCTCCTTTCTTTTCCATCTTTTATAATGTCGCCAAGCTAGCTCAGGCATCGAAAGATGTTGAAGATTCGATCACACTATGAATTGGACATTTGGGTAGTTAGTCTCAACATTTTGAGTATGGCATGTATAAGGGACTTGGTCATTTTGTTATGTGTCATATTGATTAGCCAAATGAGTTGGCTCATGATGGTATTATGATTCATTTTGTATAAGGCCATGAGATGCAACTTATATTTGCTTCTTGGGTTGTAACCCTAATTAATTATGCATGCATGCAATGTGTTTATGCTTTGTTATGTGGTTAGTGGTAGCTTGTTGGTATTGGATGTGATAAATGGTGCATATGCTTAATGAATGAATTGGGACTCCATGTCCATGGTAAAATTGAGTAGGTTGAAGGTAGGTTTATAATGATGAATAAATATGAAATTGCTGTGGAATGCCATATGAAAGCATGATGGTTTGAGCATGTGATATGTTGACATTACAAAGTCATGGATTAAACATGATTGTGAGTATTTTAGTGACTAAATATGCTATGTTGCATGCCATCAAAAATGTATAAGTGAGTGAGCTTCTAAGGGTGCCAAGTGGCTTGGAAAATAGCCTCAAAGTTGTCCACACAGGTAGACACATGGGCATGTGTCTAGGCCGTGTGTAACACACGCTCTACCTCACAGGCTTGTGATCTGGCCGTATGTCTCCTGCAACCTAATTACGCAAAACAAAATGCCCAGTAGTAAACACACGAGCAGAGACACGGTCGTGTGTCTCAGCCGTGTGAAGGACACGGCCTCAGGTCATGGGCGTGTGCCCGGGCCATGTGAAGTTTGCACTTAATTTTTTGAATTTAATATGCCACACGGCCTAAGCACATGGGTGTGTGACTTGGCCTTCTGACCCTAATTCTGTGGATGATGTCATAAACAGAGAGTTACACGGGCTGAGGACATGGGCGTGTCCCAAGCCACATGGCCTACCTACAGGAGCTTGCGACCCTGTTTCATGAAAATTTTCTAAGTTTTCCCAAAGTTTTCTAAAGTTCTTGGTTTAGCCCCGAACTACCCCAGACGTATGTTTTGGGCCTCGTAGGCCCATATAAAGAACAATTTGCATATGTATAAATGAATTTAATTTGAACAAAATTTTATGGCCTAGTTTTGTATGTTTGCTTGTTTTAAGTCTGGTAATGCCTCATATCCTGTCCCGGTGTCAGACACGGGTAAGGGGTGTGACAGCCCAAAATTGACCCTAGTCGGGAAGTGGTTTCGGGACCGCTAAACCGAGTCACCGAAATTTTTGAGCGTAATATTTATTGTCTATAATATGTATTTATGAATGTGTGAAAATTTCAAGCTTCGATTTAGTCGATTGCATGTGAATTCAGTTATTAGGACTTGTGTGACACTTTTGAAATGTGATAGGCTAATCTATAAGGACCTAATAGTGCATGTAATCAAAAGGAGGACTTGCATGTCAAATTTCCCCCCTAATAGCTAGTGGCCGCCATGACAAGGGATTATGGGCAAAAACATGTCATAAAACATGTTGTGACAATGGTGTATGTAAGAAAAAATAAAATAATGAGCATGGGAATTGAATAATGAAAGGAAGAAAAAAAAAGAGAATGGTGAGTGTTTCCCCCCTTGCCATGAGTTGAAGAAAGAAAAAAAAATTTGTTCATCCTTTTCATTCTCTCTTGGCGAAAATTCTAAGGAAGAAGGAGGAGTTTTGCTTCATGTTTGGTTTGGAAGAGGATTAGGAAGAGGTTTGGCCATACTTGTATCAAGATTAAGGTATGTTTGATGTTGTGCCATGAGATTCATGCATGTTTTTGGTTGCTAACTTTATGTTCTTATTAGCCATGGTTCAAATCCTTGCTATGTCATCGGATGGTATTCGGCCAAGGTGGATGTTGTGTTAATGCCATTGCATGTTAAATATGAAGCTTGCTAATGATACATGTGATGGTGGATTGATGGCTCTTGGACTTTCTTTTTAGCATTTTTGAGTGAGACATTAAGTTCTTTGTTTAACCATGACCAAAATCGAAATGGTATGGTGTTGTGATGTATTCGGCCGTGGTACATCCATAAGTATAATTTATGCTTATTGCATGGTGGGTAAGATTTGTGTTTTGGATTTATGTTCATGTTTAGTTATAATCAACTTTGAGATTCGGCTCTAGCATATATATATATATATATGTTTGCACATGATGTATTGGTATGACATATATACTATCTCAAGGTATATATTTACATATGATGATGTTTCGGTTATGAAGTAAATGATTGATGCGTATTGAGTTACAATATGGAATGCGTTAGTGAGTAAAATGTATGCCGTTTATGTGTGGTATTAAGTGTATAATTGGCCTCAACATGGACATGCATATTCGGCCACATGAGGGGGATTGGTGTGCATGCATTCGGTTAGAGGCAAGCATATTGATGCCTATTCTTGGCTTAGAAAATTCGGCTAAGGAGAGTACTAACTAATGTGTTGAGTTTGATTCATGATTTCCGTACATATGTGACTTTAATGTCTAATGAAAATATGTGGGCTAAGTACCTTGAATTCCTTTTTCGATGCTCAAATGATTAAATCAATTTATTTGTTAAATTAAGCTCAAGAGCAAAGGGGAGCTAAATCCGATAAAGGGAAGGAAAAAGTGGTCGAATAGCCATCGGAATCATTCGACAACATCCGAGGTAAGTTCTTGAGTAATAGAGCTTAAATTATGATTTGATTAGATCATGTCTCAAGTAAATCAAAATCATGCTCTTTGTGTGTGGATATTGAACCGAAATGTGCAAGAGTGATAAGTGTATTGTATTTGAGTTTTGCTAAGGAAAATGAAATACGAATGTGTCATGATTTAGTGTTAAATGTGCATGTTTATTCGAATGGTGTCCGGGCTAAGTCCCGAAGGCTTTTGTGCTAAGTGACTAAATCCGGGTCAATTCCCGAAGGCGTTTGTGCGAGTTACCAAAACCGGGTTAAGTCCCGAAGGCATTTGTGCGAGTTACCAAAACCGGGTTAAGTCCCTAAGGCATTCGTGCGAGTTACTAAATCCGGGCTAATTCCCGAAGGCAATTGTGCGAATCACTATAACCAGGCAATGTCCCGAAGACAATCGAGCGAGTCGCTATATCCGGTTAAATTCCGAAGGTACGTGATTCGGAAATGAACGATCTTGCTGTAAAAATCCCAATTAATACGCTTGAAAAATTCCAGCAATGAGGTATGTTCGTATGTGCATTGGAATAGTTGAGTTCCTTCGAATAATATTCGCTCAGTTGAGTAATGAGCTTCCGGTATTTGGCTAAGATGATCCCTTATGTATGAACATAGGGGTTGGAATGTAAAGTAGAAATGATTTGAAAGTATGTATATACGGAATTTCCGTTTAGTTATATGAATGCTATACCTCTGTTGTGCTTAAATTCTTCGCTCAAAACTTACTAAGCATAAATTGCTTACTCCGTTTCTTTGTTTCTTTGTTTTATAGATTTTGGCTCGTCATTTATCGGACTCGGGATTTTGGAAGTCGAAGTCTCCCACACTATCAAAGCCCCTTTTGGTACAATTTTGGTTGAGCTTTGAAATGGCATGTATAGGACTACCCTTTGTTGTTTTTCAAGTACTTTTTGTGATGTATGTGTGTACTGACCATGCGAAAATGGCTCGTAGAAGTGGAGTATGGCATTAGACCATTTGTGTTTATGTATATATGTATGGTTTCATGATGTGACTATGGACTGGAATGGAAGTGTTGGGCAAATGATCAGCCATTGGAATGGCTAAATATGATTATATGTGGACCTATGTATGACAAAACTCTAGTTGGTCCATGGAAACCACGAAATAGGTAAAGTTTACCTTGAAAACAGATGCTGACAGCAGCAGTGGTGTGGATTTGAAAAATCACTAAAATTTATAGGAATGGAATTAAATGGGGAATAAATTATGAAAATGAACCTTGATGAATCTACTTTCATATGGAAGAAATGAAACGGTCATATGAGTTATATGTTAAGAGATATTAAAGTTCTCGTGGAACAGGGCCAGAACGGTTTCTGGATCCCCTGTTCCGACTTTGGAAATTCACCATAAATTACCCAGAGATAATTAGGAGTCATGCCATATATTTATAGATTCCTATTTGAGTCTAGTTTCTATAGAAACAAACGGCATCAGTATTGAAGCCCTGTACAGGGAGATATCCAAGTCGTGATACGCGAAGGTCAGAGTAGTCGATCCCTGTAACAGGGGAGACTTTAACTAATAAACTGTACTAATTGGCCCGACCAAAAATTCTAGAAAAAAAATATATAGATGGAAATATGAGTCTAGTTTCAGGGAAAAATTACGAAACTGATTTTCGAGCTTTGAAACTCAAGATATAATTTTTAAGGCGACAGTGATGCAGTAACCATCTTGTCTGGAAATTTTTTAAATGGACTGTGAAAATAATTAAGTTAAGTCTGTGTGCACCTTGTGTTCGACTCCGGTAACGGACTCGGGTACGGGGTGTTACAAGGGGTGTTATTGTAATGTATTAAGCCATGATTTGGCACAATATCATAATGAATAAGGGAATAATTTTAATCTAAGGGCATCTTTAGGAGCACCCTGTTGACTAAAATAGTCACAGACTTTAAGAAAATATCACATACAATTTGGGATCTTCACTCGGTAAACCACTAAATTGTGCTACCGTTTGCAGCATCTGAAACATTCCTTTTATTCAGGAGTACCTGATCTTCTCTTATTGGAACATTTATAATTATCTCCATTTCTCTTAACTCTATTTTACTGTGCATTAATGTCCTTTCAATTTCAGGTTCAAAATAGTACTTTGTATCCTCTCGAATACTTTTTCTCATGCACTAATACACACTTGAAAAATCAAATAAAATACTAATTAACTATTCTAACAAAAATGACAAGAATAATAACAAACCAACTTTTCACCAATGTTGTTGATCCCCAGCAACAGTTCCAAAAACTTATTGCGTGTAAATAAGTAATGAAATTGTGCAAGTCTACACGTCATTCATGTAATAAAGTTATAAGTATCGTGCAACACCCCTAACCCGAGTTTGACGCTGATACCGAGTACGAGGCATTACCATTCATAAATCACATACACACATACAAGCTGGATCATACGAGCCCTCTCAAAAAAATTAAAACTTTTTCAAACTTTGCCTAAAACTTCTTATCATGGGCTACATGGCCCAAAACATCTCTTGGAAACCACTCGAGACCAACTCGGGTCCTTTAACCAACATTAGGAAAATGACCTTGGAAACAAGGCACACGCTCATGTGGATGGGCAACACGCCCGTGTGGAACTTGAACATGGTCGTGCTGTTGGTCCGTGTGGTGCACACGGCCTATGCACCTAGGGACATGCCCGTATCCTTTACTTGTGTGGATTTATTTTTCAATTCAAACCTACAGGGTTTTCACACGACTTGATACACACCCGTGTCCCTCACATGGCCTCAACAGACCTGTGTCTCAGCTCGTGCCCAAAAACCTTGACATTCTGTTTCTGAAGTCAGCAACCCCCTAAGGGTCACACGGCCAAGGCACATGCTCGTGTACTAGCCGTGCCCTTCACATGGCTGAGACACACGGCCGTGTCTCCGCCCGTGTATTTACTACCATGCATACTGACTTGTCAATTTAATATGCAGGGGACACACAATCGGACAACACGCCTATGGGGCTTACCGTATGTCACACACGGCCTAGACACACGCCTGTGTGTCTACCCGTGTGTACAAAATAAGGCTATTTACCAAGCCTTTTTGCCACCCTTACTTGTACTAACCTATATAACATTTAACATGACAAATCCACACAACAATACAAGGTCTAATCAGCCACACAATGCATTATCTCATTCATGCAATTTACCCATCCATGAAAATATCATTATTTGCATATATGAATAACGAACATTAGTCATTATCCAAGGCTTTATACAAAATGAAAGGATTCATCCTAAGCCAACACATTTGGCCAATTTAACATTGACGCAAAACTAAAAAATCCAAGCCCTATGCATGCCATTTTCAAAAATGATAAAACCAACTATACCAAGTGCTTCGATTGATAGCGTGATCGATGCCTCCAACGTCTGATGATCTTTGAGCTAATTAGGTGGCACTATAAGAAAATGAAAAGGAGAGGGAGTAAGCATAAAGCTTAGTAAGTTGCATGCAAATAAATATAACAACAATTTTACCATTCATCATCATGCTCATAATACAAAAGTAGGTATAAGCACAACTTACTCATCACTGTCCAATACAATTCATATAGCATATATTGAGCTCACATCTCATACATTTCAAATACGTACCTGTACCACTCACAACATAGTTATACTTTTCTCGTTTAACTTAAATTGTAACTCTCACCGTTGAACCATTTGGAATGCTACCGAATATACACTGAGCCTCAAACATAGGGTATAATGTCGATGCCATGTCCCAGACATGGTCTTACACTGACTATCGAAATTGAGGCTGACGCCATGTCCCATGACATGGTCTTACACTAGCTCTCCCATATCTGTGCCGATGCCATGTCCCAGACATGGTCCTACATTGACACATCTCGTAGCAAATGCATGTTCCAGACATGTCTTACACTGGCTTACATCTCGAGGTCGATGCATGTCCCAGACATGGTCTTACACTGGCTCTCATAATGTGGCCAATACATGTCCCAGACTTGTCTTACACTAGCACATAGATAATCCGAATGTCATGGCATGAATATCCGATTTATTTTTTAAGGTTCAAACGAGAGTTCTACTATCTCAAAATTCATCATACATAATCATTTCCACAAACAATAAATTTATGCTATATCAATTCAAACATATATAATAACAATGTAGTTGTATTATTTACATACAATTTACGTCGATATACAAAATGTAGACGACTAGTCCGACTTAGTCCGCTAGCTTTGCTTTTCCCTAGTCTAGGCCCAGATTTTGTAATTCTTGATATAAAATGATAGAAATTCATTCATTTCATCATCATATTAATCTAGACACTCAAAAAGTCATAGTATGGCAAATTGACCATTTTGGTCCTAGACTTTCACAAAATGACCATTTTACCCTTAGGTCTGAAAATCAATTTTTATCACATTTTCTCACTAACCAAGCCTAGTTGAATACTTTTTATACTAGAAGCAGCCCACCATTCTCATTATTATACGTATGTAACATCTATTTCACAACTTATGCAAAATCGTCTCTAGTTTGGGTTTCCATGAAAACTACTTCACAAAAGTTGTTCATTTCACAACCATAACTCATATTCTTCCATAAAATTTCAGAAATCAACATGTCTACTATCATGGAAAAACCCTATACTTTCAATCATTTTGCAAAATAGTCCCCTTATTATAAAGCTCATGCTACAAGGATCTCAAAAGTACAAAAATATTCAAGAAAAACCCTCAAAATCACTTACTTGCAAAGGCTTTAAGTTGCTGGAATTTTTCATGCTTCGATGGAGATTTTCTTGGGGGAAAATCGACGGAGAAGAAGGAGCAAAACAAAAAAAAGATGATAGCCTTTTTCTTAGGTTTTATTTTAATCAATTTAGGCCACCTAACTTTGACTTTATCACCCTTTTTTGTCCCTATGGCTAGCCACCTCTATTTTAAAGGTCTATTTGCTCTTTAAAGACCCCAAATTTTGGTTCTGTAGATATTTGACACCCTTAGCTATCAAAATAGGACTTTTGCACTTTATGCGATTTAGTCCTTTTTCACAATTAAGCATGAAATCACTAAAATTAATCCATCAAAAATTTCATGCAATTGAATAATCATGCCACAACACATAAAATATTTTCAAAATAATTTCTCTGACTCCGGATTCGTGGTCTTGAAATCACTATTCTGACTAGGCCCAAAATCGGGTAGTTACATATCGTCTCCACAAGGATCAAAAATTGGTATTAAGTTATGTAAGTTATTAAAATCCTAAAAACTAAATAGTAGGAAATACTTTTAAGTTGACTAGAATGTTTGTATAATAAATTAATGAAATAAAATGCTAAAAATAAATAATTGATATGACAAATAAAATGTAGTGGCAAATTACAGAGAATTATTCATGTGAAATGCTTATATCAAAATAATGTCACTGAAAAATATTGTCTGATCAACTGCTCAGAGAGTCACTACTGTAACCTACCTCTTTTGATACCTAGATCTTAAGCTAAAAATCTAAATTACTGTATGTCTACAAAACACTGGATTAGTAACTACACTAAACATTCTTCTCTGTACAACTCGCAACATCTATATCTAAAGTGATATGAATATTTTGTCAAGTATTCACTTGCATCAAATGATTCAAGATCAGAATTAATAGTACATCTGAAAACACAACACACAATCAACTATGTCTAGAGCTTGCATTTATGTATTTAAAATAAGCTAAAATCGAGTGAAACAGTGACATAGACAATCTCAAATCATAAGCATTAAACATGATAAAACATTCACCCCAATAACTCCAACCTATAAAAGATTTAGTTCATTGGTGGAAAAGTTAACAACAAATTAAAAACAAACATTAAAACAAGATTGAATCACATAAATTAGGAAAATCAAAGGCAGAAATTGTAGGATTTCTCGCCACACATCAGCTTATATGTTATCTTTCGTTTATAGATGAGCCCAGGTTAGATGTCTCTTCCCCTTTTTCACGTTTGTATTCTACTCTCTATAGCTACTACCCTTTCTTTCTTTTGAATTCTCCAATGGAGTTTTTCTTTCGTATAGAGAGGATTATCGTCACCTGTCTCTTTCTCATGCTGATTCTCTTTTTTCTTCTTTTCTGGAGTTAAAGAGACTGATCTGATCATAGCTAAATACTGGTTCGAAGGAGATTAAAGGATCCCCTAGCAGATGTCTTGTTTTGAGAGGAGAAATTGGGTTGCATAGTGTCCTTACTCAATGGTGAAGCTCATTGTTGGTGGAATACTGTTAATAGAGGTACAACTATTGATCGTCTGACTTGGGATTACTTCCTTGAGGTATTTAGGATGAAGTTCATAGGCGGGTAGTATAGGAAGCTTGTAAGCAACAATTTTTGGACCTTTTTGTAACACCACTAACTGATGTTATTGTAGGTAATTTCACTTTGTAATCTATTCCATTGTTTTTCTTGGTTGATTCTGGTTCTACACATTCGTACATTTTGAGTGAATTAGCTTGTAAGTTAATGACTCCTATACATTTGATTGATTTATGTACGACTGTAATTAGCTCTGTGACAGCCCTATTCTGACCCTAGTCGGGAAGTGGTTTCGGGACCGCTAAACCGAGTCGCAGAAAAAAAAATTTGAATATAATATTTTGTCTAAAATATGTGATCATGCATGTGTGAAATTTGAATGCTTTGATTTTTGTTAATTTGAATGTGTTTCTAAATAAAAAGGACTTATGTGAGAAGCTTTGAATATATGTGTGGCTTATTTTAAGTGATTAATTATTAAATGATGCAAATAAGTGGGTTTGCATGTCAAATTGCCACTTTTAATGTTAGTGGCCGACCATGATGGTTTTGGTGAACAAAATAAGCATATTTTATATGTATAATAATGAATTGATATTTTTTTAAGTAGTTTATTGATATATTTATTATTATATAGTTATTGATAAAAATAAAATAAGAATGGGGGAAGAAAACAAGAACTCATCTTTATTTCTTGACCTAGCCGAATTTCATAAAAAGAAGAAGAGTGAAGGATGGTTTTGGGGACCATTCGGTCAATTGGAGGCAAATTTGAAGGTAATTTGATGTGGTTTTGTAAATTGTTGATGAATTTGTGTTTCTCTTTTTTTTTTCTAGCGAAACCCACTTGATAAATTTAATTTTTTTATGAGGCATTTTAGATTCGGCCTTAGTGAAAATGAGTGGGGAAATTTGAGTTGAGGATAGAAGATAGTAAACGAATGTTCAATGGACAATTTGATACCAAAATTCATATGTTTATGAGCTTGTTTTTGAAAAGTATGTTACATGTGAGTGATTAGTTCATGAAGGGATTTTCGGTTATGTTGTTTTGTATGAGTAATGGATTGTTGAGTTCATGCTATTATGAATAAAATTGATTAAGAGAGGCTTGAGATAATTAAATATGCATGTTGGTGGTAAGATGAGTATTCGGTTTTTATCATGGAAGCATAGGGAGCTTGTTAAAAGTTCAATTTTAGAAAAGTTAAATGTGTGTGTGCTTGTGCTAGTGCGAATGTGCCTAGGGTGATTTAGCATTGAGTTTGGTGTTATATGAATTGAGTTTTATGGTTTTGGATTTTTAAGTTATGTTAAATACTTTGAATAATATATATAAGTGGCTTTGATATGTGAAATTCGGCCAAGTGGTTATAAGCATAATTTTAGAAATTCAATGATATTCGGCCGATTTGAATAATTCATGGCACCCCAAGCAAATTAGTTTTAGATGTTAATAAATATTGAAATTATTTAAGCATATTACCGTATGTGATTTTAGTTAATGATTCGGTTATGAGTGCTGATTTGTTTTATAATTAGCCGAATGTGTATATGTATACTATGAGGCAGTTTAGCTTAAAGAAAATTAAGGTGCTCGGAAGGTGATTGTCGTGGATAGTTTAAGTAATGAAATTTAATTTCTATTATGTAAAGTGATGACATTGCTGTTTGTAAATTTGAAGTTAAAAATTGTTGATTGAGCATCAAGAGCTTATGGGGACAAACTCGGATCGAGGAAAAAAAACGAAGGTAGTCGTGTAGTCGATATAGCCGTACGATAACTTTTGAGGTAAGCTCTTAAACGATTAAGTTGAATTTATGTGTGTAAAGATTAAATGAATATAGAATAAAGTTTTAGTATATGTGATATATAAATATTTATACTTTCGAATGATTAGTAATGTTCATAATATGAGCCGAAAATGGCTAACTTACTCGATTGAATTGTGCATGGAAATGAGGTATATGCTAAAAGAGTTTTAGAGAATGATATATGATCTCTGTGTTTCGGTTAAGTAATGGTAAATAGAATGAGTATGAATTTAGTGAGGACTTTGTGTGATAGCCAAATGTCTTATGAACTAATATGTGTGAATGGTATTTTGAATACATAAGATAAGATGGAATAACTGAAAGTATCATGAGTTAAGACTCGAATAAATTACTATGAATTTCTTGTAAATGCCGAACAGTGATCACATTTGACTATGAAATTATGCTTAAAATTCTTAAATGTATTTGAAATCAATATAAGGAAATGGTATTTTAATAAATTATGTGATGAAATTACCGAATGAATTCTGAGATGAATTGCGGATTAATGTTAACAAGTAAGTGAAACTACTAATTTGATTAGGAAATTGAAGAAGGGAAATTGAGATCTTAGTAAGTTCTTAAGTGTTTGAACTTTTGGAAATTTAAGAGTAAATTGTAATAGATCTGCTTGGGGCAGCAGCAATAGCGTGATTTTAGAAAATCACCATAAATTGTTGGAGTTGAGTTAGAGGCTAAAAAAATTATGTAATTAAAGCTTAATGACTCTAGTTTCAAATGAAATCAACGAGAACATATTTTGAATTCTTTACAATGAGAAATTTGATTCGAAGTTAAGAGTGGTCAGATTAGTCAAACAGTGAAACAGGGGAAACTTTAAGAAAAATCTGGTATTGATTGGCCAAACCAAAAATTCTGAAAATTTTATGGATGAAAGATATATGAGTCTATTTTGAGGAAAAATTTACGGAACTTGATTTGGAGTTTCGTAGCTCCAGTTACAAATAATTTAATGACTGTTGCTCAGGAAGACAGCTTGTAGTGAATTTGTGATTATGTTGTAAACATTGATAAAACTGTTTGAGTTGCTTATAAGATATTGATTAAAACCATATGTGAATTTTGAATTGTTACGTTAGGAAATGATATATAAGTGATTTTGATATGATGAAATTGATGTACAAGATATGTATATGTAGTGAGGCCGAAATGGCTAATATTAAATGTGTGCAAGTTATCTGAAGGGCCTTTATGAAAATGTGTGCTATCTTATTTGTATAGTGAGGCTGTATGGTTACTTAGAAATGTAATATGGCTGAGTGGTTATTTAAATGAAAGCAAAGTATATGATGTATTAGCAAGTAATGATAAAAGCATTATCTTATATATGTGCTTGTGTATGTGGTGCGACCGAATGGGCAAGTGTGAAATGTACATATGTTTATGGGTATATAATGGGACCGAATGACCAATTGTGAAAAGTGGGTACTATTAGATATTTGATGAGGCCAAAGATATTAAAAAGTATATAAAATAAATTGTGCTGAGATTGTATCCGGGCTTAAAGACCCGCAGGCTATATGCTGGAATTATATCCGGGTTAAATCCTGCAGGCTTAGTGCTGGTAATATATCCGGGTTAAATCCCGTAGGCTTCATGCTGGTATTATATCCGGGTTAAATGCCGCAGGCCTAGTGCTGGTATTATATCTGAGTTTAAAGTCCTGTAGGCTTCGTGCTGGTGTTATGTTTGGGTTTTATACCTCGCAGGCCAAGTGTTAGTGAAATTGATAAAGTATATGACTACGAGATCCTATGCTAAGATGATAAATTGAACTCGTACTACACATTAAGTGATTCAGGTATGTGATAAATATATATTATATGTGAGATTGATCTGACGGGAATTAAGAATGTGTAATGAGAAGCATATGAAAAGATGTTGTAAATTCATATGTATATTTGTATATGTGTGCATTCAGTTATTATGCAAAGTTACAAGATAGTTTTCGATATGCTATTTAACTATGAATGTTGAAAGTAAGTGTGGGTAAGAAATGATACACTAGTGAAATTTGAAAGAATTAAAGTTAATCCGAAAGCTTGTAAATACTATGTTTATATGAGTTTGAGTTTAAACGGAGTAAAATGATATGTGTTTGTGCATAATCAGCCAAATAGTATTGTACTCAGAAAGTGTTATGTGATTTCGAACATTTGGTTTGTTTTTAAGTTCAACTGTTTAAATTGCTTAAGACTTACTAAGCTTATGAAAGCTTACTTTGAATGTTATGTTTCTCTATTTATTTTTGTAGATCGTTGACTCTTACTATTAGCTCGGGGATCGTCAGCACTTCGTCACACTATCTACTATTGTAGTAATCATGTGATTTGGACTTAGCTTATGACATGTATAGGATAGACTATAAATAGAATGATATTTTGACTATTGTATATAAGCCATGCGAATATGGTATCTTATGGAAGTTTACTTTTATAAGTTTTAACTTCGATCTTTGTTTGTGTCTATTAGTTATATAAATAAATGATCTTTTATTTAAGAAAAGGTTCAAAATTTTACTATTCTGATCTGATTCCTAATTTCTGGTAACGTCTCGTCCTATTCCGGCGACGGTTACGGGATGGGGGTGTTACAAGTTCCTTTGGAGATAGTGCCGTAGTGAAGAAAGTCTATCATAGATGCCCCCTTATGATACAATGGCATGTTTTGTTTGTGGACCTCATGGAATTACCATTTTATGGTTTTGATGTTATTCTTGGTCTAGACTACTTGACTGAGGATAAGGCTAAGGTAGAGTTTAAAATGAAGCGAAATACTTTGAGAAATAGTAAAGGGTCGGAAATTGTTGTAGTTGGTGATATATTGGGATTTTTGTCTAATGTGGTTTTGAAAATAAAGGTTGAAAAGATGATGTGGAAAGGTTGTGAAGCTTACTTAACCTATGTAATGAATTCAGTTAGTAAGGAGTTGAGAGTTTAGGATATTCACACTATTAAGGATTTTCTTGACGTGTTTCCTGAAGAGTTGCTTGGTTTGTTATCAGATCACAAAGTCAAGTTTGATAAAGAGCTCTATCCTAGTACTGCACCAGTGTCTATTGCGCCTTATCACATGGCACGAAATGAGCTCAAAGAGTTAAAGATTCAGCTGCAAGAGTTGCTAGATAGAGGGTTTACTTGGCAAAGTGTATCTCTGTGGGGTGCACCAATTTTTTTTGTGAATAAGAAAGATATTACTGTGAGGATGTGTATTGATTATAGGCATTTGAATAAGTTGACTATTAAGAATAAGTATCTTTTTTCTCGAATTGATGTCTTGTTACATCAATTTCGATGTGCAATAGAGTTCTCAAAGATTGATATTAGATCTAGTTTTTCTCAGTTGAAGGTGAAGGAGTCTGATGATTTGAAAACTGCTTTTAGGACTCGGTATGGGCATTATGAGTTTTTGGTGATGCCATTTGGTTTAACTAATTCCCCTATTGCATTCATGGATTCGAGGAACTGGGTGTTCCATTCATACTTGGATCAATTTGTGGTGGTTTTCATAGATGATATTTTGGTGTATTCTTATTTTGAAGAGGATTATGATGAGCATCTTAGGGTTGTTTTATAGATTTTAAGAGATAAGTAGTTGTTTGCTAAGTAAAGTAAGTGTGAATTTTGGCTTAAGGAAGTTGCATCTTTAGGACATGTAGTATGGACAGAAGGAATTCTAATGTATCCTAGGAATATTGAGGCGATCTTGGAATGGAAGTCGCCTAGTAGTATTACCGAAGAGCGGAGTTTCTTAGGTTTGGCTGGTTATTATCATAGATTTGTTGAAGGGTTTTACCTTATTGCTGCACTCTTAATGAAACTACTTCAAAAAGACGTGGTGTTTGAATGGATTGAAGAAAGGCAAAAGAGTTTTGAACAACTTAAGGCAGTTTTGAGCAACGCACCAATGTTGATTCAACCAGAACCTAAAAAGGGCTTTGTGGTTTATGATGATGCTTCATATTTGTGTGACAGCCCTAAAGTGACCCTAGTCGGAAAGCGGTTTCGGGAACCGAGTCACCAAATTATTTGAATATGATATTTATTGTCTAAAATATGTGAATATGAATGTGTGAAAATTTTAAGCTTCGATTTAGTCGATTGCATGTGAATTCAGCTAATAGGACTTATGTGTGACACTTTTGAAATGTGATAGGTTAATCTATAAGGATCTATTAGTGTATGTACTCAAAAGGGTGGACTTGCATGTCAATTTCCCCACTTAATTAATAGTGGCCGGCCATGACAAGGAAGGTGGACAAAATGTTATGGGTAAAACATGTCATAAACATGCTATGTTAGTGATTTATGTTAGGAAAAAATAAAATAAGGAGTATGGGCAATAAAATAATAAGGGGAAGGTAAATGATGAAAGAAAAAAAAAAAGCTCTCATGTTGTTCTTGGCCGAATAGAAGAAAGAAAAGAAGGAAATGGAGCTTTGAGAAAATCGGCTATGGTGGGTTGCTAGACTAAGGTATGTTTAATGTTGCTTTGAAAGTTCATACATCCCTTGGATGATTAGTCTAAATTCTAACTATCTCATGGATGGATTTAGGGTTATTAGAGAGTTAGTATTCGACTAAGAGGCTTCAAAAGTTTTGGTTGAAGCCTTGATACTATTAGCATGTTAGCTATATGGATGTGTTATGATGCTTGAGGTGTTAGATAAATTTGAACTCATCACCAAGTTCTTTAAGCAACCCAAGTTAAAAGTTTCGGTATTGAGGTATCTTGAGCATTCGGCCATGGTAGGAAGTAGAAGAAAAATATGGTTGTTGTTAGATGAAGTAGAGTCTAACAAATGAGCACATATGTGCATTAGTTGCTAGATGGAGAAGAATCGGCTAGCAAGTTGTGTGCTAAGGCGAATATAATTTTGAACATTATTGAGTAATGTATGTGTTTTGGAATTGATGGAATGGAGAGTATGCTTAAATTGTGTTATGAACAATTATATGTTAAATCAAGGTTTGCTAAGCTAGCTATTAAGGTGAAGTGCAAATGTTAGTATTTGATTTCTAGTGTATATATGTGTATTAGCCGAGTTTTGAACTTGAAACAAAATGGTATTTAGTCAATACAAGTGACCATATTTGTAGAATGTATTAAGTATACAATCGGCCTCAACATAGGCATGCATATTCGGCCACATGAATGAGTACATAGGTTGATGTGTATGTTCGGCCATAGGTAAGCATATTGATGGCTTATCTTGACTAAGAAAATTCGGCTAAGGAGAATATTGGCTAATATGTTGAATTTGATTCGTGATTTCATACATATATGACTCTAATGCCTAATATATAAGGGCTAAATACCTTGAATTCCTCTTTGATGTTCAAACTGATTAAATCAATTTATTTGTTAATATTAAGCTCAAGAGCAAAGGGGAACTAAATCTGATAAAGGAAAGGAAAAGGTGATCGAATAGCCGTTGAAATCGTTCAACAGCATCCAAGGTAAGTTTTCGAGTAATGAAACTTAGTTTACGATTTGATTAAGTCATGATGTATAATCATAACTAATATACGGTGATATAATGATTCTACTTGAATTATATGTTGAGTTAATTAGTCTATACGTATGACGGGTAGCCGTATGTGCATAGAGATCATGTCACAAAGCAAACCAAATCATGCTGTTTTGTATGTGGCTATTGAGCCGAAAATGGGAATGCTTAATGATTGACTTGTGTTTGAATTCTAGTTATGAAATTGAAATAGAGATGTGTCATGATTCATTGATATGTGCATGGATAATTCGGATGATAACCGGGCTAAGTCCCAAAGGCATTTGTGCTAGTGACTAATTCCGGGCTAAGCCCGAAGGCAATTGTGCGAGTTATTATATCCGGGCTAAGTCCTGAAGGCATTTGTGCGAGTTATTATAACCGGGCTAAGTCCCGAAGGCATTTGTGCGAGTTACTATAACCGGGCTAAGTCCCGAAGGCATTTGAGCGAGTAGCTATATCCGGCTAAACCCCGAAGGTACTTGGTTTGGGAATGAGCGATCTTGCTGTAATAATTTCAATTAATACGCTCGTAAAATCCCAACGATGAGGTACGTTTCGTATATGCATTGGAGTAGTGATCCCGTTTAAATAATATCCGCTCAGTCGATTAAAGAGCTTCCGGCCTTTGGTTAAGTTGATCCCTTATGTATGAACATAAGGGTTGGAAATGTGAAGTAGGACTGATTTTTGATAATATGTGTATATGAAATTATCCGTTTAGTTATATGAATGCTATACTTCAGTCGTGCCTAATTTCATTGCTCAAAACTTACTAAGCATAAAATGCTTATTCCGTTTCTTTGATTCTCTATTTTATAGATTTTGGTTCGTCAGCTATCGGACTCGGGATTGTCGAAGTCGAAGTCGTCCACACTATCAAAGCCCTCTTGGTACACTTTTGGTTGAACTCTGAAAATGGCATGTATAGGACTACCCTTTTTGTTGTTGGTCATGTACCCTTGGATTTGTGTAAATTTGGATAGCCATGCGAAAATGGCTTAAATATACTTTGATCATAGCATTATAATCGTTTGTATGTTGTTCATTGAGAGGTATGGAAATGTTGGTAACGATTAGCCATTGGAATGGTTATTCATGATCATTTTGGTGCTATGTATGACAAACTCTAGTTGATCCATGGAGGATCATGAAATAGGTAAAGTTTACCTTAAAAATAGATGCTGACAGCAGCAGTGATGTGGATGTGAAAAATCACTAAAAATAGTAGGAATGGAATTAAATAGTGAACGAATTATGTAATCGAACTTTGATGAATCTATTTTCATAGGAAAGTAATGAAACGATCATATGAACAGTATATTATGAGATGTTAAAGTTTTCATGATACAGGGCCAGAACGGTTTCTGAATTCCCTGTTCCGACTTTGGAAATTCATTATAAATTAACCAGAGATAATTAGAAGTCATTCCATATATGTATAGATTCCTTTTCGAGTCTAGTTTCTATAGAAACAAACGGCATAATTATTGAAGCCCTGTACAGGGAGATATCCAAGTCGTAATACATGAAGGTCGGAGTAGTCGAATCCTGAAACAGGGGAGACTTTAACTAATAAACTGTACTAATTGGCTTGACCAAAAATTCTAGAAAAAAATTTTTAGATGGAAATATGAGTCTTGTTTCAGGAAAAATTTACGGAATTGGTTTTCAAGTTTTGGAACTCGAGATATGATTTTTAAGGTGACAGTGATGCAGTTAGCCAGCTCGTCTGGAAATTTAAAAATGGACTGTGCAAATAAGTGAATTAAGTCTGTTAACCCCTCGTGTCCGACTTAGGCAACGGTCTCGGGTACGGGGTGTTACAATTTGGGTATTAGTTGTGTGTTGATGCAAGAGGGAAAAGTTGAGGCTTATGCTTCAAGGCAATTGAAGATGCATAAGCACAACTATCCTACCCATAACATGGAATTAGCTGTTGTGGTATTTGCACTTAGATTAGGAAAAGTGTGTTATTTACACGGGCCATAAGAGCCTTAAGTACCTTCTTACCTAAAAGGAGTTGAATTTAAGACAAATGCATTGGATTGATATTTGAAGGATTGTTATTGTGTGATTGAGTATCATCCTAGTAAGGCAATTGTTGTTGCTGACGCTTTGAGTAGGAAATCGATGTTGGAGTTGAGAGCTATGTTTGCACGGTTGATTTTAGTTAATGATGGTGGTTTTCAAGTGAGGTCGACTTTGGTTTAACAGATTAAGGGAAAGTAGCGTTAGATGGAGATATGATGAAAAGGATTTGTCAAGTTCAATTAGGGGTTATGGGAGACTTTGATGTTGATGCAGAAGGTATCTTGAATTTCTGAGGTACATTGTGTGAGTCGCAAGAGGTAGATTTAGGACAAGTGTTCCTTACCGAGGCACATAGTAGCCTTTATGATATGCATCCCGATAGTAGAAAAATGTATCATGATCTCCGTAAGGTTTATTGGTGGCCTAGGTTGAAGCGTGATGTTATGGACTTTGTAGCTCGATGTTTGGAGTGTCAAAAGGTGAAAGTTGAACATCAATTTTTCCTTCAGGTTTGTTGCAACTAATTACAGTTCCAGAATGGAAATGGGAAAGAATTGTCGCGTGTGAATGTGTAACACGAACATTCAAGTATACCCTTCCAATCAAGTAATAAAGTGATGAGTGAGTATCATCTCCATAGGGTTCAAAATTGATTAAAAACTTATTATGCTATTACTATGAATTTGACTAATTAAACTGTACAAAATAAACAAATAACAAATTAATGAAGAGAATTAATGAATGGATTAATAAAATCAATTATGAATGAAAAATAGTAGGGAAATTGAAATTGTAACAACCCATTTTTAGTAAAATCAGAACACTGGTCCGATACCACAAATTCGAGGTTAAAATATTATTTTATTATTATTTTAATGTTTACAACATGAATATATGATGGTGTGAAATCTTCGTTGAGAAATTTTAGCATTTAGTTGCTTAATTTGATAAAAATGACTAAGTGGCGTAAAATGCAAAAGTGTTGTTCTATTAGTTAAAAGTGTTAAATAGCTATAGAATCTTAAATTTAAGGTCTTTATGTTGTAATTAGACCATTAATCAGATAGTGGATGATAATGGCTTGGCATAATTGAAAATTTGAATTAATAATAAGGTTAATTTTGTCATTTAGTAATTAAAGGTTAATTTAATAAAACAAAAGCCATTAATTTCATTCATCTTCTTCATTAGCCTTTTGTAACATGAAGAATAGTAATCTTTAGGCCTTGATATTCGGCCAAGATTTGTATGCTCAATTAGGTAGTATTTTTGTCCTATTTTTAATGATTTTTGTGTTTTTAAGATAGTTGCAACTAGGTCTAGCTAGCCTAGGTACAAATTTGCAAAACAGTTAAAGATTTTGAATGTTTCCATTGATGAATATGTATGAGTTTTGTTGATTGATGATATATTTTGAATGTTATTTGATAGATATACAAGTTTTGTTAAGTGATTTTTAGTGAAAATGCAAAAGGATTAAATTGAGAAATGTGTAAAGTTAGTGGTTAAAATTTGAAATAAATGAAAAATACGAGCTACTAGGGGCATAATAGTAATCCAGCTAGCATGGGTATATTTGGAATTTCATTAATTTGGGATTTTATGAAATAAGGAATAAATTGTGAAAAACGTAAAAGTTTAGGGGCAAATGTGTAAAATAGCCCTAATGTATATTTTGGATTGAATTGAATAAATAGTTGATAAAATAAGTTAATTTTGAATATATTTAGCTCAAGAAAGGAGAAATACAGACTTGGATCGAGGAAAAGATAAAATACTCAATTAATCGACAATTTCATCGTTTTTGAATCGAGGTAAGTTTGTATGTAATAAGCATTGTTATAATTATGCTTTAAATGCTTTGGTATTGCATAAATTGTGTATGCAAGACTACAGTCATATTTGATGACAATTCGACTATGTATGGCACTTAGTGTGCAATTCGAGATAGCTTTGGCTATGTATGGCACTTAGTGTGCACTTCGAGATAACTTCGGCTATGTATGGCACTTATTGCGAGAGTTAATGAGAACAAGTATCCGTTGCCGAGAATGTGTATTGATTATCATCAGCTCAACAAGGTTACAATAAAGAACAAGTATCCGTTGCCGAGAATAGATGATTTGTTTGATCAGTTCAAAGGTTCAACAGTGTTTTCAAAGATTGATTTCAGATCAAGTTATTATCAGTTGCAAGTTAAAAACTCAAATGTGTCAAAAACTCCATTCAGAATGAGATACGGACATTATGAATTTCTTGTTATACCTTTTTGACTAACTAATGCTCCTACCATTTTTATGGATTTGATGAATCGGATCTTTAGACTGTATTTAGACAGATTTGTTGTTGTATTCGTTGATAACATTTTGATCTATTCACGAGATGAGTCTGAGCACGCCGAGCAATTCAAGATTGTGTTGCAAACCTTGAGCGATAACCAATTGCATGGTAAATTCAGTAAGTGTGAGTTTTGGCTCCGAGAAGTCAGATTTTTGGGACATATTGTCTCGGCGGATGGCATTCGAGTTGATCTGAACAATATTTCTGCAGTTATTGACTGGAAACCATGTACAAATGTATCCGAGGTTAGAATTCTTCTGGGATTGGCTGGTTACTATTGACGTTTTGTAAAAAGGTTCTTGATGATTTCTACACCGATGACCAGACTGCTAAAGAAAGATGTCAAGTTTGAATGGTCCGAGAAATGTTAACAAAATTTTGATCAATTGAAAGCATTGTTAACAAAGGCACCAGTGTTGGTTCAACCTGAATCAGGGAAAGAATTTGTGATTTACAGTGACGCATCATTGAATGGTTTGGGTTGCATATTGATGCAAGAGGGAAAAGTTGTAGCTTATACCTTCAGACAGTTGAAGCCGCATGAACAGAACTATCCAATGCACGATTTAGAGTTGGCTGCTATTGTATTTACATTAAAAATTTGGCTTCATCATTTGTACAGTGAAAAATGCCACATCTTTACTGATCATAAAAGCTTAAAATATATTATGACTCAAAAGATTTGAATTTGCAAAAATGGAGATTGCTTGAGTTACTTAAATACTATGAATTAGTAATTGATTATCATCTGGGAAAAGCAAATGTAGTCACGAATGCTTTGAGTAGAAAATCATTGTTTGCTTTGAGAGCAATGAATACACAACTGACATTATTTGATGATGGTTCGATTCTAGCTAAGTTAAAAGCTAAACCGATTTTTCTTCAGCAAATTTACGAAGCTTAGAAATGTGATAGTGAATTGCAAGCTCAAAGAGTTCAATGTGAGTAGTAATTTAGAGTACCGAATCAGATCCGATGACTGTTTGATGTTTCAAGATAGAATCTGTGTACCAAAAAATCTAGAGTGTATTCAGAAAATGGTTGGTTATCCGTTCATCCCCGGAAGTACAAAAATGTACAATGATTTGAAACAACTGTATTGGTGGTTGGGTATGAAACGAGACATTTCTAAATTTTTAGCAAGATGTTTAGTGTGTCAGCAAATTAAAGCTGAACATCAAGTACCTTCGAGTTTGCTTCAACTCTGATCGATACGAGTTGTAACACCCTATCCTCAGCAAATGCCGCGAGAATAGGATGAGGCGTTACGAAATTAGGAATAAGATCGGAAGAATAAAATTTTAAACTCCCTTCTTTAATGTTGATTTTTTTTTTTTTTTTTGAAATAACGAACATTCATTTAGATAAGTACTAAACACAGCCAGGGATAAAATCTAAACTTCTATAAGTAAACGTCCAACAGATGCCATTTTCGTATGGCTTATATACAATAGTCATAATATCATTCTACTGTATTGTCTATCCTATACATGCCATAAGCTAAGTCTAATTACATAGTTGCCGCAATGGTAGATAGTGTGACGAAGTGCTGATGATCCCCGAGCTGGTAGTCAGAATCCACAACCTATAACCAAAACATGATTGAACAGAGTAAGCTTTTGCGAGTTTAGTAAGTTTTAAGCAACACAAAGTGTTCTCATTCACTATCATTGGTCATTCATTTCAACTGTTCGATGAAGTTAATCTATAGCTTCATCTCGAACCATAATATCAATAGACGAATTACTTGGCTGTCTTATATATATATACCTTGAATAATAGTGACCTAGATGGTGAATATTTCCAAAGCACATTCTTCGTCAATTTTCAACTTTCCATGTTCCTTTCCACTTATTCATAATCACACCCTTATTTTAAGTATTTCAACATGACAAATCTTGAATTACAGTAGGCACATAAAGAAACAAACATATTTCTTATCACATATACGTAAATGTGAAAACATAATTCTTACCTTGTCTTTGGTACATTTAGCCCAACCCATACTCAAATCATAAGGCTTTTGGGCAGAATATGCTCTAATACATAAGAACATTTCATCACATACTTCATTATACAGCATACCATTACCAATTAGATCATTCACATATTTGGAGTCATAATATTAATCACATTTACTTACCTCTTCGATCATCGATAATTCACCTCGAAATCACTCCACCGATGAGTAAGTAATACTTTTGAACATCTTAAATACGTAACACTTATTTGATGGTAACTTATTGCAAATACTCAATATCAAAGTCTTACTTGAATCCTAGCATTTAGCCGTCGGGTCTTTAAAGCTCGGATATAGTACAAGCACGAAGCCTATGGACGTTAATCAAGATAATATTCTCGATAAGGCTGCGGGTTTTAACCGGATATAGTCTTGACACAAATGCCCTTCGGGACTTATCACATTTATACACTTTCACATCCATCACGTTGGCCACTCTACCTATCACATATATAGACCTTCACATTCATCACATTGGCCATTCGGCCTTATCACATATATACACCTTCACATTCATCACATACGCCATTAGGCCTTGTCACATATATATACACTTTCACATTCATCACATCGGCCATTAGGCCTTATCACATATATACACACTTTCACATTCATCACATTGGCCATTCGGCCTTATCACATATATACACCTTCACATTCATCACATCGGCCATTAGGCCTTATCACATATATACACATTCACATTCATCGCGTAAAATCTTAAACCAAAATATAAATTTTTCATGTATTCACATCA
This sequence comes from Gossypium arboreum, assembly GCF_025698485.1. Classification (NCBI taxonomy): domain Eukaryota; kingdom Viridiplantae; phylum Streptophyta; class Magnoliopsida; order Malvales; family Malvaceae; genus Gossypium; species Gossypium arboreum. Next base: position 78,334,845 of record NC_069082.1, on the reverse strand, counting down.
CAATTATTCAAATATGCTTCACATACCACATATACTATCATGTACATACTTGGGCTTGGTGAATCTACATCAATCACTTTTCCAATGAATAATTCAATTTCACGCCATACTATCATTTCATATTCGAATACTCATAAACTTACAATTTCACAAATTTTAATATCAAAGATCCATCTAACACTCATATATCATTTTACAATATCACGAATTAGAATTCAAGTATGGGTTTAATCAATAGCTTATGAGCAACTAAAACAAGTTTTATCCATGTTTACAACAAAATCACATATTCACTACAAGCTGTTTTCCTGACCAATGGTCACTAAATTATTTATAACCGGAGCTACAAGGCTCCAAATCACTTGCCGTTAATTTTCCTGAATATAGACTCGTATATCTTCCATCCATAAAATTTTCAGAATTTTAGGTTTGGCCAATCAATACCAGATTTTTCTTAAAGTTTCCCTGTTTCACTGTTTGACTAACCTGACCAGTCTTCACTACGAATCAAAATTCTCATTGTACAGAATTCAAAGTATGTTCTATTTGATTTCATTTGAAACTAGACTCATTACGGAGTCTAAGCATATAAATTTTATCTTGTAACCATTTTTGTACAAATTATAGTGATTTTCTTAAAACAGAATAGGGATTTCGAGTCATTCTGACCCTGTCCCACACAACTTTAAATATCTCTTTATGGGAAATTTCTTTGCTTCCACGGTCTCTTTTATACGAAACTAGACCAACTAAGATTTGATTACATATATTATTCAGCCTATAATTCCACACCAACAATTTATAGTGATTTTCTAAAATCACATTACTGCTGCTGTCCAAGCAAATTATTACAATTTACTCTTAAATTTCCAAGTCCAAACACATATGAACTTACCATTTGAGTTTAAGACATATCATGGCCACATCATATCTTATTAAATCAACTCATTATGTCCTATTATGGTTGAATTTACTCAACGTTTAATCGCTTAAAACTTACCTCGGAAGTGGTCGACGACTAGATATCCACGGCTATTCGTTTACTTTCTCTTTTCTCCTATCCGACTTTGATCCTCTTTGCTCTTAAGCTTAAGTAAAACAATAGATTTGCTTAAGTACTTAACTAATATTATTCACTCAACAATCACATTTGGAAATAACTTATCATTTAATCTATATCTAAAACAATAGATTTCAATATGTATCATATTTAATAAAACATGCCATGACTCAATTTCATGCTTATTTAATTTATATCTAATTCACATTCACAAGCAAAGAGTCACTTAATTTATCATGCTTCTTATACATGAATCTAATCATATCGCGAATGTCCTCGTGTGTACATGGTACATACATAAGGCATATATATATATATGTTCGTACCTATATATGACTATCATCATTTAACCATTTACTCCTAATTATGCACAACCGCATACACACATGCATATATGTATAATACATGCCTTAATATTATATACTTTTATTTTCAAATTACAGCATAGTTCCAAAACATATAGCTAATTCATTGTCATCTTATCAACATTTACCACAATACCAATTTCCATTTATCTTCAATGTTGTACACACGAATACTTACACTCTCATATGCATACAATCCATTTAAGATCATTATATGCCCCATTTAGCCCTAACCATTCAAGCTTAAACTTTCCTACACTCTTATCCAATGTCATACGTAATGCCGAATGTCCAATTTAACCAAACTTCAAAATTTAACCTTCATCACTTTAATTGACCATTACCTACTCTTCACAACTTTAAATACTGAAGTAATTAACACCCATACTTTTATACCGAATTAACTAACACTTATAGTCCTTAGCCAAATGTTATTAAACTTTTGTCATCATAGTATTTCTACTTATCACTTTACACAATATTATCAAAGCGAAACCTATGCATAACCCTACTCACATTATTCAAATTATACCCTTAAAATTCATATACAATGCCAAACCTCTAATTCATTCACTTCTATAACCCAAACGGCAATAGCTTACATTTTAACATTTAAATACCAAGCATTTGTTCAAGTAAATATAATTACTAACAACTAAGTATTAACTAACTCAAACTTCATTAAAACATGAGAACAACAATCTATCCTCTTCAATTTCTCCCATGGTCGAATGCTCAAATCCTTTCCAAAAATCAAAATTTTAATATGGGTTGAATAAAGAGCTTGGTAGCTAACTTAAAATTAACAAGAATTTTAAGAATTGATTAGAAGTCTTACCTTGATTCAAGCCTAAAGTGACCGAATGGAGCTCCCCCCTTTCCCTCTTACAATTCGATCATGAATAACAAAGATGAAGCTTTTTTTTTTCTTCACCCAAATTCTCACTTATTTCTTCATTCAATAATATTATAAAATTATAAAACCATTTAGTTGCCTTAAAACTAGTAAATAATACATATATATTGTCATAAACATCAACATGGCGGCTACTATCATGAAAAATGGGGACTTTGACATGCAAGTCCCCATATTTAATCCATGCAACAATTTGGCCATTTTAAAATTAACCAACACATTTTCAATGTTTCTCACATAAGCCCTTTTGATTAAATTTGCATTCAATTGACAAAATCAAAGCATCAAAATTTCACACACAAATTGTAACATAATATAGACATGAAATTTAACAATCAATTTCTTGTGTGACTCGGTTTTGGGGTCTTGAAACCACTTCCGACTAGAGTCAAATTAGGGATGTCACAACTCTCCCCCTCTTTAGGATTTTCATCCTGAAAATCTTACTAGCGGCTAGGTTAGGATAATGTCCTCTTATTACATCATGTCCATATAAACATTAACTCATCGATAGCAATTGTAATTCATTATTGATTTCGCATCGATCTATAAAATCATTTTCTTATCTTAAAACAAATACATAAACATTTCTACAAGTAGGCACATATATCTCATTTTCTTGATTTCATAAGCAATAATCACTTAATTTAATTCACAAATGCGTTTCAAACACATATTAAGCACATATTAACATGTATAATTCACATCATCAACCCACATATTTGTAACCCACATTTTCATTCATGTATAAGTCAGTAACTTTGACCGAACGTATACATATATTCAAACATCCCAATAAATATCCTTTATAACTCCATCATCTCTCACTATTCAACTTAACTTATTTCCAACAGAAAATCAACTTCCACATACCGGTATCGCTTATTCTAATCTTACTTAATTTATCATCTTAAATATACCCGTTGAATCATTCGAAATCATTACGGATACTCATTAAGCACATATAGCTCTTACAATGCCATATCCTAGATATGGTCTTACATATTCTCACATATCGAGCCGATGCCGTGTCCCAGACATGGTCTTACACACTATCTCAAATCAATGCCTTCGTCCCTGCACGAGGTCTTACATGAATTCCACTTCACACACTTAGTGCCCATCGACCGATCTCGCACTCGTAGTGCTCGGTTAAAGGAATTCGCACACACAGTGCCTCTAATCATTCACACACATAGTGCTCTTATTCATTCGTTATTACACATTGAAAACAAACTTAACCAAGTCTATAAAACATCATATATGTACACTTTAAACGTATTCTTTCATTTAACTTTGAATTCATACGGTAATGAACACTTAAACCTTGCTCGAATCACCAGCATTAAGCCCGCTAAGCACGAAGACCGAATGCATATCACGGCACAAAGCTCGCTAGGCTCGAAGGCGAATACATATCACCGCACAAAGCTCGCTAGGCTCGAAGGCGAATACATATCACAAGCACAAAGCACGCTAGGCTCAAGGCCGAATACATATCACCAAGATGATCGCTCTTGAACTGGTCCGGATACATCACTAGCATGAATGCTCTTCGGATTTAGCCGGATATATCACTAGCATGAATGCTCTTGATTTAGCCGGATGTAACACCAAAGACGAATGCTCTACGGACTTAACCCGGATATATATCGCCAAAGACGAATGCTCTTGGGACTTAGCCGGATCATCGTCGAGACCTTTAGCTCGAATGAAATCTCCATATAAAGCCAGCGGATCTTAATCTAGACATAATCTCCACACATATAGTCATCGGGTCTTTAAGCCCGGATTCACATCGTTGAGTCTCGTACATATTTATTCACATGTTACCACGATTCACATAGCAAAATCACATTTGAAATTCAAGTCCACTAATTCGCACATAGGCATATAACATGCTCATTGACTTTGTGTTGTGAACATCATTCAAATCTAATACATGTATACCTCTTTTACCAAACTTCCAGCTCAATGAGCAAACACACATAAGAATATATACATATCCCCAATTTTGTTCTTTGTTAAATTCTCTAATAGCCATTCGGCTACACAAACAACATGTTTATGATTTCTTTCTCAATAACCCTATTATGGTAAGGACAATAGGATATCATTCATCTATCATACATGTATATCATGGCATTTTAAATTAAATACCAAATTCACTTTCTCAAAACTTACTCATATCATACCTTTCTCAATATTGACGCATCATAAGCATGTCTCAAGACTTTCAATACCATCTGCCATTTCGATTGGGATCGAATTCATTACAATATGAGAAACACTTTTAACCGCCGTAAATCATCACACTATCTTATTATCACTCTATGGCATGTATAACTAGATCGACATGTGCTACGTTAGTCCTAGAATCGACTAAACCGTAGCTCGATACCACTAAATGTAACACCCTATCCCGTAAATCGCGAGAATAGGATGAGGCGTTACGAAATTAGGAATAAGATCGGAAGAATAAAATTTTAAACTCCTTCTTTAATGTTGATTTTTTTTTTTTGAAATAACGAACATTCATTTAGATAAGTACTAAACACGACCAGGATAAAATCTAAACTTCTATAAGTAAACGTCCAACAGATGCCATTTTCGTATGGCTTATATACAATAGTCATAATATCATTCTCTTGTATTGTCTATCCTATACATGCCATAAGCTAAGTCTAATTACATAGTTGCCGCAATGGTAGATAGTGTGACGAAGTCTTGATGATCCCCGAAGTGGTAGTCGAATCCACAACCTATAACCAAAACATGATTGAGCAGAGTAAGCTTTTGCGAGTTTAGTAAGTTTTAAGCAACACAAAGTGTTCTCATTCACTATCATTGGTCATTCATTTCAACTGTTCGATGAAGTTAATCTAGAGCTTCATCTCGAACCATAATATCAATAGACGAATTACTTGGTGTCTTATATATATATACCTTGAATAATAGTGACCTAGATGGTCGAATATTTCCAAAGCACATTCTTCGTCAATTTTCAACTTTCCATGTTCCTTTCCACTTATTCATAATCACACCCTTATTTTTAAGTATTTCAACATGACAAATCTTGAATTACAGTAGGCACATAAAGAAACAAACATATTTCTTATCACATATACGTAAATGTGAAAAACATAATTCTTACCTTGTCTATGGTACATTTAGCCCAACCCATACTCAAATCATAAGGCTTTTGGGCAGAATATGCTCTAATACATAAGAACATTTCATCACATACTTCATTATACAGCATACCATTACCAATTAGATCATTCACATATTTGGAGTCATAATATTAATCACATTTACTTACCTCTTCGATCATCGATAATTCACCTCGAAATCACTCCACCGATGAGTAAGTGTACCTTTTGAACATCTTAAATACATAACACTTATTTGATGGTAACTTATTGCAAATACTCAATATCAAAGTCTTACTTGAATCCTAGCATTTAGCCGTCGGGTCTTTAAAGCTCGGATATAGTACAAGCACGAAGCCTATGGACGTTAATCAAGATAATATTCTCGCATAAGGCCTGCGGGGTTTTAACCCGGATATAGTATCGACACAAATGCCTTCGGGACTTATCACATTTATACACTTTCACATCCATCACGTTGGCCACTCGCCCTATCACATATATAGACCTTCACATTCATCACATTGGCCATTCGGCCTTATCACATATATACACCTTCACATTCATCACATCTGCCATTAGGCCTTGTCACATATATATACACTTTCACATTCATCACATCGGCCATTAGGCCTTATCACATATATACACACTTTCACATTCATCACATTGGCCATTCGGCCTTATCACATATATACACCTTCACATTCATCACATCGGCCATTAGGCCTTATCACATATATACACATTCACATTCATCGCGTAAAATCTTAAACCAAAATATAAATTTTTCATGTATTCACATCACAATTATTCAAATATGCTTCACATACCACATATACTATCATGTACATACTTGGGCTTGGTGAATCTACATCAATCACTTTTCCAATGAATAATTCAATTTCACGCCATACTATCATTTCATATTCGAATACTCATAAACTTACAATTTCACAAATTTTAATATCAAAGATCCATCTAACACTCATATATCATTTTACAATATCACAATTAGAATTCAAGTATGGGTTTAATCAATAGCTTATGAGCAACTAAAACAAGTTTTATCCATGTTTACAACAAAAATCACATATTCACTACAAGCTGTTTTCCTGACCAATGGTCACTAAATTATTTATAACCGGAGCTACAAGGCTCCAAATCACTTGCCGTTAATTTTCCCTGAATATAGACTCGTATATCTTCCATCCATAAAATTTTCAGAATTTTAGGTTTGGCCAATCAATACCAGATTTTTCTTAAAGTTTCCCTGTTTCACTGTTTGACTAACCTGACCAGTCTTCACTACGAATCAAAATTCTCATTGTACAGAATTCAAAGTATGTTCTATTTGATTTCATTTGAAACTAGACTCATTAAGGAGTCTAAGCATATAAATTTTATCTTGTAACCATTTTTGTACAAATTATAGTGATTTTCTTAAAACAGAATAGGGGATTTCGGAGTCATTCTGACCCTGTCCCACACAACTTTAAATATCTCTTTATGGGAAATTTCTTTGCTTCCACGGTCTCTTTTATACGAAACTAGACCAACTAAGATTTGATTACATATATTATTCAGCCTATAATTCCACACCAACAATTTATAGTGATTTTCTAAAATCACATTACTGCTGCTGTCCAAGCAAATTATTACAATTTACTCTTAAATTTCCAAGTCCAAACACATATGAACTTACCATTTGAGTTTAAGACATATCATGGCCACATCATATCTTATTAAATCAACTCATTATGTCCTATTATGGTTGAATTTACTCAACGTTTAATCGCTTAAAACTTACCTCGGAAGTGGTCGACGACTAGATATCCACGGCTATTCGTTTACTTTCTCTTTTCTCCTATCCGACTTTGATCCTCTTTGCTCTTAAGCTTAAGTAAAACAATAGATTTGCTTAAGTACTTAACTAATATTATTCACTCAACAATCACATTTGGAAATAACTTATCATTTAATCTATATCTAAAACAATAGATTTCAATATGTATCATATTTAATAAAACATGCCATGACTCAATTTCATGCTTATTTAATTTATATCTAATTCACATTCACAAGCAAAGAGTCACTTAATTTATCATGCTTCTTATACATGAATCTAATCATATCATGAATGTCCTCGTGTGTACATGGTACATACATAAGGCATATATATATATATGTTCGTACCTATATATGACTATCATCATTTAACCATTTACTCCTAATTATGCACAACCGCATACACACATGCATATATGTATAATACATGCCTTAATATTATATACTTTTATTTTCAAATTACAGCATAGTTCCAAAACATATAGCTAATTCCATTGTCATCTTATCAACATTTACCACAATACCAATTTCCATTTATCTTCAATGTTGTACACACGAATACTTACACTCTCATATGCATACAATCCATTTAAGATCATTATATGCCCCATTTAGCCCTAACCATTCAAGCTTAAACTTTCCTACACTCTTATCCAATGTCATACGTAATGCCGAATGTCCAATTTAACCAAACTTCAAAATTTAACCTTCATCACTTTAATTGACCATTACCTACTCTTCACAACTTTAAATACTGAAGTAATTAACACCCATACTTTTATACCGAATTAACTAACACTTATAGTCCTTAGCCAAATGTTATTAAACTTTTGTCATCATAGTATTTCTACTTATCACTTTACACAATATTATCAAAGCCAAACCTATGCATAACCCTACTCACATTATTCAAATTATACCCTTAAAATTCATATACAATGCCAAACCTCTAATTCATTCACTTCTATAACCCAAACGGCAATAGCTTACATTTTAACATTTAAATACCAAGCATTTGTTCAAGTAAATATAATTACTAACAACTAAGTATTAACTAACTCAAACTTCATTAAAACATGAGAACAACAATCTATCCTCTTCAATTTCTCCCATGGTCGAATGCTCAAATCCTTTCCAAAAATCAAAATTTTAATATGGGTTGAATAAAGAGCTTGGTAGCTAACTTAAAATTAACAAGAATTTTAAGAATTGATTAGAAGTCTTACCTTGATTCAAGCCTAAAGTGACCGAATGGAGCTCCCCTCCCCCTTTCCCCTCTTACAATTCGGTCATGAATAACAAAGATGAAGCTTTTTTTTTTTCTTCACCCAAATTCTCACTTATTTCTTCATTCAATAATATTATAAAAATTATAAAACCATTTAGTTGCCTTAAAACTAGTAAATAATACATATATATTGTCATAAACATCAACATGGCCGGCCACTATCATGAAAAATGGGGACTTTGACATGCAAGTCCCCATATTTAATCCATGCAACAATTTGGCCATTTTAAAAATTAACCAACACATTTTCAATGTTTCTCACATAAGCCCTTTTTGATTAAATTTGCATTCAATTGACAAAATCAAAGCATCAAAATTTCACACACAAATTGTAACATAATATAGACATGAAATTTAACAATCAATTTCTTGTGTGACTCGGTTTTGGGGTCTTGAAACCACTTCCCGACTAGAGTCAAATTAGGGATGTCACAAGAGTGGGAATGGGATAGAGTGACAATGGATTTCATATCAGGATTCCCCTCAGTCCGAAGAAGAAAGATGCAATTTGGGTTGCCGTTCACATTTCATTCCGGTATGTACTAACTTTTTGTTTGATAAATTGGTTAAGTTGTATATTTCTGAGATCTTTAGATTGCACGGGGTACCAATTTCGATTATTTCGGATAAAGATTCGAGATTCACGTCATGATTTTGGAAACAATTACAAGAAGCTCTGGGTACGAAGTTGAATTTCAATACATCTTTTCATCCGCAAACTGATGGATAGTTTGAAAGAGTAATTTTGATTCTCGAAGATATGCTCAGATGTTGTGTTTTAGAGTTTGAAGGGAATTGGGAGAAATATTTTCTATTGATTGAATTCACGTATAATAACAACCATCAATCTAGCATAAAGATGACACCATACGAAGCTTTGTATGGTCATAAATGTCGAACTCCATTGTATTGGACTGAGCCTGGCAAAAAACAAATTCACGAGGTTGATTTAGTTAGAGAAACTGAAGAGAAAGTGAAAGTAATTCGCAATTGTTTAAGAGCAGCTTCAAATTGCTAGAAATCGTACACGAATTTGAAAAGAAAAGACATTGAATTTCAGATCAGTGATAAAGTATTCTTGAAAGCATCTCCGTGGAAGAAAATACTTCGATTTGGTCACGAAGCCAAATGGAGTCTACATTTTATTGGGCAGTATGAGATTATTGAAAGAATAGGACTAGTAGCATATCGACTAGCTTTGCCAACTGGGTCAAAGAAAATCCACAATGTGTTTCATGTATCGATGTTGCGTCAATATAGATCATATCCTTCACACATAATTTCTCCAGCAGAAATTGAAATTCAATCTGATATGATGTACAAGGAACAACCGATCAGAATTCTAGCTCGAGAGATCAAAGAACTGAGAAATAAATGCATAGCTTTAGTAAAAGTATTATGGCAGCGTCATGGTGTTGAAGAGGCTATGTGGGAGCTCGAGAAAGCTATGAGAAAACAGTACCCTAACCTATTCACTGGTAAGATTTTTGGGGACGAAAATCCCCAAGGGGGGAGAGTTGTAACAACCCGTTTTTAGTCAAATCAGAATATTGGTTTAGGGATCACAAATCCAAGGTGAAAATATTTATTTTATTATTATTATTTTAAAGTTTACAGCTTGAATATATGATGGTCTGAAATTTTCATTAAGAAATTTTAGCATTTAGTAGCTCAATTTGATAAAAAAGACTAAATCGCGTAAAATGTAAAAAGTGTTGTTCTATTAGTTAACAGTGTTAAATAGCTATAAAACCTTAAATTTCAGTTCCTTATGTTTGAATTAGACCATTAATTAGATAGTGGATGATAATGGCTTGACATAATTGAAAATTTGAATTAATAATAAGGTTAATTTTGTCATTTAGTAATTAAAGGTTAATTTAATTAAAAAAAGCCATTAATTTCATTCATCTTCTTCCTTAGGTTTTTGTAACATGACGAATAGTCGTTTTTAAGGCTTGATATTCAACCAAGCTTTCTATGCTCAAATAGGTACGATTTTTGTCCCGCTTTTAATGGATTTTGTGTTTTTGAGATAGTTGCAAATAGGTCTAGCTAGCCCAGGGACTAATTTGCAAAACTGTTACAGATTTTGAATGTTTCCATTGATGAATATGTATGATTTTTTTTATTGATGAAAGATTTTGAATGTTATTTAATAGATATACAAGTTCTGTTAAATGATTTTTAGTGAAAATGTAAAATAGGGATTAAAGTGAGAAATATGTAAAGTTAGTGGTAAAATGTGAAATAAATGAAAATTATGGGCTACTAGGGCATAATAGTAATTCAGTTAGCATGGGTATATTTGGAATTTCATTAATTTGGGATTTTATGAAATAAGAACTAAATGGTGAAAAATGTGATAGTTTAGGGACAAATCTGTAAAATAGCCCTAATGTATATTTTGGATCAAATTGAATAAATAGTTGATAAAATAAGTTAATTTTGAATATATTTAGATCAAGAAAGGAGAAATACGAACTTGGATTGGGGAAAAGATAAAGTACTCAATTAATCGACAATTTCATCATTTTTGAATCGAAGTAAGTTCGTATGTAATAAGCATTGTTATATTTATACTTTAAATGCTTTGATATTGCATAAATTGTGTATACGTGACTACAGTCATATTTGATGACAATTCGGCTATGTATGGTACTTAGTGTGCGATTCAAGATAGCTTCGGCTATGTATGGCACTTAGTGTAATATATTAAAATAGCTTCAGCTATGTATTGGCACTTAGTGTGCGAGAATTTGAGTTTTTGACATTTTTCCATTTGGGTATGAGTTTGTTATGAATTAGTTCAGGTATGTATATGAATCATAGAAGCTTTAAATTGAATAAGGTATGAAGTTTGCATATAAGTATATGATTAAGCATCTGGAAGGTTTGTTAGTATTTATGAATTATGAATTAACAAGTTCAAATTCATGAATTGTGTATTTATGATTAGTTGAGGTTATTTCATACAAGTTCACTAAGCTATAAAGCTTACTTTGTTTATTTTTCCCATGTTTTATAGTGCTTTCAAAGCTAGCTCGGATTTAGGGATCGTTGGAGACTACGTCACACTATCGAACTGTCACTTTGGTACTTTTGAGCTTATGGTTTGGTCATATGGCATGTATAGGATTATGGTCATTTTGATATGTATCTTGGTAGTGAGTTTTTCCATTTGAGATGGCTTATGAATGTTTATGTTTTGGTTTGTACATATAGCCATGAGACTTGGCTTAATTTGGCTAGTTTGGTTATGTATATATAAGTGTGCATATGGTTTATATTGAGTGATTGAGGTTGGTTTGCAATGTTATTGATAGTTGGTATTATAGATGTCAAATGGTTGATAATTGAAAAGCTATGTGCTTGTGGATTGATGGATGATGATGCATGTTTGGAAAATGTATAATTAGATGATTTGAATATGTAAAGTTGGTATGATTTGAATGAGTAAAACAAGAGATAGTAAGCATGCTAGCAGTTGGAATTGAAACGGTATGTTTTAGTCTTGATTTTTGTTGAACTGGATGACCATTTATGCTATGTGTGAGTACCGTTTGAATTGTGTTGGTATGCACAAAAATTGGGTGGCAAAATGGCTTGGTAAATAGCCTATTTTTGTCCACACGAGTAGAGACACGGGCGTGTGTCTCAGCCGTGTGTGACACATGATCATGTTACATGGCCGTGTGTCCCTTGGTGTTGAAATTTAAATGAAGTCAGTATGCTCCACACGGTCTCACACAAGGGCATGTGATCAGCCGTGTGGCATAATCCAGAATACCCCCTAATTTGCACATAGTTTAGCATACGGGTGTGTGAGTTGGCTGGGTTGCCTAAGCCAGTATACCTACAGGTTTGGCATGACCTAGCACACGGCCTGGCACACGAGCATGTGTTGCCACTTCGAAGGGCACACAGGTTAGACACACGGGCGTGTGGTTGACCTTGTGACCAAAGTCTTTAAGCTCACTTGTTTGGACAGAGGTTAGGACACGGGCTGGGACACGGCCATGTAGCTCCATTACAAATGTCCACACGGCCTGTGACACGGGTGTGTTTGGTGGCCGTGTGAGACACATCGCCTGGCCATATGGGCGTGTGTCCCCTGTTATGAGAAAAATTTTCTAAGTGCTTCAAATGATTTAAAAGTTATCAGTTTAGTCCCGAACCAATTCTAATGAATGTTTAAGGCCTCGTAGGCTTTTATTAGGGAGATAAATGATGGATGTTTGAATTAAGATAATGTATGCTAAAAGTATGTATAATTGGGTTGTAATTCTAGTAATGCTCCTTAACCCTATTCCGGCATTGAATACGGGTGAGGGCTGTTACAGGAATGCTGTGGCAATTCTCAAAGAATAAGTGGGGAGGATTTGTACTATTGAATGATAAAGGTTGGAATTACTCAAGTTTTATTTTTATATTATAATAATGCCATGGCAAAACCTTAACCATTATATTGCTCAAGAATTCACTACTGCAGTCTACTTCTTTCAAGAGCTAGACTTTAAGCTATCATTCTGAGTTTTTGTATGTCTATAGAACTCAAGAATGATATCCATACTCTCCTTTTCCATGTAAAGATCACGACTTCTACGTCTAGAGTGTTGCGAATATTCTTTCGAATACTTGCCTGTATCAACCGATAATAATTCAATTTATTTAATCTTTCTAGAATGAAATTAGATCTAACAACATACCATACAATCATCTATGTTTAGAGCTTTCATGCATGCATTTAAAATAATCACAAATTGAATGAAACCATAATATACTCAAAATTAGACAATGGACATTAAAGATAGTAAAAATTCACCCAAATAATTCTAACCCAATGAGATTTAGCACATGGATTGGACATTCAAATCTAAAATAAAACCATTCAACATCATCATTCAAGTTTATGAATCACAAAATTCAAATAAGAAAATAAAGGCAGAACTGCAGGAAGCTCTAGCAACTCGAGCTTTCACTTTAATACTGAAATTTGATGCAAAACCCAAGGCATATTTCTTTTTCCGTTCCTTGCGTCTGTGATTTTTTTGCTCTGTAAGTTGCTACCCTCTCCTCTCTTTTTTCTGAAATTTTTAACGAAAAGTCGATGCAGAGAAAAACTGCTCTCCAATTCCTCTCTCTCTAAAATTCTCGTCCCCTCTTTTCTTTTCTCTTTCCCTCTTTATAGGGTAGGCCTAGATCCGTGACATATTGTGCCAATCGAGGAGATTGAGGTTCAACCTAATCTCACTTATGAAGAGGAACCGATAGAGATTTTAGCTCATGAAGAGAACATTTTGCGAAATAAGAGAGTTCTGTTGGTTAACGTTTTGTGATGCAACCATAGCACCTAATAGGCTACTTGGGAAATCGAGGAAGTGATGATACATCAATATCATTATCTATTTAGTTTAGGTAGTTTCGAGAACAAAATTCTTTTTAAAGGAGGAGAATAGTGACACCCCAAAATAGGGCCTAGAAGTTTCGAGGTTATTTTAGCAATTTTAGCTCATATGTGCTCAAAATTTCATAAGGTTGGCAATCGATAATGTTTTTGACAGTGGCTATTAGGAGATTAAATCAATTTCTGTAAAAGAGTTTTGAATACCTCTAACTTGGGAAAAATGACTGATTCGTAACAGTGTAACACCCTAAACCTGACCTAGACGTTATGGCCGAATCTGGTGATGTCAAATTGAAGTGTTTTTCGCAAGGAGTGATATCGTTGAAAACCTTTTCCATACTTACCTTTGTTGTGTGTTCTTAATGAAGATTTTAGGATGTCTCATTCAACTCCAAAATTTAAGTCGTTTGGCAAAAAGTTAATCATATTAAATTGTTGTTAGTTTTAAAACACTATTTCTTGCGGAAGCTTTTAAAACATGTTATGTAAACGTGGTGTTTTGAAGAAAAACATTTAACTTTTTGAAAACCCGCGTCCTACTACTAGAAGATATAAATCAAAATAATTAAAAACCCAAAAATTAAAGATTAAAAATATAAAGAGGTCTTATTACAGTAAAATACCCAAAATAAAACTACTAATAATTTTAAAAACCAATTGAGAAAGTCCGTGCGGTTGTGTGGCCACCTTTGAGTCACTTGCAGCTCCGACCCGACTAAGCCTGGAGATTACCTGTACAGATAAATAGATAGGTGAGTTATGAAAACTCAGTGTCTAATTCCATATTAAATAACCAATCAGTGAGCATAAACAGTCAGGACCTAAGCCCAATTCAGTAACGGTTCAGTTTCAGTTGGGGCCTTAGCCCATTATAGTATCATTATCAGTGTGGGCCTTAGCCCATCTCAGTGACAATACAGTACAGTACACTCCAGATAGTACCGGTTGCGGCACTAAACAATATTGCAGCAGAGCTTCCAGTACACTATACTTCCTCCAATCATAATAAACCCATCCCCATGCAATATGTCATGCATTATGTCATAATATCATACGTGTGATCAATATATATATATATATATAAAATAGCATGCTCAAAAATCTCGTAGGGCCATATAAGCCATTTTATCATGTAGGGGCATTTCCATTATTTTTTCAATTAGGGGGTCTAGGTACACTTACCGACCCAACAGCAGGTCCATAGTTGTAACACCCCGAACCCGTGACCATCGCCGGTGTCGGACACGAGGGGTTAACGGGCCAAATCCTCTCAAGGTACCAACCAATTTGGCATTTCCAGACAGGCTGGAAAACTGCATCACTGTCGCCTTAAAAATCATATCTCGAGTTCCAAAACTCAGAAACTGATTCCGAAAATTTTCCCTGAATTTAGACTCATATATCCATCCATGGATTTATTTCTAGAATTTTTGGTCAGGCTAATTGGTACAGTTTATTAGTTAAAGTCACCCATGTTACAGGGGTCGACTACACTGACCATCGCGCGTTACAACTTGAATATCATCTCGTACAGAGCTCTAATGCTCATACCGTTTGTTTCTAATGAAACTAGACTCAAAGGGGAATCTATTCATATAAGGCATGACTTCTAATTGTTTCTGCATAATTTATCGTAAATTTTCAAAGTTGCGACAGGGGACCCAGAAACCGTTCTGGCCCTGTCTCACGAGAACTTTAATATTTCTCAGTATACTGCTCATATGGTCATTTCGTTTCGTCCATATAAAAATAGATTCATCAAGGTTCAATTTAATAATTTACTCACTATTTAATTCTACTTCTACTATTTTTAGTGATTTTTCAATCTCATCTCACTGCTGCTGTCCGCAACAGTTACTGCAGTAGACTATGCCAATTTCATGAATCTTTCCTTGGCCTTAATCATCCATCATACATGACACAAATTATGGCCACCTTATCAAAATTAAAGTTTCTAAGACTCGTGGCTATAGGTTCTAGCATCCCACTCGACGACCAAATAGGCCATTTTCACATGGCTTAAAGTTTACAACCCACAGTTCAACAAAATATAATAGCCTATACATGCCAAATGTTCTTCAACAATGAAGACAATACCAAAAGATTTCAGCCGGTGTGATGACTTCAACGACGGTTCCGATCACGCAAACAATACGAGTCCGAGAGACCTAAAATGGGTGACAAGAAAACACCGAGTGAGTTTATAACTCAGTAAGTCATAAGCATTCATCAATCCACTGATAAAGTTACTACAACATGAACAATAAACGAGGCTAGGTACTCATCCATATCGAATCTATACCATAATTCCTCGGACCTTTTGGTCCAATCTCATACCAAGTCATACATCCACATTTCATATTCTACACAACAAGATATTTGAAGCATTTTCACACACTAACTCATTTCCACCACAATCATACAATTTCAATCATCACATATATTTAAGGCTTACCAAATTCAACCCCGAGCATGAACGTATTTTCTATTCGTCATGAGCTCGAGGTACTTACCCGATCCGCTGTCCATACTCAACTCGATGGAGACACACCTCCATATATATAGAGTACGCACACACAGTGCTTAATACTCGATTTCGCACACTTAGTGCCACGCAATTTAAGCCCGCACACATAGTGCCATACCCTTCGAGCTCGCACGCCCAAAGGCCGTATTTTTCCAGCATGTACACTTAGTGCCATATATTTCCAGCATGCACACTTAGTGCCAATCTCATCACCGTACACACGTATTGTTCAAGACACTTAGTGCCGAAAGCAAACTTTCTACACATTTCACTATTTCTTTTACATTCAACAATTGTCATCACTCCATACACATACAATTTCATTTATATATATATATAGCATCCCATTAAATACAATTGCATAGATTTTACAATCATTTAAGCAATATCAAACATATGTGCTTAATGACTTACCTTGTGTTGGGCAAAATGGTTCCAACTCGGCTACTCGATGTTCTTTCCTTTGCCTTCGCTTGTTTCTCCACCTCGAGCTTCTTGAGCTTAGTCAATAAATTAACTAGTTTAACCGTCTTGCCAAATATTTATACATATATACATGACATCAACTATACTATCATCATTAATACATCAATTCACAAAATTTTATCTCATGAGCATATGACCCATTTTTACCCCATATGGCCGAATGCTTCATTCATTACCCAACTAGCCATTCAACAATTTTCAACCTCATTACCACCCTTTTATGTCTAATTGTCTAAATGAGATTATCAACATGCCTATCTATAGCCGAATGTGCTAAAATTGATCTAACATCACCTACACACATGATTAAATGGCCGAATACCTATACTATCAATTATGGCATCATTTTTTTTATTCTTTCAAACACTTAGTTTTCCTCCCATGAACACTTGGCCGAATTTCTTTTCTCTTATAGCATAGCTTCACACCTATTTGTAACATCCTATGAATCCACATACATCACATTTCTACATAAATTTCTTTTACTTTTCTTCTACTTCCATTCACAACATCAAAGACACCATACACATATATCATTATAAAGCTTGACACTTAGCATGCAAATGACATCCACACAAACCCACCTTAGTCGAAACTTAACTCATCTTCATGCCTCACCACCACAACATCAAACATCAAACATCAATGATACCAAGAAGACAACACCCATGGCCGAATATCATCCCCATTTCATGGTAAAGGTTTAGACCATGGGTTAGGTGGAACTCAAACTATCAACTAAAAACATGCATGAATCTCATGGATAACATCAACATACCTTAGTCTAGCAAACTCCCATGGTTGATTTTCTCAAGCTTTCCCCCCCCTTTCTTCTTAGTACATTCGGCCAAGCAAGGAGAAAATGAGAGAATGAACACTTTTTTTTTTCCTTTTCTTTGTTTTTCTTCATATTCTCTTTCTTTTTTTTTCATTTCTTTATTCTTTCTACATAATCCACTAACTAAACATGTTGGCAACATGTTTCCACTCATAGCATGGCCGGCCATCATGCTTCATTTTGGCTAATTTGACATGCAAGGACAACACTTTCCCACATGTGTTAATAGGCCACCTTACATTTGCCTAGCACATTTCTAAATTTTCTCACATAAGTCCTATTTGATAAAAATTCACTTACAATTAACAAAATCCAAACATGAAATTTTCACACATGCATATATGCATATAATGAGCATCAATTATGATGGTTAATTATTATTATGACTCGGTTTAGTGGTCCCAAACCACTTTCCGACTAGGGTCAATTTAGGGATGTCACAACTCTCCCCCACTTAAGAAATTTTCGTCCCCGAAAAATCTTACCGGTAAATAGGCTCGGGTATCGCTCTTTCATAGAGTCTTCAAGTTCCCAAGTGGCTTCTTCCATTCCGTGTTTATGCCACAACACCTTCACTAACAGGATTTTCCTATTGCGCAATTCTTTTACTTCACGCCTCATAATGCGAACCGGATCCTCTTCATAGCTCAAATTAGGATGAATCTCAATCTCAGATGGAGCAATTACGTGCGATGGATCAGACCTATATCGTCGAAGCATCGAGACATGAAAAACGTTGTGAATCTTTTCGAGCTCAGGGGGCAAAATTAATCGATATGTGACTGGCCCAACTCGTTCGGATACTTCATATGGCCCGATGAACCTCGGACTCAATTTGCCCTTACGACCAAATCTAAGCACCTTCTTCCAAGGTGAAACTTTGAGAAAGACCATGTCTCCAACTTGATATTCAATATCTTTTCTTTTCAAATCCACATACGACTTTTGGCGATCCGAAGCAGCTTTCAAACTTTCACGAATTACTCGAACTTTTTGCTCGGCATCCTTAACCAAATCAACCTCAAGAATTTACCTTCACTAAGTTCAGTCCGAATAATGGGGTACGGCATTTACGACAAAGATAAAGCCTCGTAAGGCGCCATCTTAATACTTGATTGAAAGCTATTTTTGTAGCGAATTCAATCAAAGGCAAATATCTTTCCCATGAACCACTAAACTCAAGGATGCAACATCTCAACATATCCTCCAGATTTGAATTATCCGTTCGGATTGACCATCGGTTTGGGGATGAAAGCAGTGCTAAAATGCAGCTTGGTACCCAAAGCCTCTTGCAATTTCTTCCAAAATCGCGATGTAAATCTTGGGTGCAGATTCGACACGATAGAAATAGACACCCCATGCAATCGAATAATTTGGGAGTATAATTACGCCAATTTATCAAGCGAAAAATCCGTGCGGACAGAATAAAATGAGCGGACTTGGTCATCTATCAACAATGACCCGGATCGCATCCTTCTTACTTGTCGACAATGGTAGTCCGGATACAAAGTCCATGGTGACTCGATCCCATTTCCACTCGGGTATCGTGATCGGTGAAGTAATCCCGATGGCACTTGATGCTCGCTTTCACTTGTTGACATATTAAACATCTCGAAACAAAGTCAGAGATGTCTCGTTTCATACCATGCCACCAAAATCGACGTTTCAGGTCATTCTACATTTTAGTACTACCCGGGTGGATTGACATTCGACTATTGTGAGCCTCGTTCAAAATCATCGAAACAAATTCCGAATTCCTGGGAATACATAATCGACCCTTGAACGTCAAGCAATCATGGTCGTCAATCTGAAATTCCGATTCCTCCTTCGAAACACATTCGGCTCGCTTAGCGACCAATTCGGCGTCGACCTTCTGAGATTCAAGTACTTGTTGAATCAATAACGGTTTGGTCTCTAATTCGACTACTAGCACCTCATCGGGTGAAACGGATAGATGAGCATCCATCGCTCTCAAAGCAAAGCGGTGCCTTGCGACTTAAAGCATCGGCCACCACGTTGGCCTTTCCGGTGATAATCAATGATGAGTTCGTAGTCTTTCAACAACTCAAGCCAACGTCTTTGTCGCAGGTTTAAATCTCTCGAGTCATCAAATATTTTAGACTCTTGTGGTCCGAATAAATGTGACACCTTTCTCCAAACAAGTAATGCTACCATATCTTCAAGGCGAACACTATGGCTGCTAGTTCAAGGTCATGGGTCGGATAGTTTCTCTCATGCGGCTTTAGTTGTCTCGACGCGTAAGCCACAACTCGACCTTCTTGCATCAACACACAACCTAACCCAAGCAAGGATGCGCCATCAGATATGACAAACTCTTTACCGGACTCACTGTACTAGCACTGGGGCCTCGGTTAAACAAGTTTTAGTCGATCGAAACTTTCTTGACAAAGATTCCACCACTCGAACTTAACATCTTTTTGGAGTAGTTTCGTCATCGGTACAGCTATCATCGAAAAACCTTTCACAAATCGTCGATAGTATCCGGCAAGCCCCAAAAAGCTCCTAACTTCGGTAACATTCCTTGGAGGTTTCCAATCGACTATGGCCGAAATTTTGTTCGGGTCGACTCGAATACCCGATGCAGATATCACATGACCCAAGAAGCTAACCTCCCTCAACCAGAACTCACACTTGCTGAACTTAGCATATAACTGCTTATCCCGTAAAATTCGCAACACTATCCTCAGGTGTTCAGCGTGTTCGGTCTCATTTTGCGAATAGACCAAAATGTCATCAATGAAGACAACTACGAACCGATCCAGATATGGTCTGAAGATCCGATTCATCAAATCCATAAATACCGCAGGGGCATTAGTAAGCCCAAATGGCATCACTAGGAACTCGTAGTGACCATATCTCGTTCTGAAGGCAGTCTTGGGTACGTCCGAATCTCGAATTCGCAACTGATAATAGCCCGATCTCAGATCTATTTTCGAAAACACTGAGGCTCCCTTCAGTTGATCGAACAAATCATCGATACGCGGTAACGAATATTTGTTCTTTATCGTCGCTTTATTAAGCTGACGATAGTCGATGCACAGCCTCATGGTTCCATCCTTCTTTTCCACAAACAACACTGGCGCACCCCAAGGAGAAAAACTCGGGCGAGCAAAACCTCTATCCACCAATTCTTGCAACTGAGCTTTCAACTCCTTTAATTTCGTTGGTGCCATACGATACGGAGCTATCGAAATTGGAGTGGTACCAGGTACCAATTCGATGCCAAACTCTATTTCTCGAACAGGTGGCAAACCCGGCAATTCTTCAGGGAAAACATCCGGGTATTCACAAACCACTGGCGCAGATTCGGGTTTCTTTTCTGACTCCTTGTCATCGAGCACATACGCAAGGTACGCTTCGCACCCTTTTCTTACATATTTCTGGGCCAACATTGCTGATATTACAGCTGGCAACCACTTTAAGTCCGTAGACTCAACCCGAATTATCTCGTTATTCGCGCACCTCAGATCGATAGTCTTGCTTTTGCAATTTACAACCGCATCGTGCATGGTCAACCAATCCAACCCAAGAATAACGTCGAATTAAATCGAACGGCAAAAGCATCAAGTCCGCGGAAAACAAGAACCTCGAAACACTAGGGGACTTTTCTTACACACTTTGTTGACAAGCACGTAATGACCCAAGGGTTTGACACCGAATTACAAACTCATGAGACTCAATAGGCAAAGTCTTCTTTGGATGCTAAGGTTTCGCATATATAAGAATGAGTAGAACCAGGTCAATCAAAGCAATCACATTAGTATCGAAAAGAGTGAAAGTACCGGTGATAACGTCGGGGAGGATGCCTCCTCCGTGCGCGGATGGCATATGCTCTAGCAGAGCGTGGGTCTCGGATCGAACAGCCGTGTCGGTGGCTCCTCTCGATTACCACCCCTACCTCCACGAAATCCTCGGGTTCACCTCTAGTGTCGCCCACTAGATCTTGCACCTTGCATCTTATTCTTCTCATCTAGTTCGTGCAATCTCTAATGAAGTGGTCCTTGAACCACATCCGTAATGAGCCGGTTAACGGACTTACCCCAACATTCACCTAGGTGTCGTCTTCCACATTGGGGGCATTCAGTCGCTCTTGACGATTATTGCCCACACTAGCTACCGATGTAGCTCGAGTCCGTCAATGGTTGGGCTCGATGGAAATTCCCGATCGCCTCGACTTACTAGTGTCCTCCCCGAATTTCTTTACTACGAGAACGGAGCTTTACTCACGATCTTTTACGATAATCTCTTGCTTCAAATTCAGCCTTCTTCTTCTCCTTTCCAAGTTCTTCCGCCTTGCAGTGCTCGTTCGACTAGTGTTACGAACTCCTTTATCTCCAAAATACCCACTAGTAGCTTTAAATCTTCATTCAATCCTTCTTCAAATCTTTTGCACATAGCAATCTCATCAGCCACACACTCCGAGCATACCGACTAAGTCTTACTAACTCATGTTCAGTATTCGACATCTTGTTATACGGCCTTGCTTGAGCTCCAAAAATTCCTTACTTTTCTGATCGATGAACCGTTGACTAATATATTTCTTCCGAAATTCCGTTTGAAAGAAATCCCAAGTAACTTGTTCCTTTGGGACTATGGAAATCAAGGTCCTCCAGCAATAGTAGGCTGAGTCTCGTAACAAAGATATAGCACACTTAAGACATTCATCGGGTGTGCATGACAGTTCATCAAACACTCTAATGGTGTTATCAAGCCAGAATTCGGCCCCTTCGGCATCATCGGTAACTATGGCCTTAAACTCCTCGGCCCCACGCTTCCTAATCAAGTCCACGGTGGTTTACTCAGCCTCACAGGATCAAGATGGCGATGGCATCACGGGCTCTTGGGGTGGATTATTTAAATTCGGAATGGTTGGACAGTAGGATTAGTTCGGGCATCTTCTTGCGACCCACTCATTCATAATGGTGAAGAAGGCTTGTTTCGCCCTTCATTTTGATTATTCGCGGATGACCGAGGCTCAACAGGCGGTGTCCCTTGCGCAGAGCAGCCGCTACACTTTCAACGTCATCCGCCAAGGGTCTCTCTATCCGGGTTCCATCGCTAATCAAAACAAAAATTTCAACCGTCGAAGTCATCACATTATTAAGCACTAACAATTTGGCATGTATAGCTAGACTCACACGCTCTATGGTAGTCCTAGAACCGACTAAACCATAGCTCGATACCAATAAAATTGTAACACCCGAACCCGTGGATCGTCGCGGTGTCGGACACGAGGGTTAACGGGCCAAATCCTCTCAAGGTACCAACCAATTTGGCATTTCCAGACAGGCTGGAAAACTGCGTCACTGTCGCCTTAAAACCATATCTCGAGTTCCAAAACTCGGAAACTGATTCCGTAAATTTTTCCTGAATTTAGACTCATATATCCATCCATGGATTTATTTCTAGAATTTTTGGTTGGGCCAATTGGTACAGTTTATTAGTTAAATTCACCCATGTTACAGGGGTCGACTACACTGACCTTCGAGCGTTACAACTTGAATATCATCTCGTACAGAGCTCTAATGCTCATGCCGTTTGTTTCTAATGAAACTAGACTCAAAGGGGAATCTATTCATATAAGCAATGACTTCTAATTGTTTCTGGATAATTTATGGTAAATTTTCAAAGTCACGAAAGGGGACCCAGAAACCGTTCTGGCCCTGTCTCACGAATACTTTAATATTTCTCAGTATACTGCTCATATGGTCATTTCGTTTCATCCATATAAAAATAGATTCATCAAGGTTCAATTTCATAATTTACTCACTATTTAATTCTACTTCTACTATTTTTAGTGATTTTTCAATCTCATCTCACTGCTGCTGTCCGCAACAGTTACTGCAGTAGACTATGCCAATTTCATGAATCTTTCCTTGGCCTTAATCATCCATCATACATGACACAAATTATGGCCACCTTATCAAAATCAAAGTTTCTAAGACTCGTGGCTATAGGTTCTAGCATCCCACTCGGCGACCACATAGGCCATTTTCACATGGCTTAAAGTTTACAACCCACAGTTCAACAAAATATAATAGCCTATACATGCCAAATGTTCTTCAACAACGAAGACAATACCAAAAGATTTCAGCGGTGTGATGACTTCAACGACGGTTCCGATCACGCAAACAATACGAGTCCGAGAGACCTAAAATGGGTGACAAGAAAACACCGAGTGAGTTTATAACTCGAGAAGTCATAAGCATTCATCAATCCATCGATAAAGTTACTACATCATGAACGATGAACGAGGCTAGGTACTCATCCATATCGAATCTATACCATAATTCCTCGGACCTTTTGGTCCAATCTCATACCAAGTCATACATCCACATTTCATATTCTACACAACAAGATATTTGAAGCATTTTCACACACTAACTCATTTCCACCACAATCATACAATTTCAATCATCACATAGATTTAAGGCTTACCAAATTCAACCCCGAGCATGAACGTATTTTCTATTAGTCATGAGCTCGAGGTACTTACCCGATCCGCTGTCCATACTCAACTCGATGGAGACACACCTCCATATATATAGAGTACGCACACACAAGTGCTTAATACTCGATTTCACACACTTAGTGCCACGCAAATTAAGCCCGCACACATAGTGCCATACCCTTTGAGCTCGCACACCCAGTGCCGTATTTTTCCAGCATGCACACTTAGTGCCATATATTTCCAGCATGGACACTTAGTGCCAATCTCGTCACCGTACACACGTATTGTTCAAGACACTTAGTGCCGAAAGCAAACTTTCTACACATTTCACTATTTCTTTTACATTCAACAATTGTCATCACTCCATACACATACAATTTCATTTATATATATATATATATAGCATCCCATTAAATACAATTGCATAGATTTTACAATCATTTAAGCAATATCAAACATATGTGCTTAATGACTTACCTTGTGTTGGGCAAAATGGTTCCAACTCGGCTACTCGATGTTCTTTCCTTTGCCTTTGCTTGTTTCTCCACCTCGAGCTTCTTGAGCTTAGTCAATAAATTAACTAGTTTAACCGTCTTGCCAAATATTTATACATATATACATGACATCAACTATTCTATCATCATTAATATATCAATTCACAAAATTTTATCTCATGAGCTTCTGACCCATTTTTACCCCATATGGCCGAATGCTTCATTCATTACCCAACTAGCCATTCAACAATTTTCAACCTCATTACCACCCTTTTATGTCTAATTGTCTAAATGAGATTATCAACATGCCTATCTATAGCCGAATGTGCTAAAATTGATCTAACATCACCTACACACTTGATTAAATGGTGAATACCTATACTATCAATTATGGCATCATTTTTTATTCTTTCAAACACTTAGTTTTCCTCCCATGAACACTTGGCAATTTCTTTTCTCTTCTAGCATAGCTTTACACCTATTTGTAACATCCTATGAATCCACATACATCACATTTCTACATAAATTTCTTTTACTTTTCTTCTACTTCCATTCACAACATCAAAGACACCATACACATATATCATTACAAAGCTTGACACTTAGCATGCAAATGACATCCACACAAACCCACCTTAGCGAAACTTAACTCATCTTCATGCCTCACCACCACAACATCAAACATCAAACATCAATGATACCAAGAAGACAACACCCATGGCGAATATCATCCCCATTTCATGGTAAAGGTTTAGACCATGGGTTAGGTGGAACTCAAACTATCAACTAAAACATGCATGAATCTCATGGATAACATCAACATACCTTAGTCTAGCAAACTCCCATGGCTGATTTTCTCAAGCTTTCCCCCTTTCTTCTTAGTACATTCGGCCAAGCAAGGAGAAAATGAGAGAATGAACACTTTTTTTTCCTTTTCTTTGTTTTTCTTCATATTCTCTTTTTTTTTTTTTTTCATTTCTTTATTCTTTCTACATAATCCACTAACTAAACATGTTGGCAACATGTTTCCACTCATAGCATGGCCGGCCATCATGCTTCATTTTGGCTAATTTGACATGCAAGGACAACACTTTCCCACATGTGTTAATAGGCCACCTTACATTTGCCTAGCACATTTCTAAATTTTCTCACATAAGTCCTATTTGATAAAAATTCACTTACAATTAACAAAATCCAAACATGAAATTTTCACACATGCATATATGCATATAATGAGCATCAATTATGATGGTTAATTATTATTATGACTCGGTTTAGTGGTCCCGAAACCACTTTCCGAATAGGTCAATTTAGGGATGTCACAATAGTCGTCTCGAGCGGCTCGTGCAACCTTCACACTGAAACTGTGAAAATGGACCCACGGTCCATATTACAGCCTATGTGGGCCCACTCGCCAATGTGGCCCACATAGCCCAAAAATGGCCTTGGCCGTGTGGATTACATAGCTTAGCTGAATATTCTCCATACGTTCATGTGCTTTGCCTGTGTAGGGCCCATGCAGCTCAGTTCTGCCCAAAATGGCCCAAAACGGCCTCGGCCCATAAAATTGCTTATGGCCGGCCTCAACGATTATACGCCCATGTTTAGGCATACAGACTACTATACGAGCAAGTATGCTCCTGTGTAGCGTCAACGGTCACTTATTTCGGCTTTTGTTGATCTACGATTACGGGCAATGCTTTACACACTGCTTCTATTTGCCGAAAAAAGAGCCTGCCCTACCTTTAAACCCTACCCTTAAACAACAATCCCTAATTACTCACTTAGTCCAATACTCGATTGAATACGTACAACTACTCCAACCGTTAAACTCTCAACAACATACCTTTAATCAAGCCAAGAGGGGAGTTCCATCCACCCTAATGCCAACTAAAGATCTTCCCCCTCCTTTGAAGAGTTCCTATGCACCAACCGAAAATAGGTAAACACTTAATCAACCAACATTAAGATAATACTATACTATTACACTTAGATCATCCAATCAACAACCACTTACCTTGATTGAATAACTAGGGCCCTTTCCACCTTATCAGTCGAAAGAGAATGATCACCTAAGCCCTCAATTACAACCTGAAATTTAGCCAACTTCTTGTTAACGCCTATTCGAAAGAACAGTTTAAACCAAAATCAAAAGTTAATCTTACCGAAACACAAACCCAAGTACTTGTAATAAAAACCAAAATCGACAGAGAGCAATGAGGGAAGAGTCGGCACAGTAAGGGTAGGAGAAAGAGTAGTATTTGACCAAAGCATATTCGTTTGAGAGAGAAGGAGAGAAGAAGGAGAGAATCGGCCAAAACCCAAAAGCTAAACGTCGAAAGAATTTGAGAATGAGGAAGGAGAGTATTCAGCCAAAACAAAAGGGAACAAGGGAAAGAGCGATTGCTATATGAGTAAAGGAAGAAGAGAAATCAGTTAGTAGGGGCACTGTATTAAAGAGCAAAACTGAAATAGACCTAAAATGAAAGGTACACCAGTGATCCCTTACCAGAATTCGGCAACCAAGGAGTGTAAAAAAGAAAAATACAGTCATTAAACTAAAAATAGAGAGAAAACAAATGCCTAGCCGAATTCTTGAGAAGCAGGAGTTCACAATCAACACTAACTCTCCCACTTCTATCGAAATCCCAGATTTTCCTCCCTAAATCAATCAAACCGTCCACCAATCCCTTGATCCACTCCTCAAATCTCTCCTTCAATCTCTGAACCATCTAATTTTAACCCCCTTCAAACTCTTTAGATTTTCGGCCAAACTGGAACACTCCCACGTAATCATAGCATTATAAAACACCTCCATGTGTCTACCAACACTCGACTCTCAGACCTCATGGAACAACAATACGCCACTTATGCCTTAGACCAGCAGGCCTATTCTGTCATGTTATACTCACATTAAATTAAAAGCCTACTGCCTAGAGACAGTGTTTATTCATATAAAAACAAAACTTTTGCACAAGCCAAGGCTTGAACCCAAGATTTCTCATACACTTCCTAGAACACTTAACCACTAAAGCAAATACATAGTTGTGTCACTTTCTTACACAAATAAACATTTATGTGTAGACTCCTAACTGTACCCATGCTCAAGACTTGATACTTCTAGGCCTAAAATTCAGGGCGTTACAAGTCAACCCTCCTTAAAGAAATTTCGTCCCTAAAATTTCCAACTATCAGATTAGTAGCATAACACAGACTACACCACTACACTACTGCTACGCATTTTAGTTCTAAAACACTACCATATTTAATCTTGAGTGTTTCCACTACAATCTATAGATAGATTGGGACAGTGCGTCAATCCGGTCCTCGCATCCAAATTCGGCATATTGCCAGATGACGAAGACCCAACTCGACCTAGACTGCCGAATCTGGTGATGTCATATTGAAATGTTTTTCGCAATGAGTGATATCGTTGAAAACCTTTTCCATATTTACCTTTGTTGTGTGTTCTTAATGAAGATTTTAGGATGTCTCGTTCAACTTCAAAACTGAAGTCATTTGGCAAAAAGCTAATCATATTAAATTGTTATTAGTTTTAAAACACTATTTCTTGCGAAAGTTTTTAAAACATGTTGCGTAAATGTGGTGTTTTGAAGAAAAACATTTAACTTTTTGAAAACCCGCGTCTTACTACTAGCAAATATAAATCAAAATAATGAAAAACCCAAAATTAAAGATTAAAAATTTAAAGAGACCTTATTATAGTAAAATACCCAAAATAAAACTACTAATAATTTTAAAAACCCAATGAGAAAGTCCTTGCGATTGTGTGGCCACCTTTGAGTCCCTAGCAGCTCTGACCCGCCTAAGCCTGGGGATTACCTGCACAGATAAAAATGGGTGAGTTTTGAAAACTCAGTGTGTAATGTCATATTATATAACCAATCAATGAGCATAAATAGTTAGGACCTAAGCCTAATTCAGTAACGGTTCAGTTTCAATTGGGGCCTTAGCCCATTATAGTATCAGTATCAGTGTGGGCGTAAGCCCATCTCAGTGATAGTACAATACAAATATGCAATTAGTACATGCTACCCAACTAGCCTTTACACTCCATCTCCATCCAACCCTACACTCCATGTGGGGATAAAATCAACCCACTCATCCCTACACTCCAGATAGTACTGGTTGCGGCACTAAATAGTATTGCAGCAGAGCTGCCAGTACAATACACTTTCACTAATGATAATAAACTGATCCCCATGCAACATGTCATGCATCATGTCATAATATCATATGTTTGATCAGTATATATATATAATGGCATGCTCAAACATAGCCATACATCTCATAAGGGCATATCAGTCATTTTACCATGTAGGGGCATTCTTGTCATTTTGTCAATTAGGGGTCTAGGTACACTTATCGACCCAATAGTAGGTCCACATTCGTCTCGAGTGACCTGTTCAACCTTAACAGTAAAACTATGAAAATGGGCCCACGACCCATATTATGGCCCACGTGGGCCCACTCGCCCGTGTGGCCCACATAGCCTAGAAATGGCCTTGGCTGTGTGGATTACATAGCCTGGCTTAATATTCTCTACACATTCGTGTGGTTTGTCCGTGTGGAGCCCATGTGCCCATAGAGCCCACACGACTCAGTTCGGCCCAAAATGGCCCAAAACAGCCTCGGCCCATAAAATCGCTCATGACGGACCTCAACGATTATACGTCCATGTTTAGGTATATAGACTACCACACAAGCGAGTGCACGCCTATGTAGCATCAACGATCACTTATTTCGGCTTTTGCCAATTTACGATTAAGGGCAGGGTTTTATACACCTTGCTTCTATTTGCCGAAAGAAGATACTACCTGCACCTTTGAACCCTACATTTAAACAACAATCCTTAATTACTCACTTAGTCCAGAACTCGATTGAGTACGTACAACTACTCCAATCTTTAAACTCTCAACAACATACCTTTGATCAAGCCAAGAGGGGAGTTCCATCCACCCTAATGCCAACTAAGGATCTTCCCCCTCCTCCGAAGAGTCCCTATGCACCAATCGAAAGTAGGTAAACACTTAATCAACCAACATTAAGGTAACACTATACTATTACACTTAGAGCATCCAATCAACAACCACTTACCTTGATTGAATAACCGGGCCCTTTCCACCTTATCAGTCGAAAGAGAATGATCACCTGAGCCCTCAGTTACAACCTGAAATTCAGCCAACTTCCTGTTAATACTTATTCGAAAGAACAGTTTGAACCAAAATCGAATGTTAATCTTACTGAAACGCAAACCAGAGTACTTGTAATTACCACCAAAATTGACAGAGAGCAATAAGGGAAGAGTCGGCATAGTGAGGGTAGGAGAAAGAGTAGTATTCGACCAAAGCATATTCGTTTGAGAGAGAGGGAGAGAAGAAGGAGAGAATCGGCCAAAATCCAAAAGCTAAAAGCTAAAAGAATTTATGTGTAGCCTCCTCACTGTTCCCATGCTCAAGACCTAATACTTCTAGCCCCAAAATTTGGGGCGTTACAAACAGGGTCAAAATTGAGAATGTTTATCTTACAGTTAGAACAAATTTTAAAAATTGAACCTAATAGCACCCCCATCAACAGTTTTCACGTTAGCTTTCCTTCTTTGCTTGGTTTGTGACGTCTTTTATTTCTCCAAACATTCTATTTGATTTTTGAGTCCCAAACTATATTACCTTGATTTCTATCAACACCAAAGCCTGAAACCTCCATATAATTCAAGAAAGACACTAAAAATCACCATAGTCTTCTCTACTATCAAGTTGTGGGTTTTTTGGATTTTTAACAAAACCTCAATTTTTATTCCAAAAAAGGTAACCATTCATTTCCTTGTTATTTTTTAGTGTCATTGGATCCTTAAAATTGATTTTTTAGCCATTAAATCATGAATTTTGAATAAAAGCTAAAAATGGGGCCGTTAATGGCGAATTTTGGGTTTTCGGGTAAAAATGTGATTTTACTATGCTTTTCAACTAGTTTTGATGTAATTAGAAGGTTTCTAAAGCTACAATAAAGTTTCATCAAGGATTTTTTGAGTTTTAATGAATTTTCGTCATAATGGCTAAAACTTGTCGAAATATGTCTACACCTTGAAATGTGTAGTTTTCTGTGGTTTAAAGGTTGGGAATTAGTTGTAGATGAAGATTTAGATGAAAGGAATTCATTGCATGTGAAAATATTAAGTGTAGGTTAAGATATTAAAATTTAATGTTTATATGTCGAAGGTTTTAGTTAAAAGAGAACGTAATTTATGCTGTTGTTTTTTACTATTTAAGGTGAGCTAGTGACTAATTGTTGATAGTATGTTTGTCTGGTTTATGTTGTTCAAGTGGTGGAGTCTATAAGACATTCAACGAGTAGATACGAAGGCAAAGAAAAGCTTGTTTGAGCTTTTGACTTTTCGGTGAAAGTATATTTTGGTGAGTGTTTTGGGATCATTGCTCGTAGATGATTCATTGTGTAATTGGGAATTGAGAGGTAGGCTAAACCCCTATTTTAAAATTTTGAGTGTAAGTGTTCTCATGCCTATGATTAAATGTGATGTATGTGTGCTTGTGCAATTGTGAAAATGTGAACATATATAAGATGCTATGACATGTGCCATAAGCTTGTGATGACTGTTGTGAAAGAGAGTATGTAGGTATGCTATTCATGTCCTTTGACAATAAATATGTAGGTATGTTTACATACCATGTGAAAGTGATTATAACGTGCTAATGATGTGAATAGAAGTGAAATTGTGCGAATAGTCGGTAAGTAAATATGTGATAATAATGTGGATTTTTTAGCCTTGTGAATTTATAAAACCATTTGATATAGTTGGCATGCCATAGGATTGTTAGTACTTACCTTTGTGATGTGATTTTAGGGCATTGAAGCCCAAGACAGTTGTTAGAGAGATAATAAAGTGTGAGGTAAGCTCTATTCACTAGGATATGTGTGTTTGGTGTGTTGGAGAGTGTTAGCTATATGCTTCACTTATAGAACATGATCGGCTCTATGAGTCATTTTGGTGTGTTAGAGATCTGTGTATCTGATGTGTGGTGATAGAGTCCACATTATGTTTCAGAACCTCAAGAGCCAAACTATCATATAATATGACTGAATATGATTAAATATCATTTATATGTGCTTAGTTATATGTCTAAATAATCATGTGGATAATGTGATAAATGTGTAATAGTATAAATGAAAGATGAATAAATGTGTGAAATATGATATTAGAGTTAACTATGTTATGAATATGTGACTTGTCTGCTTAGTCAATGCATAATGACTTGTTTGCGTGGTGGTCATTTTGAACACTCACTGAGCTTATTAAGCTCACCCACTCCTTTTTAACCATTGCAGATAAGTAGTGTGGTATGAGCGGTGTAGTCTCAGCGAGTGATAACTCTTGAAAGAAGTTATATTTCATGCACTCAGATGTAGTTAATTGCCTTTACTGACGTAAGTTTAGTTGCATTTTAGGATATTGCATTGGCATTTTTAGAGCATTGCATTAAAGAGCTTGAATTGTACTTAAGTGTTATTACAAGTTGCTTTTAATTGCTTGTAGGGAGGAGTTGCTTGGTGGTCAATTGGCATGTGCAGAATGTAGGAAAATGAGTAAAGGATTAAAGGTTTGCTGTGAAAATTTTTGGATAGTTTGCCAACACAAATGCTGTGGCAGTACGTGGAAGATGCCTATTCAGCACTCAATACGTACCATTTTCGGCCCTAGCTGTACTTGTGCCAGATAAATCCACCTATAAAAGAGAGAAAGAGTTATGGGCTAATGAACCTACCTTAGAAGGAAGAGATATAAAAGCCAGAAAAAGAGAGGACAATCGTGATGGGATAATAGAGGGGAGTAGCTAATAACAAGGGTAGAGAAAAAGGTGAAAGAAGAAGGCACTCATCTTTGGCCTCAAGACAGTACTTTGCTTGTGTTTAGAATTGGACAGGTAAAAGTTGTGATCTAAAAATTCTTCCTCTATTTCTTATCTTGATTTTTCGTTAGCTTAATTGATGAAGAAAATGTTGGTTTTTGTGTTAAAATTGAATTTTATTTGCCAACTCATGAGCTAAATCTCTTAGGGTTGGGATTACTTTGATAAAACCCTTATTTTTATCAATGGCTGAAGTTTAGATCTAGATTAATCTAATGTTTCATTCAATGGTATTTCAGGATTACGTGCATTCGGTGCATTGACAAATGTGCAACAAGTATATAAAAAATAACCTAAGTCTGATAAGGTTAGTTACTTAGATCGGAGATGAATGATATGAGTGAGTGTTTAATCAATTACTCATAGCAGCCTCTAGACATAAAGCAATAATTCATATGGAAGGAAGTAAAAATAGTATTGGGAACCGAAGTCATGGCCTATAGACATCTAGCACCCTAGGTGAGGTAACTTTAGGTCTTTCTCTCGAAAGAAGAAAACCACAGTAAAACAATTCTGAGTAGTAGAATAATTAAGATTTTGCTGAAGCATTAGTGGTTAGTAAGAATAGATTCTTTAGTAATCCTAGCCTATTCAATCACCATCATAGCCCCTCTGTCTCTTGTCGTAATGTCTTTGGCACAACATTCTTAATGTATTGCTTATTCATTTCGCACATTTTATCCACTATCATTCTCTCAATTGCCACTGCATTCTTTTTATTAGTTTGCCATAGCATTAATCACACTTCACGCAATAACTTGATCGATTTACACCTATCTGATCTCTGTGGAGATGATCTAACTTATCACTTTATTACTTGACTCGAAGTTTATACTTGCACAATTTGCATATCATATTCACATGAAGCAAGTTCTTGGCGCTGTTGTCGGGGATCGACATCTAGTGAAATTTGGTTTTATTATTTTATTTTATTTCATTAGTTTTAGCTAAATTTTTTGTATTTAATTTATGTAGGTTCGCCATCAGTGCATGAGTAGAAGCATTCCTATTATAAAGAGAACTTTGCTAAGAAGGAGAGAAAGATTATGTAATATGGCTAGGGACTTGGTTTGAATGATCCATTAAATCCAAATGATTGGGATGTTAACTTCTTATTTGTCGTATGATAGATGACTGAGAAAGACCAATTCAAGATTATGTCATTCCAATTTTAGATGACCTGTGTAACACCCCTAACTCGTGACCGACGCCGGTGTCGGACACGAGGGGTTAACGGCCAAACCCTCTCAAGATACCAACCAATTTGACATTACCAGTCTGGCTGGAAAACTGCATCACCGTCGCCTTAAAAATCATATCTCGAGTTTAAAAACTCAGAAACTGGTTTTGTAAATTTTCCCTGAATTTAGACTCATATACCCATCCATGGATTTATTTTTAGAATTTTTGGTTGGGCCAATTGGTACAGTTTATTAGTTAAAGTCACCCATGTTACAGGGACCGACTGCTCTGACCTTCGCGCGTTACAACTTGAATATCTCTCTGTACAGGGCTTTAATACTGGTAACGTTTGTTTCTAATGAAACTAGACTCAAAATGGAATCTTTACATATAAGGCATGACTCCTAATTCGTTCTGAATAATTTATTGTAAATTTTCAAAGTCGCGACAGGGGACCCAGAAACCATTCTGGCCCTGTCTCACGAGAACCTTAATATTTCTCAGTATACTGCTCATATGGTCGTTTCGTTTCGTCCATATAAAAATAGATTCATCAAGGTTCAGTTCCATAATTTACTCACTATTTAATTCTACTTCTACTATTTTTAGTGATTTTTCAATCTCATCTCACTGCTGCTGTCCGCAACAGTTACTGCAGTAGACTATGCCAATTTCATGAATTTTTCCTTGGCCTTAATCATCCATCATACATGACACAAATTATGGCCACCTTATCAAAATTTGAGTTTCTAAGACTCGTGGCTATAGGTTCTAGCATCCCACTCGACGACCACATAGGCCATTTTCACATGGCTTAAAGTTTACAACCCACAATTCGACAAAATATAATAGCCTATACATGCCAATTGTTCTTCAACAACAAAAACAATACCACAAGATTTCAGCCGGTGTGATGACTTCAACGACGGTTCCGAGCACACAACAATACGAGTCCAAGAGACCTAAAATGGGTGACAAGAAAACACCGAGTGAGTTTACAACTCAGTAAGTCATAAGCATTCATCAATCCACTGATAAAGTTACTACTACATGTACAACAAATGAGGCTAGGTACTCGTCCATATCGAATCTATACCATAATACCTCGGACCTTTCGGTCCAATCTCGTACCAATTCATACATCCACATTTCATATTCTACACAACAAGATAATCGAAGCATTTTTTTACACATTAACTCATTTTCCAGCACAACCATACAATTTCAATCATCACATAGATTTAAGGCTTACCAAATTCAACCCCAAGCATGAACGTATTCTCTATTCGTCATGAGCTCGAGGTACTTACCCGATCCGCTGTCCATACTCAATTCAATGGAGACACACCCTCCATATATATAGAGTACGCACACACAGTGCTTACTACTCGATTTCGCACACTTAGTGCCACGTAATTTAAGCCCGCACACACAGTGCCATACCCTCCGAGCTCGCACACCCAGTGCCGTATTTTTCCAGCTTGCACACTTAGTGCCATATATTTCCAGCACGCACACTTAGTGCCGATCTCGTCACCGTACACACGTATTGCCCGCACACTTAGTGCCGAAAGCAAACTTTCTACACATTTCACTATTTCTTTTACATTCAACAAATGTCATCACTCCATACACATACATTTTCATTTATATATATATATCATCCCATTAAACACAATTGCATAAATTTTACAATCATTTAAGCAATATCAAATACGTGCTTAATGACTTAC
The DNA here is from genome assembly GCF_025698485.1 of Gossypium arboreum. NCBI lineage: Eukaryota > Viridiplantae > Streptophyta > Magnoliopsida > Malvales > Malvaceae > Gossypium > Gossypium arboreum. The sequence goes on along the minus strand of NC_069082.1, from coordinate 78,299,131 downwards.
CTCGTGTTGGGTAAAATAGTTCCAAGTCGGCTACTCGATGACCTTCGTCTTTCCCTTGCTTGATTCTCCTTCTTTAACTCCTTGAGCTTAATCAATAAATCACTAGTTTAACCATCTTGCTAAACATTCATAATTCAACTACACATGCATATGCATGCTTGTATATTCGGCAACCATTCTTACTAATCGCCCATTTGGTCGATTATACACCTAACCGAATATGCACCAAAAACTTGATTTCAACATTACCTACATACTCACTTTAATGGCCGAATATATATATATATGTACAATGTCAACTAACATCTTTTAATCACCTAATTTCATCTCATGAACATTTAATCAAATTTTCCCAATCTAGCATATATTTTCACATCCATTTGTAACATCATGTACAAACACATATACACATATATCAAAACACAAATTTTTACCTATCATGCAACAAGCATAAATCGCACTTATGAGCATCCCATGGCGAATACATCCCACACCATCCCCTTTCAATTTTTGGTCATGGTTAAACAAAGAAAACTCCATGTCTTACTCAAGAATGCTAAAAGAAATTTCAAGAGTAGTCAATCCATCATTACATGTATCATCAACAAGCTTCACATTTAGCATGCAATGGCTTTAACACAATATCAACCTTGGCCAAATACCATTTCCATGGCATAACAAGGATTTGAACCATGGGCTAACATGAACATCAAGTTAGCAACTAAAACATGCATGAATCTCATGACACAACCTCAAACATACCTTAATCTTGACACAAGTATGACCAAATCTCCTTCTAGTTCTCTTCTAAACCAAGCATGAAGCAAAAATCCTTCCTTTTTCCCTTAGTATTTTCAGCCAAGATTTGAGAATGGATGAACAAATTTTTTCCTTTCTTTTTCCTCTACTCACGGCAACAAAAGGGGGGGCATCCATGCTCATTTTTTTTTTCATTTCTTTATTTTTTTCTACATAATCCACTAACTAAACATGTTGGAAACATGTTCCCTTGCCCATATTCTTGTCATGGCCGGCCACTCTTCCCTTTTTTTGGGCAAATTGACATGCAAAACCACTCTTTTGCATGCATGTACTATTAGACCATTGTAAGATTAGCCTATCACCTTTCAACAATGTTTCATACAAGTCCATTTTAATAAATTCACATAGAAATGATCAAATTAATGCATGAAACTTTCACACATGCATTTACTAACATCATAAACATAGAATATAACTTTTAATTACTTATAAGACTCGGTTTAGTGGTCCCGAAACCACTTTCCGACTAGGGTCAAATTAGGGATGTCACAACTCTCCCCCACTTACGAAATTTTCGTCCCGAAAATCTTGCCATAAATAGGTTTGGGTATCGCTCTTTCATAGAGTCCTCGAGTTCCCAAGTGGCTTCTTCAATTCGTGTTTATGCCACAACACCTTCACTAATGGGATTTTCTTATTGCGCAACTCTTTTACTTCACGCATCGAATGCGAACCGGTTCCTCTTCATAGCTCAAATTAGGTGAATCTCAATCTCGCACGGAGCGATTACGTCGCGATGGATCGACCTATATCGTCAAGCATCGAGACATGGAAAACGTTGTGGATCCTTTCAAGCTCGGGGTAAAATTAATCGATATGCGATCGCCCAATTCGTTCGGATACTTCATATGGCCCGATGAACCTCGGACTCAATTTGCCCTTACGACCAAATCTAAGCACCTTCTTCCAAGGTGAAACTTTGAGAAAGACCTTGTCTCCAACCCGATATTCAATATCTTTTCTTTTCAAATCCGCATACGACTTTTGGCGATCCGGCGACTTTCAAACTTTCACGAATTACTCGAACTTTTGCTCGGCATCCTTAACCAAATCAACCTCAAGAATTTACCTTCACTAAGTTGGTCCGAATAATGGGGTACGGCATTTACGATCGTATAAAGCCTCGTAAGGCGCCATCTTAATACTTGATTGAAAGCTATTGTTGTAGCGAATTCAATCAAAGGCGAATCTGCTCCCATGAACCACTAAACTCAAGGATGCAACATCTCAACATATCCTCGAGTATTTGAATTATCCGTTCGGATTGACCATCGGTTTGGGGTGGCGAGTGCTAAAATGCAATTTGGTACCCAAAGCCTCTTGCAATTTCTTCCAAAACCGCGACGTAAATCTTGGGTCTCTATCCGACACGATAGAAATAGGTACCCCATGCAATCGAACAATTTGGGAGACGATAATTACGCCAACTTATCGAGCGTAAAATCCGTGCGGACAGGATAAAATGAGCGGACTTGGTCGGTCTATCAACAATGACCCAAACCGAGTCTTTCTTATTTCGAGTCAATGGTAACCCGGACACAAAGTCCATTGTTACTCGATCCCATTTCCATTCGGGTATCATGATCGGTGAAGTAATCCGATGGCACTTGATGTTCCGCTTTCACTTGTTGACATATCGACACCTTGAAACAAATTCGAAATGTCTCGTTTCATACCGAGCCACCAAAATTGGCATTTCGGTCATTGTACATTTTAGTACTACCCGTGGATTGACATTCGACTACAATGGGCTTCATTTAGAATTATCGAAATAAGTTCAATTCTTTGGAACACACAGACGACTTCGAACCTCAAACAATCATCATCATCAATTTGAAACTCGATTCCTTGTTCGTAACACACTCACCCGCTTTGCAAGCAACTCCTCATCAACTTTTCGAGCTTCCGAATTTGATGAGCCAATAATGGTTTGGCCTTTAATTCGGCTACTAACACATTGTCGGGTAGAATAGACAAGTGTACATTCATCGTCAGAAGCAAACAAAGTGATTTCACTTAAGGCATCCGCAACCACATTAGCCTTTCCGGGTGATAATCAATGACGAGTTCATAATCTTTTAACAACTCGAGCCATCGTCTTTGTCGCAGATTTAAGTCTCTCCGAGTCATCAAATATTTGAGACTTTTGTGATCCGAACACATGGCACTTCTCACCAAATAAGTAATGTCGCCATATCTTTAAGGCGAACACGATGGCGACCAATTCGAGATCATGGGTTGGATAATTTTTCTCATGTGGCTTTAATTGTCTCGGACGATAGGCCACAACTCGCCCTTCTTGCATCAATACGCAACCCAACCCAAGTAGGGATGCGTCACTATAAATGACAAACTCTTTGCCCGATTCGAGTTGCACTAGAATTGGGGCTTGATCAAATAAGCTTTCAGTTGATCGAAACTTTTTCGACATTTCTCCGTCCATTCAACTTAACATCCTTTTGGAGTAGCCGTCATTGGCGTGGCTATCGTCGAGAAACCTTTTACAAATCGTCGGTAATAACCGCAAGCCCCAAAAAGCTCCTAACCGGTAACATTCCTTGGTGGTTTCCAATCGACTATGGCTAGAATTTTGTTCGGGTCCACCTCGACACCGATGCGGACACCACGTGCCCCAAAAAGCTAACCTCTTTCAACCAAAATTCACATTTCTTGAACTTTGCGATAATCGCTTATCTCGTAAGATTTGCAACACTAGCCTCGGTGTTCAAGATGTTCGATTTCATCTCTCGAATAGACCAAAATGTCATCGATAAATACAACTACGAACCGATCCAAGTATGGCACGAAAATTCTATTCATTAAATCCATAAACACCGTAGGGCATTAGTGAGCCCAAACGGCATCACCAAGAATTCAGTAGTGACCGTACCTCGTTCTAAAAGCGGTTTTGGGTATGTCCGATTCTCGGACCCTCAACCGATAGTACCCGACCTCAAATCTATCTTTGAAAACACCGAGGCTCCCTTTAATTGATCAAACAAATCGTCAATTCTTGCAATTGAACCTTGATTCCTTTAATTCGTTAATGCCATACGATACGGGGCTATTGAAATCGGCGTAGTACGGTACAACCGATGCGAATTCCACTTCTCGAACCGTGGCAATCCGGTAACTCCTCGGAAAAACATCCGAATACTCACAAACCACTGGTACCGATTCGAGTTTCCTTTCCGTCTCTTTACTTCCAAACACATACGCAAGGTATGTTTCACACCCTTTTCACATACCTCCGAAGCGGTCATAGAAGATATTATCATCGGCGCTCCTTTTAAATCGAGAGACTCGACTCGGACTACCTCATTATTTGCACTCCTCAAATCAATGGTTTTCCTTTTGCGATCCACCTTTGCATCATGTACGATCAACCAATCCATACCAAGAATAACATCGAATTCATGAAATGGTAGAAGCATCAGATCGGCCGAAAAACAGGATTCTCGAATTATTAGGGGGCATCTCTTGCACACTTTATCAACAAGCACGTATTGAACCAAAGGGTTTGACACTCGAATTACGAACTCAGTAGACTCAACAGGTAGAGTCTTATTGGATGCTAAGGTTTCACATACATATGAGTAAGTAGAGCGGGGTCAATCAATGCAATCACAATAGTATCAAAGAGAGTAAAAGTACCGGTGATAACGTCAGGAGGATGCCTCCTCTCGTGCGCGGATGGCATATGCTCTAGCAGAGCACGGGTCTCGGATCGGACGGGCTGTATTAGAGGCTCCTCTCGATTACCACCCCTACCTCCAGAGATTCTCGGGGCCTACCTCCACCGTCGTTCCACTAGGTCTTGCACCTTGCGTCTTATTCCTCTCATCTAGCTCGTGCAATCTCTAATGAAGTGGTCCTTGAACCGCATCCATAATGAGCCCTATTAACAGACTTACCCCAACATTCACCTAGGTGTCGTCTTCCACATTGGGGCATTCAGGTCTCTCTTGACGATTATTGCCCACACTAGCTCTGAAGTAGCTCGGAGTCCGTCAATGGTCGGGCTCTAATGGAAATTCCATGATCGTCCTCGACTTCTTGGTGTCCTCCACGAACCTCTTTACAGCCGAGAACGGAGCTTTACTCGTCGATCTTTTACGGTAATCTCTTGCTTCAAATTCAGCCTTCTTCTTCTCCTTCCCAAGTTCTTCCGCCTTGCGTGCTCGTTCGACTAGTGTCACGAACTCCTTTATCTCCAAAATTCCCACTAGTAACTTTAACTCTTCATTCAATCCTTCTTCAAATCTTTTGCACATCGCAACCTTATCAGCCACACACTCCCGAGCATACCGACTAAGTCTTACGAACTCATATTCAGATTGAGATACGGTCATCCGCCTTGCTTGAGTTCCAAAAATTCCTTACGCTTCGATCGATGAACTGTTGACTAATGTATTTCTTTCGAAATTGGATTGAAAGAAATCCCAAGTAACTCGTTCATTTGGGACTATGGAAATTAAAGTCCTCCACCAATAGTAAGTGAGTCTCATAACAAGGATATAGCACACTTAAGACATTCATCGGTGTGCATGGCGTTCATCTAACACTCTAATGGTGTTATCGAGCGTAACTCGGCCTTTTCGGCATCATCAAGAACTATGGCCTTGAACTCGCCCCGCTTCCTAATCAAGTCCACGGTGGTTTACTCAACCTCACGGGATCAATAACTGGAGGCATTGCGGGCTCTTGGGGTGGAGTATTTAAATTCGGGAATGGTTGGACAGCGGGTTGGTTCGGGCATATTATGCGACCCACTCATTCATCATAGTGAAGAAGGCTTGTTTCGCCCCTTCATTTTGATTATTCGCGGATGATCGAGGCTCAACAAGCGGTGCCCCTTGCGCGGAGCAGCCGCTACACTTTCAACGTCATCCGCCAAGGGTCTCTACCCCGAGTTCCATTTACTAATCAAAACAAAAATTTCAACCGTCAAGTCATCACATTTTAAGCACTAACAATTTGGCATGTATAGCAAGACTCACACGCGCTATGGTAGTCCTAGAATCGACTAAATCATAGCTCTGATACCAATAAAATTGTAACACCCTAACTCGTGACCGACGCCGTGTTCGGACACGAGGGTTAACGCCAAACCCTCTCAAGATACCAACCAATTTGACATTACCAGTCAGGCTGGAAAACTGCATCACCGTCGCCTTAAAAATCATATCTCGAGTTTCAAAACTCGGAAACTGGTTTCGTAAATTTTCCCTGAATTTAGACTCATATACCCATCCATGGATTTATTTTTAGAATTTTTGGTTGGGCCAATTGGTACATTTTATTAGTTAAAGTCACCCATGTTACAGGGACTGACTGCTCTGACCTTCGCGCGTTAGAACTTGAATATCTCTCTGTACAGGGATTTAATACTGGTGCCGTTTATTTCTAATGAAACTAGACTCAAAATGGAATCTTTACATATAAGGCATGACTCCTAATTCGCTCTGAATAATTTATGGTAAATTTTCAAAGTCGCGACAGGGGACCCAGAAACCATTCTGGCCCTGTCTCACGAGAACCTTAATATTTCTCAGTATACTGCTCATATGGTCGTTTCGTTTCGTCCATATAAAAATAGATTCATCAAGGTTAAGTTCCATAATTTACTCACTATTTAATTCTACTTCTACTATTTTTAGTGATTTTTCAATCTCATCTCACTGCTGCTGTCCGCAACAGTTACTGCAGAGACTATGCCAATTTCATGAATTTTTCCTTGGCCTTAATCATCCATCATACATGACACAAATTATGGCCACCTTATCAAAATTTGAGTTTCTAAGACTCGTGGCTATAGGTTCTAGCATCCCACTCGGCGACCACATAGGCCATTTTCACATGGCTTAAAGTTTACAACCCACAATTCGACAAAATATAATAGCCTATACATGCCAAATGTTCTTCAACAACAAAAACAATACCACAAGATTTCAGCCGGTGTGATGACTTCAACGACGGTTCCGAGCACACAACAATACGAGTCCAAGAGACCTAAAATGGGTGACAAGAAAACACCGAGTGAGTTTACAACTCAGTAAGTCATAAGCATTCATCAATCCACCGATAAAGTTACTACTACATGTACAACAAATGAGGCTAGGTACTCGTCCATATCGAATCTATACCATAATACCTCGGACCTTTCGGTCCAATCTCGTACCAATTCATACATCCACATTTCATATTCTACACAACAAGATAATCAAGCATTTTTTTACACATTAACTCATTTTCCAGCACAACCATACAATTTCAATCATCACATAGATTTAAGGCTTACCAAATTCAACCCCAAGCATGAACGTATTCTCTATTCGTCATGAGCTCGAGGTACTTACCCGATCCGCTGTCCATACTCAATTCAATGGAGACACACCTCCATATATATAGAGTACGCACACACAAGGCTTACTACTCGATTTCGCACACTTAGTGCCACGTAATTTAAGCCCGCACACACGATTGCCATACCTCCGAGCTCGCACACCCAAGGTCAGATTTTTCCAGCTTGCACACTTAGTGCCATATATTTCCAAGACGCACACTTAGTGCCGATCTAAATCACCGCACACACGTATTGTTCAAGACACTTAGTGCCGAAAGCAAACTTTCTACACATTTCACTATTTCTTTTACATTCAACAAATGTCATCACTCCATACACATACATTTTCATTTATATATATATATCATCCCATTAAACACAATTGCATAAATTTTACAATCATTTAAGCAATATCAAATACGTGCTTAATGACTTACCTCGTGTTGGGTAAAATAGTTCCAAGTCGGCTACTCGATGACCTTCGTCTTTCCCTTGCTTGATTCTCCTTCTTTAACTCCTTGAGCTTAATCAATAAATCACTAGTTTAACCATCTTGCTAAACATTCATAATTCAACTACACATGCATATGTATGCTTGTATATTCGGCAACCATTCTTACTAATCGCCCATTTGGTCGATTATACACCTAACCGAATATGCACCAAAAACTTGATTTCAACATTACCTACATACTCACTTTAATGGCGAATATATATATATATGTACAATGTCAACTAACATCTTTTAATCACCTAATTTCATCTCATGAACATTTAATCAAATTTTCCCAATCTAGCATATATTTTCACATCCATTTGTAACATCATGTACAAACACATATACACATATATCAAAACACAAATTTTACCTATCATGCAACAAGCATAAATCGCACTTATGAGCATGCCATGGCGAATACATCCCACACCATCCCCTTTCAATTTTTGGTCATGGTTAAACAAAGAAAACTCCATGTCTTACTCAAGAATGCTAAAAGAAATTTCAAGAGTAGTCAATCCATCATTACATGTATCATCAACAAGCTTCACATTTAGCATGCAATGGCTTTAACACAATATCAACCTTGGCCAAATACCATTTCCATGGCATAACAAGGATTTGAACCATGGGCTAACAAGAACATCAAGTTAGCAACTAAAACATGCATGAATCTCATGACACAACCTCAAACATACCTTAATCTTGACACAAGTATGACCAAATCTCCTTCTAGTTCTCTTCTAAACCAAGCATGAAGCAAAAATCCTTCCTTTTCCCTTAGTATTTTCAGCCAAGATTTGAGAATGGATGAACAAATTTTTTTCCTTTCTTTTTCCTCTACTCACGGCAACAAAAGGGGGGCATCCATGCTCATTTTTTTTTCATTTCTTTATTTTTCTACATAATCCACTAACTAAACATGTTGGAAACATGTTCCTTGCCCATATTCTTGTCATGGCCGGCCACTCTTCCCTTTTTTGGGCAAATTGACATGCAAAACCACTCTTTTGCATGCATGTACTATTAGACCATTGTAAGATTAGCCTATCACCTTTCAACAATGTTTCATACAAGTCCATTTTAATAAATTCACATAGAAATGATCAAATTAATGCATGAAACTTTCACACATGCATTTACTAACATCATAAACATAGAATATAACTTTTAATTACTTATAAGACTCGGTTTAGTGGTCCCGAAACCACTTTCCGACTAGGGTCAAATTAGGGATGTCACAACCTGAATCTAGGGATAGTAAGACCACAAATACAAGCTCAGCATTTTGAATTGAAACAAGTAATGTTTTAGATGTTGCAAATTGTTGGACAATTCAGTAGGTCACCAATTGAAGACCTGATACTACATTTGAGACTATTTCTAGAAGTTTGTGATTCGTTTAGATAGCAGGGTGTTTCTGAAGATGCCTTGCAGCTCAAATTGTTCCCATACTCTTTGAGAGGTCGTGCATTAGCATGGCTTAATGCCTTACCATTGAGAACAGAGGCATCATGGAGTGACCTTTGCCAAAGTTTTTTGTGATAGTATAGTCGGTCAATATGAATGATAAGGTCAAAAATGACATAACATCTTTTTGGCAATTAGAGGATGAAACGTTGTACAAAGCCTAGAAAAATTTAAAGAATTACTTAGAAAATGACCGATGCATGGGTTCCAGCACTGGACTCTTATGGAGATGTTTTATAATGGGTTGAATACACATAAAATGATGGTAGTCGATGATTCCACCAATGGTACTTTGCTGGATAAATCCTGTAATGAAACATATGAGATTATGGAATGGATTGCAAATAATGATTTTCAATATTTTACCACAAGAGTTAAGGCTGGTAGGAGAGCTGTTGGTACCATCGAGCTTAATACAATCACTTCATTGACAACCCATGTATCATCTCTAGCTAATATGATCAAGAAAATGAAGAAACCAACTGCGGTCCATGAGATGAAATCAACTAACTCATCTTGTGTTTATTGTGGTAAGGACCATGTGTTTGATGAATGTCCAACAAACCCAACATTTGTTTACTATATGGGTAATTTCAACCGGAATAATACTCTCTACTCCAGCACTTATAATCTAGGGTAGAAGCAACATCCAAACTTTAGTTGGAATAATCAAGGTGCTAAGAATTCAAACAATGTTATTAAACAGAATGCCGAGAGGGCATCGACTAGTTATAATCAACTTATTCAACAACAAAATGTCCAATAAGTTCAATCATCATCTTCTTCATCTATTGAATCTCTGTTGAAAGAATATATGGCTAATAATGATGCCATGATACAGAGTAAAACTGTATCCCTATGAGCCATTGACAATCAAGTGGGGTAGTCGCAAATGTTTTAAATTCAAGATCATAAGGAGCTTTGTCAAGTGATACTAAGAATTTGAGAGCATAAGGGAAAGAGCTTTGTAAGGTAATCACTTTCAAAAGTGGAATTCAGCTGAATGGAATTGTTAAAGATGCCACAACAAAAGAGGAAAAATATGATTTCAATTGTGGAAAGATCTCAAAATCATCTGAAAAGCACACTACAACTAGAAAGGCTACACAAAATACTTTTGCAATAAAATCAGATCATATTACTAATGGAATGCTATAGCAAAACAATATCAGCAACTTGAATGACGGCCACCTGCACTTTTTCCTTAACGATTTCACAATTATAGACAAGATGCCCAGTTCAAAAGATTTCTAGATGTCCTTAAAAAAATACAAATCAACATATCGTTGGTAGAAGCTTTGGAACAAATGTCTAATTATGTGAAATTCATGAAGGATATATTGTTAAAGAAGAGAAGATTGGGAGAATTTGAAACTGTTGCTCTCACTGAAGGGTGCACAATAATGTTCATGAATAAATTACTTCCAACAATGAAGGACCCAAGGAGTTTTACTGTCCCATGCTCAATTGGAAATAATTAGGTTGGGAAGACATTTTGTGATTTAGAAGCAAGTATCAATTTAATGCCTATGTCTGAGGACTTGGAAAAGCAAGACCTACTATGATAATGTTACAACTAGTTGATCGATCATACACACATCCAGAAGGTAAAATTGAAGATGTGTTAGTAAGAGTAGATAAGTTCATTTTTCCAATTGAGTTCATTGTTTTTGAAAGTGAAGCTGACCTTTTCTTACTACAGGTAAAACTTTGATTGATATGGAAAAAGGTGAATTAACCATGGGAGTAAATGATGACGAAATCACTTTCAACATATTCAACGCCCTAAAATGTGCTAATCTGAATGAAAAGTGCCATGCTATTGGTTCAATAGAAACAATGGTGGAGAAAGAGTTTGCAAGCTTTTGCCACCCCAACTCAAATAGTGATACAGATTCACTTGAGTTGAATGAAACAAAAACTTTTGAAGAATTTAGTGAGTCCATAGAGGCAAAGCAGATTGTGGATAGACCAAGAAAAAAGTTTGCGTCCTTAGAACTATTAGCCTGCACTTTCAATCCTCCTAATCCATCTATAGAGGAACCTCCCACACTGGAGTTGAAGCCTTTGCTGTTGCATTTGAAATATGCTTACTTGGGAGACAACAATTGTAACAGCCCGATTTTAGTCAAATCAGAATAGTGGTTCTGGGACCACAAATCTGAAGTTGAAATATTTATTTTATTAATATTTTGAGGTCTACAACATATTAGTATGATTCTATGAAATTTTCATTACAAAATTTTATTGTTTGAATGCTTAATTTGATAAAAAAGACTAAATTACGTAAAGTGTAAAAGTTGAGTTCTAATAGCTATGGAACTTTAAAATAGAGGTTCTTATATGGTAATTAGCTCATTAATGTGTTAGTGGATGATTATGGCTTCGTATTTTTTGTAACTATTAATGTTTTTAAAGGTTAATTAAGTAAATTAGTAAATAAAGATAAAATAAATAAAAGAATTAAATTTGTCATCTTCATTTTGTTTCTTCAACCGATTGTGAAGAAGAAGAAAGCCATTGTTGTCTTTACATTCGACCAAGCTTCCATTTTCAATTTAAGTATGGTATTTGTCTCATTTTTGATGATTTCTATTGGTAAATTTGCTAGGTTATGTGTTAAACTGAAGTTCTAAATAGTGTTTTTAATGACTTAATCACATCTTATTTGGTTGGATTTGCAAAAATTAAATTTTATTGCAATTGCAATTGGCCTTTGGAAAATTGTGATAAGCGTTTGGCACTATAATTTGGATTGAATGGATTGTTAATTGGAGCATGAGTTATTGAATTTTTTAGCAGATAACATTTGTGTTATGATTGGTTTAAGACTCATGGACAAAGGCATTTGTTGTACTTAATTATATTGATGTTGAAATTGTTAAGCTACAGGATTTTAATGGCATCTTTACATCTTAAATTAAGTGTTTAAATATCAGATTTTATGCCTTGTATGTATGATTATATTGGCAATAGTAGTGCATGATGGATCCATTGGATATAGTTGGCATGCCATTGGATTTGTGAGTACTCACCATTGTATGTGTTATTTGTGAGCATATGGCTCAAAATGTTCTGAGTTTTGGAGTAAATAATAGAGTTTTGAGCTTATGTCTTCACTTAACAGGATTGTGAGGAAATATAAGGGAGTGTGTGGCTTCCACTCGCTCAACCTGATACTATTTCTGATATGTAGGAGTTTCGATATCCGTTTATCCAACATATGATCACACGTTTAAATATTGACATGGATGTATTATGCCAATATAAGTGTATGTTTATAAGTTAAATTATGATTCATATGCCATATTAAATTGGAATTTTATTCATGGAATAGCATATGTTATTATGATTATAATATGTGATATTGTGACTGAAATTTTACTGTTTAATTTGCGTGGATTTATTCATGAATTTGGTATGATTTACTTATTGTTTTTACGATCATTCACTGAGCTTTTTATTCTCACACCCTCACGCCTTTGTGTAGAGACTTTTTAAGATTGAGGAGTTGAGGAGCGAGTGCAAGGCTTATCCAAGGTTAAGGCTCGATAGTAGCTTAACGATTCTTCATTAGAAACAGAAGGGGCATTGTAGCACTTAATTGGACAAGATTTAATTCAATTGTAATGGTCATTGGACATTTATTTGGACATTTATTTTGGTGATGTTATAATTACTTTAATGTTTTGTTTTTATGTTTAATTGTTGTGTGGTTTATGGTATGCTGATGAGAGCTCATATTGTGATTGAGAATATGGTGTGTGAATTATGTACTTTATACTAACATAGTTTATTTATAGCTTGCCAAGGAGTGGAATGCTTGGGGCTAAGGCATGTACCTTGTGCTAATGAATCTACTGTAAAAGAACCGACATCACCTGAAGTTCAATGAATAGGCCCCTATCCTCAAAGATATACAACCTCGGAAACATACCCCTCAAATAAACCAGAGACTTGCGACTCAAAGCATCTACAAATACATTCACCTTCCTTAGATGTTACTCGATCACACAATTATAATCTTTTAGCAACTTAGTGCCTTTATCTCAAGTTTAACTCCTTTTATGTTAGAAGATACTTAAGACTCCTATGTTTTGTGTATATCACACACCTCTCACCAAAAAGGTAGTGATGCCAAATCTAGAGCATGAAGACTACAACAACTAACTCTAGATCGTGAGTTGGATAGTTACACTCATGTGACCCTAACTGCCTCAACGCATAAGCAACTACCCTACCCTCCTGCTTTAGCACACAACCCAGTCCCGTATAAGAAGAATCACTATAGACCACATGCTCCTTGCCGAATACTAGCTATGCCAACATAGGCGCTTCGGTCAAAACCAACTTCAGCTTCTGAAAGCACTTATTCCTCTCTTCAGTCCACTCAAAGGTAGTGTTCTTCTGAAGAAACTTTGTCAAAGGAACAACAATGCTCGACAATCCCTCGACAAAGAAATGGTAATAATAGCTAACCCCAAGAAACTTGTGACCTTAGAAGCAGTCCTCGATGGCTTCCAATTGAAAATCACCTCAACCTTCTTTGGATCAAATCGAATACGCTTAGCTGAAACGACATAACCTAGAAAAACCACCTCACAAAACCAAAACTCACACTAGCTCAACTTCGCATAAAACTACTTCTCCCGTAAAACCTGTAGAACTATCAAGTGCTCATCGTGCTCATCCTCTGATCGAGACTACACCAATATATCATCTATGAAAACCACTACGAACTAATCCAGGTGGGAATAGAATACTCGATTCATCATGTCTATAAATGTGGTAGGTGCATCTGTCAACCCGAATGGTATGCAAGAAAGTCGTAATGACCATACCGAATCTTGAAAGCAATCTTCATCACATTTGAATCATTAAGCTTCAACTAATAATACCCGGACCTCAGATCAATCTTTGAGAAAATCAAAGCTTCCCGAAACTGCTCAAATAGATCATCAATCCTCGGTAGTAGATACTTATTCTTAATGGTCAACTTATTTAGTTGGCAATAATTAATGCACAGCCTCAAAGTCCCATCCTTCATCTTCATGAATAGTACAAGTGCTCCCTACAGAGACACACTTAGACGAATGAACCTACGATCCAACAACTCTTGCAACTGCAGTTTCAACTCTTTCATTCCCTTAGGTGCCATGCAATAGGGCGCAATAGTCACCGGAGTAGTACCGGGATAAAATTGAATACCGAACTCTACTTCTCTTTTCGATAGTAATCCAGGAAACTCCTCAGGAAACACATTCAAAAAATCACAAAAAAACTGAATCTCCTCCAACCTCATTTCTCTACTATTGGCATTCAGGATATAAGCTAGATAAGCTTCGCAACCTCATCCCCCTACTAGCTTATGTCTTAAATGCTAGCAGTAGGGAATTGAGGTTCGATGAAATTCGTGTAGTTTGTGATTTTATGGTTGTTTTTCTTGAGTAGTTGTCTGGTTTACCACTAGATAGAGAAGTTGAATTTGGTATTAAACTCTATCCTGGTATAGCTCTAGTGTCAATTACGCCCTACCATATGACACCTAAGGAATTAAAGGAGTTGAAGCATTAGTTACAAGAGTTGTTGGATCGGGGTTTCTTTTGATCGAGTGTGTCACCATGGGGAATGTCGGTTCTATTTGTGAAAAAGAAGGATGAGACTTTTAGGCTGTGCATTGATTATTACCAGCTGAATAAGTTAACCATCAAGAATAAGTATCCACTTCCAAGGATCGATGATTTATTTAACCGGTTTCAGGGAGCTTCAGTTTTCTTGAAGATTAACCTGATATCTCGGTACTATTAGTTGAAGGTGGAGGATGTGGATGTTATAAAGATGTTAGGACTCGTTATAGGCATTTTAAGTTTCTTGTCATGCCATTCAAGTTGACGAATGCACCTACCGCATTTATGGACATGATGAACCTGTATTCCATTCTTATCTAGATTAGTTTGTTTTGGTTTTCATAGATGATATATTGGTGTATTCTCAATCAGAGGATGAGCACGACGAGCATGTAAGACTAGTTCTTCATGTTTTGAAGGAAAAGCAATTGTACACTAAGTTGAGCAAGTGTGAGTTTTGGCTTCGAGATGTGGTTTTTCTTGGTCATGTCATTTTAGTTGAGAGTATTTGGGTTGATTCGAGGAAGGTTAAGGCTATCTTGGATTAGAAGCCGTTAAGGATTGTGTTTGAGGTCATGAGTTTCTTAGGCTAACTAGATATTATCACCATTTTGTCAAGGGATTTTCTAGTATTGCTACACTATTGATGAAGTTGCTGTAAAAAAATACTGTTATCGAGTAGACTGATGCGAGGCAGAAGAGTTTTGAGGAGCTGAAGTCAATTTTGACCTAAGCACCTATTTTCAGTGATACTTCTTACACGGGATTGGGTTGTGTGCTGATGCTAGAGGGAAAGGTAGTTGTTTACGTGTCAAGGCAGTTGAGGCCGCATGAGTGTAACTATCTGACCCATGATATGGAATTGGCTACTATAGTCTTTCCACTCAAGATTTGGCGTCATTACCAAACTTATTACTTAAACAAACATACGTTTCACATACAATTTTCATTCCAAATAAAAATCATTCACATTCAATCATATTGTCCCTAATACGAGCCCTCGAGGCCCAAATCATGCATTAGAAGTGGTTCGGGACTAAACCAATAACTCAAGAAATTTTTTTAAAACTTAGAAAATTTTTCAAAATATAGGGGACACACGCCCGTTTGACCCGACCGTGTGTTTCACATTGCCAAAGACACGCCCGTGTCATATGCCATATCGACATTCAAAATGGGATCACATGGCCGTGCCCCATGTAACACCCTAAACCTGGCCTAGACATTATGGCTGAATTTGCGTGTCACATTAGAGTGTTCTTAGAAAAATGATCCGTTCTGAAAAAATTCGTTCCTGAATTTAAATTATTTTATTATTAATTAATGAAAGTTCTCGTCAAAACGTTTACCTTATTAACCATCAGTGTTATAATAAATTGATTTAAAAACACGAAAGCTTTTTATGTTGATGAAGTTTAAAACGCGTGTCTTAGAAAACAATAATTGTTTTAAAAAACTCATCTTTACCTAGACTAGCAGTTTTAAAATATATAATCCAAAGCCCAATCAAAAATTAAAAGCCACAAATGGTCTTATTACAAAATTAAAAACCCAAAAGTGAAATCTAAATTAAATAAAGTCAAATGCAAGACACAACAGCCGTGTGGCCACCGCCAAGTCCCTCGCAGCACTAACTCGTCTAAAACTGGGGATCCAAATATTAAACAAATAGTTGAAAAGAAAGGGGTGAGTTTACGAAAACTCAATGTGTAATCCAAATATTAAACAAATAGTGAATAACACTGATGAACCATAATTCATACATATTTTTATCCCATGCTTAGCACATTTTATGGATGAATTTTCCTTAAAATTGGTGAATTCGATGCTCCTAATGCCTTAATTTCATGTTTTATACTTAGGTGAGCATAAGAGAGTGAAAGGAATGAGAAACGAGACAAAAAAAGGAGAAAATGGGCCAACGTACGAAATCAACACGGCCTAGACCTCTTCACACGGGCAGACCACACGGTCGTGTCAATTTGGTTGAATCGAAGCACGACTCACACAGGTGGACCACATGCCCGTGCCTATTTAACAGGCTTGACCACAGTCTTAAGCAATTGTACACGGGCATGTCATACGGGCGTGTCCCTACCGAGCCCAAGTTTAATCCAATTCGGAAAAGGCCAATTTTAAGGGTTCTTAGGCATTCCAAAGCCTATAAATACACTTTAGAGGAGGAGGAAAGGAGACACACAGAGAGGGAAGTAGGGAACTGCTCAGGGAAAGCCGATTGATCCATCTTAGAAGCCGGATTCATCATCAAGACTGAGGATCTCCCCTTAATTTCCCTTTAGGAGTTTTGGGTTTTTCTTTATGTTTTGTATTCATTATTCTTTTGAAATGTTTACCTTTTTAGTTATGAACTAAAACCCCTAAATATCTAAAGGGAATGAAACCTAAGGCAAATCTTGTTATTATTATCTGAATTGTATGATAAATATTTGACTTGTTCTTAATTATGTGTTCTTAATTCTAGTTTTGATATTCTAGGATATTGATTCAAGTTAAGCTCGTATTCAGAAAAGAAATAGACCCTGTCTAAGAGTACATTTGTCATAATTAAGCGGAGTTGATTGCGCGCTTAGAGATAGGGTGACAAGATTTTGCCAGATTAGGGTGAAACCTAATAAGGGGATCCATAGATCGAGTGACACTTACAAAATTTATTCAAGAAATTTTGTCCTCGAAATTTCCAACTATCAAAAGAGTTGCACCATCCAGGTTACACCACTACACTCCCGCTACCCACACTGATCCCAATGACACTAACACACTTTAACTTGAACTTGAAACCTTTTACACATACCCAAAACACTTAACCACTAAAGTAGATAGACATCACACGTATACAATTTCTATGTCCAAATCATCACACTTAAACAAAACATACCTTACTAAAAGGTGACTTGACAATCTCGAGCCCGGTGCTCCTTAGACCCGCATCTAAGACATGCTCCTGACTTCCTCAGGCATTCGCCCGGATGACCCATTATGTAATGCTCACAAGTCAGAAAGTTCGGACGCATTTTAACGTGCTTCACAGAACGAGGCTCCAGCCCCAGAGAACTGTGATCTCTCTTCTTCTTACAGTCTACACACCTAGCCTGGAGTGTTTCACAAATCTCCTTAACTTCCTCTAGCACTTCCCTTACTAATCGGGTTAGAGCCTCAATACCAAGCTACGGGTTATCCCTACCCGAAGTTGGTGGACCTATTCTGACCTCTGTTTCAGTTACTCGTGCAGCCGATGCCTCCTTAGCCTCATCGTTAGACATGTGGCCCGATACTGAAGACCTAGTCCCAGCACTTCCACGGCCTTTACCGCGACCACGTGTACCCTTTCCGCGAGTACCCCTAGTGCTCATTTCGATAACGAATTATTTTTTTAAAAGTCTTATGTATCAGTTTGTAATTTGAAGAATCATAACGAATGTGTTATGAGCAGCGAGAATTAGGGTTTGTTTTCACAGAACAAGATCTTACTACAGTTTTCTGTCTTCTATAGCCTCAGTCTACTCAGACTCTAGGGTTTCCAGTATAGTACCACTATCTACAGTATAACATTTTAGCCTATAATAGTAAACAGTATCAGAAAACTTACAGATTTGGCGCTGGAGACTCGGTGTGCCACGCTTCCAGTCACAACGTTTCAAAAAATATCAAATTCTATGAAATTCTTTTAAAAATTAAATTTTCAAAAACCCATTCCACAGCTGAGTTTTGCAACTTGACTCTGACACCACTAAATGTAACACCCCAAACTCGGCCTAGATGTTGTGGTTGAATCTGGCATGTCACATCAGAGTGTTATTCGAAAATTGATCCTTTTAGAAAAAAATCCATTACTGAATTTAAATCCTTTTATTATTAATTAACGAAAGTTCTTGGTAAAATGTTTACCTTATTAACCATCAGTGTTATAATAAATTGATTTAAAAATGCCGAAGCTTTTTAAGTCGATGAAGTTTAAAACGTGTTTCTTAGAAAACAATAATTGTTTTAAAAAACTCGTCTTTACCTAGACTAGCAGTTTAAAAATATATAATTCAAAGCCCAATTAAAAATTAAAACCGACGAACGGCCTTATTATAAAATTAAAAACCCAAAAGTGAAATCTAAAATAAATAAAGTCAAATGCAAGACACAGCAGTCGTGTGGCCACCTCTAAGTCCCTCGCAGCACCAAATCATCTAAAGCTAGGGATTACCTGTATAGTAGAAAAGAAAGGGGTGGGTTTACGAAAACTCAGTGTGTAATCCCAATATTAAACAAACAGCGAATAACACAGTCTGGGCCTAAGCCCAGATCGGTAACAGTCTGGGCCTGAGCCCTATTTAGTATCAGTACGATCTAGGCCTTAGCCCTATGCAGTAATAGTGTGGCCTAAGCCCAATATAGTATCAGTACAGTGTAATGCAATTATGCATCCCAACCAAATCTAGCCAACACACCACCCGTACCAACCAACAAACCATGAGGGGATATAAATCGACCCACCCACCCAGTACACTAATAATGCAACAAAGCTCCTAGTAATAATAATGCAGCATAGCTGCCAGAAATAGTAAATGTGGCAAAACGACCAGTAACAGCGAATGTGAAATAGTCACCAGTACAGTACTTCCTTCATATCAAAATCCCAACACCATGCAGTATGTCGTGTCATAAATATTACGTGTACGCAAAGTCGTACTCAGTACAATCATATATGTAAATCATAAGCACATCAGCCATTCGAAACATAAAGGCGTAATCGTCATTTTACCATACATGAATATTACAATCATTTTATCCTACAGGGGCATTACGATCATTTTACCCTATAAGGGTATTACGATCATTTTACCCTACAGGGGCATTACGATCATTTTACTCTACAGGGGCATTATGGTCATTTTACCCTATAGGGGCATTACAGTCATTTTACCTATTTTGGGGTTTCATCTCAGATAACGACCTCTCTGAAGGTCTAAAATCGCCTCGAGTGACACAAATAACCTGAATGATCATAACGATATAAATGGGCCCGAGGCCCATTACTCGGCTCAAGTGGGCTCACACGCTCGTGTGGCCCATTTAGCCCAATTTCAGTTACGACAATGTGACCTACATAGCCAGTCTAAAATTTATCACTTACTGAGGTTTGAATTTGTGTGCGGCCCACAAGCCCATTTGGCCCACATTACCCATTTTGGCCCAACGTGGCACATAACGGCCCAAGCCCACGAAAACGCTCCTAGTGGCCTTTACAGTCTATCGCCCATGATTTGTGGGCTCAGTTTACCCCACGAGCGATTTAACGCTCGTGAGGCCTCAAATGCTGAAGTTTTGGCACTTTGGCTTTTTGGCTCCTGCGGATTTTCAGTCCAATCAGTGTGGAATACACACCTATTTGCGAAAATTGTGCTAATATCCACAAGCTTCAAACCCTATTTCAGTTAAGATATACCATAAGTCTCCTATCAACAGAATTTTAGCACTCCATCCCTATCCCACTTAACGAAGAGGTTTTAATCAGCTACCTTGGTCAATCGCCAGCAAATCTCACACTTAATCCTTTACAAGAGATAGTCTATGGACCCGCTTTAGAGATATCCTACAATACAACTGAGACATTAACAACCGAATCCATTTACTGACCGATCAAAGGTTTGCACCAACTATATAACACTTACCGAAATGTTGACCAAAAGTTAAGAGATACCACTAATCGGCCTACCAGAGTATGCCCTAACACCAAGGCACAAAAAGGAACACCCACCACTGAGATGGAAGATTCGACTACTCCCAAAAGTGAAAAGAGAAAAGAAACCCGAAAAAAATAGAGCTAGAGAAACAGTATTCGGCCTAGATACTTAAAGAAATGATGATAATAGAAAGAATAGAAATTAAACAACTTACTGATTAACCAAAGATCAACTGTAAAAATTGAAAGCAGAAGTATGGAGAGAGCAATGCGGCAATGGCTCAAATATTAATGGTGAAAGGATAACAAGAAGAGAGGAGATGAAAAAGGTTATTTGGCAAGAAAGCAAAAGAAAAGAGAAATTGTTTGCGGCCTAACCGAGAGGAGAAGTATGGGTAATCAAAAACTAAAAGCAAAAATGGAGAAAAAGAGAGACGAAAAGAGGAGAAAATGGAATAATCAGCTAGAGGGAGAACAACCGAAAATGTTGATTGAAGATGGAGAGTTAAGAGCAAATTGGTAAGAAGGAAATCAAAAAGTATTGAAAAGAGCACAAAACAAAAGAAAATACCCAAAAAACAACACTACATTCGGCTTCAGAACAAAGAGTACCCAAAAACCCGAAATGAAGAGTCACACTCCCACTACTAAGCTGAATTCTTGAGTGGTTGATGTCCACCAACGTCCACAAATCTTCCCCTTATCAAAAATCCCTTAATTTTCTCCCCCTATCCCTTCTAAAAATCCTCCTTAACCTCCACATTGATTTACTCCACCATCTACTCTTTGACCAATTCAAATTCCACCATGCAGAGTTCCACTCCACTTCTGCTTCTCATATGGCAAGAGTAGTAAAATAAATACTCTTTTTACCTTGCCAAGACTTGAACCTTATACCTCAAGAAACTACCACACGCCACTTACCACATGACCACAAGCTCATTTGAGACACTTTTTAACCACAATTAAATATAAGGCTCACCTGCTAACGCCAGAATTCATTTAAGAGGAAAACTAAAAATTTTGCTAAAGCCCAAATTTGAACCCAAGACTTCTAAAACACTCCGAACTACTCCTAAATTACTTAACCAATAGAGCAAACATTTTATTTGTGATATTTCTTGCACACATAAACTTTTATGTACAATCTCCTAGCGGCTCCCATGCACAAGGCCCAACACTTCTAGGTCAAAAAATTCGGGGTGTTACAATTTACCCCACCTTAAAGAAATTTTGTCCTTGAAATTTCCAACTATCAAAACAGTTGCACCATCTAGGCTATGTCACTACGCTCCCGCTGGCCACTCTGATCCCAATGACACTAACACACTTTAACTCGAACTTGAAACCTCTTACACACACCCAAAACACTTAACCACTAAAGCAGATAGACATCACACGTATACAATTTCTATGTCCAAATCATCACACTTAAACAAAACATACCTAACTTAAAGGTGACTTGGCAATCCCATGCCCGATGCTCCTTAGACTCGCATCTGAGACATACTCCTGACTTCCTCCAGCATTCACCTGGATGACGCCTTCTGCAATACTCACAAGTCAGAATGTTTAGATGAGTTTTAAAATGCTTCACAGAACGAGGCTCCAGCCCCAGAGAACTGTGATCTCTCTTCTTCTTACAGTCCACTCACCTAGCCCGGAGTGTTTCACCAATCCCCTTAACTTCCTCCAGCACTTCCTTTACTAACCGGGTTAGCGCCTCAGTACCAAGCTCTGCGTTATCGCTACCAGAAGTTGGCGGACCTACCCTGACCTCGATCTCAGTTACTGGTGCAGCCGATGCCTCCCTAGCCTCATCGTTAGACATGTGCCCGATGCCGAAAACCCAGCCCCAGCACTTTTACGGCCTCTACCGCGGCCACGTGTACCCCTTCTGCGAGTACCCTAGTGCTTATTTCAATAACGAATTATATGTTTAAAATTCTTATGTATTAGTTTATAATTTCAGTAATTGTTAATGAATGTGTTATGAATGACAATAATTAGGGTTTGTTTTTGCAAAACAAGATCTTACTACAGTTTTTCATCTCCTATAGCCTCAATCTACTCAGGCTCTAAGGTTTCCAGTATAGTACCACTATCTATAGTATAACATTTTTGTCTATAATAGTAAACAGTGCTAGGAAACTTATAGATTTGGCATCGGAGACTCGGTGTGCCACGCTTCCAATCACAACATTTGAAAACATCTCAAATTCTTTTAAATCCTTTTAAAAATTAAATTTTCAAAAACCCATTCCACAACCGAGTTTTGCAACTTGACTCTAATACCACTAAATGTAACACCCCAAACTCGGCCTAGATGTTATGGCCAAATCTGGCATGTCACATCAGAGTGTTCTTCGAAAATTGATCCTTTTGGAAAAAAATCTGTTACTGAATTTAAATCCTTTTATTATTAACTAACAAAAGTTCTCATCAAAAAGTTTACCTTATTAACCATCTGTGTTATAATAAAGTTATTTAAAAATGCGAAAGCTTTTTAAGTTGATGAAGTTTAAAATGCGTGTCTTAAAAAATAGTAATTGTTTTAAAAAACTCGTCTTTACCTAGACTAGCAGTTTAAAAATATATAATCCAAAGCCTAATTAAAACTTAAAACCCACGAACAGCCGTATTACAAAATTAAAAACCCAAAAGTGAAATCTACACTAAATAAAGTCAAATGCAAGACACAACAGTCGTGTGCCCACCTCTAAGTCCCTTGTAGCACCAAATCATCTAAAGCTAGGGATTACCTGTATAGTTGAAAAGAAAGGGGTGAGTTTACGAAAACTCAGTGTGTAATCCCAATATTAAACAAATAGTGAATAACATAGTCTAGGCCGAAGCCCAGATCAGTAACAATATGGGCCTGAGCCCTATTTAGTATCAGTACAGTTTAGGCCTTATCCCTATACAGTAATAGTGTGACCTAAGCCCAATATAGTATCAGTACAGTGTAATGCAATTATGCATCCCACCCAAATCCAGCCAGCACACCACCCGTACCAACCAACACACCATGTGGGGATATAAATCGACCCACCCAGCCAGCACACCAATAACGCAACAAAGCTGCCAGTAATAATAATGTAGCACAGCTTCCAGAAACAGTAAAAGTAGCAAAGCCGCCAGTAATAGTGAATGTGATATAGCCACTAGTACAGTACTTCGTCCATATCAAAATCCCAACCCTATATAGTATGTCATGTCATAAATATTATGTTTTTGCAAAGTCATACTCAGTACAATCATATATGTAAATCATAAGCACATCACTCATTTGGAACATAAGGGCATAATCGTCATTTTACCATACAGGGATATTATAGTCATTTTATCCTACAAGGGCATTACGGTTATTTTACCATATAAGGGTATTATGGTCATTTTACCCTACAGGGGCATTATGGTAATTTTACCTTACAGGGGCACTATGGTCATTTTACCTTATAGGGGTATTACGGTCATTTTACTCTATAGAGGCATTACGGTCATTTTACCTATTTTTGGGTTTCAGCTCAGATAACGACCTCTCCGAAGGTCTACAATCGCCTCGAATGACATATATAACCTAAATGATCATAACAGTGTAAATGGGCCCAAGGCCCATTACTCAGCCCAAGAGGGCCCACACGCTCGTGCGGCCCATTTAGCCCAAATTTAGTTACGGTTATGTGACCCACATAGCCCAGTCCAATATTTATCGCTTACCGCGGATTGAATCTATGTGGGGCGCACGAGCCCATTGGGCATACACAGCCCATTTCGGCCCATCGTGGCCCATAATGGCCTAAGCCAACGAAAACGCTCGTGGTGGACTTTACAGTCTATCACCCACAATTTATGGGCTCAGTTTACCCCACAAACGACCCCATGCTCATGAGGCCTCAAATGCTGAAGTTTCGACACTTTTACTTTCTGACTCTTGACGATTTACAGTCCAATCAGTGTGGAATACACACTTATCTGCGAAACCTGCGCTAAAATCCACAAGCTCTGAACCCTGATTCAGTTAAGATATACCATAAGTCTCCTAACAAAATAATTTTAACACTCCGTCTCTATCCCATTTAATGAAGAGGTTCTAATAACCTACCTTGGTCGATCGCATGCAAATCTCACACTTAATCCTTTATAAGAGATAGTCTATAGACCCCTTTAGAGATATACTGCAAAACAACTAATACTTTAACAACCGAATCCATTTACTAACCGATCAAAGGTTTGCAACATCTATATAAAACTTACTGAAATGTTGACAAAAAGTGAAGAGATACCACTAATCGGCATACAAGAGTATGCCCTAACACCAAGGCACAAAAATGAACACCCACCCCTAAGATGGAAGATTCGACTACTCCCAAAAGTGAAAAGACAAAAGAAACGCGAAAAAAAAGAAAGTTAGGGAAACAGTGTTCGGCTAGATACTTAAAGAAAGAGATGATAATAGAAAGAATAGAAATTAAACAACTTACCAATTGACCAAAGACCAACTGTAAAAACTGAAAGCAGAAGTAGGGATAGAGCAATGCAACAACGGCTCGAATATTAATGGTGAAAGGATGACAAAAAGAGAGGAGATGATAAAGGTTATTTGGCAAGAGAGACAAAGAAAAGAGAAATAGTTTGTGGCCTAATTGAGAGGAGAAGTATGGGTAATCAAAAACTAAAAGAAAAAATAGAGAAAAAGAGAGACGAAAGAGGAGAAAATGGCACAATCAGCTAGAGGGAGAACAATCGAAAATGTTGATTGGAGTCAGAGAGTTTAGAGCAAAATGGTGACAAGGAAACCAAAAAGTATTGAAAAGAGCACAAAACAAAAGAAAATACCCAAAAATCAACACTACATTCAGCTTCAGAACAAAGTGTAGCCAAAAACTCGAAATGGAGAGTCACATTCCCACTACTAAGCCGAATTCCTGAGTGGTTGATGTCCACTGATATGTGATATTCATGACAGGTTTTAAAATTTTATAATGAATCTTTCTTGAAACTAACTATTATCACGATGAAGGCAAGTGTACCTATCGAACAGTAGTATAGCTTTAGCAAGACCGGATTGTCGAACCCAAAGATGTGACATCCCTAAATCGACCCTAGTCGGAAAGTGGTTTCGGGACCACCAAACCGAGTCATAATAATAATTAACCATCATAATTGATGCTCATTATATGTATATATGCATGTGTGAAAATTTCGTGTTTGGATTTTGTTAATAGTAAGTGAATTTTTATCAAATAGGACTTATGTGAGAAAATTTAGAAATGTGCTAGGCAATTGTAAGGTGGCCTATTAATACATGTGGGAAAATAGTTGTCCTTGCATGTCAAATAACCCACTTCCTAAGGTGAGTGGCCGCCATGACAAGAATATGGGCAAGGGAACATGTTTCCAACATGTTTAGTTAGTGGATTATGTAGAAAAAATAAAGAAATGAAAAAAAAAATGAGCATGGATGCCCCCCCCCTTTGTTGCCGTGAGTAGAGGAAAAAGAAAGGAAAAAAAATTGTTCATCCATTCTCAAAATCTTGGCTGAAAATACTAAGGGAAAAAGGAAGGATTTTTGCTTCATGCTTGGTTTAGAAGAGAACTAGAAGGAGATTTGGTCATACTTGTGTCAAGATTAAGGTATGTTTGAGGTTGTGTCATGAGATTCATGCATGTTTTAGTTGCTAACTTGATGTTCATGTTAGCCCATGGTTCAAATCCTTGTTATGCCATGGAAATGGTATTTGGCCAAGGTTGATATTGTGTTAAAGCCATTGCATGCTAAATGTGAAGCTTGTTGATGATACATGTAATGATGGATTGACTACTCTTGAAATTTCTTTTAGCATTCTTGAGTAAGACATGGAGTTTCTTTGTTTAACCATGACCAAAAATTGAAAGGGGATGGTGTGGGATGTATTCGCCATGGCATGCTCATAAGTGCGATTTATGCTTGTTGCATGATAGGTAAAATTTGTGTTTTGATATATGTGTATATGTGTTTGTACATGATGTTACAAATGGATGTGAAAATATATGCTAGATTGGGAAAATTTGATTAAATGTTCATGAGATGAAATTAGGTGATTAAAAGATGTTAGTTGACATTGTACATATATATATATTCGCCATTAAAGTGAGTATGTAGGTAATGTTGAATTAAGTTTTTGGTGCATATTCGGTTAGGTGTATAATCGACCAAATGGGCGATTAGTAAGAATGGTTGCCGAATATACAAGCATACATATGCATGTGTAGTTGAATTATGAATGTTTAGCAAGATGGTTAAACTAGTGATTTATTGATTAAGCTCAAGGAGTTAAAGAAGGAGAATCAAGCAAGGGAAAGACGAAGGTCATCGAGTAGCCGACTTGGAACTATTTTACCCAACACGAGGTAAGTCATTAAGCACGTATTTGATATTGCTTAAATGATTGTAAAATTTATGCAATTGTGTTTAATGGGATGATATATATATATAAATGAAAATGTATGTGTATGGAGTGATGACAATTGTTGAATGTAAAAGAAATAGTGAAATGTGTAGAAAGTTTGCTTTCGGCACTAAGTGTCTTGGGCAATACGTGTACGGTGGCGAGATTGGCACTAAGTGTGCGTGCTGGAAATATATGGCACTAAGTGTGCATGCTGGAAATATATGGCACTAAGTGTGCGAGCTCGAAGGGCATGGCATGTGTGTGCGGGCTTAAATCGCATGGCACTAAGTGTGCGAAATCGAGTATTAAGCACGTGTGTGCGTACTCTATATATATATATAAATATCTCCAATCGAACAATTATATGGAGGGTGTGTCTCCATCGAGTGAGTATGGACAGCGGATCGGGTAAGTACCTTGAGCTCATGACGAATAGGTAATACGTTCATGCTTGGGGTTGAATTTGGTAAGCCTTAAATCTATGTGATGATTGAAATTGTATGGTTGTGCTGGAAAATGAGTTAATGTGTAAAATGCTTGATTATCTTGTTGTGTAGAATATGAAATGTGGATGTATGAATTGGTACGAGATTGGACCGAAAGGTCCGAGGTATTATGGTATAGATTCGATATGGACGAGTACCTAGCCTCATTTGTTGTACATGTAGTAGTAACTTTATCAGTGGATTGACGAATGCTTATGACTTACTGAGTTGTAAACTCACTCGGTGTTTTCTTGTCACCCATTTTAGGTCTCTTGGACTCGTATTGTTGCGTGCTCGGAACCGTCGTTGAAGTCATCACACCGGCTGAAATCTTGTGGCATTGTTTTTTTTTTGTTGTTGAAGAACATTTGGCATGTATAGGCTATTATATTTTGTCGAATTGTGGGTTGTAAACTTTAGGCCATGTGAAAATGGCCTATGTGGTCGTCGAGTGGGATGCTAGAACCTATAGCCACGAGTCTTAGAAACTCAAATTTTGTTAAGGTGGCCATAATTTGTGTCATGTATGATGGATGATTAAGGCCAAGGAAAAATTCATGAAATTGGCATAGTCTACTGCAGTAACTGTTGCGGACAGCAGCAGTGAGATGAGATTGAAAAATCACTAAAAATAGTAGAAGTAGAATTAAATAGTGAGTAAATTATGGAACTGATCCTTGATGAATCTATTTTTATATAGACGAAACGAAACGACTATATGAGCAGTATACTGGGAGATATTAAAGTTCTCGTGAGACAGGGCCAGAACGATTTCTGGGTCCCCTGTCGGGACTTTGAAAATTTACCATAAATTATCCAGAAATAATTAGGAGTCATGCCTTATATGTACAGATTCCATTTTGAGTCTAGTTTCATTAGAAACAAACGACACCAGTATTAAAGCCCTGTACAGAAAGATATTCAAGTTGTAACGCGCGGAGGTCAGAGCAGTCGATCCCTGTAACATGGGTGACTTTAACTAATAAACTGTACCAATTGGCCCAACCAAAAATTCTAAAAATAAATCCATGGATGGGTATATGAGTCTAAATTCAGGGAAAATTTACGAAACCAGTTTCCGAGTTTTGGAACTCGAGATATGATTTTTAAGGCGACGGTGACGCAGTTTTCCAGCCTGTCCAGAATTGCCAAATTGGTCGGTACTTTAAGAGGATTTGTCTCGTTAACCCCTCGTGTCCGACACCGGCGTTGGTCACGAGTTAGGGGTGTTACAAAAGAAACTAAAAGTACTAGTAATGACTGTCTTTTTATTATCTAGCCTAGGAATAACGGGGTTTGTTTTAACTAACAAATTAACTAAACTAAGAATTCACAGAAAATAGAATTAGGGAATTACTTTTGGAAAAACGATTGAATTAAGACAACACCTAAGGAAAAATCCACCTAGACTTCACTTGTTATTTGACTTTGAATTGGGCGATTTATTCATTTGACTTGATCCGTAGAAATCCCTAAGTTATATTATTATCCCTCTCGAGACTAACAACGTCTAACCCTAGGTTGAATAATTGAAATCTCTTTCTGATTAACTCCCTAGGGTTGCATTAACTCTATCTATGGATCCACTTATTAGGTTTCACCCTAATCTGGTAAAGTCTTGTCACCCTATCTCTAGGCGCACAACTAACTCCGCTTAATTATGACAAAAGTACTCTTAGATAGGGTCTATTCCTCCTCTGTATAAGAGCTTAACTTGAATCAATATCCTGGAATATCAAATCAAGAATTAAGAAAACATAATTAAGAACAAGACAAATATTTATCCTACAATTCAGATAATAATAACAAGATTTGTCTTAGGTTTTATTCCTCTTAGGTATTTAAGGGTTTTAGTTCATAACTAAAAAGGCAAACATCTCAGAAGAATAATGAATGCAAAACAAAAAGAAAAATCCAAAACTTCTGAAAGGAAATTGAGGGGAGATCTTTAGTCTTGATGATGAATCTGGCTTCTGAGGTGGATCAATCAGCTTTCCTTGAGTAGTTCCCTGCTTCCTTCCCTGCGTGTCCTTTTACTCCTCCTCTAGGATGTATTTATAGGCTTTAGAATGCCTAAGAACCCTCAAAATTGGCCTTTCCGAATTGGACTCAATTTGGGCTCGACAAGGACATGCCCGTGTGCGATTGCTTAAGGCCGTGGTCAAGCCTGTTAAATAGGCACGGGCATGTGGTCCACCCGTGTGAGTCGTGCTTCGATTCTGCCAAATTGACGCGGCCGTGTGGTCTACCCATGTGAGGAGGTCCAGGCCGTGTTGATTTCGTCCATTAGCCCATTTTCTCCATTTTTGGCCCATTTCTCGTTCCTTTCACTCTCCTATGCTCACCTAAGTATAAAACATGAAATTAAGGCATTAGGAGCATCGAATTCATCAATTTTAAGGAAAAATCATCCATAAAATGTGCTAAGCATAGGATAGAAGTTTGCATAAATTACGGTTTATCATCCACCAACGTCCACAACTCTTCCCTTCATAAAAAATACCTTAATTTTCTCCCCCTATCACTCCCAAAAATCCTCCTTAATCTCCTCCTTGATTTACTCTTTGACCAATTCAAATTCCAGCTTGCAGAGTTCCACTCCACTTCTGCTTCTCATATTGAAAGAGTAGCAAAGTAAATACTCTTTTTACCTTGCCAAGACTTCAACCTTAGACCTCAAGTAACTTCTACACGCCACTTACCACAGGACCACAAGCTCATTTGAGATGCTTTTTAACCACAATTAAATATAAGGCTCACCTGCTAACACCAGAATTCATTTAAGAGGAAAACTAAAAATTTTGCTAAAGCCCAAATTTGAATGCAGGACTTCTAAAACACTCCCAACTACTCCTAAATTACTTAACCAATAGAGAAAATATTTTATTTGTGATATTTCTTGTACATATAAACTTTTATGTGTAGTCTCTTAGCGGCTCCCATGTACAGGGCCCAACACTTCTAGGCCCAAAAATTTGAGGCGTTACATCCCAACCTATGTCTGACCCCGTGTAACTCTATGACCTTGGACACACGGCCAACCACACGCCTGTGTGACTAGCCCAGGTACCCTTCGAGATGGCCTCACACGCCTGTGTGCCAGGCCATGCCAAAACTGTAGGGTATACTGCCATATGCCACACGACCAAGTCACACGCCCATGTGCTGTGGTGGGCCGTGTGGAGCATACTGACTTGGTTTCTAAATAAACATCAGGTGACTAACAACCATGTCACATGATTGTGTGTGACACATGGCTAAGACACATGCCCGTGTCTCTGCCCATGTGGACAAAAAGATGCTATTCTTCAAGCCACCTTTCTAACCCAAATATACATCCACCTAAACATGCCAAAAGGCATATAACATAGCATCAGTAGGCATTCAAAAAAATCTCAATCAAGCCTAAATTCATGCTAAACCAATATCAACAATCATAATACTCATAAGATCATGTTTTGCCAATTCAAAACATACCAATTTTACATCTACATATCACCTAAATGGTCACTTTCAAGCATGCATTATTTGTCTATTACTAGCATATAAATCCAATATCAATATCAACCATTTTCTACCTTCAATACCAATTCTCAACAATGCATCCATATAGCAATTATAACTACTTAACAAAAAGCCATTTAATCATATATATACATAACCAAATATACCAACATAAGCCAAATCACATGGCTATACACATAACCAAACATTCATCATTTACAAGCCAAACTATTTGGCTAAATCCATTACTAACATATAGACCATATTAACCACAACTCCTATACATGCCATATAACCCAAATATATAAGTTCAAAAGTACCAAAACAACAGCTGGATAGTGTGATGAGATCTTCGGCAACTCCTAATCCGAGCAAGCTTCGAAATCACTATAAAACACAGAAAAATAAACAGACTAAGCTACAAAGCTTAGTAAGCTCGTATAGTTAGTATGAAAAAATTACCATTCATTCACCATTCAAGTAATATAAACATAATATAGTACAAAACCATTTAATCACAAGGTTAACATACTTCATTCACATAATTAATCATAAACTCACAAATTTCATGGATTCAATGCTCATATAAGTTCCATACATACCTGTAATGATACATATCTCTCGCTATTTCATATCTTCGATATACCCATTGAAACATTTGGAATAATATTGGATACAAGGGAATCTTGCACCCTAAGTGCCGATACAAGGCTGAAGCCATCTCAATCTCATATCTCATATAATGCTCACTCTCGAGCTATCAACAGGTTTGCTCACACAAGCTGATGGTCAAGACGTAGTACACGGTGCTGCTCACACAAACTAACGAGGATTCGCAACATATGTCAAATAACTCAGCCACTGGTAGAACGTACGGACCAGCACCCGAACACAATAACCCCTAATGATATGTCATTTGTATCCTATCTATTCCTAAGGCTCAACCGGGATTTAAACATTGCCAAATCTTCATCAAACATTTTCGTAATGTCATATTCATCAACAATACAATTATGAAGCATTTAAAACACAACTATATTAATGCTTATTAACATACGAACTTCCTTGGATTTATATGGAGAGAAACAAGCTATCAATCTATTATTTTGTTTTTCCCCCGATCTAATTCTGAACTTCACTTCTCTTGATCTATATATAATCAAATTTAACTTATTCAATTATGATTCTATTCAATTTAATCCAAATTTCATATTATGGCAATTTTACACTTTTTCCCCTAAACTTTTGAATTCTCTACAATTTAGTCCCTAACTCATAAAAATGCAAATTCATGTAATTAAGTCCACACCCATGCTAGCCGAATTTCTCTTATACTCATAGTAGCCCATATTTTCATTATTTCACACATTTACCACACAATTTATCAACTTTCTTAATTTAATCCTTAATTGACAATTTTATCAAAAATCACTTAACAAATGTTGTTTATCTAACAACAACCATCCATTTTCTATCATCAAACATCAAGATACACTCATATTCATCAATGATAAAACCTAAACCTTTAACAATTTTACAAATTAGTCCCAGGGCTAGCTAGATTAATCTACAACGACTCCGAAAATAAAGCAATCATTAAAAACTGAGCAAAAATCACTTACATGCAAGGAGTCTAGAGCTGAACCTTTAAGAGCTCAAAAATGGCTTCGTTGTTTCTAATTTTTGGTTAGAGAAGGAAGAAAGAAAGTTGATATCTTTCTTTTTCATACTTTAATTTTTATTTATTTTACTAATTACAAAATTAACCTTACTGTTAATGATAAATCGTAATTTGTACATATTTTTTATCCCATGCTTAGCACATTTATGGATGATTTCTCCTTAGATTTGGTGAATTCGATACTCCTAGTCCTTTAATTTCATGTTTTATACTTAGGTGAGCATAGGACAGTAAAAAGAGCGAGAAACAGGCCGAAAACGGAGAAATGGACCCACATGGGAAAACAACACAGCCTGGACTTCCTCACACGGGCGTGTCACACGGTCGTGTCAATTTGGCAGGATCGAAGCATGACTTACACGGGTAGACCACATGCCCGTGCCTATTTAACAGCCTTGACCACGAGCTGGAGTAATCGTACACGGGTGTGTCACACGAACATGTCCCTGCCGAGCCCAAGTTTGGTCCTATTCAGAAAAGGCCAATTTTTAGGGCTCTTAGGCATTCAAAAGCCTATTTAAACACTTGAGGGGGCACGTAAGAAGGGGACGTAGAGTAGGAAGCAAGGAATTACTCAAGGAAAGCCGATTGATCCATCTCAAGAGCTGGATTCATCATCAATACTGGAGATCTCCCTTCAAGTTCCTTCAAGAGTTTTGGGTTTCCTTATGTTTTGTTATCTTTATGCTTTCAAGATGTTTTCTTTCATAAATAGGAACTAAACCCCCTAAATACCTAAGGGGAATGAACCTAAGATCGATCTTGTTATTATTATCTGAATTGTATGAACTTGTTCTTGATTATGTGTTCTTAATTCTTGTTTTAATATTCCAGGATATTGACTCAAGTTAACGCTCTTATTTAGAGGAGGAATAGACCTTGTCTAAGAGTAAAATTGTCATAATTAAGCAGAGTTGATTATGTGCCTAGAGATAGGGTGACAAGATTTTGTCGGATCAGGTTGAAACCTAATAAGGGAATCCATAGATCGAGTTAATGCAATTCTAAGGTGTTAATTAGAAAGAGATTTCAATTATTCAATCTAGGGTTAGACGTTATTAGTCTCGAGAGAGATAATAATATAACTTAGGGATTTCTACGGATCAAGTCAAATGAATAAATCGTCTAATTCAGAGTCAAATAATAATGAAGTCTAGGTAGATTTTTCCTTAGGTTTGTCTCAATCAATCGAATTTTCCTAAAAGTATTTTCCTGGGCTTTCTTTCTGTGCATTCTTAGTTAGTAATTAGTTTAGATAACCAAACCTCTTAATTTTTAGGCTAGATAATAAAAATGAAGTAAATAGTAGTACTCATAGTTCCGTTGGGTTCGACAATCCGGTCTTGCTGAGCTATACAACCACTCGATAGGTACACTTGTCTTAATCGTGATAATAAGTTAGTCTCAAGAACGATTCATTTATAAATCTTTAAAACTTATTACGAATATCACGCAATCAATTAACCTTTATAAAATACATAAATGATGTCCATATTTGTCCACTAATAATATTAATTGTGTAATTACGAATTCAGGACCTCCACTTTAAAATTCTATAGCTAGCTATTAGACACCTTTAGCTATTAGAACACAACTTCTACACTTTATGGGATTTAGTCATTTCTATCAAATTAAGCACTCAAATGATAAAATTTCTTAACAAATTTTCACACAATCATACTATCATGCTATAAACCTCAAAATAATAATAAAATAAATATTTTGACCTCAAATTTTTTGTTCTGAAACCACTGTTCTGATTTGACTAAAAACAAGTTGTTAAAAGAGGTGTGTGATTTTTACCGATCACAAGAGTCTTAAGTATCTCCTTACCCAGAAGGAGTTGAATTTAGACAATGGAATTGGATTGAGTTGCTGAAGGACTACGATAGTATGATTGAATATCATCGGGGAAAGGTAAATGTTGTTGTTGATGCCTTGAGTAGGAAGTCTTTGGTTGACTTAAGGGTGATGTTCGCGAAGTTTTTGGTTTACGAGGATGGTGGTTTGTTGGTTGAGCTCCAGGTGAAGCTGACCCTTGCACTGTAACTTCGAGAGAGACAGTCGTTCAACAAGATTTTGGCGCGTCATATCTGTCAAGTTGAGTTAGGTGTTCTTGGAGATTTTGGTCTCAATGTTGAAGGTATAGGTTGGATATGTGTTCCAATGGATGAGGATCTGAGACATATGATCCTTATCGAGGTTCATAGTAGTCCATATGCCATGGACCCTAGTGGGAACAAGATGTATCAGGATTTTTGGGTTTTGTATTGGTGGCTTGGGTTGAAGAAGGATGTAGTTGATTTTCTTGGTATATGTTTAGTTTGCCAAAAGGTTAAAGTTAAGCATCAACATCTGTGTGGGTTGCTTCAGCCGATCAGGATTCTAGAATCAAAATGGCAGTGGATCATGATGGATTTTATTTTGGGTTTGTTATTGGCTCCATCTTGGAAAGCTCAATTTGGGTGATAGTGGATCGGTTTATGAAGTTTGCACATTTCTTGCCTATGTGTATAACTTACAGTTTTCAAAAGTTGGCTGAGCTTTATGTTAGAGAGATTGTCAGATTACATGGAGTTCCATTTCTATCATATCAGATAAAGATCTACAGTTTACATCGAGGTTTTAGAAGACCTTGCATGAGGAAAGCTTCACTTTAGTACAACGTATCATCCATAGCCAGATAGTCAGTCTTAGAGGGTAATCCAGATTCTCGAAGATATACTTCAAAGTTGTGCTATTAGTTTTGGTGGCAATTGGGATAAACATTTACCGTCGGCTGGCTTCGCGTACAACGACTATTACCATAGGAGTATTTAGATGGCTCTGGTTGAGACAATTTATGGTAGGAAGTGGAGGAGAATAGGAAATTGGGTCCGGATCTAGTTTGTGAAGTCGATGACAAGGCGGAACATAATTTTTAAGGGTTGAAGGCTTCTTTAGATAGGCAAAAATCTTATGCTAACTTGAGACATCGAGATATCGAATATTAGATTGGTGATGAGGTGTTTTTGAAGGTCTCACCCTAGAAGAAAGTTTTGATGTTTAGGCAAAATGGTAATGTAACGCCCCAAATTTTGGGCCTGGAAATGTTAGGTCTTGAGCATGGGAACAGTTTGGAGGCTGCACATAAATGTTTAGTTGAGCAAGAAAGTGACACAAAATGAGTGTTTGCTGTAGTGGTTAAGTGTCCTGAGAAGTGTTGGAGAAGTCCTAAGTTCAAGCCTCATATTGTGCAAAAATTTTGTTTTTACTTGAATAAACCCTGTCTCTAGCCAATAGGCTTATAAATTAATGTGGGAAAAACATGACAGAATGGGCCTACTGGTCTAGGGATAAGTGGTGTGTGGTAGTTAGTTGAGGTCTGAGGTTCGAATGTTGGTAAGCGCATGGAGGTGTTTTATTTTGCTGTTGGCCATGGTAGAGTTCTAGTTTGACCGAAACTTGTGTGTTTGAAGAGTGTTGGGGGTTGTGGCCGAATTTTAGGAGATTATTGTGGAATTTCAGTTGTTAGGGGGAGGAAAATTTGGATAGAAAAGGTTGTGTGGAGTTCAAATTAGTGGGTGGAGTAATGTAAGGAGATTTTCAAGGAATGGATCAAAGGAAGGTAATGCCGAATTTGAACTCTGTCATTCAGAATTCGGCCTTGGCTGGATTACTCTTCTCATTTTCAGTTTCTAACTATTGCCTTCAGGTTCTTTCTACACTTTGTTTTGATAGACGAATACTGCTGCTGACCTATCGGGTATCTTACATTTTAGGCCTATTTCGGTTTTGCTCTTCTCCCTTACTCCTTTTGTAATTGTTCTTTCCCCTTTATTACCCCTCTTTTTATCTCATTTTTATTTGACTGATAGCCCTTGTGTGTTGGTCGAATATTTCTCTTCTCCCCTTTCTCATCTTTCGGCTTTGGGCAATCCCTCTTGGCAAGAATTCTTTGATCGATTGGGATCGAGCGCACGATTCTTTCATTCTTTCTCCCTAGTGCTTATCCTTGGCCGAATATTGGTAAGTAAGTTTCTGTTTCACTTCTGCCCCTTTCGGCTTCTCACCTTCCTAAGCACTATTTCTTTTTCCTTCCTATTGTTACCCTCTCTGCTTACTGTTTCACTCAGTTTCTCTTCGGCCTTAGTTCACTACATCACCGAATTATACTCTGTACTATCGTTATTTGGTAAGTAGGGATTAGTCAAGATTGTTTTTATCCAAGTACATGTTTAATAAAGGGGTTATATACGACCTTCGCATAGATGGAGATCAAGTTGATTGGTTTGCCTCCTAGGAATCAAGGGTGCGATTTCGATTGGCTTTTGGTAAGGAGAAGTAACTATTTAGATCGCTTAGGAACTCTGTTAAATTCCATTTGTTCTAAGAAATATAAAACTGAGTAAATGCCCTTTTGAATGAATTTAGATATAAGAATATTTGGAACGCGATTATCTTCGAATCACATCAGGTGTGTAAAAACACTGCCCCACTCGTAAAACGGCGAAAGCCGAAATAAGAGACCGTCGGTGTCATACGAACGTGCACTCGCTCGTGTGGTAGTTTGAATGCATAAACATTGGCGTTTGATCGTGAAGGCCACCATAAGCGATTTCATGGGCTTAGGCCATTTTGGGCCATGTTGGGACGAAATGGGTCGTGTGGGCCCCACAGACTTGTGGGCCCCACAGACTTGTGGGCCTCACATGGGTAAACCACACGGACGTGTGAAGAATATTGGGCCAGGCTGTGTATTCCACACGGCCAAGGCCATTTTTGGGCTTAGTGGGCCACATGGGTGTGTGGGCCTTGGGCCCATTCTCACTGTTTGACTGCTAGGGATGCACGGGTCGCCCGAGAGGACTGTGGACCCACTGTTGGGTCGGTTAGTATACCCAGACCCCAATTTGACAAAATGACTATTTTGCCCTTTTGATGTAAAATGATTGTTTTGCCCTTATGAGGTAAAATGACTATTTTGCCTTTATGAGGTAAAATGACTATTTTGCCCCTATGTGGTAAAATGACTATTTTACCCTTATGTGGTAAAATGACTGAAATACCCTTACATGGTAAATTGACTATTTTGCCCCTATGTGGTATATGTTTAGATTTTAGCATGCTATTGTAATTGTGTTGAGTACATGTATAATATTATGATATGACATGACATGTGGCATGATGCATTGCATGGGGGTGGGTTTTTATATGATTGGAGGAAGTGTTCTGTACTGGCAGCTCTGCTGCAAATCACTGATGGCTCTAAGACTACTATACTGGCAGCTCTGCTACAAATACAGTTTAGTCTGCAACCGATGCTATATTTTTGGTGTGTAGGGATAGGTGGGTTGATTTTATCTTCACATGGTGTGTAGGGCTGGACGGAGATGGAGTGTAGAGACTAGATGGGTAGGACTTGCATACTGTTTACTATTTTTGTACTGTTTACTATTGCTGCAATGGGCTAAGGCCCGAACATATAACTGTTTCTGTATTGAGATGGGCTAAAGCCCAAACTGATATTGCCATTATTACTAAAAAGGACTTAGGCCCAGACTGTATTTACTCACTGCATGTTTGACTGATTGCTTATTAAGGGATTACACACTGAGTTTTCGTAAACTCACCCTTCTGTTTATCCTCGCAGGTAATCATTAGGAGGATCGGTGCTCAAGGGACTCGAAGGTGGCCACACAATTGTGCATGCTTCTATTTTTGACTTTTAAATTATAAGAATTTTAATTTGGATATTTTCTGTAATAAGGCCTCTTTAAATTTTTAACATTTAATTTGGGGTTTTATTATATTGATTTATAACTGCTAGCAGTAGGACATAGGTTTTCAAAAGATAAATGTTTTTCAAAAATACAACAAATACGTAAACGGTTTTAAGAGCTACCGCAAGAAAACAACGTTTTACAAGTAAACACTAGTACACAACTATTTTAAAAAGCTTCCGCTACAAACGAGATTTTGAAATTAATAATGTTTTAAAGTAAATACTTTTGATAGCAACACAAGTTTTAAAATCATCTTTTAGATCACACAAAGAGGCTTAATAAAGATTGGGCTTTGCAAACGATATCATGCTTTACGAAAGACACATCAATATGACATCGCCAGATTCAGCCATAATGTCTAGGCCGGGTTTGGGGTGTTACAGGTAAAATGAGTCTAAGGTTCATTCAGCGTATAACATCTCGAATTAGGGTCTAGTCAAAATAGGGGTTTAGAGACCACAAATTTGAAATAGAATGTAACACCCCTAACCCGTATCCATCACCGGACTAGGGTTAGAAGGCATTACCGGACATATCGGAACATTACAAAATCATAAAATATGCATCATTATATCATAGCAATGCATACACAAATAGTCCCTTTAGAAGGTTTACAAAACCTTAAACATGCTTTGGAGAAGGTTCGGGACCAAACCGAACACATGCAAAAAAGTTTTAGAAACTTAAATAATTTTTCTAAGTTACAGAGGTCACACGCCCGTGAGAACAGGCCGGGTACCTTACACGGCATTAGACACACACATGTGTTTAGATCGTGTCAAATCAGGGCAAACATACTGACTTAATCACATGGCCACAAGACATGCCTGTGTGCCTTGGTCGTGGTTGAAATTGACTTGGGTCACACGGCTAGCCACACGCCCATGTGCCTTGGCCGTGCTCAAGATTGACTTCAAATCGTAGGGTACCCCAGAGGACACACGACCATGCAACATGACCGTGTGCCGAACACGGCTCAGACACACGCCCGTGTGGACAAAAACAAGCTATTTTAAAAGCCAATTTGCCACCAATTTAGGTCAAACCTACAAGCATCAAACCAAGCACCTTTGCACTATAATTTCAACCAATTTCAATACCAAAACTTACATCATTCATGCCATATTATTATCAACCAAATTCAAGCTTATAATCTATACTCAATCATATCAAATTATAAGCCAAAGTCATATTAAATCATATGTTTCATAACTCAAATTCACCTCGTCCATTCACATTCCAAAATCTTACCCAATTGACCATTTGACTAGGCCATTGAAGCACATCAAAACATACCATTTATGAACACAAGCATATACCAAATTCATTCATAATCTCATCCATAACCAAGCCATATCACATGGCTAGTTATACACATCACAAAACATAACCAAAAATCCTCTAGCCTGTACATGCCATACTAGAACATGTACATTTTCAAAAGGTACCAAAATAGAGTTCGATAGTGTGATAATGATCGTCGAAGATCCCTAAGCTCCTGATAGCTACGATCTCTATAAAACAATTCCAACACACACAAAGTAAGCTTTTAAAAGCTTATTAAGCCATATACAAATACACTTAACAAATAACATCGAGTCATTCATATAATTTAAGGCAAAATACATTCACTTAACCATATATCTCTTATATTTCATTTGAACATAATCCACACATACATATTGTGACAGCCCAAAATTGACCCTAGTCGGGATGTGGTTTCGGGACCACAAAACCGAGGCATAAAAATAATTTAAAATTTATTTTGATGCCTATGATATGTGTTAATTTGTGTGTGACATTTTTGATGTTTCGATTTAGTGTTATAAATGCGAATTTCACTAGAAAAGACCTAGTAGTGAACTTTGAAAGTATGATGGGGAAATGTGTGATGACTAGTTGCTCATGCATGCAAAAATAAAGGATTTGCATGTCAAATTTCCCCAACTTGAAGTGGCCGGCCATGGCAAGAGAGGATGGGCAAAACATGTCATGAAACATGTTTTGTTGGTGCATTAGGGAGAAATAATAAACAAAGGTGTATGGGTAAGAAAAGAATGAAAAAAAATGTGTGTGAGTGAGGTAATCCCCCATTGCCGTGAGTTGTAGAGAAGGAAAGAAAAAATTTTGCTCATCCTTTCTTTGAGCCAAAACTAAGGAAGAAGGAGGATTTTTGCTTCATGCTTGGTTTGGAAGAGATCTAGAAGGAGATTTGGCTAAGTTTGCATCAAGATTAAGGTATGTATGAGGTTATGTTAGGTGTTTCATGCATGTTTTGGTTGCTAACTTGATGTGCATGTTAGCCATGGCTCAAATCTTTGTTAAGCCATGGAAAATGGTATTTGGCCAAAGTTGTTATGGTGATAAAGCCATTGCATGCTAAGTGTGAAGCTTGATGATGATGCATGCAATGATGGATTGTCTACTCTTGAGTAAGATTTTGAGCTTTCTTTTTGTTTTATCATGATTGAAGTTGAAAAGGAGCATGATTGTCATATTCGCCATGATGCATTCATGAGCATGGTTCATGCTTCTTGCATGTTAGTTAAAATTTGTGTTTTGGATGGCTATGGACACCTTGAAATTCGCCATGCTCATATATGTATATATATGTTTGCACATGATGTTTTGGTTATGAAGGAAGTGATGAATAAGTTTGTTTAAAGAAGAAGATGTTGAAGAATAATTGTGAAATTTGCAAGCACAATTGCCTAGCACACATATAAGTGCTTGATGCTATATTATAAGTTTTGAGCCACAATATGCAAAGCATTAACTAGTAAAATGCATGCTGTTTTTGTGAGGTATTAAGTGCATAATTGGCCTCAACATGTACATGAATATTCGGCCTTGGGTAGCCTATTGAAGGCCTTAGCATTTCCTTGATGCTCGAATAAATTGTATTGAATTGCTTGATGTAGTATAAAATGTGCATGACCATTGTGTATTCAAGCTAAAGGGTGGCCATATGACCATTTAAACTCCTTGTCATATTCGCCATAAGCTAGCACAATGAGGTTTTAATAAATTGAATTTGTTTGAATTAGCTCAGAGCTTAGAGGGCCACAATTGGACAAGGGAAGGAGAAAGTGATCGAATAGCCGAAAAAGCCGTTCGACAACATCCGAGGTAAGTCCTCAAGAAGTGACCCTACTTGAATTATGTGAAATAAAGTATGGATGTGTATTGATTATTGATTATGTGTGCATGAGTATTTGAATTCTACCGGGCTAAGTCCCAAGGCGAATATGCTTGTGACTATAATTGCGTTTGAGCCTTAGTAACTGAAAATGAAATATGTATGTCCAATGATAATTGATGTATGTGTTCATTGGAAATTGAATGATATCCGGGCTAAATCTCAAGACAATTATCTTGAAATTATATCCGGTTAAGACCGAAGGCAATTGTGCTAGTGGCTACATCCGGCTAAGACCGAAGGCATTCGTGCGAGACATTCTATCCGGCTAAGACCGAAGGCATTTGTGCACATGGTTATATCCGGTTATATTCAAGAATCTTGGGCTGGAGGTGAGTGTTGGTTCTTGTAATAAATTCAATGAGTACACTCGAAAAGCCCAAAGAATGAGGTGCGTTTATATGTGCATTGGAAAGTCGACATGTTTGAGCAACATTCGCTCAATCGACTAATGAATTTCAGTTATTGAATTGATTGATACTTTGTGAAATTATATAATGATGAAGTGTGAAGTAAGAATGTGTATTAATGAAATGATGCATTTGGCTATGTGAATGTATTGCTGTAATTAGAGTTGATTATATTCCTTGAGACTTACTAAGCATAAAATGCTTACCCGTTGCTTTGGCTCTCAGTTTTCTAGATTTCGCTCAAGCAATCGGATTTGGGATCGTTGAAGTCGAAGTCATCCACACTATCAAGCCTCCATTTTGGTATAAATTTTGGTTGAACTTGAGATGGCATGTATAGGACTACCCCTTGTTGGTTAAATATGTTGTGATGTATATATTTGGTGTCATGATGTGGCTATGGATTGGAATTGGGAATGTTGGTCACATGATCAGTCATTGGCATGGTT
The DNA here is from genome assembly GCF_025698485.1 of Gossypium arboreum. Taxonomy (NCBI): domain Eukaryota; kingdom Viridiplantae; phylum Streptophyta; class Magnoliopsida; order Malvales; family Malvaceae; genus Gossypium; species Gossypium arboreum. Next base: position 78,256,748 of record NC_069082.1, on the reverse strand, counting down.
AAAATGATCATATATGAACCTATGTATGGCAAGACTAGTTGGTTCATGGAGACTACCAAATAGGTAAGACCTACCTTAAAAACAGATGCTGCCAGCTGCAGTGACGTGAATGTGAAAAATCACAAAAATTTGTAGGATTGGTATTAAATAGTGAATAAGCTATGTAAATAAACCTTGATGAGTCTATTTTCATATGGAAGAAACGAAATGGTCATAGGAGTTACATGTTAAGAGATATTAAGGCTATTGTGAGACAGGGCCAGAAGGTTTCTGGGTCCCCTGTCGCAACTTTAAAAATTTACTATAAATTATCCAGAAAGAATTAGGAGTCATGCCTTATATGTACAGATTCCATTTTGAGTCTAGTTTCATTAGAAACAAACGGAACCAGTGTTAAAGCCCTGTACAGATAGATATCAAGTTATAACGCGCGAAGGTCAGAGCAGTCGATCCCTGTAACATGGGTGACTTTAACTAATAAACTGTACCAATTGACCCGACCAAAAATTCTAGAAATAAATCCATGGATGGATATATGAGTCTAAATTCAGGGAAAATTTACGAAACCAGTTTCCGAGTTTTGAAACTTGAGATATGATTTTTAAGGCGACAGTGACGCAGTTTTCCAGCCTGACTGGAAATGTCAAATTGGTGGGCAAAACATGTGAACTTGGCTTGTTAACCCCTCGTGTCCGACACCGGCGATGGTCTCGGGTTCGGGGTGTTACACATATAATAACTCATTCTCAAAGCAACTCATACTTATATCATAAATTCACCAAGTACATATACTTACCTTTCATTCTCAAACATAGTATACAATTCAAACGTACTTGAGTCGGATACAAATTCACATAGTCATCTATTTTCTCAGATTGCCCATTGAACCGTTCGGAATCATAAGGATACGTGGATAGCTCGGAAAGCTTGTTCAATGCCAACGTCCCAGACGTGGTCTTACAGGTAATCAAATATCGACGCCACTGTCCCAGACAGGGTCTTACACAAAATCAAATACAATGCCAACGCCTCATACCTGATCCTACACGTAAATCATAAGTCGATGCCAACGTCCCAGATGTGGTCTTACACGATAACACTATTGGATCCTATGTCATGACATATGTATCCTAACTATTCCTATGGTTCGTACGTGGCTTTTCAAACGTCGGAACTTTGTCGATACTTTCTTGGATGTCTCATTTTTCTCAACTTATATATTCATTCATCATAGTACAATAGCATATAATCGATAGTAATTCAATTCAAAACACATTTATTTTTGTATAGACTTACCTCGTGCGGATTTGGATAGACGGAATCGACTACTCGACGACTTTCGACTTTCCCCAATCTAATTTTATTTTCTTTAGTTCTTGATCTATATAAATTCAAATTTAACTTTTTTATTCATCAGATCATTCAAATCAATCCACCAACACACATTTAGGGCATTTTACGAATTAGCCCTCACATTTTTACATTTTGACAATTTAGTCCCTAATCATAAAAATCATAGAATACACAAAATTTGCATATACCCATGTTAGGCTGAATTCTCATAGTATTCATACAAGTCCATATATTTCATTTATTTCAAATTTTAGTCCCTCAATTTACAAATTTCACACTTTAGTCCAAATTACTCAAATTCATCAAAAATTCAAATATAAAATATGTTAAACCAAAACATATCTTTCATTTACCAACAACTAACTTCACAAAGCTTATAATTTCATCAATGGCTCAACTCAAAATCATCAACAAAATCAGAAATTGAGACATGGACTTGATAGTATACAAAGTAACGATTACAAAAATGTAGAAATTATCAAAAACCGAGTCAAAATCGTGCCTGAATCATAGATTTCCTTAGCCAAACCCTAGAGTCCTTTTTCTTTTCTTTTGTTTAACAATTTTTGGTAATAAGAACACATAATAACCTTATTTCATGCTTTTAGTTTATTTTAATTAACATTAATATGCATTTTACCATTTTACCCATGTATTAAAACATATCATTCATATAAATAAATGGTCACTAATGTCCATTCATACTTCCAATGGTCAAATATCAACATAAGGAACTCTCAATTATAAAGACATATCAAATAGGCACTTTAGCAAATAGAAAGCCACTTTTACGATATACGCGATTAGGTCCTTTTTACAAATTAAGCACACAAATGATAAAATTTTCACATGAAATTTTCACTGTAACACCCCAAACCCGAGACCATCGCCGGTGTCAGACACGAGGGGTTAACGAGCCAAATCCACATATTGCACCCACCAATTTGTCATTTCCAGACAGGCTGGAAATCTGCGTCACTGTCGCCTTAAAAATCATATCTCGAGTTTCAAAACTCGGAAACTGATTCCGTAAATTTTCCCTGAATTTAGACTCATATATCCATCCATGGATTTATTTCTAGAATTTTTGGTCGGGCCAATTGGTACAGTTTATTAGTAAAAGTCACCCATGTTACAGGGATCGACTGCTCTGACCTTCGCGCGTTACAACTTGAATATCTCTCTGTACAGGGCTTTAATACTGGTGCCATTTGTTTCTAATGAAACTAGACTCAAAATGGAATCTGCAAATATAAGGCATGACTTCTAATTCTTTCTGGATAATTTATAGTAAATTTTTAAAGTCGCGACAGGGGACCCAGAAACCGTTCTGGCCCTGTCGCACGATAACTTTAATATCTCTTAACAAGTAACTCCTATGAGCATTTCGTTTCTTCCATATGAAAGTAGACTCATCAAGGTTCATTTAAATAACTTATTCACTATTTAATACCATTCCTACAAATTTTGTGATTTTTCAAAACCACACCACTGCTGCTGCCAGCATCTGTTTTCAAGGTAACCTTTACCTATTTCATGATTTCCACGATTCAATTGCCCCTCTTTGCATACATAGCACAAAGTGTGATCATGATTAACCATTCCAATTGCTAATCTTCTCAAAACAATTCTATACCCCATAATGATCAACATACAACGATTATAGTATCATACCAAAAACGTATATAAGCCATTTTCGCATGGCTATCCAAGTTTACACAAAACCGAAAGGTACATGGCCTTCAACAATAGGGTAGTCCTATACATGCCATTTCAAGGTTCAACCAAAATTATACCAAAATGGAGGCTTTGATAGTGTAGATGACTTCGACTTTAATGATCCCGAATCCGATCGCTAACGAGCAAAATCTATAAAACAGAGAGCCAAAGCAACGGGGTAAGCATTTTTATGCTTAGTAAGTCTCAAGCAATAAAATCAGCTTTAACTAAAGCATTACATTCACATAGCCAAATGAATCATTTCATTAATACACATTTACATAATCATACTTACTTCACACTTCATCATTATATACTTTCACAAGATATCAACCAATTCAATAGCTGAAAACTCGTTAGTCGATTGAGCGAATGTTACTCAAACATATCGACTTCTCCAATGCACATATAAACATACCTTATCCTTTGGGCTTTTCGAGCGTACTAATTAAATTTATTACAGCAACCAACGCTCACCTCCAGCCCAAGCTTCTTCGGAATACAACCGGATATAACCACATGCATGAATGCCTTCGAGTCTTAGCCCGGATAGAACGACTTGCAGAAATGCCATCGGGTATTAGCCCGGATTTAACAACTTGCACGAATGCCTTCGGGTCTTAGCCCGGATTTAACAACTTGCACGAATGCCTTCGGGTCTTAGCCCGGATGTAGTCACTAGCACAATTGCCTTGGTCTTAACTCGGATATAATTACTAGCATAAATGTCTTGGGACTTAGCCGGATATCATTCAATTGCTCATGCACACACATACATCAATAATCATTACACATCCATGTTTCATTTTCGTTACTAAGGCTCAAACACAAACATATCACTAGCATAATCGCCTTGGGACTTAGCCGGTATCATTCAAATACTCATACACACATAAATCAATAATCATTACACATCCATATTTCATTTCACATAATTCGAGTAGGGTCATTTCTTGAGGACTTACCTCGGATGTTGTCGAACGGCTTCAACGGCTATTCGATCACTTTTTCCTTCCCTTTATCGGATTTAGCTCCCTTTTGCTCTTGAGCTTAACGAATACAAGTAGAAGTATTCAATATTTCTATCAATAATGTTTACTAGTCAATCACATTCGGCATCTCATATCATCTAACTTTATTATAATTTATCATTCAACCTTTGAACCAAAACGCCATTATATGGCCACATATACATACATCCATATATTTAAGCTCAAGAATTTTAACATAACATCAAGTGCTCAAATTACTCATGTGACCGATTATACATGGTCAAAAATACACAAAATCAAAAATAATTTCAAGGTTTTTCACACTATACATGTACTAGGCCGAATGTACATGCAAATTTCACAACATTCTTCAACAAATTTCTTCTCTAAACAAACATATTTATCACTTTCTTCATAATCAAAATATCATGTGCAAACATATATACACATATAGGTGTAAGGCCGAATTTCAAGGTGTCCATAACATCCAAAACACAAATTTTAACTAACATGCAAGAAGCATAAACCATGCTCATGAATGCATCATGGCCGAATACATCACAATCATGCCCCTTTCAACTTCGGTCATGGTTAAACAAAAAAAAAAACTCAATGTCTTACTTAAGATTGCTACAAAGAAGTTTCAAGAGTAGTCAATCCATCATTGCATGCATCATTAACAAGCTTCACATTTAGCATGCAATGGCTTTAACCCAATAACAACCTTGGCCAAACACCATTTCCATGGCATAACAAGGATTTGAACCATGGCTAACATGAACATCAAGTTAGCAACTAAAACATGCATGAATCTCATGACACAACCTCATACATACCTTAATCTTGATGCAAGTTTAGCCAAATCTCCTTCTAGATCTCTTCTAAGCAAAGGAAATGAAGCAAAAATCTCTTCTTCCTCTTAGGAATTTCGGCCAAAGGAAGGAGGGGAAAAGATGAACAATTTTTTTGTTTTTCTTTCTTAGTTACACGGCAATGGGGGAATGTTACACTCTCACACACATTTTTTTTTCATTCTTTTCTTACCCATGCTTATTTGTTTATTATTTCTCCCTAATGGCCAACAAAACATGTTTCATGACATGTTTAGCCCATATTTCTTTGTCATGGCCGGCCATCACTTGTAAAAAGGGGGATATTTGACATGCAAGTCCATTGTTTTGCATGCATGCTTTACTTAGTCATCACACAATTCCCTATCGTACTTTCAAAGTTTACTACTAGGCCCTTTCTAGTGAAATTCACATTTATAACACTAAATCAATCACCAAAAATTGTCACACATGAGCACACACATATTATAGGCATCAAAATAAATTTTAAATTATTTTTATGCCTCGGTTTTGTGGTACCGAAACCACATTCCGACTAGGGTCACTTTTGGGCTGTCACAACTCTCCCCATGTCAATTCACATATTATAAGCATAAAAATAATATTTAAATATTTCTCTGACTCAGATTTGTGGTCTCAAAACAACTATTCTGACTAGTGTCTAATCGGACTATTACAATTCTCCCCCTTAGGGATTTTCGTCCCCGAATATCTTACCATTGAACAGATTTGGATATTCCTATCTTATAAAATCTTCGGGCTCCCACATAGCCTCTTCAACACCGTGTTGATACCACATCACTTTAACTAATGGAATTTTCTTATTTCACAAATCTTTAACCTCACGAGCCAGGATACAGATCGGTTCTTCGTCGCAGGTCATATCAAACAAAATCTCAATCTGAGATCTATATCGTCGAAGCATTGATACATGAAATACATTGTGAATCTTTTCTAACTTAGGTGGCAACAACAATCTATATACAACCGGCCCGATACGCTTAATAATCTCATATGGCCCAACGAACCTTGGACTCAATTTGCCTTTTCTACCAAATTAGAGTACTTTCTTCCACGATGAGACTTTCAAAAACACTTTGTCTCCAATCTCAAATTCAATGTCTTTTCATTTCAAGTATGCATATAATTTCGATGATCAGAAGCTGTTTTCAAACTTTCTCGGATCACTTTTACTTTTTGTTCTCTTTTATCAAATCCACACCATGAATCTTATTATCGCTGAGTTCAGTCCAATATAAAGGTGTACGGCATTTACGACCATATATCACCACATTTCATACATCACAAGTATAGGCCCATGATCACAAGGTCACCATAAAATCATCCTCATGTATAACTTACTTGTTTATAACCTTACCACATCTTGGTCACTTAATGAACACATCATTCACATAACCAAGTTCCTGCACTTATTCATCACAAAACTCACAAAGCAATACATAGAGAGTCTCCCGTTGAACACTTCGGATCAATCCTCGATACTTGGTGGTTTCAGCACATAGCTCCACCCATCATATAGTTCGGCTCTCTTGTACACATGGTGAACACTTAGTACCACCCATGTGACCTAGCCAGTTTATCTCGTAGCTCTCTTGTCTACATGGTGTCCTTCACTTGGAACCACGCATGTGACCTAGCTACATATATCCCGTAGCTCTCTTGTCTACATGGTGTACACATAGTATCACCCATGCAACCTAGCTACATCATAATGTCTTGTGGCTCTCTTATACACATGATATGCACTCAGCACTATACATGTGACCTAGCTACATACCATCTGTATCATCCAATCTTTCCGAAGGTTCAACCGGGATTTCTCTCTCTTTTCCAACAATTTCACCAATCAAGTAATTATCCACAAACATATTTCCAATATTTTTATAAAATATCATAATACAAGTAATAGTGATGTATTACTTACATATAAACTTACATCTCATTTAATATCAACGCAATATAATTAAATTACACATTGTCTTATTAAAAATCATATGAACTTACAATTTCCCATAATATCCATAATCATAGAAATCACATTTATGTATGATAATTCAATGCACTTCATGTACCATAGACATATTTTTAAATCAATTCATAAACTTGGCACCATAATCATTTAATTTAACATAATTCAATTAATTCACTAAATTTAACTTTCAAATATAAATTACTGACATTATTGTTCTATTATTATCATACCAACTTACATACTTTCAACACCTCGGAGATCATAGTAAATATATCAAATTTACATTGAAACATGCATAAATTAATGCTTATTATACATATGAACTTACCTTGATATTAAAACGGCCATTTTACCAACTTTCCCAATTTTCGATTTTTCTCTCATTCTAGGTTCAAATCTCGTTTTCCGGGATCTAAAACATCATATTTTACTTATTTAATTAATATACTATTCAAAACAGTCCTTAACTCAAACTTTGGAAAAATTACAATTTTGCCCCTAAACTTTTGCATATTTACACTTTTGCCCCTAGGCTCGGGAATTAAACTTCATCCCTTATTCTTATGTTATATGACATGATGATCACTTTTCCCTTCTATGGAAACATCAAATTCTCACTCTAACATATACTTATGACTATTAGGTATTTTTACCGATTAAGCCCTTTTGCTCGTTTTCACTTAAAACCGAGTAGCACAAGTTGTCTAACATAACTTAAAACCTCATATTGTATCATAAAACACCAGAATACACAAATTTTACCTATGGGTATTTTTCCAAATATGAACCCTAGGTTGAATTATTGCTAGCATAAGCTAAATCAAGTTACCGGGACTCCAAAAACGTAAAGAACTTGAAAAACGGGGTTAGAACGGACTTACAATTGAGCTTGGGAAGCTTGAAAACCCTAGCCATGGAGTATCCCTTGGTATACACGTCCATGGTGAAGAAGATGAGAAAAATTGGCTTTTAATTTTGTATTTTAATTCATTTTACCCCTAAATGACCAAAATACCCTTACTACTAAACTTTCCAAAAATTCCATCCATGTCCAATTTTTGTCCATAACTTAGAAATTGGGAAAATTCCTATTTAAGACCTCCTAATTAATATTTCAAATCAATTTCATACTAGAAACTTCTAGAATGCAAGTTTTGCAACTTATTCAATTTAGTCCCTAACTTCGAATTAAGCACTTTATGCATAGAATTTCTTCACGAAATTTTCACACAATCATGCAATCATATCATAGACCTCAAAATAATCATAAAATGATTATTTATATCTCAGATTTTGTGGTCCCGAAACCTCTGTTCCAACTAGACCCAATTTTGGGCTATTACACGAACACCTTTGAAAACTTTGAAAAATGTCGCTTGGAACAGGGCACACGCCCGTGTGGAAAGGCAACACCCCTGTGTGGTTCACACGGCCTAAGCATAAGGGCACACGCCCGTGCCCTGAGCCCATGTGAATTAAATGCTAAATTTGAACCTATAGGGGTTTTCACACGGCCTGACACACGCCCGTGTCCATGGCCCATGTCCCTCACACGACTATGACACGCCTGTGTCTTAGCCTGTTTCTAAAAACTTTGACATTTTGTTTCTGACGTCAGCAACAAATTAGGGGCACACACTAGTTCCCAAAGGCCGTGTTCTCCATACGGTTGAGACACACAGTTGTGTCTCTGCTTGCGTGTTTACTAACATGTATATTGACTTGCAGATTCGAGGTGTAGGGGACACACGGTTGAACAACATGCCCATGGGGCTGATCGTGTCTCACACACGGCCTAGACACACACCTGTGTGTCTACCCGTGTGGACAAATACAAGGCTATTTTCCAAGCCATTTGCCACCCATAGTTGTACACATGCACTTATACATCTCTATAACAAATAACATACTTAATTGAGCAATTGTATGCATCCTCACAACAACACATGCATGCACATGACATTTCTCTCATTCAAGTCCAAACTTACCAAAACACATATAATATATATATAATTGGTTTACCTCCAATTTATCCATTTTTAACATGGTTATCAACATGCCAAGAAATCTAATTTAAATCTTCAAGCATTCATGCCTTACAATAAAATCCACGTCTTCAAAGCATTGGCACATGTATATAAAATTTGATTTACGACCATTCAAGCCATATAAGCAAATTTGCATGGCTACCCACAACATCAATCTATTAACCTTTACAAGCCAATACATTTGACTAACTTCTAAAGACATATTCACAGAGTGACTTAGTCCCTATACATGTCATAAACTTAAAAGGGTTGCATCTGTTTTTACCCAATGTGATAACTTGATAGTGTGATGACATCTCTAGTGATCTCCAACCTGAGCTAGCAAAATTGAACTATAAGAGATAGGAAAGGGAGTGGAGTAAGCTATAAAGCTTAGTAAGTTCATATGAAAATAATAAGCAATTTTATTAATATGCTTTTACCAAATTCTTACAACATGCTCTCAAGGTATTGCAATTATAATTGCATATTATTCCACTATGTAACACCCCGAACCCGAGACCATCGCCGGTGTCGGACACGAGGGGTTAACAAGCCAAGTTCACATATTTTGCCCACCAATTTCCACTTTTCCAGTCAGGCTGGAAAACTGCGTCACCGTCGTCTTAAAAATCATATCTCGAGTTTCAAAACTCGGAAACTGGTTTTGTAAATTTTCCCTGAATTTAGACTCATATATCCATCCATGGATTTATTTCTAGAATTTTTGGTCAGGCCAATTGGTACAGTTTATTAGTTAAAGTCACCCATGTTACAGGGATCGGCTGCTCTGACCTTCGCGCGGTATAACTTGAATATTTCTCTGTACAGGGCTTTAATGCTGGTGCCGTTTGTTTCTAATGAAACTAGACTCAAAATGGAATCTGTAAATATAAGGTATGTCTCCTAATTATTTTTGGATAATTTATAGTAAATTTTTAAAGTTACGACAGGGAACCCAGAAACCGTTCTGGCCCTGTCTCACATTAGCTTTAATATCTCTTAACATGTAACTCCTATGACCCTTTCGTTGCTTTCATATGAAAATAGACTCATCAAGGTTCATTTACATAGCTTATTCACTATTTAATTCCATTCCTACGAATTTTGGTGATTTTTCACATTCACGTCACTGCAGCTGGCAGCATCTGTTTTTAAGGTAGGTCTTACCTATTTGGTAGTCTCCATGAACCAACTAGTCTTGCCATACATAGGTTCATATATGATCATTTTAACCATGCCAATGGCTGATCATATGACCAACATTCCCATTTCCAAGCCATAGCCACATCATGACACCAAATATATACATACAAACCACAATTAGTCTAAGTCGATACTTCACTTTTACGAGCCATTTTCGCATGGCCGTACATATATACATCACAACATATTCAACCAACAAGGGTAGTCCTATACATGCCATTTCAAAGTTCAACCAAAATTTATACCAAAATAGAGGCGTGGATAGTGTGGATGACTTCGACTTTATTGATCTCGAATCCGATTGCTATCGGCGAAATCTATAAAACAGAGAGCCAAAGCAACGGGGTAAGCATTTTATGCTTAGTAAGTCTCAAGGAATATAATCAGCTTTAATTAAAGCAATACATTCACATAACCAAATGCATCATTCCATTAATACACATTCACATAGTCATTCTTACTTCACACTTCATCATTATATACTTTCACAAAGTATCGATCAATTCAATAGCTGAAATTGTTAGTCGATTGAGCGAATGTTGCTCAAACATGTCGACTTTCCAATGCACATATAAACGTACCTTATTCTTTGGGCTTTTCGAGCGTACTAATTGAATTTATTACAGCAACCAACACTCACCTCCAGCCCAAGATTCTTGAATATAACCGGATATAACCACGTGCACAAATGCCTTGGTCTTAGCCGGATAGAATGACTTCGCACGAATGCCTTGGTCTTAGCCGGATGTAGCCACTAGCACAATTGCCTTGGTCTTAACCGGATATAATTTCCAGCATAATTGTCTTGGGCTTAGCCGGATATCATTCAATTTCTCATGTACACATACATCAATAATCATTGGACATACATATTTCATTTTCGTTACTAAGGCTCAAACGCACATATATTCACAAGCATATTCGCCTTCGGGACTTAGCCGGGTATCATTCAATTTCTCATACACACATAAATCAATAATCATACACATCCATACTTCATCTCACATAATTCAAGTAAGGTCACTTCTTGAGGACTTACCTCGGATGTTGTCGAACGGCTTTTTCGGCTATTCGATCACCTTTTCCTTCCCTTGTCCAATTGTGGCCCTCTTAGCTCTTGAGCTAATTCAAACAAATTCAATTTATTAAAACCTCATTGTGCTTGCTTATGGCGAATATGACAAGGAGTTTAAATGGTCATATGGCCACTCTTTAGCTTGAATACACAATGGTCATGCACATTTTATACTACATCAAGCAATTCAATACAATTTATTTGAGCATCAAGGAAAAGCTAAGGCCTTCAATAGGCTACCCAAGGCTGAATATTCATGTACATGTTGAGGTCAATTTTGCACTTAATACCTCACAAAAACAGCATGCATTTTACTAGTTAATGCTTTGCACATTGTGGCCCAAAACTTATAATATAGCATCAAGCACTTATATGTGTGCTAGGCCGAATTGTGCTTGCAATTTCACAAGCATTCTTCCACATCTTCTTCTTTAAACCAATATATTCATCACTTACTTCATAGCCAAAACATCATGTGCAAACATATATATACAATATGAGCATGGCGAATTTCAAGGTGTCCATAGCCATCCAAAATACAAATTTTAACTAACATGCAAGAAGCATGAACCATGCTCATGAATGCATCATGGCGAATATGACAATCATGCTCCATTCAACTTCAATCATGGTTAAACACAAAAGAAAACTCAAAATCTTACTCAAGAGTAGACAATCCATCATTGCATGCATCATCATCAAGCTTCACACTTAGCATGCAATGGCTTTATCACCATAACAACTTTGGCCAAATACCATTTCCATGGCATAACAAGGATTTGAGCCATGGCTAACATGCACATCAAGTTAGCAACCAAAACATGCATGAAACTCCCAACACAACCTCATACATACCTTAATCTTGATGCAATTTACCCAAATCTCCTTCTAGATCTCTTCTAAACCAAGCATGAAGCAAAATCCTCCCCTTTTTCCTTAGTATTTTCGCCAAGAAGTGAAAATGGATGAACAAAATTTCTCCTCTCTTTTCCTCTACTCACGGCAACAAGGGGCATCCAAGCTCATCTTTCTCTTTTTTTTTTCATTTTTTTATGCTTATTTTTATTATAATACTTCCTACATAACTCACTAGCCAAACATGTTGGAAACATGTTTTCCTTGCCCATCATACCCACCTTGGCGGCCATTATAGTCAAATTTGGGGAATTTGACATTCAAGGACAACATTTCCTAGTGTGCATCAATAGGCCACTTCAACATTTGCCTATCTCATTTCTAAGTTTTCTCACACAAGTCCTTTCTAGTGAAATTCACCTTTATAACACTAAATCAATCATCATAAAATGTCATACATGAGCACACACATATTATAGGTATCAAAATAAATTTTTAATTATTTTTTATGCCTCGGTTTTGTGGTCCCGAAACCACATTCCGACTAGGGTCAATTTTGGGCTGCCACACACTATTTGTTCAAATTCCAGTCAAGTTGTCTACTCGAGTCATAGACACTAAATTATTTATATCTGGGACTAGGGAGCTCCAATTTAAGATCCATTAATTTTCCCTGAAACTAGACTCAAATAATTTCCTAAAATAAAATTTTTAGAATTTTTGGTATAGCCAAGTAGTACAGTTTATTCTTCAAAATTACCCATTTTTTGCTATTTGACAGCTCTGACCCCTCTTCGCTAAAAGTTAATTATCCCCTCATACGGGATTCAAATGATGTTCCCGTTTGTTTATTCTGAAGATAGACTAATTAAGGAATCTAATCATATAAATTATAACCCATAATTATTTTTTTTACAATTTTTGATAATTTTCCCAAATTAGAATAGGGGATGCCAAAAACATTCGGACTCTGTCCACGAAAATTCAAATATCTCATATTTTGATATTCTTTTTCATGTGAAACTAGGCTCAATAATCCTTAATTCCATATTTTATTCAATTTCTAACTCACTTGATATTATTTTTGGTTTATTTTCAAAGTTGAACTGTTGCTGCTGTCCAAAACTGTTTTAGTATAAAATAATGATAACTAAGTCAATAATGCTTTTACCAATCACTCCAACCATCATGGTATAAATACATATCTTACTCGATCGTATCCTTATCTATAATGCATCATAAACCGAATTCACTTCACATGAGTTATACGTACATACCTGTACCACTCGTAATATGGTCACATACCTTCTCGTTTTGAACGTACCCATTGGATCATTTGGAATACCAAGGGTTACTTGGAAATCTCATACATATAACAACGTTTCAATGTCATATCCCCAGCATGGTCTTACATGAAATATCATATCAATGTCATGTCCCTGACATGGTCTTATACAAAATCACATACCGAGGCCATATCCCGGAGATGGTCTTATACGGAATCTTAACAACCTTATTGTTTGACATTTGTACCCTATTCATCTCTAAGATTCATTCGGGATTTCTCATTCATCGGAACTTCTTCAAAATCATCATTTATAAATTTCATAGAAACAAATGTAGAATTCATGCAATATCAAAATATAAAAAACATAACATAAGGTAGTATCATTTACACATGAACTTACCTCGATACGAAGGTTATCAAAAAGGGACCTAACCATCGATTCCTCGTTCTTCCCCCGTTCTAGGTCCGAACCTCATTTTCCTCGATCTATAATGTCACATTTAGTCTAATTATTAGTCATATTATTCAATGTGGTCCAAATATCATATTTTGGCAAAATTATGTTTTTGCCCTAAAATTTTATCATAATTACACTTTTGCCCCTTGGCTCGTAAAATGAAAAGCACTCAATTTCTTTGTTACCTAAGCCTAGCCAAACTATTTTCATAACTACAGCATCTCATAATTTTCATTAAAACACACTCTTACTACACATTTTATAACTTCCTCAAAACGATCCTTTTTGGACGATTTCACCGAAAATTACTTAATAAAAGATGTTTATCTAACACCCAACATTCATTTTCTACCATTAGAAATCAAAGCACATGCATGTCATTCATGGGTAAATTTTTATACATGAGCCCTAGCTTAAAATAATGGTGGAAATAGGTAAATCGAGTTACGGGAACTTCAAAAATGTAAAGAACTTTGAAAACGGGACTAGGGATCACTTACTATTGAGCTTGGAAGCTTGAAAAAAATCCTAGCCATGGCTTTCATAGGGGTTTCAGCTGGAGCAAGAAGATGGAGGTCAATTTTGGCTATTTTGGGCTTTTAATTCTTTTATTTACTAGATTACCTAAATGCCCCTACCTTAAAAATTATTCATTTGACCTATCTAGCAATTTAACACCTTTAACATTTAGAACTCACATTTTGCACTTTTTACAATTTAATCCTTTTGACCAAATTAAGTGCCCCAAACGTCAAAATTTCTAAAACGAAAATTTCACGAATTCATTCCGTAAAATCGTAGACAATAAAAATACAATAAAAATAAATTTTCTTATGTCGAATTTGTGGTCCCGAAACCACTATTCCGACTAGGCCCAAAATCGGGATGTTACAAGCATCATCAAATTACATATACTTCATAGCCAAATACTATCACAAACCTCAACGTTCATATACATTTCACATATTCCAAATTCTTTAGCACATATAGCATATTTTCTTATACTTATATCACGTATCAACAATTTCACATGTACTTACCTTTTATTCTCAAATATAGTATACATTTCAAACGTACCTGAATCGGATACACAATTTATATATTCATTCTTTTCTCGGAATGCCTGTTGAACCGTTTGGAATCATAAGGATACGCGAATAGCATTAGAAAGCTAATACAATGCCAACGTCCCAGAAGTCGTCTTACATGTAATCAAATATCGATGCCACTGTCCTGGACAAGGTCTTATATGAAATCAAATACAATGCCAACGTCCTAGACGTGGTCTTACATGGATTAAAGACCTCAAATTTAAAATCCATAGCAATTTAACACCTTTAACATCTAGAACTCACATTTTGCACTTTTTATGATTTAGTCCTTTTGACCAAATTAAGTGCCCCAAACGTCAAAATTTTTAAACGAAAATTTCACGAATTCATTCCATGAAACCGTAGACCATAAAAATACAATAAAAATAATTTTTCTTATGTTAGATTTGTGGTTCCAAAACCACTGTTCCAACTAGGCCTAAAATCGGGATGCTACAACTCTCCCCCCTTTAGGGATTTTTGTCCCCGAAAATCTTACCAGAAAATGTTGCTTTCACTCTTATGAAGCACCTTCACCAATTCTTCAAAATCACAAGTCGATTTAAAGCTTGAATATTCGTTCCAAGTCACCTTTAAACTTTAGCACACTGTGTCAAAACGTATCATTACGATCTCAATTTCTTTCACAGTAGTACATATACTCAATTTGGCTATCAATCAAACTCTATACACACTGTAATGATTATACAGATCTTCCTATGACAATTGTTCAATCACCACCCAGTTATCATCTTCCTTTTTCCCAATAAGATAATCTTGATAAGGAATATGTAATGATTCTATCTCATAGCACACTAGCATTATCATTGACTGTATCAATCCTAAATACCCTTGATTCTCGGCTTTCGTCTACTGACCAATCAATATCTGAATGTGAACTTAAAAATATCATATAACCAACACTTATACAAGATCATTTACGTAATACAACTTCACAACTCATTACTTTAGGATGGACAAACAAGCTACCACTGAGTCTCGAACCACAAGATTTCCTACATAGGATTTGGATTCATTCGTACGCAAATTCCCTTACGAAATAACAGTAACAACAACAATAACTGAAACTCAAATCTGACTTGCAATTTCAACATCAGAGGTAATCTCATACTAAAATCATTTAAATTTCCACTCCCTGAGACATTTCAGAACTTTTCAACTTTGCTATCATGCACAGATCATTCGAACTTTCACGTGTGCGGTAACCTTATTAACTAGGAAAACTTTGACTCATAGTAATTTCATTCGAGCAAATCAATCCGATAGGTACATCTCCGTATCATACTTTCTCGAATAAAATTTCTTTCTTCAGACTATCTATCTATATATATTCTCATGCATGCACAAAATTTATTCCCTTAGTTGAAAACATATTTATTGTAACACCCCTAACCCGTATCCGTAGCCGGAAAAGGGTTATAAGGTATTACCAAACGAAAACACAACTTTCGGACATTCATGGATACACATAGAAAATAATCATTTTAATTCATCACATTTGAACATATACTAAATCAAATAAAATATAATAGGTTACATATAAATTAAAAACCAAGTTACTATTCATATGGTCATTTACCTAAACTTTAGCCGAAACTATATGCAACATGCCAATTACATATGCATTATTCAATGATAACTTTCATTCTTCTCTATTAATATATATGCATATAACATTTCTTATAAACGAAACATTATGTTAATCATCATATATTAAATCAATTATGAACCATTTCACATGAAATTATTAAATCAAATATACCAAAATGTATATGCCAATATCATAACAAAAATTGCAAATAAATGCTCAATTCATTTGCCCACATATTCGGCTATCAAGGTTAATCATATATATGTAATACAAACTATACCATTCAACCACAAGCTTAAATAACCACTTTTTTTAATCAAACAAAGTTAATCATTTCAAAACCAATGACTTCATAGACATAATCTATTAACTAAGTTTATTACCAATATATTATATGCAAAAGTATATATATATAGATATATATATGTGTAAGTGTCGAATCACCAAGTTGATTATAACCAATGTCCTTTAATACCAAATCATGTATAATACCTTAACCGAACATAACAACTAATTTCACATGTATATTTCAACTATGCATAAACCATCGTCAAATCAATCACTTATACATCCATAATTACCAATACCGAATTACCAAAAACAAGCTCATCATATATATATATAACATACATATTTATTTGACAAGAAGATATGTCCACAACATTTCATATCATACCTAATTTACATTTCAAATATATCAAACATACCTACCATATTATACCCTATTAACATTCTTATGCCAAACCGAATGCATGAAAGCATCAATATTAAGTCACATAACAAGACCTTATTAAAGAATATCAAACAAGATTTACATATATATATACATATAAGTAATAGCAGAACACCAAAATCAAACATGATCATCATCAAAACTAAGCATTAAATCCAAACTTAACATAGTAATAAGCCATTTTCGCATGGCTCATGATTACATAAACCAAAATCCAACATTTCAAAATATAATCCAGCCTAAAATTCAGCTTATAAAATACCAAAGACAGTCGACAGTGTGATAGACTTTGCTGACGATCCCAGAACTCGTAACTAGATCTCGAAACCCATAAAACAGAGGTAAACATAACACACATTAAGCTATTTAAGCTTAGTAATTCATAAGTAAATAAACAAGTCAATGACATAATCAACTCATTTAAACCAAACCAAATTATACTATCATAATCATATTAAACCTCAATCTTATGATGTCACGTATATCATATACTTTCACATATAAACTTATTTATGGCCAAATACATATATATATTAACAAAGTATCTTTCTATTTCAAAGCCAAATATATACTTATGAATCAAAATATAATATTACATGCATATACATAGCAATGGCCGAATATACTTCTCAAGGCACATATATTTACATTAGTAGCTTATGTAATTTACATCACATACCCAATGGACAACTTACCTTATTTTTTTTTCAAATAGGTAATCAACTAACTCATACCTAGTCGTTTTAGCTCGTTTTACCCTTCAATCATAACTTATCATTGCCTGTTGAACCATTCGGAATCAAACAGGATACTTAGATAGTCACATATATTGAACATTGCCAACTACCCAGACGTGGTCTTACATGCTATCTCACATCGATGCCACTGTCCCAGACATGGTGTTACACGTAACCACATATATCGATACCAACATCCCAGACATGGTCTTACACGAAAACACATATATCGATGTCAACGTCCCAAATATGGTCTTATACGAAAACACAAATATTGATGCCAACGTCTCAGACGTGGTCTTCCAGACGTGGTCTTCCAGACGTGGTCTTACACGAAAGCACATATCAAAATCCTACGGTTCGTACGGGGCTTTCGAACGTCATAACTCAGTCGAATCGAATTCATAAACTTAATTCCCAAGCATATACACATTCGGTCATGATATATAAATACTCATAAAATTCAATTAAACATTTTAAGTTTACATTTTTTCAAAATTAACAGGATTTTCTTACTTATAAACTTACCTCGGACGATGCAAATTGGAACGAGACAGGTAGTCGACAACATTAGTTTTCCCCCGATCCAAATATGATTTCTTTGGTTCTTGATCTAAACATATACAAATTAAACTCATTCAAACATATTTTCATTCATTTTAGTCCAAAAACACATAAATGGGTAAATTACCATTCTACCCCTGACAGTTTGCACTTTTTACAATTTAGTCCCTATTGCACAAAAAACAAAATATGCAAAATTTCAATATATCATGCTCAGGTCGAATATTCATCTTCCTCATACAAGTCCATATATTTCATTTATTTTACATTTTAGTCCTTTAATTTATTATTTTTGCAATTTAGTCCTAATTACTCAAAATCATCAAAAATTCCAATACAAAACATATCAATCCAAAACATATCTTTCATATTTCATCAACTAACATCACAAAACTAAAATATTCATCAAAATCAAAAATTCAAGCATGGGCTTTGTAGATAACATAGCAACGTTATCAAAAACGTAAAAATTATCAAAAACCGAGCTAAAACTCACCTTGAATTAAGTTTGCTAATTGCCGAACCCTTAAACTCCTTATTTTTTTTCTTTTCCCTAATTTTGGTCATGCATAGTGTATGAACACTTTATGTTTTATTTTATGTTTTATGTTATTATTACATATTAATTAATTTACAAAAATAACCTTTATAATTAAATAAGTAAAACATATATATCAATGATACAACCGTCCATTACTAACTCCAATGGTCTATTTGAAACTTAAATACTTCATATTAATAAGACAAGTTCAATTCAGCCCCTACATATTTAACCACCAAATTTTCATTTTACGCAATTAAGCCCTTTTTATTAAATCAACACTCAAATGACAAAATTAAATCACGAAAATTTCACATATATAAATTCACACATAATAAATACAGAAAGTAATTTTAAAATATTTTTTGACTCAGATTCGTGGTCCCGAAACCACTATTCCAGTTGGAGTCTAAATCAGGCTGTTACATTTATACACTCATAATTCAAATCACATTTCAACAAAATCACCTCATTCTGATGGAAACAACTAAGCTGATCTCAATTATTGAATAATAATATATCAAAATACCATTTTCTACATACTGAGAAAAATAGCTTAAATACACAATCTTTTTAAAATTTCTCTTATCATTCTAATTAAAGGTCTTGCAATATATTAATTTAGGGAAACCAAGATATTCCGATCAGCTTACTAACCTTAGTCATACTCACTGAAAAAAAGAAAACCACTATACAATTCAAGCTTGAACTTCTTTCGCACATACCTTCATCAATAACATTTCTTGACACAAAAATCAGAGAAATCTAGGTACTGGAATTCTCACATTCTTATCATCAAATCCACAAATACTATCATAGTAAACATAGTCATAACAGACCAAGAAACATACTTTAGAAATGAGTCATGTCAGATAATCCGCTCAATAAGAACGAAGAAACCCCAAGTACGATATCAAATCAAAAATTCGAGAACATAACTCATAAGAAAATAATAATGAAGATCTGGATAATCTCAGAGAGAAAGTCAGAAGAAGACAACACTCAACTTTTTCCAGAATTCCATTGTAACGGAAATAATACACTTTCCAAATATTTTACATAAGACAGAATAACATTCAATTGAAACAGAAGAATAGTTTCATATAGACTTTTGCCATCAATTTCATTCCGAACATACTAGAATAGAGTCTCGAAGAGAGATATAAAATAATACTGATAATGACCCAATCAGACTAACAGTGCTTTCATTTAATATCAGAGTCAACTAGCATGTTCATTCAATAAAAGTTTCGTTAGAAAGAGAACGATCTCACACCTATCTTTGAGAACGAGGAATGCATAGAATATCCTGAGGAGGTCATCAAAATCCATTTGACCATAACTGTCACACACAGACATCTTATCAACTCAATTTTTTCATTCTTTGACTAGTTTCATTCTCGTGAACTCCATATCGCAATACTTACTAACAAAAACCAATTCGGAATATTTTTTTAGTAAACACATCTTTAAACTTCGTACCCACTTGAGTTGAATAACCGAGACCAAATTTTCTTATTTAACAATGTCATTATGAAATCTAGAAAATCTTTAACACCTTCTAGTATTTAATCCAAAACTGTTCTCACTTCCCAACTATTGTCATTTCTGAATGCATTACTGCTTATCATTTCACTACCAAACTCTTTAGTTTCCCACTTATGATCTTAGTAACCATAATTCTTGTAAAAATTTCGTCACAGAAGCAACACTGGTAAGGGGGTGAGGTCGTAATGCCTCTATCTTGACTCTCACAACCACATACATAGGACTCAACTTTTATCATCAATAATATTGTTACAATCACATGGTGCACTCCAAGCAAGTTAACATGCTCATTTATTCTACAAATGCTTTGTTATCCACAATTTTCATACAACGAATTCATTTACTCGAAGTATAAATTAAAGTTTAATTAAATTCCAACACTTAGCTTTAATTTTATTTACCAACATTTGTTAAATTAGAGAACGTCTTACATGTTTGAGTACATCGCTCACTTGATGCCATAGTCCAACTATGATCTTACACAAAATCTCATATACATAATAAGATGCCAATGTCGTGTTCTAGACATGGTCTTACAAGGGTTCTCATCTATCGATGCCATAGCCCAACTATGGTCTTACACGTACTCACAAGTAGTGCCATGGTCCGACCATGGTCTTATCCGTCAATTTGTCATCGAACGATTGTACTCATTTCCCGCGTTCTACTCCATTTGATCTTCCAATTCAATTTATATGGCATGTATTGAGCCCACATCTCATACATTTCAAATAAGCACCTGGACCACTCACTACATGGTCATAACTTTTCTCATTTTGATATAAATCATAAATCTTTCGTTGAACCATTTGGAATATTATCAGATACTCAATAACCCAAAACATGGGATAAGATGCCGATGCCATATCCTAGACATGGTCTTATACTGGTTAGCACATTAAAGTCAATAACGTGTACCAGACAGGTCTTACACTGACTTTCATATATCGAGGTCAATGCCATGTCCCAGACAGGTCTTATACTGGCTCTCATTTATCGGTGTCGATGCCATGTCCCAGATAGGTCTTACACTGACACGCTACAAGCTGACGCCACGTCCTAGACAAGTCTTACACTAGCTTGTATATCCCGAGGCAGATGCATGTCCCAGACATGTCTTACACTGGCTTACATACCACCCAATGTCATGGTGCGAATATCCAAGTCTATTCTAAATGTTTAATTAGAAGTATTTACTATATGAATTTCTCACATTCATTCTCATAATCACAATCAAACAATTTATGCTATATCAATTTAATGAAAGATCATAGGAATATAGTTGCATTATTAACATACAACTTAATCATCACTATCCAATACAATTCATATATATATCATGAATTTCTATTCGTACCTTTCCCACTTTTGACACATCATAAGCATGTTTCAATCATCTCAATATCCTTTTCCAGCATTATCAAAAATTTGCTCGGTTGGAAGTCATTCCTGTCTTAATAAAACAATTTCATTATAGCCAGGAGATATCACACTATCACTAGTACTATGGCATGTATAGCTAGACTCACGTATGCTATGTTAGTCCGATAATCGACTAAACCATAGCTCTAATACCACTAAATGTAACATGCCTTACCCGAGTCTGAGCTCGGGACTGGGCACAAGGCATTACTTGACTTAAACTCATGCATACAATCATTTCAAATCATAAAATTTTGATCGAATTTAAAACTTTTCAATCTTAGTAAAGAAATTCTTAATATGGGTCTACGAAGCCCAAATTGAGAATTGAAAACTATCTAGAATTAATTCAAACACCTTTGAAAACTTTGAAAAATGTCACTTGAAATAGGGCACACGCTCGTGTGGAAGGGCAACACGCCCATGTGGTTCACACGGCCTAAGCATAAGGGGACACGCCCGTGCCCTGAGCTCGTGTGAATTAAATTCCAAATTCGAACCTACAGGGGTTTTCACACGGCCTGACACATGCCCGTGTCCATGGCCCCTATTCCTCACATGGCCATGACACACCCGTGTCTTAGCCTGTAACAGCCCGATTTTGGGCCTAGTCAGAACAGTGGTTTTGGAACCTTTTTTTGAGGTCGGAGAAATTATTTTTAATGTTATTTTATGTGTTATAGCATGATTATATGAGTGCATGAAAATTTTGGTGAAATAATTTTAGCGATTTCATGCTTAATTGTAAAAAAGGACTAAATCGCATAAAGAGCGAATGTTTTGTTTTGCTAGATAAAGGTGTCAAATAGATATAGAACATTAAATTAGGGTCTTTATTGAGTAAATATACCATAAATATGTTAGTGGCTGATCAAGGAGACAAAAAAAGGTTGAAAAGTCAAAGTTGATGTTTATTAGGTGATTTTTTATTTTTGGTAATAAAATAAAAGAAAAAGAAAAAGTTGTCATCTTTTCATCTCTCTTCTTCCCCACCAAAAATAGAAGCAAAGAGGGGGTTTTTAAAGATCAAAAACATCAGCCACTCTTCACCCTTGCAAGTAAGTGATTTAGATAGCCTTTCTTGATGATTTTTGCATTTTTAGAACCTTTGTAACATGAGCTTTCTAATAAGGGCCCTATTTTGCAAAATGGATGAAAGTCTAGGGTTTTACCATGAGATAATCTATGATATTTTCTAAAATTATGTGGAAGAAAATGAATCTTATTTGTTTAATAAACAACTTTTGTGAAGTGGTGTTCATGAAAGACACTTAAAAAAGGAATAGTTTGTAGTAACTGTAAAATAGATAGTAAGGTGGTGAAATAATAGAAATTTTGGGTTGCTATAAGAGTAAAAATGGTTCAGCTAGGCTCAAGACATGAATAAATTTGATACAAATCGATTTTCGAGCCTAGGGGTAAAATGGTTATTTTGTGAAAGTTTAGTGGCAAAATGGTCATTTTGCCAAAAATGTGAATTTTTGATTGTCTAAATTTATTTAGTGAATAAATGAGTGAATTTCATCATTTTAGATGAAGGAACCGAGATTCAGGCTTAAATCCAGAAAGTGCGTGGTTAAAGACAAAAAGAGAATAATTAGCTGAAATTGCATTTGAGGTAAGTCTATGTGATTAAATGAGCATGATATTTATGCCATTGTTATTATACTTTAAAATCTATCTTTCCATGATTGTTTTAAAGTTTATATTGATGATATTGTATATGAGAAAGTGATGTCAAATGTAAAGAACATTTATGTGTTGATTGAATGCTTGGAGATTTGATGGAATATGATATTCCATTGAAACAAGTAAGTTGTATGTAAATAATACAACTATATTGTTATTATATGTGTTTAAATTGATATAACATGAATTGTTTGGTTGTGAAAATGATTATGTATGATGAATATTGAGATAGTAGAATTCCTGTTTGAACCTTAAGAAACAATTCAGATGTTCATGCCATGTTATTCGGGTTATTTGTGTGCCAGTGTAAGATATGTCTGGGACATGCATCGGCCACATTATGAGTGCCAGTGTAAGACCATGCCTAGGACATGGCATCGACATTGAGACGAGAGCTAGTGTAAGACATGTCTGGGACATGCATCGGGCTTGAGATGTAAGCTAGTGTAAGACATGTGTGGGACATGCATCGGCTATGAGATGTGTCAGTGTAAGACCATGTCTGGGACATGGCATCGACACGGATATGTGAGAGCTAGTGTAAGACCATGTCTGGGACATGGCGTTGGCCTTGATTTCAATAGTCAGTGTAAGACCATGTATGGGACATGGCATCGACATTATACCCTATGTTTGAGGCTTAGTGAATATCTGATAGCTTTCCGAATGGTTCAACAGTGAGAGTTACAATTTAAGCTAAATGAGAAAGGTGATGATCATTTTGTGAGTAGTATAGGTACATAGATGTTAATTCAATTCATGTTATATGATTAGTAAGGAATGAATATGAGCATGTTGAGTACCACAGGTATGCCAAGCTTGTGAGAAATGATTTCAGTTTATGATGCATATTTAGTGAAGATGTAAAGAGGTAATTCATGCTTATGAGAATGATTTTGTGATGACCTTGTGATTATAGGTCTATACTTATGATATATGAATATGTAACCTGACCAATGGGGTGGAAATGAATTAATATGGTGTGATAAACGTAGTATCGTTAATTTACACTAAAACAGTTTTGGACAATGGCCATAGTCTGAATTTAAAAATCCACCAAAAATTGTGGAAATTGAGTCAGAGGCTGAATAAAATATGAAATTAAAGCTAATAAGTCCAGTTTGACATAGAAGAAATGGTGTAAGAGAAAGAGTTTCATATTCTGAAATATTTTAATTGTTGTGAGACAGAGTCAGAATAACTTCTAAATCCCCTGTTCTGATTTGATAAAATCATTGCAAATTGTACAAAAATAGTCATGAGTAATAATTTATATTATTAGAATTATTAATGAGTCTATTCTTAAGAGAAATAGACGGGAATATCATCCGAGTCTTGTATTATGAGATAACTAATTTTTAGTAAAGATGGGTCAAAACTATTAGATAGCAAAAATGGGTAACTTTAAGAAATAAACTGTACTAATTGGCTAAACCAAAAATTCTGAAAATTTTATGGTAAGAAGATATGTGAGTATAGTTTCAAGGAAAATTAGCAAAACTTAATTTAGAGTTCCGTAGCTCCAGTTATAATTAATTTAGTGATTGTGACTCGAGAAAATAGCTTGACTGGAACTTGAGTAAAAATGCAAATAGGGTTGTATTACCATGAGAAGCAAGTTGATAAATTGCTTATTATTTTCATACGATCTTACTAAGCTACAAAGCTTACTCCCTTCCTTTCCTTTCCTTTAGTGTTTTCAGTTTAGCTCGGGGTTGGAGATCGTCAGAGGCAGTATCACACTATCAAGTCGCTACCTTTGGAATAATGAAGTATATATTAGAAATTTCAAGTGAGTGGCATGTATAGGGATCTAGTTGATTGACATGTATTATGTTGCTTTGGCCAAATGTGTTGGCTTATATTGAGTTATATTTATATGTCCATGAGATGTGGCTCATATTGATTTTGGCTTGTAAGCCTAGCTATTCATGTCATGTCTAATGTTTATAAGGTGATTATGTTTGTTTGCCATGCATGGTTAGTAATATGACATGTGTGTTGGATGTATGTTCTATGACCAATTGAGGTGGTCATAGCCATGTAGTAATCGCACGTTATAAACAGAACGTGATAATGATTGAACTTGAGTGCTTGGCGGATAAGTTGGTAACCATAGTATAATGGTAAAAGTGATCATCAAAATAACAAGTCTTATGAATGTGAAATAAGGAATCTAGACTTGGTATTGCATGAGTAGATGCATTACTTGTAAGAGGGCATGTTAATGTTAAGGATGTGTCTGCTTAATCACTGAAATGAGTCACGATTTGTGGTTTTAATATGTATAAGGATGTAAGGGTTTATGGGTAACATGAAGGCTTGGAAAATAGCCTAAGTGTTGACTACACAGGCTGAGAGCGGTCGTATGTCTCAACCGTGTGAGGGACACAGCCAGGAGACACGGGTGTGTGGCCCGGCTGGGTGGTTCGATTTGCATGCTGATGTCATAAACAGAGAGTTACACGACCTAAAGACACGGGCATGCCAAAGGCACACGGGTGTGTGACCCTGTTTCATGGAAAATTTTTCTAAGTTTTCCTGAAACTTCTCAATGTTCTCAGTTTAGTCCCGAATCGATTCCGATGAATGTTTTGGGCTTCGTAGACCCAAATAAGGGACGACATGCATGTTTTTGAAAGGTTTTGAATTAAAAGAGATTTTATGGGCCCAATTTTTGCATGAACGTGTATGTTTAAGTCTGGTAATGCCTCATACCCTATTCCGGTGTCGGACATGGGTAAGGGGTGTTACATAGCCCATGTCTAAAAACATTGACATTCTATTTCTGACATCAACAACAAATTAAGGGCACATGTCCAAGCACACGCCTGTGCCCAGAGGCCGTGTTCTCCACACGGCTGTGTCTTTGCCCGTGTGTTTACTACCATGCATACTAACTTGCAAATTTAAGGTGCAAGGGACACACGGTTGAACAACACGCCCATGGGGCTGACCGTGTGTCACACATGGCCTAGACACACACCCATGTGTCTACCCGTGTGGACAAATACAAGGCTATTTTCCAAGCCATTTGCCACCCTTAGTTGTACACATACACTTATACATTTCTATAACAAGTAACATACTTAATTGAGCAATTGTACATCCACAATCAAGGCACAAGTATGGCATCCTCACAACAACACATGCATGCACATGACATTTCTCTCATTCAAGTCCAAACTTTATCATTAGAAGGCTTATGTAATCTCAATGGATCACTCACTTAAGGCATAGTAGGTATTGGAAAATGATTAATAGGGGGTGGAGGTTGTTGTACAGCCAGATTCGTTCGGATATACTGAGTAAACCAGTCGTTCATCATTTGATACAAGGCTTGCTTAGCCTCTCCCTCTTGGTTACTCGAAGTCCGTCGAGAATCAACAGGCGCTTCCCTTGCACGGGAGCAGGCGCTATACTCTCGACATCATCAGCTACGGCTTTGTCGGGATCTATTTACTATACAAAAATACATTTTTCAAGTGTCAGAAGTCATCACACTGTCACAGTATATAATATGGCATGTATAGCTACACTCACACGCGCTACGTTAGTCCTAGAATCGACTAAATTGTAGCTCTGATACCAAAAAAATGTAACACCCCTAACCTGTATCTTTCGCCGGATTAGGGTTATGAGGCATTATCGAACAAAACACAGCTTCAGAACATTCACAATCTCACAAAGGTCATATTAACATAAATAAAACCTATGGCTGATTAACAATTTAGCTTACTCTATAAATCATAATACGAGTTTAATTCATGCCTCAAAATCATATAAGTATGCTTCAAAAAAATACATACATAGATTATGTATTCATTGTTATAATAGGATTCAAATACTAAGTAAGAACCAAACATTTGTTTCATAATTTTTATACATACACTCATTAACCCAAACAAATCATATAACAATCTTTATATCTATTATCGCAAGCGGCAGTGATAATGGTCTTTATGAATAAAAATGCTTTATACATTTATTTAAGTCACAAAACCATACACGAACTCACATGCTAAAATTTTTCCATATTTAAAATACAAATACATAACCAATACACTAATCAAGATTTAAGATCAAGTCATATCCATTATCACACATTTACTATGAACTAAAACAACCGACAATTTAACTAACATTATCGATCACAATTGATAGATTCGTAAAATACCTAGTTTACTAGCACATTAATAAATCTAAATAATATATCAACTTGTCTTTACTTGACCAATTCACTACATTAACAACCATAATATAAGCGCATATATAAATATATATATACATATGAGTTCAACTAACAAATCATAACCAAATACATTGGCACATTATCTTTTACCATCAACCTAATTTCCTATTATAAAGTCTAAATCCTAATATGTAAGACTTACCATGACGAACAAATCATGAATTACACATATCATTAATATAGACCATAAGTGAACACTGAATATACCTCATGCATATATCTTGATTATTACCTAACCAATACATGATATACCTTAGCTCGTCTATCAACTATTATGTATCTTATGGCCGAAACACAAAGCAAACTCCACAACATCATATACCTTGGATACACTTTCAATATTAGTTCAAACCAAGCCCAAATGTATATACAACCAATAGCATTATAATCAACCATAGTTCACATAAAGATATATAATGGTCAAAACACCAAAATCACAACCAAGCATAACCATCATCAAAATGAAGCATTAAATCAAAACATAGCAAAGTATTAAGCCATTCTCACATGGCTCAAGATTACATTAACCAAATCAAACATTTCAAAACATATTCTAGCCTATACATGCCATAGTTTCAAAAATTCAGCTTATAAAATACCAACAACAGTCGATAGTGTGATAGACTTTGCTGACGATCCCTGAGCTCGTAACTTGAATCCAAAATCTATAAAACAAAGGAAAACGTATACACACACAATAAGATATCATAGCTTAGTAAGTCATAAGAAAATAATAATCAAATGAACATTTGTATTTAATTAGCTAAACCAAATTAAATAATCTTTAATCAAATACACATTTTACATTCTTGAAACTCATATATCATCACATGATCAATATTTAATTATAGTAACTTGGCCGAATACATATAAGTTCATAAGCATATTTAATTCTCAATTACATAATGCATATTTCATTCATTCATCTCAAGTATATACTTACCTTAACTTTCAAATCAACTAACTTAGCACATTCCTAACATTTTAGCTCGATATCACATTTGATCTTAACTTGATATTACCCATTGAACCATTCAGAATCGAATAGATTACTCGGATAATCACATATATCATACAATGCCAACATCCTAGATATGGTCTTACATGCTATCTCATATCGATGCCATTATCCCAGACAGGGTCTTACATGAATCAAATACGATGTCGATGTCCCAGACGTGGTCTTACACGAAAACACATATCAGAATCCTATGGTTCAAACGGGGCTTTTAGACATCGTAACTCGATCGAATCGAACTCGTAGACCTAATTCCCAAGTATATTCACATTCGGCTTTCACATATATAATTTCATATAATTTAATTTCAGCATATAAACTTGTATATAATTAGAATTAATAATATCTATTTGTTTATAAACTTACCTCGAACGATGAAAAACGGAACAGAACGACTGGTCGACAACTTTAGTTTTCCCCTGATCCAAATCTGATTTCTTTGGTTCTTGATCTAAACATATTCAAATTAAACTCATCCAAATCCAAATTGCACAAAACACAAAACATGCAAAATTTGCACACACCATGCTTAGATCGAATACCTAGTGTTCATACAAGTCCATACATTTCATTTATTTCACATTTTAGTCCCTTAATTTATTATTTTTGCAATTTCATCCTGATTACTCAAAATCATCAAAAATTTCAGTATAAAACATATCAATCCAAAATATATCTTTCATATTTCACCAACTAACATCACAAAACTCAAATATTCATCAATGGCATAATTCAAAATGTTCACCAAAATCAGAATTCAAGCATGGGCTTTGTAGATAACATAGCAACAATCTCAAAAATATAAAAATTATCAAAAAACGAGCTAATTATATACCTTGATTAAGCTATCAATAATGGTCGAACCCATGGAAGCTTTATTTCTTTTTCTTTTCTTTATATTCTGTCATGCAAAGTGTATGAACTCTTTTGTTTTATTTTTATGTTTTATTATTACATGTTATTATACATTTTACAAATATAACCTTTATTAATTAATACAAAACCATTATAACTTAAGGTCTTACCGTCCATTACTTATTATCATGGACAAATTGCATATTAAATATCTCAACTTATAAAGACAAACATGATAAACCATAATTTATACATATTTTTACCCCATGCTTAACACATTTTATGGATGATTTTTCCTTAAATTTGGTGAATTCGATGCTCCTAATGCCTTAATTTCATGTTTTATACTTAGGTGAGCATAGGAGAGCAAAAGGAACAAGAAACGGGATCAAAAACGGAGAAAATGGGCCAACGTACCAAATCAACACGGCCTGGACTTCCTCACACGGGCAAACCACACGGCAGTGTCAATTTGGCAGAATTGAAGCATGACTCATACGGGTAGAACACACACCCATGCCATTCTGACAGGCTCGAGCATGACCTGAAGTAATCGCACACGGGTGTGTCCCTGTCGAGCCCAAGTTGAGTCCAATTTGGAAAAGACTAGTTTTGAGGGCTTTTAGGCATTCTAAAGCCTATAAATACACCTTAGAAGAGGAGGAAAGGGGGAGACACAGAGAGGTAAGCATGGAACTGCTAAAGGAAAGCCGATTGATCCATCTCAGAAGCCGGATTTTGAGATGTTTACCTTTTTAATTATGAACTAAAACCCCTAAATACCTAAAGGGAATGAAACCTAGGACAGATCAGGTTATTATTATCTGAATTGTATGATAAATATTTGACTTGTTCTTAATTATGTGTTCTTAACTCTTGTTTTGATATTCTAGGATATTGATTCAAGTTAAGCTCTTATTCAAAGGAGGAATAGGCCCTGTCTAAGAGTACATTTGTCATAATTTAGCGGAGTTGATTGCCTGCCTAGAGATAGGGTGACAAGATTTGGTCAGATTAGGGTGACACCTAGTAAGGGGATCCATAGGTCGAGTTAATGCAACCCTAGGGAGTTAATTAGAAAGAGATTTCAATTATTCAACCTAGGGTTAGACGTTGTTAGTCTCGAAAGGGATAATAATATAAATTAGGGATTTCTACGGATCAAGTCAAATGAATAAATCGTCCGATTCAGAGTCAAATAACAAGTGAAGTCTTGGTGGATTTTTCCTTAGGTATTGTCTTAATTCAATCGTTTTTCCAAAAGTAATTCCCCAATTCTATTTTTTGTGAATTCTTAGTTTAGTTAATTAGTTAGTTAAAACAAACCCCATTATTCTTAGGCTAGATAATATAAAGACAGTCATTACTAGTACTTTTAGTTCCTTTGGGTTCGACAATCCGGTCTTGCTAAAGCTATACTACTGTTCGATAGGTACACTTGCCTTCATCGTGATAATAGTTAGTTTCAAGAACGATTCATTATAAATATTTAAAACCTGTCATGACTATCATGTACCAAAACACAATTCGATCCTTACACATTAAACCATTAAATTTTCATTTTACGCGATTAAGCCCTTTTATTTAATCGAGCACTCAAATGACAAAATTAAAGCATGAAAATTTAACATACATAAATTCACACAATTAAACACAGAAAATAATTTTAAAATATTTTTTCGACTCCAATTCGTGGTTTTGAAACCACCATTTTGAATAGGGTCTAAATCGGACTGTTACAATATTAGCCAATCTCATTGGCCATTTACAAATTGAATTATCAACAATCATAAGCCAACACATTTGGCCATTCAATTATGACACGTAACAAATTGACCATGTCCCTATACATGTCGTAACTCAAAATATTGAAATCGTTGGAACCCAAAATATTAAGTTGGTAGTGTGACTGGATCTCCGACAATCTCTAATCCTCGAGCTGGCTTGGTGACACTATAAGACAAGGGAAAAGAAAAGGGAGTAAACTTTAAAGCTTAGTAAGTTCCCATGCAAATAATAAGCATTATAAACTCACATTTAACATAAAATTAACTTGAAGTAATTTAACATAAATGTCATTATAAATCTCATAACCCAACTTACTCAATCACAACCTTATCGAAGGATTCATCACATATCGAACACACTAGCATGAATCTTATGTACATACCTGTACCAATTTACCACATACCATAGTCCTTCACATCTTTAACATTCTTGTTGCATTTCATGTTGAACCACTTGGAATACTTAAGGATACTCGGGTATCTCGTACATATAGTACCACACCAAAGCCATATCCCAAACATGGTCTTACGTAGGGTCTCGTATCGATGCCAATAGCCCATCTATGGTCTTACACAAAATATCATATCGATGCCATATCTCAGATATGGTCTTACACGAAATCTCATAATGATGCTATATCCTAGATATGGTCTTACACATAGTCCCGATAACCCTAATGTCATGACATTTGTATCCTACCTATTCCTAAGGTTCAATCAGTATTTCACGATTGTCGTAACTTTGTCGAACACACTCGATGGTCAATCATAATTCATACAATGGTAAAGCATTTAAAACATAATTAAAACAATGCATTGTTTACATAAGAACTTACCTCGATACAAAGGTAGTAGGAAATGGACCTAGTCGTCAAATACTTTGATTTTCCCACGATCTAGGTCTGAACTTCGTTTCTCTTGAACTATAATAGTAAATTTAACTCATTTATTAATCAAATTACTCAATTCAATCCAAAACTTACAGTATGGAAAAATTATGTTTTTGCCCTTAAACTTTGACATATTTACATTTTAGTCCCTAGGCTCGTAAAATGAAATATATTCAATTTCATCAAGACCCAAGCCTAGCCGACCCTCTTTTTTGCTTATAACAGCTCACATGTTCCATTTAATCACACTTTTATACACATTTTGAAATATTTTTACAAATTGATCCTTATGACATTATCATCAAAACTCACTTAGTAAAAGTTGTTTATCTAACATTAAACTTGCATTATCTACCATTAGACATCAAAATAAACAAGTATCTAACATGGGTAAAACCCTAGACCTCAATCATCTATCAAATTAATGGTAGAAATAGATAGATTAGGTTACAAGGATTTCGAAAACATAAAAAATTAGTAAAAACGGTGTTAGAACAGACTTACAATCGAGCTTGAAATGTGGAAAAACCCTAGCTATGTCTCCCTTGCAAATTTCTGCCAAGCATGAAGAAGATGGACTAAATTTTGGATTGATTTTTGGTTTTTAATTCATTTAATTCCCAAATGTCCAAAATGTCCTTTTCTCCAAAATAATAAAATTCTCTTACCTTATGTCTATTTTTGTTTAACTTAAAGTAAAATGGTATAATTACCATCTAAGGACCTACAATTTAAAATTTTGTTACAATTAGACACCTCTAGCATGTAGAACTCAACATTTGCACTTTTTTACAATTTAGTCCTTTTTGCTGAATTGAGTGCTCAAACGTTAAAATTTTCGAACAAAATTTTCACGAATTTATTCTATAAAACTACAGACCATGAAAATGTAATAAAAAAATTTTCTTCGTCGGAATCGTGGTCCTGAAACCACTGTTCCGACTAGGCCCAAAATCGGGCTATTGTATTTATAGCTTCTATTTTAAACTACCATTTCATCCTTAATCATCCAAGCATCATAATCAAAGGTAAAAACCACTTTAGGACTATATATTTACATAACAAACTAAGTTCACATTAACACAAGAAATCCTCAATACAAGCCAAGCATATGGCAACTTCAATAACCAAAAAGCCTATACATGCCATTATAACCGAACTTAAAAATATCCATAGGTATCGATATAGCCTATGGATAGTGTGATGGATCCCTGACTAGCTTCCAACCCAATCGTGCTTCCAATAATCTGTAAAGTAAAAGAAAGACAACCACGTAAGCAATGAATGCTCAGTAAGCGCGCATAAACTTTAAACATAACATTTCATTTCAAATATGAACTTTATTTGTCATGAATAAACCTATATTAATGCTCCAAGATTTACCAATATATATAAATATCATATCACAAATGAATAGGTTCATTAACAACTTGAACACTTTCTATTTATAACATAATAATGTCTCACACGTAGAATTTCCAAGATTTACCAATATATATAAATATCATATCACAAATGAATAGGTTCATTAACAACTTGAACACTTTCTATTTATAACATAATAATGTCTCACACGTAGAATTTCCAAGATTTACCAATATATATAAATATCATATCACAAATGAATAGGTTCATTAACAACTTGAACACTTTCTATTTTTAACATAATAATGTCTCACACGTAGAATTACATAATCATCTCCCTTTTCTTAAAATGGTAATCCATTTCATTTACTTACTTACCATTTCATTCACCTATTCTCAATCATTTCATTTGTATAACACAAAAGACATGAGCATAAACATCAATTATAACCACAAACAAGTGCATTTCAGTATGACTCTTTTAAAATTAACTATTTCATGAGAAATCGAATACTTCGATTCTTACCACCCTTTCATGCACCTAAGCATCTTTCATTTTGTCAATTACCATCTCAATGCAGTTATTTAAAACTGACATAATACAATCCAACCAATAGCTCGACACAAGCCTAAAAGCACCTCAACAACACATGTTAGTTCATTTAAACATGATTCATATGAATTTGATATGGATTGTAACAGCCCGAATTAGGGCCTAGTCAGAGCAATGGTCTTGGGACCACAAATCTAAAGTTGGGAAAATTATTTTGTTATAATCATGATATTATAGCATGATTATAATAGTGCATGAAAAATTTGGTGAGTCAATTTTAACGTTTGTGATCCCGATTGCGAAAAAGGACTAAATTGCATAAAAAGTAAAAGTCACATTTTAGTGCCCAAATGTGTTAAATAGCTAGATAAATAAATTTGGGGACCTTTAAATGGCAATTAGACCCTTTTTAAGAGGGTTGGAAGGCCATGAGACATAGAGGGGACAAATTTTAAGAGTAGGTAGAATTTGGTAGCTATTTTGACCAAAAAAGAAGCAAAATAGAAAAAGGTTGTCAATTTTTTTCTTCTCATCTCTTTCCAACTTATTCCTTTCACAAGTAAGTGATTTTAATGGGTTTTCTTCAAGATTTTCACATTTTTAAGACCCTTGAAGCATGAGCTTTCAAATGAGGGTGGTATCTTACAAAATGGTCGAGAGTTTAGGATTTTTCCATAGATGTAATTTTGATAGATTTTGAGTTTTCATGGAGGAATATAAGTCCTAGTTGTGTTATAAGCAACTTTTTGAAAAGGTGTTAGCTTGAAAACACCTAAAGGAACCATTTTGCATAAGTTGCAAAATAGGTAATAAGTGTATGAAATAGTGAGAATTTAGGGTTGCTATAAGAGTAAAAATATTTTAGCTAGGTTTGAAATACTAATAAATTCGATAAAAATTTATTTTCGAGCATAGGGGTAAAATGGTCATTTGCCAATGCCTAGGGGAAAAATGGTAATTTTACCAAAGATGTAAAATTATGAATGCCTAATTATAATTAATGACTAAATGAGTACATTACTAAATGAATACATTTTTGATATTATAGATCAAGATTTACCAAAACCTAGCCTAGATCGGGGCAAAGCTAAGTAATCCGATTAAGCCGTCTAGTCAAGAACTTTTTGTAAACCAAGGTAAGTTGTATGTAAATAATACAACTATATTGTTAAATGCATGTATTCGATTGTTATTGATTTTGATATAGTATAAATTCCTAGATTTTGAACTGAGTATGCATATTTATGACTGAGAAAGTAGAAAGATCCAGTGAGAACCCCAGGGAACAAACTGGATGTTCATGCCATAACATGGGGTTCTGTGAGAGCCAGTGTAAGACCATGTCTGGGACATGTCATTGGCATTGAGATGAAGGCTAGTGTAAGACGTGTCTTGGACATGCATTAGCCACATTACGGTAGCCTATGTAAGACCATGTCTGGCGGTGTAGAGATGACTGCCAGTGTAAGACGTGTGTGAGACATGCATCTGCCTCAATGATGGTAGCCAGTGTAAGACGTGTCTGGGACATGCATCGGCTAAGCTTCGTGCTAGTGTAAGACATGTCTGGGACATGCATCAGCACTTATACACGAGAGCTAGTGTAAGATCATGTCTGGGACATGGCATCGGCCTCGATGAAGATAGCCAGTGTAAGATCATGTCTGGGACATGGCATTAGCAACTTAACCCACGTTTGAGGCTTATAGAATATCCGGTAGTATGCCAAAAGGTTCAACTTTAAGAGTTAAGAAAGAGGTTTAATAAGAAAAGTATGATAATGTTTTGAGTGTTACAGGTACCTATTTTGGTATACATGTGTAATGATCTCAATTAGAAAATGTGACTTGAGTGGACGGTAATGAGTAAGTCAAGTTATGCTTACCTTTGAGCTATGAGCATGATGATATATGGTGAAACTGTTGTTGTATATTTATTTATATGCAACTTACTAAGCTTTATGCTTACTTTCTTCCCTTTCTCTTTTCTTTCAGTATTGCCAAATTTTTCATGGATCCCTTGAATTCAGAGATATCGGTCACACTATCTGTGACAGCCCAAAATTGACCCTAGTCGGGAGGTGGTTTCGGGACCACAAAACCGAGGCATAAAAATAATTTATAATTTATTTTGATGCCTATAATATGTGTTAATTCATGTGTAACATTTTGATGTTTCGATTTAGAGTTATAAATGTGAATTTCATTAGAAAGGACCTAGTAGTAAACTTTGAAAGTATGTTGGGGAAAGGTGTGATGACTAGTTGAACATGCATGCAAAAATAAGGGATTTGCATGTCAATTTCACCCCCAACATGAAGTGGCCGGCCATGGCAAGAGTGGATGGGCAAAACATGTCATGAAACATGTTTTGTTGGTGCATTAGGGTGAAATAATAAAATAAAGAGCATGGACAAAGAAAGAAAAAAAAAATGGTCTCATCCATGCTTTCCCCCCCCCCTTGGCCGTGAGTTGAGAGAAAGTAAAAGAAAAAAATTTGGTTCATCCATTCTCATTTTCTTTGGGCTGAAAATTCTAAGAAGGAAGGAAATTTTGCTCCATTTTTAGTTTAGAAGAGATCTAGAAGGAGATTTGGCTATACTTGCATCAAGATTAAGGTATGTTGAGGTTGTGTCATGAGATTCATGCTTGTTTTGGTTGCTAACTTGATGTGCATGTTAGCCATGGTTCAAATCCTTGCTATGCCATGAAAAATGGTATTTGGCCAAGGTTGATATTGTGTTAAAGCCATTGCATGCTAATTGTGAAGCTTGTTGATGATGCATGTAATGATGGATTGACTACTCTTGAAATTTCTTTTTAGTATTCTTGAGTAGGACATTGAATTCTTTGTTTAACCATGACCGAAGTTGAAAGAGTATTGTTGTGATGTATTCGGCCATGGTGCATTCATGAGCATGATTTATGCTTGTTACTTGATTGGTAAAAATTTGTGTTTGGATGGGTATGAACCCCTTGAGATTGACCTTGCACCTATATGTGTATACATGTTTGCACATGATGTATTGGCATGACATATATACTATTTCAAGGTATATATTTGCTTGTGATGATGTTTGGTTATGAAGTACATGAGAGATGTGCATTGAGCTACAATATGTAATCGTTAGTTAGTAAAATGCATGCTGTTTTGTGTGGTATTAAGTGCATAATTGGCCTCAACATGGACATGCATATTCGCCACATGAGGGAAATTGGTGTGCATGCATTCGGTTAGAGGCAAGCATATTGATGCCTATTCTTGGCTTAGAAAATTGGCTAAGAGGAATATTAACTAATGTGTTGAGTTCGATTAGTGATTTCGTACATATGCGACTTTGATGCCTAATGAGCATATATATTGGCTAGGTATCTTGAATTCCTCTTCGATGCTCAAATGATAAAACCAATTTATTTGTTAAATTAAGCTCAAGAGCAAAGGGAGCTAAATCCGATAAGGGAAGGAAAAAGTCATCGAATAGCCGTCGAAATCGTTCGACCACGTCCGAGGTAAGTTTTGAGTATCGAAACTTAGATTTTGATTCGATTGAATGAAGTAATAAGCAATAGAATTTGTCCCTTTGTATGTGGCCATTGAGCGAAATGATATTTTGCTAAGTGAATTGTGCATAAAAGTTGTGTTATGAAATTGAAACAAAGATGTGTATGAATGTTGAGTGATATCCGGGCTAAGCCCAAGGCAATTCATAAATTGTGATATCCGGGTTAAGTCCGAAGGCCTTTGTGCGGGTTACCATAACGGGGCTATGTCCGAAGGTGTTTGAGCAGTAGCTATATCCGGATAAACTCCGAAGGTATGTGATTCGAGAACTTTGAACTTGCTGGAAAATTTTCAGTTAATGCACTTGTGAAATTCCCAACAACAAGGTATGTTTTGTGTGTGCTTCGCACACTATGAGTAAGTGCGTATGAATATTCGCTCTAATGATAAATGAGCTATCGGCATTAACTAGGCCGTTATTTGTGTATGAATATAAGAGTTGGGATTGTGAAGTAAGCATGTCTTTGAGAAATTGTGCATATGAATTATTGTTTAGCTACTTGAATGCTATGCTTTGGTTGTGTGTATATTATGGCTCGAAACTTACTAAGCATAAATTGCTTACTCCGTTTCTTTGTTTCTCTGTTTATAGATTTTGCTCGTTAGCGATCGGATTCGGGATCATAGAAGTTGAAGTCAACCACACTATCAAAGCCCTTTTTGGTACTCCTTTAGTTGAGTTTTGGATATGGCATGTATAGGACCACCCTCGGTTGTTTTTAAGTACTTTGTGATGTATATGTGTGCGGCCATGCGAAAATGGTTCGTAAAAGTGGAGTATGGAATTTGACCATATGTGGTTTGTAATTATATTTGGTTTCATGATGTGATTATGGTTTGGAATGAGAGTGTTGGTCACATGATCAGCCATTGGAATGGCTAAATATGATCATATGTGGACCTAAGTATGACTAGACTACAGTTGGTCCATGGGAACTACAATATAGGTAAAGCCTACCTTAAAAACAGAGGCTGCCAGCTGCAGTGACGTGGATGTCAAAAATCACCAAAATTTGTAGGAATGGTGTTAAATAGTGAATAAATTATGTGATCGAACCTTGACGAGTCTATTTTCACATAAAAGTGACGAAACGATCATATGAACAGTATACTGAGAGATATTAAAGTTCTCGTGAGACAGGGCCAGAACAGTTTCTGGGTCCCCTGTCGCGACTTTGAAAATTTACCATAAATTATCCAGAATGAATTAGAAGTCATGACTTATATTTCCAGATTCCTTTTTCAGTCTAGTTTCATTAGAAACAAACGGCATCAGTATTGAAACCCTGTACAGAGAGATATTCAAGTTGAAACGCGCAAAGGTCAGTGTAGTCGACCCCTGTAACATGGGTGACTTTAACTAATAAACTGTACCAATTGGCCCGACCAAAAATTCTAGAAAAAAATCCAGGGATGGATATTTGAGTCTAAATTCATGGAAAATTTACGGAATCAGTTTCCGAGTTCTGTAACTCAAGATATGCTTTTTAAGGCAACAGTGACGCAGTTTTCCAGCTTGCCTGGGAATGTCAAGTTGGTCGTTGCTATAAGTGGTTTTGGCTTGTTAACCCCTCGTGTCCGACACCGGAAACGGTCTCGGGTTCGAGGTGTTACAATTTTATTGGTATCAGAGCTACGGTTTAGTCGATCCTAGGACTACCGTGATATGTTTGGGGTCTAGCTATACATGCCATTAAGTGATAATTGATAGTGTGGTGATTTCTGACATTTTGAAATTTGTGTTTGTTTATAGCCATGGATCCCGATCCCAACCGAGCAATAGCTGATGATGTGGAGAGTGTGGCGCTGCTCCCGCAAGGGACAGCGCGGCGGACTCTCAACCTATTGCTAGCAATCCGAATGATGAGGCTAAGCAAGCCTTCTATAGCGTGATGAATGATTGGTTCAACCAATACATTCGAACTAACACTACTGTTCCACAACCTCCATTCCCGACTAATGCAACCCCGACCTACAATACCTCCCAGAATCGACCAAATAAGGTCAAGTAAGCCCCAGTTGATGAATTGAAAACATGGGGCTACTGAATTTAAAGCTACGGATAGCGACGATGCCGAGCAAGCTGAATTTTGGTTGGACAACACTATCCGGGTGCTCGATGAGCTATCATGTACACCCGATGAATGCTTAAAGTGTACTATCTCCTTGCTACGCGATTCCGCCTACTATTGGTGGAGTACTCTGACTTCTGTTGTGCCTAGGGAGCACGTAACTTGGGAGTTCTTTCTAACCGAGTTCCGAAAGAAGTATATCAGTCAGAGATTTATGGATCAAAAACGGAAGGAATTTCTTGAACTTAAACAAGGTTCCATGTCGGTTACCGACTACTGAACGAAAATTTGTGAGGCTTAGCGATGCAGCTGAATGCATTTCTTCAGAAGCTGTGATGTGTAAACGCTTCGAAGATGGACTGAATGATGATATAAAGCTGTATGTTGGCATTTTGGAAATCCGAGAGTTTGTGGCTCTTGTCGAGCGAGCGTGCAAAGCCGAGGAGCTCAGTATGGAGAAAAGAAAAGCTGAAGTGGGAGCAAGGGAGTTTCGTAAGAGGTCTTTGGGAAGCCCTTCCCACAGTCATCAAAGAAATTTAGAGATGGCTTAGGCCGGTCTAGAGACACTTCGGGCTTTTCTAGACGAGACCGCGATCGACCCCTATGGGCACGCGAGTCACTTGATCACCGGTGTTGGCAATGATCGTCGAGGCGAGCGGAGTGCCAATATTGTGGCAAATGGCATTCTGGGAGTTGTAGACTCTGTGACCGCTCCTGTTACAAGTGCGGATCAGTCGATCATTTCATTAAGGATTGCCCGAGTTTATCTGAACAAAACGTAAATCAAAGTGGGAACCCGAGTGCTACCACAACTCGAGGTAGGCCACCTAGAAATATGGGCAATGCTAGTGGTTTGTGAATACCCGGATGTTTTCCACGAAGAATTGCCGGATTACCACCATTAGGAAATAGAGTTTGGCATCGAATTGGCACCTGGTACCACCCCAATTTCGATAGCTCCGTATCGTATGGCACCAATGGAATTAAAGGAGTTGAAGGCTCAGTTGCAAGAATTGGTGGATAAAGGTTTTGCTCACCCGAATTTTTCACCTTGGGGTGCACCAGTGTTGTTTGTGAAAAAGAAGGATGGAACCATGAGGCTGTGCATCGACTATCGTCAGCTTAATAAAGCGACGATAATGAACAAATATCCGTTACCGCGTATCGACGATTTGTTCGATCAAGCTGAAGAACTTCGGTGTTCTCGAAAATAGATTTGAGATCGGGCTATTATCGATTCTGAATTCGAGATTGAGACGTACCCAAGATTGCCTTGAGCGAGATATGGTCACTACGAGTTCCTAGTGATCTTGTTTGGGCTTACTAATGCCCTGCGGTATTTATGGATTTAATGAATCGGATCTTGAGACCATATTTGGATCGGTTCGTAGTCGTGTTCATTGATGACATCTTGGTCTATTCAAGAAATGAGACCGAACATCTTTGAACACGAGGTTAGTCTTTGCAAATTTTACTGAAATAAGCAATTATATGCTAAGTTCACAAGTGTGAGTTACGGTTAGAGAGGTTAGCTTCTTGGGGCATGTGATATCGCATCGGGTATTCGAGTCGACCCGAACAAAATTTCAGCCATACTTAACTGGAAGCCTCCGAGAAATATTACCGAGGTTCGGAGCTTTTGGGGGCTTGTCGGTTATTACCGACGATTTGTAAGAGGTTTCTCGACGATAGCCACGCCAATGACGAAGCTACTCCAAAAGGATGTTAAGTTCGAATGGACGGAGAAATGTCAAAAAAAAAAAGTTTCGATCAACTAAAAACTTATTTGACTGAAGCCCCAATTCTAGTGCAACCCGAATCGGGCAAAGAGTTTGTTATTTATAGTGACACATCCCTAGTCGGGTTAGGTTGCATATTGATGCAAGAAGGTCGAGTTGTGGCCTATGCGTCGAGGCAATTAAAGCCACACGAGAAAAATTATCCGACCCATGATCTCGAATTGGCTGCCATCGTATTCGCCTTAAAGATATGGCGACATTACTTATTTGGTGAGAAGTGCCATGTGTATCCGGATCACAAAGTCTCAAATATTTGATGACTCAAAGAGACTTAAATCTGCGACAAAGACGTTGGCTCGAGTCATTAAAGGATTATGAGCTAGTCATTGACTATCACCGGGAAAGGCGAATGTGGTTGCGGATGCCTTAAGTCGTAAATCATTATTCGCTACGAGTGATGAATGTACACTTGTACATTCTACCCGACAATGTGTTAGTAGCTGAATTGAAAGCCAAACCATTATTGATACGTCAAATTCGTGAAGCTCGAAAGTCGACGATGAGTTGGTTGCAAAAGCGGGCTGAGTGTGTTCGAACAAGGACTCGAATTTCAAATCGATGATGACGATTGTTTGAGGTTCAAAAGTCGTCATGTGTTCCAAAGAATTGAACTTATTTCGATAATTCGAACGAAGCCCATTGTAGCCGAATGGCAATCCACCCGGAGTACGAAGATGTACAACGATTTGAAAGCGTCGGTTTTGGTGACATGGTATGAAACGAGACATCTCGACTTTGTTTTGAGATGTTTAATATGTCAACAAGTGAAAGCGGAACATCAAGTGCCTTGAGATTACTTGATGACCACGATACCCGAGTGGAAATGGGATCGAGTCACAATAGACTTTGTATCCGGACCGCCATTGTCGACAAGTAAGAAGGATGCGATTTGGGTCGTAGTAGATAGATTGACTAAGTTGGCTCACTTTATCCCGACGCACGGATTTTTCAATGGACAAACTAGCCGAATTATGCGTTTCTCGGTTGTGAGATTACACGGGTGCCTATTTCCATCGTATCGGATAGAGATCCGAGATTTACCTCGCGATTTTGGAAGAAGTTGCAAGAAGCTTTGGGTACCAAGCTACATTTCAAAGACCGCCTTTCACCCCCAAACCGATGGTCAATCCGAGTGGATAATTCAGATACTTGAGGATATGTTAAGATGTTGCATCCTCGAGTTCGATGGTTCATGGGAATGATATTTGCCTTTGATTGAATTAAGCACAACAATAGTTTTCAATCAAGTATTAAGATGGCACCCTACGAGGCTTTGTACGATCGTAAATGCCGTACACCATTGTTTTGGACCGAGCTCGGTGAAAGCAAAATTTTCGGGTGGATTTAATTAGAGATCTGAGCAGAAAGTGAAAGTAATCCGTGAAAGTCTGAAGATAGCCTCCGATCGTCGAGAAGTGATGCGGTCGAAACGAAAAGACATCGAGTATCGGTGGGAGATAAAGTGTTTCTCAAGGTTTCGCCTTGGAAAAAGATACTCGATTCGGTAGTAAGGGCAAGTTGAGCCCGAGGTTCATTGGGCCATATGAGATATCCGAAGCGAGTCGGTCGGTGGCATATCATTTGATTTTGCCCCGAACTCGAAAAGATTCACGATGTCTTTCATGTTTCGATGCTTGACGCGATAGATCGATCCATCGCGTGATTAGTCCATCGAGGTTGAAATTCAAACCAATATGAGTTATGAGGAAGAACCGATTCGTATCCTATCACGTGGAGTGAAAGAGTTGCGAAACAAGCGGGTTCCGCTAGTGAAAGTGTTATGGCTCAAACACGGGATAGAAGAAGCTACTTGGGAAACCGAGAACTCTATGAAAGAGTGATACCCAACCCTATTTACGGTAAGATTTTCGGGACAAAAATTTCTTAAGTGGGGAGAGTTGTGACAGCCCAAAATTGACCCTAGTCGGGAGCTGGTTTGGGACCACAAAACCAAGGCATAAAATAATTTATAATTTATTTTGATGCCTATAATATGTGTTAATTCATGTGTGACATTTTGATGTTTCGATTTAGAGT
Source organism: Gossypium arboreum (assembly GCF_025698485.1). Taxonomy (NCBI): domain Eukaryota; kingdom Viridiplantae; phylum Streptophyta; class Magnoliopsida; order Malvales; family Malvaceae; genus Gossypium; species Gossypium arboreum. The sequence continues at coordinate 78,212,806 of NC_069082.1, read as the reverse complement.
TATAAATGTGAATTTCATTAGAAAGGACCTAGTAGTAAACTTTGAAAGTATGATGGGGAAAGGTGTGATGACTAGTTGAACATGCATGCAAAAATAAGGGATTTGCATGTCAATTTCCCCCCCCCAACATGAAGTGGCCGGCCATGGCAAGAGTGGATGGGCAAAACATGTCATGAAACATGTTTTGTTGGTGCATTAGGGTGAAATAATAAAATAAAGAGCATGGACAAAGAAAGAAAAAAAAATGGTCTCATCCATGCTTCCCCCTTGGCCGTGAGTTGAGAGAAAGGAAAAGAAAAAATTTGGTTCATCCATTCTCATTTTCTTTGGGCTGAAAATTCTAAGAAGGAAGGAAATTTTGCTCCATTTTTAGTTTAGAAGAGATCTAGAAGGAGATTTGGCTATACTTGCATCAAGATTAAGGTATGTTGAGGTTGTGTCATGAGATTCATGCTTGTTTTGGTTGCTAACTTGATGTGCATGTTAGCCATGGTTCAAATCCTTGCTATGCCATGAAAAATGGTATTTGGCCAAGGTTGATATTGTGTTAAAGCCATTGCATGCTAATTGTGAAGCTTGTTGATGATGCATGTAATGATGGATTGACTACTCTTGAAATTTCTTTTTAGTATTCTTGAGTAGGACATTGAATTCTTTGTTTAACCATGACCGAAGTTGAAAGAGTATTGTTGTGATGTATTCGGCCATGGTGCATTCATGAGCATGATTTATGCTTGTTACTTGATTGGTAAAAATTTGTGTTTGGATGGGTATGAACCCCTTGAGATTGACCTTGCACCTATATGTGTATACATGTTTGCACATGATGTATTGGCATGACATATATATTATTTCAAGGTATATATTTGCTTGTGATGATGTTTCGATTATGAAGTACATGAGAGATGTGTATTGAGCTACAATATGTAATGCGTTAGTTAGTAAAATGCATGCTATTTTGTGTGGTATTAAGTGCATAATTGGCCTCAACATGGACATGCATATTCGGCCACATGAGGGAAATTGGTGTGCATGCATTCGGTTAGAGGCAAGCATATTGATGCCTATTCTTGGCTTAGAAAATTGGCTAAGAGGAATATTAACTAATGTGTTGAGTTCAATTCGTGATTTCGTACATATGCGACTTTGATGCCTAATGAGCATATATATTGGCTAGGTATCTTGAATTCCTCTTCGATGCTCAAATGATAAAACCAATTTATTTGTTAAATTAATCTCAAGAGCAAAGGGAGCTAAATCCGATAAGGGAAGGAAAAAGTCGTCGAATAGTCGTCGAAATCGTTCGACCACGTCCGAGGTAAGTTTTGAGTATCGAAACTTAGATTTTGATTCGATTGAATGAAGTAATAAGCAATCAATTTGTGCCTTTGTATGTGGCCATTGAGCGAAATGATATTTTGCTAAGTGAATTGTGCATAAAAGTTGTGTTATGAAATTGAAACAAAGATGTGTATGAATGTTCGAGTGATATCGGGCTAAGCCGAAGGCAATTGTGCAAATTGTGATATCCGGGCTAAGCCAGAAGGCAATTTGCTGAAGTTATGATATCCGGGCTAAGCAGAAGGCAATTGCGTAAATTGTGATATCCGAGTTAAGTCCGAAGGCCTTTGTGCGGGTTACCATAACCGGGCTATGTCAAGGCGTTTGAGCAGTAGCTATATCCGGATAAACTCCGAAGGTATGTGATTCGAGAACTTTGAACTTGCTGGAAAATTTTCAGTTAATGCACTTGTGAAATTCCCAACTACAAGGTATGTTTTTGTGTGCTTCGCACACTATGAGTAAGTCTTGCGTATGAATATTCGCTCTAATGATAAATGAGCTATCGGCATTAACTAGGCCGTTATTTGTGTATGAATATAAGAGTTGGGATTGTGAAGTAAGCATGTCTTTGAGAAAATTGTGCATATGAATTATTGTTTAGCTACTTGAATGCTATGCTTTGGTTGTGTGTATATTATGGCTCGAAACTTACTAAGCATAAATTGCTTACTCCGTTTCTTTGTTTCTCTGTTTATATATTTTGTTCGTTAGCGATCGGATTCGGGATCATAGAAGTTGAAGTCAACCACACTATCAAAGCCCTTTTTGGTACTCCTTTAGTTGAGTTTTGGATATGGCATGTATAGGACCACCCTCGGTTGTTTTTAAGTACTTTGTGATGTATATGTGTGCGGCCATGCGAAAATGGTTCGTAAAAGTGGAGTATGTAATTTGACCATATGTGGTTTGTAATTATATTTGGTTTCATGATGTGATTATGGTTTGGAATGAGAGTGTTGGTCACATGATCAGCCATTGGAATGGCTAAATATGATCATATGTGGACCTAAGTATGACTAGACTATAGTTGGTCCATGGGAACTACAATATAGGTAAAGCCTACCTTAAAAACAGAGGCTGCCAGCTGCAGTGATGTGGATGTGAAAAATCACCAAAATTTGTAGAAATGGTGTTAAATAGTGAATAAATTTTGTGATCGAACCTTGACGAGTCTATTTTCACATGAAAGTAACGAAACGATCATATGAACAGTATACTGAGAGATATTAAAGTTCTCGTGAGACAGGGCCAGAACAGTTTCTGGGTCCCCTGTCGCGACTTTGAAAATTTACCATAAATTATCCAGAATGAATTAGAAGTCATGACTTATATGTCCAGATTCCTTTTTCAGTCTAGTTTCATTAGAAACAAACGACATCAGTATTGAACCCTGTACAGAGCGATATTCAAGTCGTAACGCGCGAAGGTCAGTGTAGTCGACCCCTGTAACATGGGTGACTTTAACTAATAAACTGTACCAATTGGCCTGACGAAAAATTATAGAAAAAAATCCAGGGATAGATATATGAGTCTAAATTCAGGAAAAATTTACGGAATCAGTTTCCGAGTTCTGTAACTCGAGATATGCTTTTTAAGGCAACAGTGATGCAGTTTTCCAGCTTGCCTGGGAATGTCAAGTTGGTCGTTGCTATAAGTGGTTTTGGCTTGTTAACCCCTCGTGTCCGACACCGGCAACGGTCTCGGGTTCGGGGTGTTACACTATCAGCCATAATACTCGGTATAGTTGGGTTTATATTTTTTATTATAGCATGTATAGGGCTAGACTAGGAAGTTGTATTATTGAGATATTGTTTATGTATATTGGCTTAAGATAAAAGCCTTTCATTTTGTATTAAGCCTAGATAATGGATATTGTTTATTTTGGTAAATGTACATGATGTTCCTTCTATGAATGAATTGATGTCTTTCGGGATGGAATTAGTATGTTAAAATGATCTTGTGTAGGTTGTGCAAAATGGTTTGGAAGATAGCCTAGTTTGTCCACACGGGCAAGACACACTGGCGTGTGTTTAGGCCGTGTGTGACACACGGCTCACCCCCATGAGTGTGTGTTATGGTCGTATGTCCCCTGCACTTAAACTTTAAGTCAGTATTGTTCATGGGGAGGCCATAGGGCGTGTGTAATAGTTGTGTCTATATGTCAGTTTTGTCCACGGGTAGGCCACACGGGCATGTGTTATAGCTGTGCCTTAAAGTCAGTGTTGCGCACAGGCTAAGGGCATGGGCGTGTCTCGAGTCACACGAGCGTGTGGAACCCTAAGGTAGGAACTTTTCCAAGTTTTTCTTAAGTTCTCAGTTTAAAACTAAATCATCTTGAATGTATATTTTGGGTCTCGTAAGTCCTATTAAGGGATAGATTGAGTATGAAATGAAAAGTTTTAAATTGATCAAAATTTTATGGCCCTTTTTTACATGCATATGCTTGAATTAAGTTTGGTGACACCTCGAACCCTGTCCCGGCATCGGATATGTTCAAGGAGTGCTACATTTAGTGGTATCAGAGCATAGTTTTATCGATTCTAGGGCTAACCTAATTAAAGTACGAGTCTAGCCATGCATGCCATAAATATATATTGATAGTGTGATGATTCCTGGCAACTATAAATTGTGTTTTTATATAGTAATGGATCCTGATAGAACCACGGTGGATGACGTGGAAAGTAATGTGCCGGCTCCTGCAGAAGGGACCACGCCAATAGAGAGTGAGCCCATAAGTATGAGCCAAGGCGGAGGGGCTAGGGAAGCCTACCTCCGAATGATGGATGCTTGGTATACGGAGTTTGTTCGTGCGAACCCGAACACTCCACCTCCCCTACCTCCTCTGATTCCTCAGTTTGCCTCAGTGGCCCCGCAAGGTGTGAACATGTTCAGAAGAGAAAAGCCTTTGGTAGATAAGATCCAGAAGCAAGGGGCCGAGGAATTTCTCGCTAGTGTAGATGATGACTCAGAGAGAGCGAAGTTTCAGCTAGAAAATACCATGAAGGTATTCAATGAACTATCATGCACATCTGATGAGTGCGTGAAGTGTGTCGTGTCACTTCTACGAGACTCGACTTATCAGTGGTGGAACACTCTCGTGTCTATTATACCAAAGGAGAGGATCACTTGTGAATTTTTCCACGAAGAGTTTCAAAAGAGGTATATTATCTAGAGGTTCTTGGATCAGAAAAGGAAGGAATTTCTAGAGTTGAAGCAAGGTAGTAAGACTGTGACGGAGTATGAGCGTGAGTGTGTGAAGCTTAGCAAATATGCACGATAATGTGTATCTATTAAAGCTACTATGTGTAAGAAGTTTGAGGATGGCCACAATGAAGACATTCAAGTGTTTGTGGGCATCCTAAAGTTAAGAGAATTTGTAGTGCTCATTGAGAGAGCATGTAAAGTAGAAGAGCTGGTGAAGAAGAGGATGAAGGCAGCCATTGAGTCATGAGATTTAAAGAGAAGACAGATGGGGAAGATGAATCAGTCCTCCTCCAAGAGGTCGAAAGAATTTATTACCCGATCGAACGCTTTAGTGGGATATTTGAGGAGGAACACGAATCATCAGAATATGACGTCTATAGCCCAGACTACTTCGATCGCTAGTGTTGGTAGTGCTCAGCCAAATAGGCAAGAGTGTCCGTAATGTGGGAGACACCACTTAGGCGAATGTCGAGTAAATAAGAGGGGCTGTTTCAAGTATGGATCGCTAGACCACTTTATTCGCGATTGCCCTGAGTTGGAAAAGAGAGAGAGAGGAAGCAAGAAATGAAGGCAAGTAGTGATCCGTTGAGGGGGAGACCACAAAAGAATCTGGGTAGTGGAGCTAACAGTAGGGGCACGACTAGAGATGCAGTGGCGAGGTCTGAGGGCAGAGCGTCTGCGAGGACTTATGCTATTCGTGCCCGTGAGGAGGCAGAGTCTCCCAACGTGATTACGGGTACTTTTTCTATTCATGATATTTATGTTGTGGCTTTGATTGATTCGAGGTTTACCTACTCCTATATTTGTATGGAATTGATTTCTGAAACGAGCATGATAGTGGAGTCTACTGAATTTGTAATAAGAGTGTCCAATCCCTTGGGTAGATATGTTCTAGTTGACCAAGTATGTAGGAGTTGTCCTTTGACAATCAGAGGTTATTGTTTCCCAGTAAATTTAATGTTATTGTCGTTCAATGAGTTTGACGTAATCCTCGGGATGGATTGGTTAACTTCTCATAGTGTTGTAGTGGACTGTAGGAAGAAAATTATTAAGTTAAAGTGTGAAGGTGGGAAGATACTTCGGGTTGGACCAAGTGACTTGGATAAATCGCCTGTGATAATATCGTCTCTGAACACTAAAAAATATTTGAGAAAAAGGTATGAGGCTTATCTAGCTTTTATGCTAAATACTCAAGTGTCCGAGTCGAAGATTGAGTCAGTACCAATGGTTTGTGATTTTATAGATTTTTTCCAGAAGAGTTGCCCGGATTACCTCCAGAAAGAGAAGTTGAGTTTGGTATCGAGTTAGTTCCTAGCACAATGCCAATCTCGATTGCGCAGTATAGAATGGCCCCCATTGAGTTGAAAGAGTTGAAAGTGCAGTTTCAAGAGTTAACAGATAAGGGTTTTTCTAGACCGAGTTATTCACCATGGGGTGCTTTGGTACTTTCTGTGAAAAAGAAAGACAGGTCGATGACGTTATGTTTCGACTATAGACAACTGAACAAAGTAACAGTGAAGAACAAGCATCCCTTGCCGAAGATTGATGATCTCTTTGATCAACTGAGAGGAGCCATTAGATTTTCTAAAATAGATTTGAGGCCGGGTTACTACTAGTTAAGAGTCAAGGAACAAGATGTGCCGAAGACTGCTTTTGGGACAAGATATGGGCATTAAGAGTTTCTTGTAATGCCTTTTGAATTGACAAATGCCCTAGCGGTATTTATGGACTTTGGATAGGTTCATCATCGTTTTTATTGATGACATCTTGGTTTATTTGCGTAACAAGAGTGAGCACGCGGAACATTTGAGAACTGTGTTGCAGACCTTGAGGGATAGGCAACTTTATGCCAAGTTTAGTAAGAGAGAGTTTTGGCTCAATGAAGTCGGATTCCTAGGGCACATTGTGTCGGGTGACGGAATCAGAGTTGACCCAAATAAAGTTTCAGCTATTGTAGAATGGAAACCGCCGAGGAATGTAACAGAGGTTGGTAGTTTTCTGGGGCTAGCAAGATACTATAGATGATTTGTAAACGGATTCTCTATGATAGCTACACTGATAACAAGGCTTTTACAAAAAGATGTCAAATTTGAATGGACAGTAGAATGCCAACAGAGTTTCGAGAAATTAAAGGCTTTGCTAACCGAAGCCCCAATTTTAGTGTAACGGGAGTCGGGCAAAGAATTTGCAGTTTTTAGTGATGCCTCCCTAAACAGTTTAAGGTGTGCTCATGCAAGAAGGCATGGTTATAGCCAATACCTCAAGGCAGTTAAAACCTCACGAGAGAAATTATCCGACCCATGATTTAGAGCTGGCAGCTGTGGTGTTCGCACTAAAGATTTGGCGACACCATTTGTATGGTGAGAGATGCCGAGTAATTATCAATCACAAGAGTCTGAAGTATCTGATGACTCAAAAAGAGTTGAATTTGAGGCAACGACGATGGTTAGAGCAAAATACTATGAGTTGATTATCGACTATCATCTGGGAAAGGCAAATGTAGTCGCCGATGCTTTGAGTAGAAATTCATTGTTTGCCTTGATAGCCTTGAACATTTAGTTGACTATATCTAGTGATGGATCAGTCCTAGTGGAGTTGAGGGCCAGACCAACTTTTCTTTATGAAATCCGTGAAGCTCAGAAAGATGATGAGAAACTGCAAGCCAAGAGAACTCAATGTGAATAAGAGATTGAGTCAGATTTTCGTATTAGTACTGATGGTTGTATAATGTCCAAAGATAGAGTTTGTGTACCCAAAGATAGTGAGCTCGTTCTGAAGATTTCACGAGAGGCACACAGTGGTTGTTCGTCCGTCCACCCGGGTAGCGTGAAAATGTATAATGACCTGAAGAAAATGTATTGGTGGTCGGGAATGAAAAGAGACATATCAGAGTTCGTTTCCAAGTGTTTAGTGTGTCAACAAGTAAAGGTTGAACATCAAGTGTCTTTGGGTTTACTTCAGCCTATTATGGTTCTCGAATGGAAGTGGGATCAGATCACCATGGATTTTGTAACAGGTTTGCCATTAACCCCGAAAAAGAAATATGTAGTATAGGTTATTGTCGATAAACTCACTAAGTCAGCACACTTCATACCAGTGCGTGCCGACTACTCCCTTGAAAAGTTGGTCGACTTGTATGTTTCTGAGATTGTGAGGCTTTATGGTGTGCTGTTATCAATTGTATCTGATCGAGAACTGAGGTTCACCTCGAGGTTTTAGAAAAAGTTGCAAGAGGCTCTAGGAACCAAGTTGAGTCTCAGTACAGCATTTCATCCGTAAACTAACGGACAGTCGGAAAGAGTAATACAGATCTTAGAAGACATGTTGAGATGTTGTGTTCTTGAATTTCAAGGAAGTTGGGAATGGTTGAATTTGCCTACAATAATAGCTATCAGTCGAGTCTAAAAATGGCGCCTAATCAGGCTTTCTATGGGTGAAAGTGCCGAACGCCCTTATTCTGGACTGAGTTGAGAGAGAGTCAGATTCACGGGGTTGGTCAAAGAGGCTGAGGAAAAAGTTAAGGTGATTCACAACTGTTTGAAAGCCGCCTCAGATAGATAAAAATCCTACGTGGATTTGAAACAAAAGGAGATTAAGTTTGAGGTCGGTGATAAGGTATTTTTGAAAGTCTCCCGTGGAAGAAAGTCCTCAGATTTGGTAGAAAAGGCAATTTGAGTCCTCATTTCATAGGACCTTATGAGGTTACCAAGAGAGTAGGGCCTGTTTCCTACCGTTTGGGTTTGCCGCCAGAGTTAGAAAAGATTCACGACATGTTTCACATGTCCATGTTACACCGATACAGATCTGACCCTTCCCACATAATTGCGCCAACTGATGTTGAGATTCTTCCAGATATGACTTATGGTGAGGAGTTGGTCAAGATCTTAGCTCGAGAGGTCAAATAGTTAAGAAATAAGAGTATACCGCTTGTAAAGGTTTTGTGGCATAGACATGGAGTCGAGGAAGCCATATGGGAACTTGACGAGTCTCTGAGAGAGCAATATCCGAACTTATTCACCGGTATGATTTTCGAGGATCAAAATCCCTAAAGGGGGAGAAATGTAATAGCCCGATTTAGGGCCTAGTAGGAGCAGTGGTCTTGGGACCACAAATACAAAGTTGGGAAAATTATTTTATCATAATTATGAGATTATAGCATGACTATAATAGTGCATGAAAAATTTGGTGATTCAACTTTAACATTTATGAGCCCGATTGCGAAAAAGGACTAAATCGCATAAAAAGCAACAGTTGCGTTTTAGTGCCCAAATGTGCTAAATAGATAGATAAATAAATTTGGGGACCTTTAAAGGGAAATTAGACCCTTTTTAATAGGGTTGGCTGCCCATGAGACATAGAGGGGACAAATTTTAAGAGTAGGTAGAATTTGGTAGCTATTTTAACCAAAAAAGAAGCAAAATAAAAAAAGGTTGTCAATTTCTTTTCTTCTCATCTCTTTCCATCGAAATTTTCAGCCATGAAAGGGGGTTTGAAAGCTTAAATTTTGCAGCAACTTATTCCTCTCACAAGTAAGTTATTTTAATGAGTTTTCTTCAAGATTTTCACATTTTTGAGACCCTTGAAGCATGAGCTTTCAAATGAGGGTGATATCTTGCAAAATGGTTAAGAGTTTAGGATTTTTCCATGGATGCAATTGTGATAGATGCTGAGTTTTCAAGGAGGAATACAAGTCCTTGTTGTGTTATAAGCAACTTTTGAAACAGGTGTTAGATTGAAAACACGTAAAAGAACCATTTTGCATCAGTTGCAAAATAGGTAATAAGTGTATGAAATAGTGAGAATTTGGGGTTGCTATAAGAGTAAAAAGATTTTATCTAGGCTTGAAATATGAAGAAATATGATAAAAATTGATTTTCAAGCATAGGGTTAAAATGGTCATTTTGCCAAGGCCTAAGGGCAAAATGGTCACTTTACCAAAGATGTGAAATTATGAATGCCTAATTGTAATTAATGACTAAATGAGTACATTTTTGCTATTATATATCAAGATTTACCAAAATCGAGCCTAAACCGGGGCAAAGCCAAGCAATCCGATTAAGCCGTCTAATCAAGTACTTTTTGTAAACCGAGGTAAGTTGTATGTAAATAATACAACTATATTGTTAAATGCATGTATTTGATAGTTATTGATTTTGATATAGTATAAATTTCTAGATTTTGAACTGAGTATGCATATTTATGATTGAGAAAGTAGAAAGATCCAGTCAGAACCCCAGGAAACAAACCAGATGTTCATGCCATAACATGGTGTTATGTGAGAGCCAGTGTAAGGCCATGTCTGGGACATGTCATCGGCATTGAGACAGGGCTAGTGTAAGATGTTTCGGGGACATGCATCAGCCACATTACGATAGCCTCTGTAAGACCATCTCTAGGACATGGCATCTGTATAGAGATGAGTGCCAGTGTAAGACGTGTCTGGGACATGCATTGGCCTCAATGATGGTAGCCAGTGTAAGACATGTCTGGGACATGCATTGGCTAAGCTTCGTGCTAGTGTAAGACATGTCTGGGACATGCATCAGCACTTATACACGAGAGCTAGTGAAAGACCATGTCTGGGACATTGCATCGGCCTCGATGAAGATAGCCAGTGTAAGACCATTTCTGGGACATGGCATCGGTAACTTAACCCATGTTTGAGGCTTATAGAATATCTAGTAGTATTCCAAAAGGTTCAACTTTAAGAGTTAAGAAAGAGATTTAATATGAAAAGTATGATAATGTTTTGAGTGTTACAAGTACCTATTTTGGTATACATGTGTAATGATCTCAATTAGAAAATGTGACTTGAGTGGACGGTAATGAGTAAGTCAAGTTATGTTTACCTTTAAGTTATGAGCATGATGATAAATGGTGAAACTTTTGTTGTATATTTATTTATATGCAACTTACTAAGCTTTATGATTACTTTCTTCCCTTTCTCTTTTCTTTCAGTACTGCCAAATTTCTCAAGGATCCCTTGAAGTCAGAGATATCGATCACACTATCAGCCGTAATACTCAGTATAGTTGGATTTATATTTTTGATTATGGCATGTATAGGGCTAGACTAGGAAGTTGTATTATTGAGAAATTGTTTATGTATATTGGCTTAAGATAAAAGCCCTTCATTTTGTATTAAGCCTAGATAATGGCTATTATTTATTTTGGTAAATGTACATGATGTTCCTTCTATGAATGAATTGATGTCTCTTGGGATGGAATTAGTATGTTGAAATGATCTTGTGTAGGTTGTACGAAATGGCTTGGAAGATAGCCTAGTTTGTCCACACGGGCAAGAGACACGGGTGTGTGTCTAGGCAGTGTGTGACATACGGCTCACCTCCATGGGTGTGTGTTATGGTCGTACGTCCCCTGCACTTAAACTTTTAAGTCAGTATTGTCCACGGGTAGGCCACACGGGCATGTGCCATAGTCGTGTCTATAAGTTAGTTTTGTCCACGGGTAGGCCACACGGGAGTGAGTTATGGTCGTGCGTTAAAGTCAATGTTGCACACGGGCTAAGGGCATGGGCGTGTCTCGAGTCACACGGGCGAGTGGAACCCTAAGGCAGGAACCTTTCCAAGTTTTTCTTAAGTTCTCAATTTAAACTTAAATCATCTTGAATGTATGTTTTGGGTCTCGTAAGTCATATTAAGGGACAGATTGAGTATGAAATGAAAAGTTTTAAATTGATCAAAATTTTATGGCCCAGTTTTACATGCGTATGCTTGAGTTAAGTCTGGTGACACCTCGAACCCTGTCCCTGCGTTGAATACGGGCGAGGGGTGTTACATGGATAACTATTATAATTAAACATGATTCAATTGGATTTATCACTCTTCATAACATATCGTGTTTTCTATGTAACACCATTTCAATAAGTTTCATACACACGTCTTGGTTCATATTGAACATTTACCATAATCACAATCTAGTGATTAAACACATAACTTAATAATACCATAACAGGGTAAGATATGAGACATAAATATAGCATCCCTTAAATCATACCTTTCATAATCATGAATATTCGTACTTTGATCAATGGTACATCATATCTTTCCATATTTATTGTAGTGAAGTCACTCGGAATCCGTACCGAAGCTCGTACGAAGTGTGCAAAACGATGGTTGTAACCATCCCTTTTCATGGCTAATGGTCGTCACCATCCCTTTTCATAGTCAATAGCCAAAGCTATCCCTATTCACATTCGATATCCGAAGCTATCCCTTTTCGTATTCGATAGACGAAGCTATCCCTTTTCATTATCTGAGGTTTGTCGACACGTCATTGGATTATCTGTCAAGATATAATATGATAATATAACATAATAACATTTAAAACAAAAATTTAAAATTCTATTTAAATATACGAACTTACCTGGCTAAATTGCAGAAATACCAAAGTTTAGGGGTATTTTGGTAATTTTTCATTTTCTACGATTTTTCACCTGATCTTGATCTAAATTGATAATTTCATTCAATTTATTAATTTAGGAAGTAAAAAAAATATATTTCATGCAATTTGGTCATTTTTGACATTTTTACAATATTCCCCTAAAGTTTATTCAATTTAGTCCCTAAGCCCAAAACATGCAAATTAATCATTTTTTCCCAAAATTGAATTTAGCTGAATGTTCATGGTATCTAAAACAGCCCATTTGTACAATAATTTTACATTAAATCCTTGTACTTTTATTAATTTTACAATTTAGTCCCTAATCGGTAAATTCATAAAAAATCACTTAATAAATAATTTTAAATATCAATCAACATTCTAAATTCATCATTTAATATCTAAAATCACAAATTTCATCAATGGCAACATTCAAAATCTTTAATAGTTTCAAAATCGAAGGTATGGGCTAGCTGAACCTACTTGCAACGATCTAAAAAAATAGAATGTAACAGCCCGATTTTGGGCCTAGTCAGAATAGTGGTTTCGGAACCACTATTCTGGGGCTATGGAAATTATTTCTAATGTTATTTTATGTGTTATAGCATGGTTATATGAATGCATGAAAATTTTGGTGAAATAATTTTAAAGATTCCATGCTTAATTGCGAAAAAGGACTAAATCACATAAAGGGCAAAAGTTTTGTTTTGCTAGCTAAATATGTTAAATAGCTAGAGAACCAAAATTTGGGGTGTTTAAAGTGACAATAAACCCTAAAAAAAGGTGCTTGGCAAGCCATAGAGAGAAAGAAATTAGAAAAGTCAAAATTTGGCGTGGTTGGTAACTTAATTTTGACTAGAAATAGAATAAAATAAAATAAAAAGGTATCATCTTTTTATCTTTCTTATTCCCCACCAAAAATGGCAGCAAACAAGGGGGTTTTAAGAGCTTAAGCTTTTAGCCACTTAGTTCTCTTGCAAGTAAGTGATTTTGATGACTTTTCTTGATGATTTTTACACTTTTGGGACCAATGTAGCATAAGTTAGCTAATGGGGGACTATTTTACAAAATGGTTGAAATTATAGGGTTTTTTAATGAGAGAATTTATGTTTTTTTCTGAAGAAGAAAATGAGTCTCGGTTGTGTAATAAACAACTTTTGTGAAACAAGTTTGCATGAAAACACCTAAAAAAGGCTATTTTGCAAAGATGTAAAATAAGTTGTAAATGCGTGAAATAATTGAAATTGTGAGTTGCTATAGTTATAAAACAAATTCGGCTAGGCTTGGTAAAGGAGGAAATTCGATAAAAATTAATTTACGAGCCTAAGGGCAAAATTGTAATTTTTGTAAAGTCTAAGGGCAAAATGGTCATTTTGCCAAATTGTGAATTATAGAATGTTTTAATTAATGTAATGATTAAATTAGTGAATTTCATCATGTTAGATCAACAAAATCGAGATTTGGGCTTAAATCGGAAAGTACGAGGTTATGGACTAAAATGGAGTAATTAGCCGAAATTGCATTCGAGGTAAGTCCATGTGATTAAATAAGCATGTTATCCATATTATTGTTAATATAATTGAAATCTATTTTGTTATAATTGTATTGAATTATATGTTGATGGAGTTATGTATGAGAAAGTGATGCCAAAAGTTAATAACACTCATGTGATGATAGAATACATTATAAATTTGATGGAGTATGATATTCCATTGAAATGAGTAAGTTATACATAAATAATGCAAATATAATGTTACCATGTATTGTACGATTAGTATGGTTTGAATTATTGACTTGCATTGTGAATGTAAATTATAGGAATTTACGTAGCAATAACTCTCGACTGAACCCTAGGAATAGATTGTGATATTCATGCCATGACATTGGGTGATATGTGTGCTAGTGTAAGACATGCCTGGGACATGCATCAGCATTGAGACGAGAGCTAGCGTAAGACATGCCTGGGACATGCATCGGCCTTGAGATATACAAGCTAGTGTAAGACTTGTCTGGGACATGGCGTCGGCTTTTTGTGTGTCAGTGTAAGACCTGTCTGGGACATGGCATCGACAAAGATAGATGAGAGCCAGGGTAAGACCTATCTGGGACACGGCATCAGCCTCAATATATGAAAGTTAGTGTAAGACCTGTCTAGGACATGGCATCAACTTTGATGTGCTAGCTAGTGTAAGACCATGTCTGTGATATGGCATCGGCATCTTATCCCATGTTTGGGGCTATTGAATATCCTATAGTATTCCAAGTGGTTTAATGGGAGATTTGTGGTATATATCGAAATGAGAGAACTTATGACCATGTTGTGAGTGGTACAGGTACTTACATGAAATTGATGAGATGTGAATTCAATTCATGTTGTATGATTAATAAGGAATGAATATGAGTAAGTATATGAGCATGTTGAGTAACTCAGGTATGTATGCCAAACTCATAAGAAATGATTTCGGTTTATGATGTACATTTGGTGAGGATGCAAATAGGTAAGTCATGCCTATGAGAAAGATTTTGTGATGACCTTGTGATTATAGGTCTATACTTATGATGTATAAACATGTATTTTTACCAATGTGGTGAAAATGAATTAATAAGGGTGATAAACTTAGTATCATAAATTTACACTAAAATAGTTTTGGACAGTAACAACAGTCTGACTTTGAAAATCTGCAAAAAATTGTGGAAATTGAGTTAAAGGCTGAATAAAATATGAAATTAAAGCTCAATGACCCTAGTTTCACATAGAAGAAACGATGCAAGCAAAGGAGTTTCATACTATGAAATATTTAAATTGATGTGATATAGAGTCAGAATGATTTTGAAATCCCCTATTCTGAATTGAGAAAATCATTGGAAATTGTAAAAAAAAATAGTTATGGGTTATAATTTATATTCTTAGAATTCAATGAGTCTATTTTCAAGAGAAATATAGAGAAGCGTCATCCGAATCCCATATTATGTGATAATTAAGTTTTAGTGAAGAAGGGTCAGAACTGTTAGAAAGCAAAAAAGGGGTAACTTTAAGGAATAAATTGTACTTATTGGCTAGACCAAAAATTCTAAAAATTTTATGGTAAAAATATATGTGAGTGTAGTTTCAGGAAAAATTAGCGGATCTTAATTTAGAGTTCTTTAGATCCAGATATAAATAATTTAGTGACCATGACTCGAGAAAATAGCTTGATTGGAACATAAGTAAAAATGCAAATAGGGTTGTATTACCTTGAGAAGCAAGTTGATAAATTGCTTATTATTTTCATACGGTCTTACTAAGCTATAAAGCTCACCCTCTCCTTTCCATTCTTTAGTGTTTCAAGTTAGCTCGAGGTTGGAGATCATCAGAGGCAGCATCACACTATCAAGCCATCACCTTTGGAGTATTGACATATGTGTATTAAACACCTTCAAGTGAGTGGCATGTATAGGGACTTATTTTTTATGATAGATGTTGTTATAATTAGCCAAATGTATTGGCTTATATTGATTAATTTTATATAGCCATGAGATGTAGCTTATAATGATTATGGCTTGTATGCCTAGTTATTCATGATAAGTTCTAATGCTTGTGATGTGATGATGTTTTTATGCTTGTGGGACATGCATGATTGGTGTTAAGACATGTGTGTATGATAAATGCTTCATGACCAATCAAAATGGTTATAGCCATGCAGTAATTGTATGGTATAGAAATAAGACGATGATGATTGAACATGAATGCTTAATATTTAAATAAGGTCACTTGACAAGGTAAATGAATATGGATTAATGTGTTTAGACTTGATATTATATGAGTATGTGAAACTTGTGAACGATAGCATGTTAAAGTTAAGAATACACCTTAGTGAGTCTGCTAAATCATTAAAATGATGTCATGATGTATAACTTTAATGTGTGTAAAGACGTGAGGGATTAATGGTAACAAAAGGCTTGAAAAATAGCCTAAGTGTTAGCCACACAGGCAGAGACACGGCCGTGTGTCTCAGCTGTGTGGATGACACGGCCTAGCACACAGGTGTGTGGTTTGGCCATGTGGTTAAATTTTGTTTGCTGACGTCATAGTCAGAGAGTTACATAGCCTGAGGACACCGGTGTGTCCTGGGCACACGAGCATGTCCCTGTGCCCACACGGGTGTGTGAGACTATTTCATGGAAAGAAATTTTCTAAGTTCTCTCAAAACTTTCTAAGGTTCTCGATTTAGTCCCTAACTACTTTCAATGCATGTTTAGGGCATCGTGGGCCCGTGTATGGGACATTATGCATGTGTATGAAAAGCTTTGAATTAAAAAGAAATTTTATGGTTCAGGTTTTACATGTATGTGAATGTTTAAGTCCGGTAATACCTCGTAACTTGTCCCCGCATCGGACATGGGTAAGGGGTGTTACATAGAAATTAAAAGAAATGGGCTAAAATCACATATCATGCAAAGGTAATACCATGGAAGAAAGCTTCATCACAAAAATCGCTTCTTTCATCCATTAGAATTCGGTGAAGGTAGGTTGTAAAAGATGATAATGGATTTTGGTTTTATTTTAATTAATTTAATTAGAAAATTACCATTCTGTCCACTTAAATTATCATCCAATTTCATGTAGTTGCCCAAAACAATCCACTAACCTCTTGAATAGTCTAATTATCATTTAAACCCCTTTTCCTTTATTCGATTAACATTTAATCACTCAAATTAAATAACAATAAAAATTTAATTCTTTTACGATTTAGTCCTTTTTAATTAATTAACTATCGAAACGTTAAAATTTTTTAATGAAACTCTAATACCACCTTAATGACACTCTATATTTACTGCTCGATTTATAGAAACGAGATCTTGATACCTTATTTTTAAAACCACTTAAACTTAATCAATTGCTTATAAAACAAAAATTACGATATCAAAAACATTTTCAAAGTCACAATTAATCCATAAATATTAAATATAATATTTACAAACTTACTCATCGAATTTGGTGAGTCCAAAATCACTATTTTCAACACCGCTGAAAAACGAGCTGATACATTCACGTTAAATCTAGACAACCATATGTCCGGATTCATTCTAATCTTAACTTTTAAATTACTTTTTTATTTTTTAATTTTAAACTTTATTTAATATTTCTATAAATTGGAATAAGATTTTAAAAGGAAAATCAAGCTTTCAAACAAATTAATCCGGACATACTAAAAAACTAAATTGCAAAGACTCAATTTAATGAAAGAAATTACAAAGGCTTAATTAATTTTCTAAAAGATAAAAGGTTTTTATACCATTAAATTTTATTTAATTAAAAAACTTGAATTTTATTATTTTCTAAATCTAAAATCTTAAAATTCTCGATTTTGATTTGAATTAGAAAATTCATCCCTATCAATTTGAAACCGAACAAACCCAACATAATTTCACCATCAAACAAGTATAACCCAAATTCAGAGCTAACAAACTAAAAACAACACAAATTATATAAAAGTAATCCCGAGGTAATTTGAAATTACTCAAACATAAAATCATCAAAAATATATATAATTTAAGTACTTCGCCCAAACAATTTAGTGTTACCCTCAAACTCAAATAATCTAAGTCTAAAATAATTCAAACTATTCAAATTTTTTAAAAGTAATGTAAACAGATCAAAATTCAAGAGTCTCAAAAAGAAACTTTGACAAGTGATGGTTCAATTTGTTCAATTGACAATCATAACAGAAAATGGATAGCTATTTAACATCATAATTGATAAATCAAAACACATTGAAGTTAAAGGAAAAAAAAAAAGTGCCAAGTTCCATTCTTTAATCTATTGCATCTAGGACATTAGAGCATCATTTAAGTATAACATATATTCAAAAGAAATATAATATATAATTTAATATCGTAGCAATGGGATTAAAATCTCAAAACAAAAAGTCTATAAATCTAAGAACTGGTAAACTTGGTAACCGCCTTGGTACCTTCAGAGACGGCGTGTTTTGCCAATTCGCCAGGTAAAACTAATCTCACTGCCGTTTGGATCTCCCTCGATGTAATCGTTGGCTTCTTATTGTACCTGGCCAATCTAGAAGCTTCCTGAGCCAATTTCTCAAATATATCATTGATGAAACTGTTCATAATCCCCATGGCTTTGCTTGAGATACCGATATCAGGATGAACTTGTTTCAAGACCTTGAAAATGTAAATCTTGTAAGTCTCTGTGCTCTTTTTGATCTTTTTCTTTTTCTTATCCCCGCCTTCCTTTGATATTTTTTTCTCCACTGAGGCTGGAGCTTTCTCTGCT
Organism: Gossypium arboreum; assembly: GCF_025698485.1. NCBI lineage: Eukaryota > Viridiplantae > Streptophyta > Magnoliopsida > Malvales > Malvaceae > Gossypium > Gossypium arboreum. Next base: position 78,194,581 of record NC_069082.1, on the reverse strand, counting down.
ACAGGCTTTTTCTCGGCAGGCTTCTTCTCGGCCTTTGGTGCCATTGGAAGAAAATGATGAAAGTTTCTACTCTGTTTTAACCAAACAAACAACCGGTAGAAAAATGAAGTTGGAAAATCCGGTGGAGAGAAGCATGGGGAGATGGGATTGATTGTGTATTTATATACGTGTGTGATTGATTTGATTGGTTACTTGAGTTCCACGCGGGTCGATGACAAGGCACTGTTTGATTGAGTTAGTTTAATGTGAACCCCACATGCAGGGGAAGATGTGGACAGTTAGAGATAATATCTCCATGGCCTAAAACACGGCATTAGAATTAGGACTTAAAAAAACATGACTAATTGCTTAAAGCACAAATAAATTCGTCCCGTAGGAATTCAACGTACAACCTTCATGTTAGTAGCATGAAAAATCAAAATATTAATAGACTAAAATTGTGTATTGATGGATTTATCACTTATCTAGAGAGTATAATGAATTGATAATCTAGCTAAAATGATTATTTGTAATAGTAGTGGTATCCAGCTATTCGAAACACTTCCAAGATGGCTTGGGTTTTAATTCAAAGTAATTCCTCATAATGTTTTTTATTCACCCAAAAAAATACACTACAACTTCGAAGAAATACTCCAAATTAGGGTAAATGAGGCAATGATACTCGAAATTTACTCAAGTTCGATTTGAAAAAATTAGAATTCAATTCGGTAATTATTACACCAAATTCGAGCTTAATAATATTTAACTCAAATAGCACGCAAGCTTTGTTAAGTTTTTCATATTTTTATATTATTAAATTATGTTATTACCTTTAATAAATATTATTAATCCTAAGCTTAATTTATGAGTTGAGCTTGAGTACAAAAATTGGTACAAGAGCTTAACCGAGAGCTCGATTATATCTCAATTGAGCTTGAGCTTAAAAATAGATGTTCGATTGAGCCCAAACCAAATATCGAGCTCTGAATTTCAAGTGAAGCTATAAATTATTAATTCTTCAAAATATATAGGCTTTAATAGTGAAACGATCCCAATATTATACCCTAATTCTCAAATTAACCCTTAAATTTTCTTTATCGTAAGTTGTCTTACAGTTTTATTTTGTCCCATATTTTGGTCAAAAAATGTAACACTACTAAAAAAACATGTGTAACTTTGGACGAATAAAATCACGACACATGAAAAATTAATTACATTTAATATATATTTTTAGTTTTCTTTTTCTTTCTCTTCTCTTTTTCTCTCCCTCGTATATTTTCTTTCTTCTTCCTCCTCCTATAATAGGACATTCTATATCTAGCAACTAACGATGATATTGTAAGATGAAATGCTTAAAAATGCACAAGTTGATGCTAATAATACAAAGTTTTTCCATACCTTGGTATGGTCACTATTCAAAGGAACAAGTACCATTGCATGAGATTTTTACATCCCATGGTTGTCAACTTTAGATCATAAAGAACACAAGCCAGTCGGTCTTGCCCAAATGATAAATCCAAAAAAGATATAAAAAAAAAGTCAAATATATTAAAATAAATGTTATGTATGCTAAGTACCCCTTCTTCCCTGGGAAAAACATTAATTCTTAAATGATTTATAAGGCTATTATATCCCTCCTCCACCTGGACAAATGTCAACAAGATAGATGGTGTTGGCCTCCCCTTTGATTCCACTTGAGATAATGTCTCTGGTAACCATGTAACATCCCGAATTAGGGCCTAGTCCGAACAGTGGTTTCGAGACCACAAATCTGAAATAGAAATAATTATTTCACAATTATTTGATGGTCCATGAAATGATTGCATGTTTGTGTGAAATTTTCATGAAGAAATTCTATGCCTAAAACATCCAATTTGACTTTAGGGACTAAATTGAATAAATTATGAAACTTGTGTTCTTGAAGCTTCAAGCGTGAAATTGCATTGGATTATTAACTAAAGGTCCTTAAATAGCAATTTGAACAAGTTCTAAAATTCTGGACAAAAATGGGCATGAATAGAAAAATTTTGAAAGAAAGGCTTAAAAGGCATTTTTGTCTTTTGGTAAATAAAAGAATAAAAAGGAAAAAATCAAGTCAGAATTGTGTCTATCTTCTCCAAGGGGTGCCAGAAATTTCATGCTCTCCATATCTAGGGTTTTGAACATTTCAAGCTTGATTGTAAGTGCTCCCTAACCCCGTTTTTTATGTTCTTTGCATTTTTGAAGTCCTTGAAGCATGATCTATCCATTTCTAGCCATATTTTGAGCTAGGGTTCATGTATGAAATTTGACCATGTGTGACATGTTTATATTTTGATGTTTAATGGAAGAATATGAAAGTTTGATGTGTGTTTAACACCTTTTACTAAGTGATTTTTGACAGAAATGCATGGAAAGGACTTGTTTGTAAAATGGTGTAAAAATGAGTAGTAAAATGTGAAATAAAGGAAAATGTGAGCTGATATGAGCATGAAATAGGTTCTGCTAGGCTTGGGTAACAAAGAAAATGAACACATTTCATTTTACGAGCCTAGGTACTAATTTGAAAATATGTGAAAGTTTAGGGGCAAAATTATAATTTTGCCTAAATATAGTTTTTAGACTGATTTGAATAATGTGATGATTAAATGAACTAAATTTGCTATTATAGATCAAGAAAAATGGAGTTTGAACTTAGACCGGGTAAAGAACAAGATTTTGGACTAAATCGAATTAATTGTCCATATTTTGTACCGAGGTAAGTTCATATGTAAATAATGCAATGATATATCATGTTTGAATGTTTTATTTATGTATGAGTCTCTATGTTTAATTATTATGATGAGTGTACGAACTACTTTATTGCCTATGGGCATGACATTGTGAATGAGTTCGATGAATATGCGTTATCGAGAAAATCCTGTTCGAACCTTAGGAATAATGTAGGATACAATTTAACATGTCACTAGGAACTATGTGATTATGAGCTCATGAAATTATGTGTATATGTGATTATGTGAATCCAGGTGCTAGTCTTGTACATACCATTATAAACCACATCACACAATGACATTGGCATAGGTATATGAGTAATTAATATGCTTGCAACCCATTAGCCAATATAAGCCAATTTATATGGCTACATACCAAATAAAATCTTTATTCATTACAAGCCAATACATTTGGCCATATCATAGTGACATACACAAAATGACTAAGTCCCTATACATGCCATAGACTTAACATACTTACATTCACTTATACCCCAAATGATAGCATGATAGTGTGATAGAATCTCTGATGATCTCCAAGCCGAGCTAGCTGAATAAACCTATAAGAGGTGGGAAAGAAAAGGGGAGTAAGCTTCAAAGCTTAGTAAGTTCATATGTAAATAAGAACAACTATTAGCATTTATTTACTTTATCCATCCATGATGATACTATTATTACAATTTGCATTAAATCCCATGATTACCACTTACTCAGTCATAATGCTTACTCTTTTATCTTCCACACACTAATTATATTGTGTTGTCATTATGCTAGCAACCATAATCTCCCCATTATAGCATATCAAATTATTAACAAGTTATTTCAATTTTCTTAACAACACGCACATCATTTACAAGTAATCATAATTTCAACATATAGCTTAACAATCTTTCACATATCTATTGAATCACAACTTAAGTATATACATCATACTATATCCCAACTCAATTAGGCTCATAAGCCTAACACATGATTATTTTCAAATCTTATCATACATCCAATTATCATAATTATATATCATTAGTCACATGACTATCAATATTTCACAAGCATAATTTTCTCGTATGCATTCTTACCACATATTCATAGTATACTGAGACCTTTACTCATGGGGTATAAGTACATACCTGTACTAACTCATAGTGCATTCTCATATTTCCTCATCATTGACTTACTTGTCACATAATTCATTGATTTACCCGTTGAACACTTGAAATACTATCGGATACACAGAAAGCTTGCAATAGTGCCTCATACGTAGCCACTTGCTAACTCATATCACATATCACACATTGCTCGCTCTCAAGCTAATCACGGGCCTGCTCACACAAGCTGACAGTAAGGACGTAACTACACGGGCTGTTTACACAAGCTGACATATACCCGCAACACATGCCGGGCTACCCAGCCGTTAGTAGAACGTACAAGACTAGCACTCGGATTCACATAGTCACATATACACGTAATCTCATGAGCTTATAATCACATAGTTCCTAGTGACTTGTCACATTGTATCCTAAAGTATTCTCAAGGTTAAAATGGGACTCTCTCGATGTCACAACTTTGTCGAACTCGTTCACAAAGTCGTTCTCATTAACCATTATGTCATTCATAAAATCATCATAACAATTAAACATAAAAATTCATACATTAATAAAACATTAAAACATGATACAACATTGCATTATTTATACATGAACTTACCTCGACACCAAGAATGGCAAAGAGGGACCTAATCGTCAATTACTTATTTTTCCCCCATTCTAGGTCCAAACCTCATTTTATTTGATCTATCACATTTAGTCTATTTATTAGTCACATTAGTCAATGTGATCCAAAAATATACTATGGTAAAATTATGTTTTTGCCCCTAAACTTTATCATATTTACACTTTTGCCCCTAGGCTCGTAAAATGATTTTTATTCAATTTCTTTGCACTTTAAGCCTAGCCGAATCATTTTCATAACTATAGCAGCCTAAAATTTCTACTAAATCACACTTTTATGAAAAATTTTATAACTCTTACAAATTAGTCCTTTTTAGCGTTTTCACCAAAAACTACTTAGTAAAAGTTGTTTAACACACAACAAACATTCATATTCCTCCCTTAAACATCAAAATACACACATGTAATACATGGGTAAATTTTTAAACATCAACCCTAGCTCAAATAAGTTGTAGAAATAGATAAATCTTGTTATAGGGATTGCAAAAACGTAAAAATCATTAAATATGGGGCAAGAACGGACTTACAATCGAGCTTGGAAGCTTAAAAAACCCTAGACATGGTTTATCCATGCAAGTTTCGGCCAAGGGGTTGAACATGGACAAAAATTGGCTTTTAATTTTGTTTTTAATTCATTTTAATTACTAAATGACCAAAATGCCCCTAACTTAAAATATTCTATTTCACCTATTTCATGTCCATTTTTGTCCAACAAATTAACCAATGGTCTAATTACCACTTAAGGACATCCAAGTAAAATTTCATAACAATTGGACACCTCTAACATGTAGAACTCAACATCTACACTTTTTATAATTTAGTCCTTTTGACTAAATTGAGTGCCCAAACGTCGAAATTTTCGAACGAAATTTTCACAAATTCATTCTATGAAATTGTAGACCATAAAAATATAATAAAAATAAATTTTTCCTTGTCAAATTTGTGGTCTTTAAACCACTGTTTTGACTAGGCCCAAAATCGGGCTGTTACAACTATCCCCCCTTTGGGGATTTTCGTTCCCGAAAATCTTACCAGAAGAAATTGCTTTCAACTGTCATGAATTACTTGCACTAATTTCTCAGAATCACAAATCAATTTTAGCCTCGTATATCTCTCTCCAATCACCTTTAAACTTTAACACGCAGTGTTGGAGCATATCGTCGAAGTTTTGAATTACTCTCTTAAACTTACCATCGATTTACAGATGTATTACAGTGCCAAGATGCAACTGCATACTCATAGTTTCCTATAGCTTTTTCCATAATTGAGATATAGCCCTCGGATCTCAGTCTGAAATAATGGAGACTGATACTTTGCATAATCGAATAATCCTAGAAACATCTTACGCGGCTGGTTTGTTAAATAAGAAATCTGTACAGGAACGACCAATCACAATCTAATAACATCTTCTTTTTCGGAGATATAGATAATTCAGATACGAAATCTATAGTGTTTCTATCTCATTTTCATTTTAGAATCATCACTGACTGTGATAGTCCTAAATACTCTTGAAATTCAGCTTTTACCTATTGACAAATCGACATTTGAACACAAGCTCAAAAATAGCGTGTAACATACACAATCGCCCAGAACATCAACTTCTTATGACTGCACATTTTATTACTTGCTGGATGAACAGATAAGCCACTACTGTGAACTTCATATAAAAATTTTCTGCATAAGCCCCGGATGCTTCAATACACAAATTCCATCTTGGAATAATAATAACATGAATCAGGTCCAACCTAAAGTTCAGAATTAAGAGTCGATCCTCACTATACCCATTTAGCTCATCACTCACTAACACATTTCTGAGTTTCTCAAACTTGCAAAGAAAACATCACTTTAGCTTTTTATTTAGCTAAAATTAGACCATCATCAAATAAGATCAATCCAGTAACCAGTACTCACAAAAATAAATAAGGATTTTCCATCGAGGCTTCTATAATTATAACTGCTTTCTCAGAGATTGATCGATAATTACTCAAAATCTTTCAATATCTAAATCCATTAACAATGTTTTAAACTTCAGATCTTTTTCTGTAACATTAGATACTTTAAACCATCAGGATCAGGAAGCATATGACATTTTTCGTCGGACATACGATATCATTGAATTCACAATATAGACATAAAAGTGGCCCTCTCTAAATCTCCAGTAGAACATTTATTTTTTATGTGATATTAACCGTTTGAAAACATGAACCATCATTTTACATTCTAGCAATAAAACACATTCTAATCCGTTCACTAGTGCATCATTGAAAAATCATAAATTCATTACTCAATTCAAACTGAACTCAAAACCAGAGCTTCGATTAATAATACCTTCAATTGCTTCAACTTTGTTAGCATGCCTAGACCATTCAAACTTTCAAAATTGGGATAACTTTATTAACAGAATAACTTTAATTCAGAATAACATCACCCATTTAAAACAAATCTAATAGGCATTTTTTTATATCATGCTTTCAAGAATATCAATTCTTCATTTAGACTGCCCGTCTATACACTCGTGAATGCACAAAATTCATTCTCTTAGTTGAGGACATACTTAAATACATATAACTCAAATCACATCCCAACAAATTAGCTCATTCTGATAAAAACGGTTCAGTCAATCTCAACCATCGAATAACACATATCAAAATGCTTCTTTCTTCATGCTATTAAAACATCTCAAGCACACAATCTTTCAAAATTCTCTTATCATGCTAATCAAAGGCCTTTACAATAACATTAGCTCAAAGAAACAAACACATCTCGATTGAATGCATTGACTTTAATCAACTTATATGAGAAAGAAATCCATCATATGATTTGAGTTTGTGCTTTCATCATTTATACCATTGCCAAAGTCAATTCCTTACACGAAAATTAGAGGAATCCAAATACCTGAGTCACCACGTTCCTATGATCAAGCCAGAAATACACCCATAATAGATATAATTATCACAAGTCAAAGAACACTATTTCAAGATGAGCCATGGTTGATAATTCATGAAATAAGAATGATAGGAAAACTGAGATAAAGAAATCCAAGATACGATACCATACTGGAGTCCGTGAACATAACTCATAAGAAAATAACAGATATCTTGATTATTCTTCAAAGAAAACCAGCAGAAAAACAATGCTTACCGATTTTGGACTTCTATCACAACAGAGATAACATATTTTTCGTATATATAAAACAAAACAATAATTAGTAGAAACATAAGAATAGTTTCACACAATTTTTTTTTTACCAACGACTTCATTCTAACATATTAGAATAGAATTCCGAAGAGATAAAGAAATGCCGATCATAAACCAACCAGACCAACAGGGCTTTCATCTAACATAATAGTCAGCTAACATTCTCACATGATAAGAATTTCACCAGAAAATGAACAATCACACACATATCTCTGAGGATAAAAGAATATATAGAATACCCAGAAAAGATCATCCTATTCATTTCAACTGTAACTGTCACACGCACAGACATTTTTACTACTCAAATATCATTTCTCTGACTAATTCTGTCATGATGAACCCCGCATCATTCCATTCACTACCGAAAACCAATTCAGGGAAAATTTCAGGAAACACATGCTTTAGACATCATATCTGAATAAGTCGATTAGCCGAGATTAACTTTTTTTTAACCATGACATTGCTTAATCTGAATAATCTTTAGAACAATTTGATATCTCTTCCAGAACTATATTCACTTGCCAAACTATTCTCAACTTTGACAACATTCTAGTTATTCTGCTATCGAACTCTTTAGTATTGCACTGTGAGTTCATTCAACAGAAATCTCGTGAAGTATTATTACAAAATATCACATTGGTAAGGGGGTGAGGTCGTAAAGCCTCTAATTTAACTCTCATAAATACACACATATGACTTAGCATTCATCATCCACATAATATCGTCACAATCACATAATTCACTTCAAGCAAATTAACATACATATTCATGTTACACGAACTTTTTTTATTATATTATTCAAACAAGTGTACATAAACACACATTCCATCAATTTGAGTAAATTTACTTATCGTATTCACGTAATAAAATATGTTGGGCACATAACATCAGATGTATAACAGCCCGATTTAGGGCCTAGTCGGAATAGTGGTCTCGGGACCACAAACCTGAAGTTGGAGAAATTATTTTATTATTATTTTAGAGTCATATAATTTTTATATTAGTACATGAAAATTTTGGTGAGTTAATTTTGACGTTTATGAGCCCGATTGTGAAAAAGGACTAAATCGCATAAAGTGTAAAAGTCCTAAATTCATAGCTAAAGGTGTTAAATAGCTAGAGAACCTAAATTGGGAGATTTTAAAGGGCAATTAGACCCCTAGAAATAGGGTGGCCGGCCATAGGAGACATGTGTGGTCAAAAATTTCAATTTTTGGTGGGATTAGGTAACCAATTTTGACTAAAATAGAAGATAGAAAAAGGAAATGATATCACCCTATTTCCCATTTCTTCTTAGCTGAAAATATCAGTCATAGTTGGGGTTTTAAGCTTCAAAAATTTTCAGCAACTTGAAGCACTCACAAGTAAGTGATCCTAATGGCTTTTCTAAAATATTTTTATACTTTTAAGACCCTTGAAGCATGAGTTTTCAAATGAGGGTGCTATCTTGCAAAATGATATATGAGTTTAGGGTTTTTACATGAAAGAATTTGTGTTCTTTACTGAGTTTTTATGGAAGAAAATGAGTCTTGGCTGTCTTATAAACAACTTTTATGAAAGGTGTTAGCATGAAAACAGCACAATTTTGCATAAGTTGGAAAATAAGTGATAAGTGCAGGAAATAGTGGGAATTTTAGGTTGCTATAAGAGTAAAAAGAGTTCATCTAAGCTTAAGAGGCGAAGAAATTCAATAAAAATTGATTTTTGGGCATAGGGGTAAAATGGTCATTTTGCCAAAGTCTAGGGGCAAAATGGTCATTTTATCGAAAATATGAATTTTCAATTGCCTAATTGTAATTAGTGACTAAACGAGTGTATTTTGCTAATATAGATCAAGAATTGTAAAATCTGAACCAAGACCTGGGGGAAAGCCAAACAAATCGACTAAACCGTATAGTTGCTACATTTTGAAATCTGAGGTAAGTTGTATGTAAATAATATAACTACATTTCTATTTTCTGTATTTAAATTGTCATTGAATAGATATGACATGAATTGCTTGATTTTGAGATTGAGAATGTGTAATAATCATTGAGATAGTAGAATTCCCGTTGGGACCTTAGGAAGTAAACAAGATATTCATGCCATATCACTTGGGTCATTTATGTGAGCTAGTGTAAGACATGTCTGGGACATGCATCGGCCATATTATGAGAGCCAGTATAAGACCATGTCTGGGACATGGCATCAACATTAAGATGAGTGCTAGTGTAAGACATGTCTGGGACATGCATCAGCCTCGGGACGTAAGCTAGTATAACACATGTTCAGGACATACATCGGCTATGAGATGTGTCAGTGTAAGAGCATGTCTGGGACATGGCATCGACACAGTTGTATGAGAGCTAGTGTAAGACCATGTCTAGGACATAGCATCAGCCTCGAAGATGATAGCCAGTGTAAGACCATGTCTGGGACATGGCATCGGCACTTTACCCATGATTGAGGCCTATGGAATATCCGGGAGTGTTCCAAATGGTTCAACGGTGAGAGTTATAAATTTAAGTTAATGAGAAAAGTATAACCGTATTGTGAGTATTATAGGTACCTAAGTGATACATATGTATAAGATGTGAACTCATTGTATATGCTATGTGATTTGTATGAAGCAACGAGTAAGTCATGTTTATGCCCACTTTGGTATCATAAGTTGTTGGTAAATTGTAGACTTATTGTTGTATATTTATTTATATGCAACTTACTAAGCTTTATGCTTACTCCCTTTCCTTTCCAATTCTTTCAGTATCACCTAACTAGCTTAAGGATCACCGAAAGTCGGAGATATTGATCACACTATCAGCTGAAACATTCGATATTGTAACACCCCGTACCTGAATCCGTTACCGGAGTCGAATACAAGGTGCACACAGACTTAACTTAATTGTTTTCACAATCCATAAAAAAATATCCGGACAAGTCAAGTTTCTTGCATCACCGTCGCCTTAAAAATCATATCTGGAGTTTCAAAACTCGAAAATCAGTTTTGTAATTTTTCCCTGAAACTAGACTCATATGTCCATTTACAGATTTTTTCTAGAATTTTTGGTCTAGCCAATTAGTACAGTTTATTTGTTAAAGTCTCCCATGTTACAGGGGTCGACTACACTGACCTTTGTGCGTTACAACTTGAATATCTCCCTGTGCAGCACTTCAATTCTGATGCCGTTTGTTTCTATAGAAACTAGACTCAAAGAGGAATCTATACATATATGGTATGACTCCTAATTATCTCTGGTTAATTTATAATGAATTTCTAAAGTCGGAATAGGGAATCCAAAAACCGTTCTGGCCCTGTTTCACGAATACCTAAATATCTCTTAGGATACAACTCATATGACCGTTTCGTTTCTTCCATATGAAAGTATATTCATCAAGGCTCATTTACATAATTTATTCACTATTTAATACCATTCCTGCTATTTTTAGTGATTTTTCACATCCACACCATCTTCGCTATCAAGCATCTGTTACTAAAACAAACTATGCCTATTTCATGACTTTTCCTTGATTTAACTAATAATTCATCATGCATGTCCCAAATTATAACCATGACTTGTGTCCAAACATCACAAAACCAATTTCAACCGAACATTTACGCCATTTTCGCATGGCTAAAAGTTTACATACCAATTTCAACAAAGCATAATAGCCTATACATGCCGAAATGTACTCCTAGACCAACTACGAAGAAAATACCAAAAGTTGTTAGCCGGTGTGATGACTTCGATGACGGTCCCGAATACGCAAAAAGTCGAGTCCAAGAAACCTAAAATAGGTGACAAGCAAACACCGAATGAGTATATAACTCAGTAAGTCATAAGCAATGCACTACCAACCATTAATAACATTATCACAAGAGGAAACAAAATGGAACGAGGCCAATTTCTCCATTCAAACCGAACTATACCATAGTTCCTTGGACCTTTCGATTCAATCTCATACCAAGTTATACATTCACATTCCATATACTAAATAGGATATTTGAGGCATTTTTATACACCATTTTGTTTTCGTTACAATCATACATCTACATGACCTTTCACTTATTCCACGATAATTCTTATGTACGTGACTTCAATTTGAATTGTCACATAGGTTCAAAACTTACCAAGCTCAACTCCAAATATAAACATAGCGCCTATTAGCCATGAACTCAAGGTACTTACCGATCCGCTGTCCGTGATCAACTCAATAATGTCGCACACTCAAAGTGTCAATAGTGATTCGAAGCATATAGTGAGTCCGCACACTTAGTGCTATATAATCAACTCGCACACTTAGTGCTATATGATCAAACTCGCACACTTAGTGCTGTACAAATTTTAAACCCGCACACTTAGTGCCATTCTCATGATCACAAATGTTTATACCCGCACACTTAGTGCCGAAATCAACAACTCGATGCATCTCACCTCTTTTCTTTTCATTCAATACTTTCATCACTACATACATACATGTATATAAATTTATCATTCCTTTCGGCATAATTACATAGACATTATGTCTATTTAAATCAATACAAAATATATGCTTAGTGACCTACCTTGTGTGGTGCAAAATAATTCCAAGTCGGCTACTCGATGACCTTCGATTTCCTCTTGTTGGACGCCTCTCCTTTAGGATCTTGAGCTTAAACAAATAAATTAACTCATTCAACCGCTTTGCTACACATATTGATATTCACATTTTAATGATTTTATGACATACGAAACGGCATGGTAAAATTTTTATCTTGCTACCTCATGCTCTTAGCTATTCGGCTCATAACCATATGCTATAGCCCTACTATCAATAATCCAATCACACATGCATATATATATATATGGCCGAATGTACAAAGCATAGACACATCATCACCTATGCTCTTAATTTGATGGCCGAATATGCATACATGTATATACACTATTAATCAATCACTAACATTGCACTTCACCTTAATAGCTAGCTTAGCAAACCTCGATTTAACACATAGTTGTTCATAACACAACTTAAGCATACTCTCCATTCCATCAATTCCAAAACTTAATGTCTTACTCAAAATGCTAAAAAGAAAATCCAAGAGTCATCAATCCACCATCACATGTATCATTAACAAGCTTCATATTTAGCATGCAATGGCATTAACACAAAATCTACCTTGGCGAATATCATCCCCATGATATAGCAAAGTTTTGAACCATGGACTAATTAGAACTCAAGCTAGCAACTAAGAACATGCATGAATCTCATGGCACAACCTCAAACATACCTTAATCTAGATGCAAGTATGGCCAAATCTCCTCCTAATCCTCTTCCAAACCAAACATGAAGCAAAAACTCCTTCCTCCTTCCTTAGAGAATTTCGGCCAAAAGAGATGAAAAAGGATGAACATTTTTTTCTTTGTTTTCATCATAATCCCTTTTTTTCATCTTTTTCTTTTTTTTCCATTTCATTATTACCCATACTCCTTATTTTATTTTTTCCTCCCATGATGCACCAACAAAACATGTCTATGACATGTTTTGCCCATATTCTTTGTCGTGGCCGCCACTAGGCTTGGATTTAGGGAAATTTGACATGCAAGCCCTCCTTTTTGATTACATGCACTATTAGATCCTTATAGATTAGCCTATCACATTTCAAAAGTGTCACACAAGTCCTATTGACTAAATTCACATGAAATTTACTAAATCGAAACTTAAAACTTTCACACATTCATAATCACATATTTTAGACAATAAATACTACGTTCAAACATTCCGGTGATTTAGTTTAGCGGTCCCGAAACCACTTCCCGACTAGGGTCAATTTTGGGCTGTCACAGATATAGTTGGATTTATATTTTTGAATATGGCATGTATAGGATTAGAAATTATTATTTTGAGTCTTGGAGATTTGGCCAAATGTGTTGGCTTGGGATAGATCCCACACTTAGTATTAAGCCATGAATCATGGCTAATATTTATTTTGAATTTATAAAAGCTGCATCTACATGGTTGAATGAATGTCTATTGTGGCTGATTTGATTTTGGAAATTATGCTTGTTTTGGTATTGGCTGGTATTTGCATGAAAATAGGTATGCAAAGGAGGCAATGAGGTTTGGTAAATAGCCTATTATTGCCCACACGGATAGACACATGGGCATGTGTCTACGCCGTGTGTGACACACGGTCAGCCCTATGGGCGTATGGTCCGACCTTGTGACCCCTGTACATAAAGTTTCAAGTCAGTATGCATGATAATAAATACATGGGCAGAGACACGACCGTGTGTCTCAGCCGTATGGAGGACACAGCCTAGCACACAGGCGTATGCCTTGGCTGTGTGACAATTTAGGAATACTGATGTTAGAAATAGAAAACCCAAGTTTTTGCATACGGGTTAAGACACGAGCGTGTCGTGGTCATGTAAGGGACACGTGACATTGATACGAGCATGTGTCTGGCCGTGTGAAAACCCCTATAGGTGTGAATTAGAATTTAATTCCACACGAGTGTGGAACATGGGTGTGTCCAAGGGTGCTTAGGCCGTGTGAGCCACACGGACCACCAGCACGACCATGTCAAAATGGTCACACGGGCGTGTTACCCTACCCCACGGGTGTGTGCCCTATTTTACGGCAAATTTCTTAAGGTTGGTTTAAGGACCCAGAATGGTTTCGAATAGTATTTAACTGTCAATTTGGGGCTCGTAGGCCCATAATAAGAAGTTTAAAGTAGAAATTGAAATTTTTTAATTTGGACCAAGTCTCGGTGAATTGAGACTATTTGTATGCATGTGATAAAGTTAGGTAATGCCTCGTATTCCGACCCGGCGTGGGTTACAGGTATAGGGTGTTACAATATGCGTGCCAAACAAACATGGATGGGCTTATCACCATATAAACTTTCATTTCATTCAACTTTTCACATTTCTCAACTTGTGGTTATCTCATTTCGTACATTAACACATACATATTGTGAGCTTCTATTCATACCTTTCCAAATTTCGACACATCATAAGCACATTTCAATGTCATTATCAACATTATTGAAAAATAGCTCGTTTGGAAGTCATCTTTCTCTCAATAAAACAATTTCATTAGAGTCGGGAGATATCACACTATCGCGAGTAGTAATATGGCATGTACAGCTAGACTCATATTCGCTATGTTAGTTTCAGAATCGACTAAACCATACGTTTGATACGATTAAATGTAACTCCCCTTACCCGTATCCGACGCCGGGACAAGGTTCGAGGCATTACCAAACTTAAACATAAACATTCATACAAATCGGGCCATAAAATTTGGTCCAAATCAAATTTATCCAATCACACGCATATCATCCCTTATACGGGCCCACAAGGCCCAAAACATACGTTGGTAGTGGTTTGGGACTAAACTAAATGTGACAACCCGAATTAGGGCCTAATCGGAATAGTGGTTTCGTGACCACAAATCCGAGATAGAATAATTGTTTTATAATTATTTTGGGGTTTATGATATGATTGCATGATTGTGTGAAAATTTTGTGATGAAATTCTATGCCTAAAATGCTTAAATTGAAAGTAGGGACTAAATCGAATAAGTTGCAAAATTTGCATCCCGGAAGTTTTTAGTATGAAATTGTTTTGGAATATTAATTAGGAGGTCTTAAATAGCAATTTGACCAATTTTAAGTTCATGGACAAAATTAGGACATGGAAGGAATTTTGAAAGTTTAGTAAGGAGGGCATTTTGGTCATTTGGATATTAAATGAAATAAAATGGGAAAAATAACACAAAATTGATCATCATCCTCCTTAGTTGCTGCGAATTCTCCCTCTCTCCATAGCTAGGGTTTCTTCAATTTTCAAGCTCCATAGTAAGTGATTTCAAGCCCGCTTTTAATGTTCTTTACGTTTTGGAATCCGGAAGATCGATTAAGCTTATGCTAGTAATAATTTAACCTAGGGTTCATATTGGGAAAAATACCCATAGGTGAAATTTGTGTATTTTGATGTTTTATGATAGAATATGAGGTTTTAAATTATGTTAAATAACTTGTGCTACTCGGTTTTAAGTGAAAACGAGTAAAAGCAAGATAATCGGTAAAAATACCTATTGTTCATAACTATATGATAGAGTGAGAATTTGATGTTGTTGTAGAAGAGAAAATGTTCAGCATATCATTAAACATAAGAATAAGGGCTGAAATTAAATTTCGAGCCTAGGGGCAAAATTGTAATTTTGTAAAAGTTAGGGGCAAAATGTAATTTTTCCATGATGTGATTTTGGATTGAAATAAATAGTATGAGTATTAAATGAGCTAAATGTGTTATTATAGATCAAGAAAGACGCGGAATTGATCTCGAGCGGGGAAGGAAAAGTTTTGGACTAAATTGCAAAATTTTCACATTTTGCACCAAGGTAAGTTTGTATGTAAATATTACAATAATTTCATGTACATTCTTATTTTTCAGCCTATTATATAAATATACTAGCTGATGTTAAAATATAAATCGACTATTGGAAGAATGGAAATAAATATAGAGAGAGATCCGGTTGAACATTGAGAGATCGAATGAAATAGAGGGCGTAGCTAGGTCACATGTATGATCTTTGAGTGCACATCATGTGTAAAAGAAAGCTACGAGACACCTGTAGTAGCTAGGTCACATGTGTGATACGAGATGTATCCCATGTAGACAAGAGAGCTACGTGAAAGATAAATGTAGCTAGGTCGCATGCGTGATTCCAAGTGAAGGACACCATGTAGACAAGAGAGCTACGAGACAAATCGGCTAGGTCGCATGAGTGGTACTAAGTGTTCACCAAGTGTGACATCCCTAAATCGACCCTAGTCGGAAAGTGGTTTCGGGACCACCAAACCGAGTCATAATAATAATTAACCATCATAATTGATGCTCATTATATGTATATATGCATGTGTGAAAATTTCGTGTTTGGATTTTGTTAATAGTAAGTGAATTTTTATCAAATAGGACTTATGTGAGAAAATTTAGAAATGTGCTAGGCAATTGTAAGGTGGCCTATTAATACATGTGGGAAAATAGTTGTCCTTGCATGTCAAATAACCCACTTCCTAAGGTGAGTGGCCACCATGACAAGAATATGGGCAAGGGAACATGTTTCCAACATGTTTAGTTAGTGGATTATGTAGAAAAATAAAGAAATGAAAAAAAATGAGCATGGATGCCCCCCTTTGTTGCCGTGAGTAGAGGAAAAGAAAGGAAAAAATTGTTCATCCATTCTCAAAATCTTGGCTGAAAATACTAAGGGAAAAGGAAGGATTTTTGCTTCATGCTTGGTTTAGAAGAGAACTAGAAGGAGATTTGGTCATACTTGTGTCAAGATTAAGGTATGTTTGAGGTTGTGTCATGAGATTCATGCATGTTTTAGTTGCTAACTTGATGTTCATGTTAGCCCATGGTTCAAATCCTTGTTATGCCATGGAAATGGTATTTGGCCAAGGTTGATATTGTGTTAAAGCCATTGCATGCTAAATGTGAAGCTTGTTGATGATACATGTAATGATGGATTGACTACTCTTGAAATTTCTTTTAGCATTCTTGAGTAAGACATGGAGTTTTCTTTGTTTAACCATGACCAAAATTGAAAGGGGATGGTGTGGGATGTATTCGCCATGGCATGCTCATAAGTGCGATTTATGCTTGTTGCATGATAGGTAAAATTTGTGTTTTGATATATGTGTATATGTGTTTGTACATGATGTTACAAATGGATGTGAAAATATGCTAGATTGGGAAAATTTGATTAAATGTTCATGAGATGAAATTAGGTGATTAAAAGATGTTAGTTGACATTGTACATATATATATATATTCGCCATTAAAGTGAGTATGTAGGTAATGTTGAATCAAGTTTTGGTGCATATTCGGTTAGGTGTATAATCGACCAAATGGACGATTAGTAAGAATGGTTGCCGAATATACAAGCATACATATGCATGTGTAGTTGAATTATGAATGTTTAGCAAGATGGTTAAACTAGTGATTTATTGATTAAGCTCAAGGAGTTAAAGAAGGAGAATCAAGCAAGGGAAAGACGAAGGTCATCGAGTAGCCGACTTGGAACTATTTTACCCAACACGAGGTAAGTCATTAAGCACGTATTTGATATTGCTTAAATGATTGTAAAATTTATGCAATTGTGTTTAATGGGATGATATATATATATAAATGAAAATGTATGTGTATGGAGTGATGACAATTGTTGAATGTAAAAGAAATAGTGAAATGTGTAGAAAGTTTGCTTTCGGCACTAAGTGTCTTGGGCAATACGTGTGTACGGTGACGAGATTGGCACTAAGTGTGCGTGCTGGAAATATATGGCACTAAGTGTGCATGCTGGAAATATATGGCACTAAGTGTGCGAGCTCGAAGGGCATGGCTTTGTGTGTAAAAGGGCCTAAATCGCATGGCACTAAGTGTGCGAAATCGAGTATTAAGCACTGTGTGTGCGTACTCTATATATATATAAATATCTCCAATCGAACAATTATATGGAGGGTGTGTCTCCATCGAGTGAGTATGGACAGCGGATCGGGTAAGTACCTTGAGCTCATGACGAATAGGTAATACGTTCATGCTTGGGGTTGAATTTGGTAAGCCTTAAATCTATGTGATGATTGAAATTGTATGGTTGTGCTGGAAAATGAGTTAATGTGTAAAAATGCTTCGATTATCTTGTTGTGTAGAATATGAAATGTGGATGTATGAATTAGTGCGAGATTGGACCAAAAGGTCCGAGGTATTATGGTATAGATTCGATATGGACGAGTACCTAGCCTCATTTGTTGTACATGTAGTAGTAACTTTATCAGTGGATTGACGAATGCTTATGACTTACTGAGTTGTAAACTCACTCGGTGTTTTCTTGTCACCCATTTTAGGTCTCTTGGACTCATATTGTTGCGTGCTCGGAACCGTCGTTGAAGTCATCACACCGCTGAAATCTTGTGGTATTGTTTTTTGTTGTTGAAGAACATTTGGCATGTATAGGCTATTATATTTTGTCGAATTGGTTGTAAACTTTAAGCCATGTGAAAATGGCCTATGTGGTCGTCGAGTGGGATGCTAGAACCTATAGCCACGAGTCTTAGAAACTCAAATTTTGTTAAGGTGGCCATAATTTGTGTCATGTATGATGGATGATTAAGGCCAAGGAAAAATTCATGAAATTGGCATAGTCTACTGCAGTAACTGTTGCGGACAGCAGCAGTGAGATGAGATTGAAAAATCACTAAAAATAGTATAAGTAGAATTAAATAGTGAGTAAATTATGGAACTGATCCTTGATGAATCTATTTTATATGGACGAAACGAAACGACCATATGAGCAGTATACTGGGAGATATTAAAGTTCTCGTGAGACAGGGCCAGAACGATTTCTGGGTCCCCTGTCGTGACTTTGAAAATTTACCATAAATTATCCAGAAAGAATTAGGAGTCATGCCTTATATGTACAGATTCCATTTCGAGTCTAGTTTCATTAGAAACAAACGGCACCAGTATTAAAGCCCTGTACAGAAAGATATTCAAGTTGTAACGCGCGGAGGTCAGAGCAGTCGATCCCTGTAACATGGGTGACTTTAACTAATAAACTGTACCAATTGGCCCAACCAAAAATTCTAAAAATAAATCCATGGATGGATATATGAGTCTAAATTCAGGGAAAATTTACGAAACCAGTTTCCGAGTTTTGGAACTCGAGATATGATTTTTAAGGCGACGGTGACGCAGTTTTCCAGCCTGTCCAGAAATGCCAAATTGGTCGGTACTTTAAGAGGATTTGTCTCGTTAACCCCTCGTGTCCGACACCGGCGTCGGTCACGAGTTAGGGGTGTTACAATTTTATTGGTATCAGAGCTATGGTTTAGTTGGTTCTAGGACTACCATAGCGCGTGTGAGTCTAGCTATACATGCCAAATTGATAGTGCTTAATAATGTGATGACTTCGACGGTTGAAATTTTTGTTTTGATTAGCGATGGAACCCGGGTAGAGAGACCCTTGGCGGATGACGTTGAAAGTGTAGCGGCTGCTCTGCGCAAGGGACACCGCTGTTGAGCCTCGGTCATCCGCATGAATAATCAAAATGAAGGCGAAACATGCCTTCTTCACTATGATGAATGAGTGGGTCGCGCAATATGCCCGAACCAACCCGGCTGTCCAACCATTCCGAATTTAAATACTCCACCCCAAGACTCGCAATGCCTCCGATTCATCGATCTGTGAGGTGAGTAAACCACCGTGGACTTGATTAGGAAGCGTGGGGCGAGGAGTTCAAGGCCATAGTTCTTGATGATGCCGAAAAGGCCGAGTTCGCTCGATAACACCATTAGAGTGTTAGATGATATCATGCACACCCGACGAATGTCTTAAGTGTGCTATATCCTTGTTTCGAGACTCGACTTACTATTGGTGGAGGACTTTAATTTCCATAGTCCCAAATGAACGAGTTACTTGGGATTTCTTCCAATCCAATTTCGAAAGAAATACATTAGTCAACGGTTCATCGATCGAAGCGTAAGGAATTCTTGGAACTCAAGCAAGGCCGGATGATCAGATGTCGAATCGAACATGAGTTCGTAAGACTTAGTCGGTATGCTCGGAGTGTGTGGCTGATGAGGTTGCGATGTGCAAAAGATTTGAAGAAGGATTGAATGAAGAGTTAAAGTTACTAGTGGGAATTTTGGAGATAAAGGAGTTCGTGACACTAGTCGAACGAGCACGCAAGGCGGAAGAACTTGGGAGGAGAAGAAGAAGGCTGAATTTGAAGCAAGAGATTACCGTAAAAGATCGACGAGTAAAGCTCCGTTCTCGGCTGTAAAGAGGTTCGGGGAGGACACCAAGAAGTCGAGGACGATGCGGGAATTTCCATTAGAGCCGACCATTGACGGACTCCGAGCTACTTCAGTAGCTAGTGTGGGCAATAATCGTCAAGAGAGACCGAATGCCCCCAATGTGGAAGACGACACCTAGGTGAATGTTGGGGTAAGTCATTAATAGGGCTGTTATGGATGCGGTTCAAGGACCACTTCATTAGAGATTGTACGGAGCTAGATGAGAGGAATAAGACGCAAGGTGCAAGACCTAGTGGAACGACGGTGGAGGTAGGCCCCGAGAATCTTTGGAGGTAGGGGTGGTAATCGAGAGGAGCCTCTAATACGGCCGTCCGATCCGAGACCCGTGCTCTGCTAGAGCATATGCCATCCAGCACGAGAGGAGGCATCCTCCCCGACGTTATCACTGGTACTTTTACTCTCTTTGATACTATTGTGATTGCATTGATTGACCCGGCTCTACTCACTCATATGTATGTGAAACCTTAGCATCCAAAGAAGACTCTACCGCTGAGTCTCTTGAGTTCGTAATTCGAGTGTCAAACCCTTTGGGTCAATACGTGCTTGTTGATAAAGTGTGCAAGAGATGCCCCTAATAATTCGAGAATCTGTTTTCGGCCGATCGATGCTTCTACCATTTCATGAATTCGATGTTATTCTTGGTATGGATTGGTGACCGTACATGATGCACGGTGGTGGATGCAAAGGAAAACCATTAATTTGAGGAGTGCAAATAATGAGGTAGTCCGAGTCGAGTCTCTCGATTTAAAGGAGTGCGGCAATAATATCTTCTATGACCGTCGAAGATATGTGAAAAGGGTGTGAAACATACCTTGCGTATGTGTTTGGGAGTAAAGAGACGGAAAGGAAACTCGAATCGGTACCAGTGGTTTGTGAGTATTCAGATGTTTTTCCGAGGAGTTACGGATTGCCACCGGTTCGAGAAGTGGAATTCGCATCGGTTGTACCGGGTACTACGCCGATTTCAATAGCCCCGATCGTATGGCATTAACGGAATTAAAGGAATTGAAGGTTCAATTGCAAGAATTGACGGATAGAGGTTTCGCTCGATCGAGTTTTTTCTCCATGGGCGACTGTATTGTTTGTGAAGAAGAAGGACGGAACCATGAGGTTGTGCATCGACTATCGTCAACTCAATAAAGTGACGATAAAGAATAAATATCCATTGCCACGAATTGACGATTTGTTTGATCAATTAAAGGGAGCCTCGGTGTTTTCAAAGATAGATTTGAGGTCGGGGTACTATCAGTTGAGGGTCCGAGAATCGGACATACCCAAAACCGCTTTTAGAACGAGGTACGGTCACTACGAATTCTTGGTGATGCCGTTTGGGCTCACTAATGCCCCTGCGGTGTTTATGGATTTAATGAATAGAATTTTCAGGCCATACTTGGATCGGTTCGTAGTTGTATTTATCGATGACATTTTGGTCTATTCGAGAGATGAAACTGAACATGCTGAACACCTGAGGCTAGTGTTGCAAATCTTACGAGATAAGCAGTTATACGCAAAGTTCAGTAAATGTGAATTTTGGTTGAAAGAGGTTAGCTTTTTGGGGCACGTGATGTCCGCATCGGGTGTCAGGGTGGACCCGAACAAAATTTCGGCCATAGTCGATTGGAAACCACCAAGGAATGTTACCGAAGTTAGGAGCTTTTTGGGGCTTGCCGGTTATTACCGACGATTTGTAAAAGGTTTCTCGACGATAGCCACGCCAATGACGGCTTACTCCAAAAGGATGTTAAGTTGAATGGACGGAGAAATGTCGAAAAGTTTCGATCAATGAAAGCTTATTTGATGAAGCCCCAATTCTAGTGCAACCCGAATCGGGCAAAGAGTTTGTCATTTATAGTGACGCATCCCTACTTGGGTTGGGTTGCGATTGATGCAAGAAGGCGAGTTGTGGCCTATGCGTCGAGACAATTAAAGCCACATGAGAAAAATTATCCGACCCATGATCTCGAATTGGTCGCCATCGATTCGCCTTAAAGATATGGCGACATTACTTATTTGGTGAGAAGTGCCATGTGTATTCGGATCACAAAAGTCTCAAATATTTGATGACTCAAAGAGACTTAAATCTGCGACAAAGACGATGGCTCGAGTTGTTAAAAGATTATGAACTCGTTATTGATTATCACCGGGAAAGGCCAATGTGGTTGCGGATGCCTTAAGTCGGAAATCACTTTGTTTGCTTTCTGACGATGAATGTACACTTGTCTATTCTACCCGACAATGTGTTAGTAGCCGAATTGAAGGCCAAACCATTGTTGGCTCATCAAATTCGGAAGCTCGAAAGTTGATGAGGAGTTGCTTGCAAAACGGGTGAGTGTGTTTCGAGCAAGGAATCGAGTTTCAAATTGATGATGACGATTGTTTAAGGTTTAGAAGTCGTCTGTGTGTTCCAAAGAATTGAACTTATTTCGATAATTCTAAATGAAGCCCATTGTAGTCGAATGTCAATCCACCGGGTAGTACTAAAATGTACAATGACCAAACGCCAATTTTGGTGGCCGGTATGAAACGAGACATTTCAATTTGTTTCAAGGTGTCGATATGTCAACAAGTGAAAGCGGAACATCAAGTGCCATCGGGATTACTTCACCGATCATGATACCCGAATGGAAATGGGATCGAGTCACAATGGACTTTGTATCCGGACCGCCATTGTCGGTGAGTAAGAAGGATGCGATTTGGGTCGTTGTCGATAGACTAACTAAGTCGGCTCACTTTATCCCCGTGACGCACGGATTTTTCAATGGACAAATTAGCGGAATTGTACGTTTCTCAGTTGTGAGATTACACGGGTGCCTATTTCTATCGTGTCGGATAGAGACCCAAGATTTACGTCGCGATTTTGGAAGAAATTGCAAGATGCTTTGGGTACCAAGCTGCATTTTAGCACCGCTTTTCATCCCCAAACCGATGGTCAATCCGAACGGATAATTCAAATACTCGAGGATATGTTGAGATGTTGCATCCTTGAGTTTAGTGGTTCATGGGAGCAGTATTTACCTTTGATTGAATTCGCCTACAACAATAGCTTTCAATCAAGTATTAAGATGGCGCCTTACGAGGCTTTATACGATCGTAAATGCCGTACCCATTATTCGACTGAACTTAGTGAAGGTAAATTCTTGAGGTTGATTTGGTTAAGGATGCCGAGCAAAAGTTCGAGTAATTCGTGAAAGTTTGAAAGTCGCCCGGATCGCCAAAAGTCGTATGCGGATTTGAAAAGAAAAGATATTGAATATCGGGTTGGAGACAAGGTCTTTCTCAAAGTTTCACCTTGGAAGAAGGTGCTTAGATTTGGTCGTAAGGGCAAATTGAGTCCGAGGTTTATCGGGCCATATGAAGTATCCGAACGAGTTGGGCGATCGATATCGATTAATTTTGCCCTTGAGCTCGAAAGGATTCACAACGTTTTCATGTCTCGATGCTTGACGATATAGGTCGATCCATCGCACGTAATTGCTCCATCTCGAGATTGAGATTCACCTAATTTGAGCTATGAAGAGGAACCGGTTCGCATTATGAGGCGTGAAGTAAAAGAGTTGCGCAATAGGAAAATCCCGTTAGTGAAGGTGTTGTGGCATAAACACGGAATGGAAGAAGCCACTTGGGAACTTGAGGACTCTATGAAAGAGCGATACCCGAGCCTATTCTGGGTAAGATTTTGGGGACGAAAATTTCTAAGTGGGGGAGAGTTGTGACATCCCTAAATCGACCCTAGTCGGAAAGTGGTTTCGGGACCACCAAACCGAGTCATAATAATAATTAACCATCATAATTGATGCTCATTATATGTATATATGCATGTGTGAAAATTTCGTGTTTGGATTTTGTTAATAGTAAGTGAATTTTTATCAAATAGGACTTATGTGAGAAAATTTAGAAATGTGCTAGGCAATTGTAAGGTGGCCTATTAATACATGTGGGAAAATAGTTGTCCTTGCATGTCAAATAACCCACTTCCTAAGGTGAGTGGCCAGCCATGACAAGAATATGGGCAAGGGAACATGTTTCCAACATGTTTAGTTAGTGGATTATGTAGAAAAATAAAGAAATGAAAAAAAAATGAGCATGGATGCCCCCCTTTGTTGCCGTGAGTAGAGGAAAAGAAAGGAAAAAATTGTTCATCCATTCTCAAAATCTTGGCTGAAAATACTAAGGGAAAAAGGAAGGATTTTTGCTTCATGCTTGGTTTAGAAGAGAACTAGAAGGAGATTTGGTCATACTTGTGTCAAGATTAAGGTATGTTTGAGGTTGTGTCATGAGATTCATGCATGTTTTAGTTGCTAACTTGATGTTCATGTTAGCCCATGGTTCAAATCCTTGTTATGCCATGGAAATGGTATTTGGCCAAGGTTGATATTGTGTTAAAGCCATTGCATGCTAAATGTGAAGCTTGTTGATGATACATGTAATGATGGATTGACTACTCTTGAAATTTCTTTTAGCATTCTTGAGTAAGACATGGAGTTTTCTTTGTTTAACCATGACCAAAAATTGAAAGGGGATGGTGTGGGATGTATTCGCCATGGCATGCTCATAAGTGCGATTTATGCTTGTTGCATGATAGGTAAAATTTGTGTTTTGATATATGTGTATATGTGTTTGTACATGATGTTACAAATGGATGTGAAAATATGCTAGATTGGGAAAATTTGATTAAATGTTCATGAGATGAAATTAGGTGATTAAAAGATGTTAGTTGACATTGTACATATATATATATATTCGGCCATTAAAGTGAGTATGTAGGTAATGTTGAATCAAGTTTTGGTGCATATTCGGTTAGGTGTATAATCGACCAAATGGACGATTAGTAAGAATGGTTGCCGAATATACAAGCATACATATGCATGTGTAGTTGAATTATGAATGTTTAGCAAGATGGTTAAACTAGTGATTTATTGATTAAGCTCAAGGAGTTAAAGAAGGAGAATCAAGCAAGGGAAAGACGAAGGTCATCGAGTAGCCGACTTGGAACTATTTTACCCAACACGAGGTAAGTCATTAAGCACGTATTTGATATTGCTTAAATGATTGTAAAATTTATGCAATTGTGTTTAATGGGATGATATATATATATAAATGAAAATGTATGTGTATGGAGTGATGACAATTGTTGAATGTAAAAGAAATAGTGAAATGTGTAGAAAGTTTGCTTCGGCACTAAGTGTGAAGGGCAATACGTGTGTACGGTGACGAGATTGGCACTAAGTGTGCGTGCTGGAAATATATGGCACTAAGTGTGCATGCTGGAAATATATGGCACTAAGTGTGCGAGCTCGAAGGGCATGGCAGCGTGTGTGTGCGGGCCTAAATCGCATGGCACTAAGTGTGCGAAATCGAGTATTAAGCACTGTGTGTGCGTACTCTATATATATATAAATATCTCCAATCGAACAATTATATGGAGGGTGTGTCTCCATCGAGTGAGTATGGACAGCGGATCGGTAAGTACCTTGAGCTCATGACGAATAGGTAATACGTTCATGCTTGGGGTTGAATTTGGTAAGCCTTAAATCTATGTGATGATTGAAATTGTATGGTTGTGCTGGAAAATGAGTTAATGTGTAAAAATGCTTGATTATCTTGTTGTGTAGAATATGAAATGTGGATGTATGAATTGGTACGAGATTGGACCAAAAGGTCCGAGGTATTATGGTATAGATTCGATATGGACGAGTACCTAGCCTCATTTGTTGTACATGTAGTAGTAACTTTATCGGTGGATTGACGAATGCTTATGACTTACTGAGTTGTAAACTCACTCGGTGTTTTCTTGTCACCCATTTTAGGTCTCTTGGACTCATATTGTTGCGTGCTTTCGAACCGTCGTTGAAGTCATCACACCGGCTGAAATCTTGTGGTATTGTTTTTTGTTGTTGAAGAACATTTGGCATGTATAGGCTATTATATTTTGTCGAATTTGGGTTGTAAACTTTAAGCCATGTGAAAATGGCCTATGTGGTCGTCGAGTGGGATGCTAGAACCTATAGCCACGAGTCTTAGAAACTCAAATTTTGTTAAGGTGGCCATAATTTGTGTCATGTATGATGGATGATTAAGGCCAAGGAAAAATTCATGAAATTGGCATAGTCTACTGCAGTAACTGTTGCGGACAGCAGCAGTGAGATGAGATTGAAAATCACTAAAAATAGTATAAGTAGAATTAAATAGTGAGTAAATTATGGAACTGATCCTTGATGAATCTATTTTTATATGGACGAAACGAAACGACCATATGAGCAGTATACTGGGAGATATTAAAGTTCTCGTGAGACAGGGCCAGAACGATTTCTGGGTCCCCTGTCGTGACTTTGAAAATTTACCATAAATTATCCAGAAAGAATTAGGAGTCATGCCTTATATGTACAGATTCCATTTCGAGTCTAGTTTCATTAGAAACAAACGGCACCAGTATTAAAGCCCTGTACAGAAAGATATTCAAGTTGTAACGCGCGGAGGTCAGAGCAGTCGATCCCTGTAACATGGGTGACTTTAACTAATAAACTGTACCAATTGGCCCAACCAAAATTCTAAAAATAAATCCATGGATGGATATATGAGTCTAAATTCAGGGAAAATTTACGAAACCAGTTTCCGAGTTTTGGAACTCGAGATATGATTTTTAAGGCGACGGTGACGCAGTTTTCCAGCCTGTCCAGAAATGCCAAATTGGTCGGTACTTTAAGAGGATTTGTCTCGTTAACCCCTCGTGTCCGACACCGGCGTCGGTCACGAGTTAGGGGTGTTACACCAAGTGTACAAGAGAGCCGAACTAAATGAAGTATGATGGTGGGGATGTGTGCTGAAACCATTAAATATCTAGGATTGATCCGAATTGTTCAACGGGATGGTTTTGTGGTGATATTGTGGTTTGGACCTACACTTTTGGTGAATGAAATGTGGTGAAAATGATTTGTGGTATATACATATATAAGATAAAATGAGGTTAGCATAAAGAATGTGTGAAAGAGTGAAATTAGCATTAAAACTGTTTTTAGATGGTAGCAGTGATGTGATTTTGAAAAATCACCAAAAATAGGAGGAATATAATTAGAAGTTGAATGAGATGTGAAATTAAAGTTCAATGAGTCTAATTTCATGTAAAAGAAACAGAGCAAGCAAAGGAATTCTATATTTTGAGATATTTACAATTGTATGTGACTTGCTCAGGATGAATACGTGATCCCTGTTCCAACTTTGAAAAATCATTAAAATTGTACAAAGCAAATTAAGAAATATAGTTTACATGCCTAAATTCCTTATTGAGACTAGTTTTAAATGAAACAGACTTCAGGGTTGTTTGAATTGTGTACTGAGAGAAATTCAATTCGTAGTGAACAGAGGTCAGATCAGTCGAGCTGTGTAACAGGGAAACTTTAACTAATAAACTGTACTAATCGGCTGAACCAAAAATTATAGAAAAACATTAGCAAAAAGCTTTATGAGTCTAGATTCAGGAAATTTTACGGATTTGAATTTGAGTTTTGTAACTCGAGTTATGATTTATTTAGTGAATATGACGCAACAGAGACAGCTTAATCAAAGTGGAATGAATAGTGAAGTTAAAGTAGATATACTTGAATTGTTGTGTAAACATGTTAGATTCTTTAATTAGTATTTACATACTTACTTACTAAGCTATAAGCTTACTTTGTTTCTCTCTTTTGTCTTATAGTGTCCTCCGGCTTGCTCGGGAGTTAAGGATCGTGAAGATCTACCGCACTATCATACTTTAGGGTATTTGAACTAAACGTTTTGAATTATGGCATGTATAGTAGGCTTAATTATTTTGTTACGTGTCATATTTGTCTAGGTTTAAAATATTAGTTCTGATTACTCGACCAGCTACTTTGTACAAGCCATTAAAGTTGGCTAATATTGTTCAAGACATATGTTATACGATGCACTATCAAATTGGATGACATATCTATATCTCGGTTATGTTTAATGGTATGTGTTATGTTCTGGTAATACCTTGTATCCTGTTCCGGCGACGGTAACGGGTAAGGGGTGTTACACTAAAAACTTTGGAAAACTCAAAAAAATTTTCATCAAAATAGGGGTCACATGCCCGTGTGGCTTGGAACACGCCCGTGTGGGTAGGCCATGTGCTCACACACGCCCGTGTCCTCAGCTCGTGTAGCTATCTTTTTATGACGTCATGCACAATTTGGGGTCACACGTCCATGTCTCGGGGCCATGTCTTTCACATGGTTGAGACACACAGCCGTGTCTTTGCCCGTGTGATCAATGAAATGGCTATTTACCAAACCATTTGCCACCCTCATTTACACACTCACATACACACTTTCAATGGAACTTAACATGGTACAATTAAGCTACCAACACAACCATAATCAAGGCTTAAACATATCAAAACAACTATTTATTGTTCATAACAAAACTGTCCACTTGAGTCATAGTCACTAAATTATTTATATATTGAGCTACAGAACTCTAAATTAAGATCCGATTTATTTTTACGGAGCTAGACCCAAATATATTCCTACCATAAAATTTTCAGAATTTATGGTTTATCCAATAAGTACAGTTAATTCTTCAAATTCGTCCATGTTCTACTCTTTGACAGGTTCAGCCTTTGTTCATTAAAAAATAATTATCCCTTAGTATAGGATTTAGAAGATGTTCCTGTTTGTTTTTCTTGAAATTAGACTAATTAAGAAATCAAACTTATAAATTTAAACCCCCAAGTATTTTTATACAATTTTTAATGATTTCCAAAGTCAGAATAGGGGAACCCAAAATCATTCTGAACTTGTCTCACAAAAATTCAAATATCTCAGAAAATGAAATTCTTTTGTTAAACCGTTTCTTCTATGTACAACTAGACTCAATAAGCTTTAATTTAATATTTTATTCAACCTATAATTCAATTTCAACAATTTCTGGTGATTTTTCAAATTTGTACTACTGCTGCTGCCCAAAACTGTTTTAATGCTAATTTTACTCTTTAATGATTCCCTTATACTAACTTTCATTAACATAACATTATAAACCACATCACACAATGACATTGGCATAGGTATATGAGTAATTAATATGCTTGCAACCCATTAGCCAATATAAGCCAATTTATATGGCTACATACCAAATCAAATCCTTATTCATTAGAAGCCAATACATTTGACCATATCATAGTGACACATACACAAAATGACGAAGTCCCTATACATGCTGTAGAATTAACATACATACATTCACTTATACCCCAAATGATAGCTTGATAGTGCTATAGAATCTCCGACGATCTCCAACCCAAGCTAGCTAAATAAACCTATAAGCGGTGGGAAAGAAAAGGGGAGTAAACTTCAAAGCTTAGTAAGTTCATATGTAAATAAGAACAACTATTAGCATTTATTTACTTTATCAATCCATGATGATGCTATTATTACAATTTGCATTAAATCCCATGATTACCACTTACTCATTCATAATGCTTACTCTTTTATCTTCCACACACTAATTACATTGTCTTGTCATTAGGCTAGCAACCATAATCTCCCCATTATAGCATATCACATTAATAACAAGTTATTTCAATTTGCTTAACAACACGCACATCTTTAACCAGTAATCATAATTTCAACATATAGCTTAACAATCTTTCACATATCTATTGAATCACAACTTAAGGATATACATCCTACTATATCCCAACCCAATTAGGCTCATAAGCCTAACACATGATTATTTTCAAATCTTATCATACATCCAATTATCATAATTATAGATCATTAGTCACATGACTATCAATATTTCACAAGCATAACTTTCTCGTATGCATTCTTACCATATATTCATAGTATACTGAGACCTTTACTCATGGGTTATAAGTACATACCTATACTAACTCGTAGCACATTCTCATATTTCCTCATCATTAACTTACTTGTCACATAATTAATTGATTTACCCGTAGAACACTTAGAATACTATCGGATACACGGAAAACTTACAATAGCGCCTCATACATAGCCACTTGTTACCTCATATCACATATCACACATTGCTTGCTCTCGAGCTAATCACGGGACTTCTCACACAAGCTGACAATCAGGACGTAACTACACGGGCTGCTCATACAATCTGACAGGTACCGACAACACATGTCGGTCTACCCAGCCACCGGTTGAACGTACAAGACCAGCTGTAACACCCCATACCCGAGACCGTTGCCGGAGTCGAACACGAGGTGCTAACAGACTTAATTCATTTATTTGCACAGTCCATTTTAAAATTTCCAGACAAGCTGGCTAACTGTGTCACTGTCACCTTAAAAATCATATCTCGAGTTCCAAAACTCGAAAACCAGTTCCGTAAATTTTTCCTGAAACTAGACTCATATGTCCATCTACAAAGTTCTTTTTAGAATTTTTGGTCAAGCCAATTAGTACAGTTTATTAGTTAAAGTCTCCCTTGTTTCTGGGTTCGACTACACTGACCTTCATGCATTACGACTTAGATATCTCCCTGTACAGGGCTTCAATACTTATCCCGTTTGTTTCTAAAGAAACTAGACTCGAAAAGGAATCTGTAAATATAGGGCATGACTTCTAATTATCTCTGGTTAATTTATAGTGAATTTCCAAAGTCAGAATAGGGGATCCAGAAATTGCTCTGGCCCTGTATCACGAAAACTTAAACATCTCTTAAAATACGGCTCATATGATCGTTTCGTTTCTTCCATATGAAGATAGACTCATCAAGGTTCGATTACATAATTTATTCACTATTTAATTCCATTCTTACTATTTTTAGTGATTTTTCAAATTCACATCACTGCTGCTGTCAGCATCTATTTTTAAGGTAAACTTTACCTATTTCATGGTTTTCCATGGATCAACTAAAATTTTGTCATACATAGCACCAAAATGATCGTGATTAACCATTCCAATAGCTAATCGTTACCAACATTTCCATAACACTCCATGAACAACATACAAAATGATTATAACGCTATGCTCAAAATAGATATAAGCCATTTTCGCATGGCTATCCAAATATATACATTACCGAAAGGTACATGACCAACAACAAAAGGGTAGTCCTATACATGCCATTTTCAGAGTTCAACTAAAAGAGTACCAAAAGGGCTTTGATAGTGTGGATGACTTCGACTTTGACACTCCCGAATCCGATAGCTGACGAACCAAAATCTATAAAACAAAGAATCAAAGAAACGGAATAAGCATTTAATGCTTAGTAAGTTTTGAGTAATGAAATCATGCACAACTGAAGTATAGCATTCATATGACTAAACGAATAATTTCATATGCACATATTCTCACAATCATACCTACTTCACATTTCCAACCCTTATATTCATACATAAGGAATCAACTTGACTAAAGGCCGGAAGCTTGTTAATCGATTGAGCGAATACTATTTAAAAGGAATCAATTATTCCAATGCATATACAAAACATACCTCATCGTTGGGGTTTTACGAGCGTATTAATTGAAATTATTACAGCAAGATTGCTCATTCCCAAACCAAGTACCTTGATTTAGCGGATATAGCTACTCGCTCAAATGCCTTGGGACTTAGCCGGTTATAGTAACTTCGCACAAATGCCTTGGGACTTAGCAGGATATAGTAACTAGCACAAATGCCTTGGGACTTAGCCCGGATATAGTAACTCGCACAAATGCCTTCGGGGCTTAGCCCGGAATTAGTCACTAGCACAAATGCCTTCGGGACTTAGCCGGTTATCATCCGAATATTCATGCACATATCAATAAATCATGACACATCTATATTTCATTTTCATAACTAGAATTCAAACACAAGTCACTTATCAAGCATTATCATTTTCGGCTCAATAGCTACATACAAAGAGCATGATTTTGATTTGCTTATAACATGATCTAATCGAATCATAATCTAAGTTCCATTACTCGAAAACTTACCTTGGATGTTGTCGAACGACTTCAACGGCTATTCAATTACTTTTTCCTTCCCTTTATCGGATTTAGTTCCCCTTTGCTCTTGAGCTTAATTTAACAAATAAATTGATTTAATCATCTTGAACATCAAGAGAAATTCAAGGTACTTAGTCCATATATATACATAAGACATTAGAGTCATATTTATGAAATCATGAACCAAATTCAACATATTGGCTAATATTCTCCTTTAGCCGATTATCTAAGTCAAGATAGAATCATCGTTATGCTTGCCTATAACCGAATAAATGCAACACCAATCTATCTATTCATTCATGTGTGCATCTTATTTAAGCATGTATATCTACAATTGAATTCATCATATAAATATCTATGAATTCACTCAAACAATCTCAATACAACACATGGTGCTCAAACCATTATTCAAATTCAAAACTCGGCTAGTACACATATATACACTAGCAATCAAATACTAACATTTGCACTTCACCTTAATAGCTAGCTGAGCAAACCTTAATTTAACATATAATTGTTCACAACACAATTAAAGCATCCTCTCCATTCCATCAATTTAAAACACATACATTGCCCAATAATATCCAAAATCATATTCGGCCTTAGTACACACTTGTTAGCCGATTTTTCTCCATTTAGTAACTAATGCACATATGTGCTCATTTGCTAGACTCTACTTCACCTAACTACCATTTATCTCTTCCATTTACTACCATGGCCGAATGTTATGTAACACCCCAAAACCCGAGACCATCGCCGGTGTCGGACCGAGGGTTAACAAACCAAGTTCACATGTTTTTGCCCACCAATTTGACATTTCCAGTCAGGCTGGAAAACTGCGTCACTGTCGCCTTAAAAATCATATCTCGAGTTCCAAAACTCGGAAACTGGTTTCGTAAATTTTTCCTGAATTTAGACTCATATATCCATCCATGGATTTTTTCTAGGATTTTGGTCGGGCCAATTGGTACAGTTTATTAGTTAAAGTTACCCTGTTACAGGGATCGACTGCTCCGACCTTCGCGCGGTATAACTTGAATATCTCTCTGTACAGGGATTTAATTCTGGTGTCGTTTGTTTCTAATGAAACTGGACTCAAAATGGAATCTGTACATATAAGATATATCTCCTAATTCTTTTTGGATAATTTATAGTGAATTTTAAAGTTGCGACAGGGAACCCAGAAACCATTCTGGCCCTGTCTCACAATAGCTTTAATATCTCTTAACCTGTAACTCCTATGACCGTTTCGTTTCTTCCATATGAAAATAGACTCATCAAGGTTCATTTACATAGCTTATTCACTATCTAATTCCATTCCTATGAATTTTGGTGATTTTTCACATTCATGCCACTGCAGCTGGCAGCATCTGTTTTAAGATAGGACTTACCTATTTGGTGGTCTCCATGATTCAACTAGCCTTACCATACATAGGTTCATGTATGATCATTTTAACCATGCCAATGGCTGATCATATGACCAACATTCTCATTTCCAAGCCATAGCCACATCATGACACAAAATATATACATACAACCCACAATTAGTCTAAGTTCATGCTTCCTTTTCGAGCCATTTTCGCACGGCCGTACATACTTACATTACAACATATTTAACAAACAAGGGTAGTCCTATACATGCCATCTCAAGTTCAACCAAAATTTATACCAAAATGGAGGCTTGATAGTGTGGATGACTTCGACTTCAACGATCCCAAATCCGATTGCCTCGAGCGAAATCTAGAAAACTAAGAGCCAAAGCAACGGGGTAAGCATTTTTATGCTTAGTAAGTCTCAAGGAATATAATGAACTATAATTTACAGCAATACATTCACATAGCCAAATGCATCATTTCATTAATACACATTCTTACTTCATACTTCATCATTATATAAGTTCGCAAAGCATCAATCAATTCAATAACTGAAATTCATTAGTCGATTGAGCGAATATTGCTCAAACACGTCGACTTTCCAATGCACATATAACGTACCTTATCCTTTGGGCTGTCCGAGTGTACTAATTAAATTCATTTCAGCAACCAACACTCACCTCCAGCCCAAGATTCTTGAATATAACCGGATATAATCACGTGCACAAATGCCTTGGTCTTAGCCGGATAGATATGAATAACTCGACGAATGCCTTGGGCCTTAGCCCGGATATAGCCACTAGCACAATTGCC
Source organism: Gossypium arboreum (assembly GCF_025698485.1). Classification (NCBI taxonomy): domain Eukaryota; kingdom Viridiplantae; phylum Streptophyta; class Magnoliopsida; order Malvales; family Malvaceae; genus Gossypium; species Gossypium arboreum. The sequence continues at coordinate 78,159,933 of NC_069082.1, read as the reverse complement.
TTCGGTCTTAACCGGATATAATTTCAGCATAATTGTCTTCGGCTTAGCCCGATATCATTCAATTTCTCATGCACACATACATCAATAATCATTGGACATACATATTTCATTTTCGTTACTAAGGCTCAAACACAATTAATATCATTAGCATATTCGCCTTGGGACTTAGCCCGGTGGGATTCAAATACTCATACACACATAATCAATAATCATACACATCCATATTTCATCTCACATAATTCAAGTAAGGTCACTTCTTGAGGACTTACCTCGGATGTTGTCGAACGGCTTTTTCGGCTATTCGATCACCTTTTCCTTCCCTTGTCCAATTGTGGCCCTCTTAGCTCTTGAGCTAATTCAAACAAATTCAATTTATTAAAACCTCATTGTGCTTGCTTATGGCGAATATGACAAGGATTTTAAATGGTCATATGGCCACTCTTTAGCTTGAATACACAATGGTCATGCACATTTTATACTACATCAAGCAATTCAATACAATTTATTTGAGCATCAAGGAAATGCTAAGGCCTTCAATAGGCTACCCAAGGCCGAATATTCATGTACATGTTGAGGTCAATTTTGCACTTAATACCTCACAAAACAGCATGCAATCTACTAATTGATGCTTTGCACATTGTGGCCCAAAACTTATAATATAGCATCAAGCACTTATATGTGTGCTAGGCAATTGTGCTTGCAATTTCACAAGCATTCTTCCACATTTTCTTCTTTAAATCAATATATTCATCACTTAATTCATAACCAAACATAATGTGCAATCATATATATGCATATATGAGCATGGCGAATTTTCAAGGTGTCCATAGCCATCCAAAACACAAACTTTTAACTAACATGCAAGAAGCATGAATCATGCTCAAGAATGCATCATGGCCAAGTATGACAATCATGCTCCTTTTCAACTTTAATCATGATAAAACAAAGAGAAAACTCAAAATCTCACTCATGAGTAGAAAATCCATCATTGCATGCATCATCATCAAGCTTCACACTTAGCATGCAATGGCTTTATCACTATAACAACTTTGGCCAAATACCATTTCCATGGCATACCAAAGATTTGAGCCATGGCTAACATGCACATCAAGTTAGCAACCAAAACATGCATGAAACTCCCAACACAACCTCATACATACCTTAATCTTGATGCAAATTTAGCCAAATCACCTTCTAGATCTCTTCTAAACAAAAGAAATGAAGCAAAATCCTTCTTCCTCTTAGTATTTTCGCCAAAAGGAGAGAGCAAGCATGAACAAATTTTTTGTTTTTCTCTTCTTGGTTGCACGGCAATGGGGTATGCCACTCTCTCACACACATTTTTTTCATTCTTTTCTTACCCATGCTTATTTGTTTACTATTTCTCCCTAATGCCCAACAAAACATGTTTCATGACATGTTTAACCCATATTTCTTTGTCATGGCCGGCCATTACTTGTAAAAAGGGGGAATTTGACATGCAAGTCCATTATTTTGCATGCATGCTTTAATTAGTCATCACATATTTCCCCATCGTACTTTCAAAGTTCACTACTAAGTCCTTTCTTATAAATTAGCACCTAATTAATAAAAATCGAGACACGAAATATTTACGCATACCAATTCCACATACAATAAGTACGGAATATAACACTTAATTATTCTTGTGACTCGGTTTCGTGGTCCCGAAACCACTCTCCGACTAGGGTCACATTCGGGGTGTCACAACTCTCCCCCACTCAAGAGATTTTCGTCCCGAAAAGCTTACTGTAAATAGGTTCGGATATCGCTCTCTCATAGAGTTCTCGGTCTCCCAAGTAGCTTCTTCTATCCCGTGCTTGAGCCATAACACTTTCACTAGCGGAACCCGCTTGTTTCGTAACTCTTTCACTTCTCGTGATAGGATACGAATTGGTTCTTCCTCATAACTCATATTAGCTTGAATTTCAATTTCGATGGACTAATCACGTGCGATGGATCGGATCTATAACGTCAAGCATCGACACGTGGAAGACATCGTGAACCTTTTGAGTTCGGGGGCAAAATCAAACGATATGCCACCGGACCGACTCGCCTCGATATCTCATATGGCCCAATGAACCTCGGGCTCAACTTGCCCTTACTACCAACTCGAGTATCTTTTTCCAAGGCGATACCTTGAGAAACACTTTATCACCCACCGATACTCGATATCCTTACGCTTCATATCCGCGCACGACTTCTCGACGATCGAAGGCTATCTTCAAACTTTCACGGATTACTTTCACTTTCTGCTCAGCATCCCTAATCAAATCCACCGAAAATCTTGCTTTCACCAAGCTCGGTCCAAAACAATGGTGTACGGCATTTACGCCGTACAAAGCCTCGTAAGGTGCCATCTTAATGCTCGATTGAAAGTCGTTGTTGTAAGCGAATTCAATCAACGGCAAATACCGCTCCCATGAACCACTAAACTCGAGGACGCAACATCTTAACATATCCTCAAGTATCCGAATTACCCGCCGGATTGACCATCGGTTTGGGGGTGAAAGGCGGTCTTGAAATGCAACTTGGTACCCAAAGCTTCTTGCAACTTTTTCCAAAACCGCGAGGTAAATCTCGGATCTCTATCCGACACGATAGAAATAGGCACCCGTGTAATTTCACAATCGAGAAACGTACAATTCCGCTAATTTGTCCATTGAAAATCCGACGTCACGGGGACAAAGTGGGCCGACTTAGTCAATCGATCTACCACGACCCAAACCGCATCCTTCTTACTTGCTGACAATGGCAGTCCGGATACAAAGTCCATTGTGACTCGATCCCATTTCCACTCGGGTATCGTGATTGGTGAAGTAATCTCAAGGCACCGATGTTCCGCTTTCACTTGTTGACATATTAAACATCTTGAAACAAAGTCGAGATGTCTCGCTTCATACCATGCCACCAAAATCGACGTTTCAAATCATTGTACATCTTCGTACTCCCCGGGTGGATTGCCATTTGGCTACAATGGGCTTCATTCAGAATTATCGTAATGAGTTCCGAATTCCTTGGGACACACAGACGACTTTTGAACCTCAAACAATCGTCATCGTCAATTTGAAACTCTGAGTCCTTGTTCGGAACACACGCAGCCCGTTTTGCAACCAACTCGTCGTCGACTTTCTGAGCTTCTCGAATTTGGTGTGTCAATAGTGGTTTGGCTTTCAATTCAGCCACTAACACATCGTCGGATCGGACGGACAAGTGCACATTCATCGCTCGTAAAGTGAATAACGATTTACGACTCAAGGCATCCGCAACCACATTCGCCTTTCCGGGTGATAGTCAATGATCACTCATAATCCTTTAACACCGAGCCAACGTCTTTGTCGCAGATTTAAGTCTCTTTGGGTCATCAAATATTTGAGACTTTTGTGATCCGAGTATACATGGCACCTTTCACCAAATAAGTAATGTCGCCAAATCTTTAAGGCGAATACGATGGCGGCCAACTCGAGATCATGAGTCGGATAATTTTTCTCATGTGGCTTTAATTGCCTCGACGATAGGCCACAACTCGACCTTCTTGCATTAATACGCAACCTAACCCAAGTAGAGAGGCGTCGCTATAGATAACAAACTCCTTGCCGGACTCGGGTTGCACTAGAATTGGGGCTTCATCAAATAAGTTTTCGATTGATCGAAGCTTTTTGGCATTTCTCCGTCCATTCGAACTTAACATCCTTTTGGAGTAGCTTCGTCATCGGCGTGGCTATCGTTGAGAAGCCTTTTACAAATCGTCGGTAATAACCGGCAAGCCCCAAAAAGCTTCGAACCTCAGTAATATTTCTCGAGGCTTCCAATTAAGTATGGCTGAAATTTTATTGGGTCGACTCGAATACCGATGAGATACCACATGACCCAAGAAGCTAACTCTCTTAACCGAACTCACACTTCTTTGAACTTAGCATATAATTGCTTGTCCCGTAAAATTTGCAGATTAACCGCGGTGTTCAAAGATGTTCGGTCTCATTTCTTGAATAGACCAAGATGTCATCAATGAACACGACTACTTAATCGATCCAAATATGGTCTAAAGATCCGATTCATTAAATCCATAAATACCGCGAGGGCATTAGTGAGCCCAAACGGCATCACTAGGAACTCATAGTGACCATATCTCGTTCAAGGCGCCTTGGGCACGTCTGAATCTCGGATTCGCAATTGATAGTAGCCCGATCTCAAATCTATTTTCGAGAACACCGAGGCTCCCTTGCTTGATCGAACAGTCATCAATACGTGGCAACGGATATTTGTTCTTTATCGTCGCTTTGTTAAGTCGACGATAGTCGATGCACAAATCGCATGGTTCCATCCTTCTTCTTACGAACAACACCGCGCACCCAAGGCGAAAAACTCAGGCGAGCAAAACCTCTATCCACCAATTCTTGCAATCGAGCTTTCAACTCCTTTAATTCCGTTGGTGCCATACGACACGGAGCTATCGAAATTGAGTGGTACCAGCACCAATTCGATGCCAAATTCTATTTCCGAACAGTGGTAAACCCGCAATTCTTCGGGAAAACATCCGGTATTCACAAACCACGGGCACAGATTCGGGTTTCTTCTCTCGATTCCTTGTCATCGAAGCACGACGCAAGGTACGCCGCACCCTTTTCTTACATATTTACGGGCCAACATCGCCGATATTACGGTGGCAACCCTTTAAGTCCGTGGACTCAACCCGAATTATTTCATTATTCGCGCACCTCAAATTGATAGTCTTGCTCTTGCAATTTACAACCGCATCGTGCATGGTCAACCAATCCAAACCAAGAATAACATCGAACTCATCGAACGACAAAAGCATCAAGTCCGCCGGAAAACAAGAACCTCGGAACACTAGGGGACTTTTCTTGCACACTTTGTTAACAAGCACGTAATGACCCAAGGGTTTGACACCGAATTACAAACTCGATGAGACTCAATGGGCAAAGTCTTCTTTGGATGCTAAGGTTTCACATATATATGAATGAGTAGAACCGTGGTCAATCAAAGCAATTACATTTGTATTGAAAAGAGTGAAAGTACTGGTAATAACATCCGGAGAGGCAAAGATCCTCGGCGTGCGCGATGGCATAAGTCCTAGCAGAGCACGAGCCTCGAGATCCGATGGTAGCATCTCTAGATCCTCTCGACCGCCATCGACATTGCCCATATTTCTAGGTGGTCTACCTCGAGCGATGGTAGCACCGGGTTTGCACTCGACTTGCATTCTGTTCATGCATCCTCGGGCAATCCTTCATAAAGTGGTCGGCCGATCCACACTTATAGCAGGAGCGATCACGAAACCAACAGCTCCTCGAATGCCATTTGCCACAATGTGGACACTCCGCCTCTCTCGGCGATCATTTCCGCCACGGCGATCGAGGTGACTCGTGTGGTCACGAGGGGTCGATCGCGTCCTCGTCTAGAAAAGCCCAAACGCCTCTAGACCGCTCGCATCATCTCGAAATCTCTTCGATGCTTGTTGAAGAGACTTTCCGAGGACCTCTTCGAACTCTCCAATCCCCACATCAGCTTTTTGTTTCTCCTTTCTAAGCTCTTGACTTTACAAGCTCGCTCAACAAGTACTACGAACTCTCGATCTCGAGAATGCCAACAAACATCCTTATATCATCATTCAGCCCATCCTCAAGCGTTTGCACATAATAGCTTCGGACGAAATGCATTCTCGCACGGGCTAAGCCTCACAAACTTTCGTTCGTAGTCGGTAACGGACATAGAACCTTGCTTAAGATCAAGGAACTCCCTCTCGCTTTTGGTCGATGAATCTCGATCGATATACTTTTTTGAACTCGGTTAGAAAGAATTCCCAAGTCACTTGCTCTCTAGGCACCACAAGTCGAGTACTCCACCAATAGTAGGCGGACTCGCGTAGCAAGGAGATGGTACACTTTAAGCACTCATCGGGTGTACAGGATAGCTCATCAAGCACCGGATAGTGTTATCTAACCATAATTCAGCTCGCTTCGGCATCATCATCATCCGTAGCCTTAAATTCAGTGGCCCCATGTTTTGAATCCTATCGATTGGGGCTTACCCGACCTTATTGGGTCGATCCACGGAGGTATTGTAGGTCTTGGGGTTGCATTAAATCGGGAATGGAGGTGGTGGAACAACCGTGTTGGTTCGAATGTATTGATTAAACCATTCGTTCATCACACTATAAAAGGCTTGCCTAGCCTCATCATTAGGATTACTGGCCATAGGTTGAGAGTCCATGGCGCTGTCCCTTGCGCGGAGCAGCGCCACACTCTCCACATCATCGCTATCGCTCGGTTGGGATCGGGATCCATTGCTATAAACAAACATGAAGTCAAATTGTCAGAATTCATCACACTATCGATTCATCATTTAATGGCATGTATAGCTAGACCCCAAACACATCACGGTAGTCCTAGAATCGACTAAACCGTGGCTCTGATACCAATAAAATTGTAACACCCCAAAACCCGAGACCATCGCCGGTGTCGGACCGAGGGTTAACAAACCAAGTTCACATGTTTTTGCCCACCAATTTGACATTTCCAGTCAGGCTGGAAAACTGCGTCACTGTCGCCTTAAAAATCATATCTCGAGTTCCAAAACTCGGAAACTGGTTTCGTAAATTTTCCTGAATTTAGACTCATATATCCATCCATGGATTTTTTCTAGGATTTTGGTCGGGCCAATTGGTACAGTTTATTAGTTAAAGTTACCCCTGTTACAGGGATCAACTGCTCCGACCTTCGCGCGGTATAACTTGAATATCTCTCTGTACAGGGCTTTAATTCTGGTGTCGTTTGTTTCTAATGAAACTAGACTCAAAATGGAATCTGTACATATAAGATATATCTCCTAATTCTTTTTGGATAATTTATAGTGAATTTTTAAAGTTGCGACAGGGAACCCAGAAACCATTCTGGCCCTGTCTCACAATAGCTTTAATATCTCTTAACCTGTAACTCCTATGACCGTTTCGTTTCTTCCATATGAAAATAGACTCATCAAGGTTCATTTACATAGCTTATTCACTATCTAATTCCATTCCTATGAATTTTGGTGATTTTTCACATTCATGCCACTGCAGCTGGCAGCATCTGTTTTAAGATAGGACTTACCTATTTGGTGGTCTCCATGATTCAACTAGCCTTACCATACATAGGTTCATGTATGATCATTTTAACCATGCCAATGGCTGATCATATGACCAACATTCTCATTTCAAGCCATAGCCACATCATGACACAAAATATATACATACAACCCAAAATTAGTCTAAGTTCATGCTTCCTTTTGAGCCATTTTCGCATGCGGCCGTACATACTTACATTACAACATATTTAACAAACAAGGGTAGTCCTATACATGCCATCTCAAGTTCAACCAAAATTTATACCAAAATGGAGGCTTGATAGTGTGGATGACTTCGACTTCAACGATCCCAAATCCGATTGCCTCGGCGAAATCTAGAAAACTAAGAGCCAAAGCAACGGGTAAGCATTTTTATGCTTAGTAAGTCTCAAGGAATATAATGAACTATAATTTACAGCAATACATTCACATAGCCAAATGCATCATTTCATTAATACACATTCTTACTTCATACTTCATCATTATATAAGTTCGCAAAGCATCAATCAATTCAATAACTGAAATTCATTAGTCGATTGAGCGAATATTGCTCAAACACGCCGACTTTCCAATGCACATATAACGTACCTTATCCTTTGGGCTGTCCGAGTGTACTAATTAAATTCATTTCAGCAACCAACACTCACCTCCAGCCCAAGATTCTTGAATATAACCGGATATAATCACGTGCACAAATGCCTTGGTCTTAGCCGGATAGATATGAATAACTTCGCACGAATGCCTTGGGCCTTAGCCCGGATATAGCCACTAGCACAATTGCCTTGGTCTTAACCGGATATAATTTCCAGCATAATTGTCTTGGGCTTAGCCCGATATCATTCAATTTCTCATGCACACATACATCAATAATCATTGGACATACATATTTCATTTTCGTTACTAAGGCTCAAACACAATTAATATCATTAGCATATTCGCTTGGGACTTAGCCGGGTGGGATTCAAATACTCATACACACATAATCAATAATCATACACATCCATATTTCATCTCACATAATTCAAGTAAGGTCACTTCTTGAGGACTTACCTCGGATGTTGTCGAACGGCTTTTTCGCTATTCGATCACCTTTTCCTTCCCTTGTCCAATTGTGGCCCTCTTAGCTCTTGAGCTAATTCAAACAAATTCAATTTATTAAAACCTCATTGTGCTTGCTTATGGCGAATATGACAAGGATTTTAAATGGTCATATGGCCACTCTTTAGCTTGAATACACAATGGTCATGCACATTTTATACTACATCAAGCAATTCAATACAATTTATTTGAGCATCAAGGAAATGCTAAGGCCTTCAATAGGCTACCCAAGGCCGAATATTCATGTACATGTTGAGGTCAATTTTGCACTTAATACCTCACAAAACAGCATGCAATCTACTAATTGATGCTTTGCACATTGTGGCCCAAAACTTATAATATAGCATCAAGCACTTATATGTGTGCTAGGCCGAATTGTGCTTGCAATTTCACAAGCATTCTTCCACATTTTCTTCTTTAAATCAATATATTCATCACTTAATTCATAACCAAACATAATGTGCAATCATATATATGCATATATGAGCATGGCCGAATTTTCAAGGTGTCCATAGCCATCCAAAACACAAACTTTTAACTAACATGCAAGAAGCATGAATCATGCTCAAGAATGCATCATGGCCAAGTATGACAATCATGCTCCTTTTCAACTTTAATCATGATAAAACAAAGAGAAAACTCAAAATCTCACTCATGAGTAGAAAATCCATCATTGCATGCATCATCATCAAGCTTCACACTTAGCATGCAATGGCTTTATCACTATAACAACTTTGGCCAAATACCATTTCCATGGCATACCAAAGATTTGAGCCATGGCTAACATGCACATCAAGTTAGCAACCAAAACATGCATGAAACTCCCAACACAACCTCATACATACCTTAATCTTGATGCAAATTTAGCCAAATCACCTTCTAGATCTCTTCTAAACAAAAGAAATGAAGCAAAAATCCTTCTTCCTCTTAGTATTTTCGCCAAAAGGAGAGAGCAAGCATGAACAAATTTTTTGTTTTTCTCTTCTTGGTTGCACTGGCAATGGGGTATGCCACTCTCTCACACACATTTTTTTTTCATTCTTTTCTTACCCATGCTTATTTGTTTACTATTTCTCCTAATGCCCAACAAAACATGTTTCATGACATGTTTAACCCATATTCTTTGTCATGGCGGCCATTACTTGTAAAAGGGGAATTTGACATGCAAGTCCATTATTTTGCATGCATGCTTTAATTAGTCATCACATATTTCCCATCGTACTTTCAAAGTTCACTACTAAGTCCTTTCTTATAAATTAGCACCTAATTAATAAAAATCGAGACACGAAATATTTACGCATACCAATTCCACATACAATAAGTACGGAATATAACACTTAATTATTCTTGTGACTCGGTTTCGTGGTCCCGAAACCACTCTCCGACTAGGGTCACATTCGGGGTGTCACATGTTATAACCCAAGCCACACATATTGTTCCTCAAGGCCCTTCAATGACCACATTCGGCACCCCTTAAGAACAACCCAATTTCAACCTTCAAGAAGGAAGAAAAAAATATATGTACTAAGAGCTTCAAACTACTTGGCCGAATATCAAACCTCCAATCAATCAAAATTTAATCCATGGAATGAATAGAACTTGAACTAACCACCTTCTTTATACATAATTTTCCAAGAATTTCAAGGTACTTACCTCTTCCTAATCCTCATCCAAGCCGAACATGAAGCAAGAGAACTCCTTTCTTCTTCCTTTCCCCTTAGAATTTTCGGCCAAAGATGTTAAAGGATGAACACTTTTTTTTTTCTTTTCTTTGTTTTCATCACCCTTCATCTCCTTATTTTATTACTAACCCTTTTATTTTATTATTTCTAACATAAAACATTAACACAACATGTTTATAATATGTTATGACCCATAGCATGCTGGCCACTAGCTCAAATTTTGGGTAATTTGACATGCAAACCCATCATTTTTATAACATGCATTAATAGGCCACTTTTCATTTGCCTAGCACATTTCTAAATTTTCTCACATAAGTCCTATTTACTAAAATTCACTTACAATTAACAAAATTCAAATATGAAATTTTCACACATGCATATTTACATATAATAAGCATCAAATATGACGGTTAAATATTTTTATGACTTGGTTTTGTGGTCCCGAAACCACTTCCCGACTAGGGTCACATTAGGGCTGTCACAACTCTCCCCCACTTTATGAAATTTTCGTCCCCGAAAATGTTATCGGTAAATAGGTTTGGGTAACGTTCTTTCATAGAGTTCTCAGTTTCCCAAGTAGTTTCTTCGATCCCGTGTTTGAGCCATAATACCTTTACTAACGGAACCTTTTTGTTTCGTAACTCTTTCACTTCACAAGCTAGAATACGAATTGGTTCTTCTTCATAACTCATATCGGATTGAATTTCAACCTCTGATGGATTAATTATGTGCGATGGATCAGATCTATAACGTCGAAGCATCGAAACATGAAAGACGTCGTGAATCTTTTCAAGTTCAGGGGGTAAAATCAATCTATACGCAACTGGACCAACTCGTTCAGATATTTCATATGGCCCGATGAACCTCGGACTCAATTTGCCCTTACGCCCAAATCTGAGTATCTTTTTCCAAGGTGAAACTTTAAGAAACACTTTGTCTCCCACGATACTCAATGTCTTTTCGTTTCAAATCCGCATCGACTTCTCGACGATCTGTGGTCGCCTTCAGACTTTCACGGATTACTTTTACTTTCATTCAGCATCTTTAATCAAATCAACTCCAAAATTTTACTTTCACCGAGCTCGGTCCAAAACAATGGTGTACGACATTTACGACTGTACAAAGCCTCGTAAGGTGCCATCTTAATACTTGACTGAAAACTATTGTTGTAAGCGAATTCAATCAAAGGTAAATACCGTTCCCATGAACCACTAAACTCAAGGATGCAACATCTCAACATATCCTCGAGTATCTTAATTATCCGCTCGGATTGACCATCGGTTTGTGGATGAGAAGCGGTGCTAAAATGCAACTTGGAACCCAAAGCTTCTTGCAATTTCTTCCAAAATCGCGAGGTGAATCTCGGATCTCTATCCGACACAATAGAAATAGGTACCCCATGTAATCTTACAATCTGAGAAACATACAATTCAGCTAGTTTATCCAGTGAATAATCCGTACGTACGGGAATAAAATGAGCCGATTTAGTCAGTCTATCAACAACAACCCAAATCGCATCTTTCTTAGTTGCCGACAATGGCAACCCAGATACAAAATCTATCGTGACTCGATCCTATTTCCATTCAGGTATCATGATCGGCTGAAGTAAACCTGTAGGCACTTGATGTTCCGCTTTCACTTGTTGACATATTAAACACTTCGAAACAAAATCGAAAATGTCTCGTTTCATACCATGCCACCAAAACTGACGTCTCAGATCGTTGTACATTTTCGTACTCCCCGGGTGAATTGACATTCGGCTAGAATGAGCTTCGTTCAGAATCATCGAAATGAGTTCTGAATTTCTTGGAACACACAAACGACTTTTGAACCTCAAACAATCATCATCATCAATTTGAAACTCTGATTCCATATTCGGAACACATTCAGCCCGTTTTGCAACTAATTCATCATCGACTTTCTGAGCTTCACGAATTTGATGAATCAACAATGGTCTAGCCTTTAATTCTGCTACTAACACATTGTCGAATAGAACAGACAAGTGTGCATTCATCGCTTGTAAAGCAAACAGTGATTTACGACTTAAAGCATCCGCAACCACATTAGCCTTTCCCGGGTGATAGTCAATGACAAGCTCATAATCTTTTAACAACTCAAGCCAACGTCTTTGTCGCAGATTCAAGTCTCTTTGAGTCATCAGATATTTGAGACTTTTGTGATCCGAATATACATGGCACTTCTCACCAAATAAGTAGTGTCGCCATATTTTCAAAGCAAATACGATGGCAGCCAGTTCGAGATCATGGGTTGGATAATTTTTCTCATGTGGCTTCAATTGTCTCGACGCATAAGCTACAACTCGACCTTCTTGCATCAATACACAACCCAACCCAAGTAAGGATGCGTCCTTTGTAAATGACAAACTCCTTGCCCGATTCGGTTGCACTAATCTCGAGCTTGATCAAATGAGTTTTCAATTGATTGAAACTTTTTGACACTTTTCATCCATTCAAACTTAACATCTTTTCAAGTAGTTTCGTTATTGGTGTGGCTATCATCGAAACCCTTTACAAAGTGTCGTAATGTAAAACAAGTCCCAAGAAGCGAACTTCGGTGATATTTCTCGGAGGCTTCGATTAAGTATGGCTGAAATTTTGCTCGGATCAACTCGAATACCCGTCTGAGATACCACATGACCCAAGAAGCTAACCTCTCTTAACGAACTCGCACTTACCGAACTTAGCATATAACTGTTTATCCCGTAAAATCTGCAACACTAATCTCAGGTGCTCAGCATGTTCGGTCTCATCTCTTGAATAGACTAAGATGTCATCAATAAACACAACTACAAACCGGTCCAAATACTGTCTGAAGACCCGGTTCATCAGATCCATAAATACCGCAGGGGCATTAGTGAGTCCAAACGGCATCACTAAGAACTCATAGTGACCGTATCTCGTTCTAAAAGCAATTTTGGGTTTATCCGAATCTCGAATTCGCAACTGATAATAACCCGATCTCAAATCTATCTTTGAAAACACCGAGGCTCCCTTTAGTTGATCAAACAAATCATCAATACGCGGTAACGGATATTTATTCTTTATTGTCACTTTATTCGGTGATGATAGTCGATGCACAACCTCATGGTTCCGTCCTTCTTTTCACAAACAATCTTGGTGCACCCCAAGGTGAGAAACTTGGTCGAGCGAAACCTCTATCCGTCAACTCTTGTAATCGAGCTTTCAACTCTTTTAACTCGGTTGGTGCCATACGATCTGAGCTATCGAAATCGGTGTAGTCCGTGTACAAGCTCAATACCAAACTCTACCTCCCGAGCAGTGGTAAACCCGGTAATTCTTCGGAAAAACATCCGGGTATTCACAAACCAGCGCGCAGATTCAGGTTTCTTTTCTAACTCTTTGTCATCAAGTACATACGCAAGGTATGCTTCACACCCCTTTCTTACATTTTTCTGAGCCAACGTCGATGATATTACGGTGGCAACCCATTCAAGTCCGTAGACTCAACTCAGATTATCTCGTTATTTACACACCTCAAATCAATGGTTTTTCTTTTGCAATTTACAATTGCATCATGTCTGATCAACCAATCCATACCGAGGATAACATCAAATTCATCAAGCGGTAAAAGCATCAAATCGGTCAAAAACAGAACCTCGGATTACTAGGGACATTTCTTACACACTTTGTCAACAAGTACATAACGACCCAAGGGATTCGACACTCGAATTACGAACTCAAGAGACTCAACAAGTAAAGTCTTCTTGGATGCTAAGGTTTCACATATATAAGAATGAGTAGAACCGGGGTCAATCAAAGCAATCACATTAGTATCAAAGAGAGTAAAAGTACGGTAATAACATCTAACGAGGAAGCATCCTCGGCGTGCGGCGTATAGCATAAGCTCTAGCAGAGCACGAGCCTCGAGATCTGGTTGTAGCATCTCTAGATCCTCTCGATCGCCACTAGCATTTCCTTGTTTCTAGATGGTCTTCCTCGGCGGTGGTAGCACCGGTTTCCCACTCGATTTACATTCTGCTCGGACAATCTCGGGCAATCTTTAATAAAGTGGTCAATCGATCCGCACTTGTAACAGAGCGGTTATGGAATCTACAACTCCCGAATGCCATTTACCACAATCACGGCACTCGTTACGTCTCGACGATCATTTCCAACACTGGCGACCGAAGTGACTCGTGTACCCACAGGGGGTCGATCACGATCTCGTCTAGAAAAGCCCAAAGTGTCTCTAGATCGGCCTAAATCATCTCTAAATTTCTTCGATGACTGTTGAAAGGGCTTTCCCGAAGATCTCTTACGAAACTCCTTTGCTCCCATATCAGCTTTTCTTTTCTCCTTACTGAGCTATTCGCCTTTGCAAGCTCATTCGACAAGTACCACAAATTCTCAGATTTCTAAAATGCCAACATACAGCTTTATATCATCGTTCAGTCCATCCTCGAAACGTTTACACATCACAGCTTCTGAAGAAATGCATTCTCGAGCGTACCGGCTAAGCCTTACAAACTTTCGTTCATAATTAGTAACCGACATGGAACCTTGTTTAAGTTCAAGAAATTCCTTCCGTTTTTGATCTATGAATCTCTGTGATATACTTTTTGAAACTCGGTTTGGAAAAACTCCCAAATTACTTACTCTCGGCTGTGAAGTCAACGTATTCCACCAATAGTAGGCGGAATCACGTAGCAAGGAGATAGTACACTTTAGGCACTCATCGGGTGTGCAAGATAGCTCATCGAGTACCCGAATAGTGTTGTCCAACCAAAATTCAGCTTGCTCGGCATCATCGCTGTCCATAGCTTTAAATTCAGTAGCCCGTGTTTTGATTCATCAATCGGGCTTATTTGACCTTATTTGGTCGATTCACGGAGGTATTGTAGGTGCGGGGGTTGTATTAGTCGGGAATGGAGGTTGTGGAACAGTCGTATTAGTTCGAATGTATTGGTTGAACCAATCATTCATCACGCTATAAAAAGCTTGTCTAGCTTCATCATTCTGATTACTAGCAATAGGTTGAGAGTCCTGGCGGTGTCCCTTGTCTTGAGGAGCAGGCGCTACACTCTCAAGATCATCACCACTGCTCGGTTGGGATGGGATCCATTTCTATAAGGAAACACTTTTAAGCGTAAATCACCACACTATCAAATAAACACATAATGGCATATATAGCTAGACCCAAACGTATTACGGTAGTCCTAGAATCGACTAAACCGTAGCTCTGATACCAATAAAATTGTAACACCCTATACCCGAGACTGTTTCTGGAGCCGAACACGAGGTGCTAACAGACTTAATTCATTTATTTGCACAGTCCATTTTAAAATTTCCAGACAAGCTGGCTAACTGTGTCACTGTCACCTTAAAAATCATATCTCGAGTTCCTAAACTAGAAAACCAGTTCCGTAAATTTTTCCTGAAACTAGACTCATATGTCCATCTACAAATGTTTTACTAGAATTTTTGGTCTAGCCAATTAGTACAGTTTATTAGTTAAAATCTCCCCTGTTTCAGGGTTTGACTACAGTGACCTTCATGCATTACGACTTAGATATCTCCCTGTACAGGGCTTCAATACTTATCCCGTTTATTTCTAAAGAAACTAGACTCGAAACGGAATCTGTACATATAGGGCATGACATCTAATTATCTCTGGTTAATTTATAGTGAATTTCCAAAGTCAGAACAGGGGATCCAAAAATCGCTCTGGCCCTGTTTCACGAAAACTTAAACATCTCTTAAAATAGGGCTCATATGATCGTTTCGTTTCTTCCATATGAAGATAGACTCATTAAGGTTCGATTACATAATTTATTCACTATTTAATTTCATTCCTACTATTTTTAGTGCTTTTTCAAATTCACATCACTGCTGTTGTCAGCATCTATTTTTAAGGTAAATTTTACCTATTTCATGGTTTTCCATGGATCAACTAAAATTTTGTCATACATAGCACCAAAATGATCGTGATTAACCATTCCAATGGCTAATCGTTACCAACATTTCCATAACATTCCATGAACAACATACAAAATGATTATAACACTATGCTCAAAATAGATATAAGCCATTTTCGCATGGCTATCCAAATATATACATTACCGAAAGGTACATGACCAACAACAAAAGGGTAGTCCTATACATGCCATTTTCAGAGTTCAACTAAAAGAGTACCAAAAGGGCTTTGATAGTGTGGATGACTTCAACTTTGACACTCCCGAATCCGATAGCTGATGAACCAAAATCTATAAAACAAAGAATCAAAGAAACGGAATAAGCATTTAATGCTTAGTAAGTTTTGAGTAATGAAATCATGCACAACTGAAGTATAGCATTCATATGACTAAACGAATAATTTCATATACACATATTCTCACAATCATACCTACTTCACATTTCCAACCCTTATATTCATACATAAGGAATCAACTTGACTAAAGGCCGGAAGCTTGTTAATCGATTGAGCGAATACTATTTAAAAGGAATCAATTATTCCAATGCATATACAAAACATACCTCATCGTTGGGGTTTTACGGCGTATTAATTGAAATTATTACAGCAAGATTGCTCATTCCCAAACCAAGTACCTTCGGATTTAGCGGATATAGCTACTCGCTCAAATGCTTTGGGACTTAGCCGGTTATAGTAACTCGTACAAATGCCTTCGGGACTTAGCCCGGATATAGTAACTCGCACAAATGCCTTCGGGACTTAGCCTGGATATAGTAACTCGCACAAATGCCTTCGGGGCTTAGCCCGGAATTAGTCACTAGCACAAATGTCTTCGGGACTTAGCCCGGTTATCATCCGAATATTCATGCACATATCAATAAATCATGACACATCTATATTTCATTTTCATAACTAGAATTCAAACACAAGTCACTTATCAAGCATTATCATTTTTGGCTCAATAGCTACATACAAAGAGCATGATTGTGATTTGCTTATAACATGATCTAATCGATTCATAATCTAAGTTCCATTACTCGAAAACTTACCTCGGATGTTGTCGAACAACTTCAATGGCTATTCAATTACTTTTTCTATAACACCCCGAACCCGTGACCGACGCCGGTGTCGGACACGAGGGGTTAACGGCCAAATCCTCTCAAGATACCAACCAATTTGACATTACCAGTCAGGCTGGAAAACTGCGTCACCTTCGCCTTAAAAATCATATCTCGAGTTTCAAAACTCAGAAACTGGTTTCGTAAATTTTCGCTGAATTTAGACTCATATACCCATCCATGGATTTATTTTTAGAATTTTTGGTTGGGCCAATTAGTAGAGTTTATTAGTTAAAGTCACCCATGTTACAGGGATCGACTGCTCTGACCTTCGCGCGTTACAACTTGAATATCTCTCTGTACAGGGCTTTAATACTGGTGTCGTTTATTTCTAATGAAACTAGACTCAAAATGGAATCTGTACATATAAGGCATGACTCCTAATTCTTTCTGGATAATTTATGGTAAATTTTCAAAGTCGCGACAGGGGACCCAGAAACCGTTCTGGCCCTGTCTCACGAGAACTTTAATATTTCTCAGTATACTGCTCATATGGTCGTTTCGTTTTGTCCATTCAGTTCCATAATTTACTCACTATTTAATTCTACTTCTACTATTTTTAGTGATTTTTCAATCTCATCTCACTGCTGCTGTCCGCAACAGTTACTGCAGTAGACTATGCCAATTTCATGAATTTTTCCTTGGCCTTAATCATCCATCATACATGACACAAATTATGGCCACCTTATCAAAATTTGAGTTTCTTAGACTCGTGGCTATAGGTTCTAGCATCCCACTCGACGACCACATAGGCCATTTTCACATGGCTTAAAGTTTACAACCCACAATTCGACAAAATATAATAGCTTATACATGCCAAATGTTCTTCAACAACAAAAACAATACCACAAGATTTCAGCAGGTGTGATGACTCCAACGACGGTCCCGATCACGCAAACAATACGAGTCCGAGAGACCTAAAATGGGTGACAAGAAAAAACACCGAGTGAATTTACAACTCAGTAAGTCATAAGCATTCATCAATCCACTGATAAAGTTACTACTACATGTACAACAAATGAGGCTAGGTACTCGTCCATATCGAATCTATACCATAATACCTCGGACCTTTCGGTCCAATCTCGTACCAATTCATACATCCACATTTCATATTCTACACAACAAGATAATCGAAGCATTTTTACACATTAACTCATTTTCCAGCACAACCATACAATTTCAATCATCACATAGATTTAAGGCTTACCAAATTCAACCCCAAGCATGAACGTATTCTCTATTCATCATGAGCTCGAGGTACTTACCCGATCCGCTGTCCATACTCAATTCAATGGAGACACACCCTCCATATATATAGAGTACGCACACACAGTGCTTACTACTCGATTTCGCACACTTAGTGCCACGTAATTTAAGCCCGCACACACAATTGCCATACCCTCCGAGCTCGCACACCCAAGGTCAGTATTTTTTCCACTTGCACACTTAGTGCCATATATTTCCAGCATGCACACTTAGTGCCATATATTTCCAGCACGCACACTTAGTGCCAATCTCGTCACCATACACACGTATTGCCCAAGACACATAGTGCCGAAAGCAAACTTTCTACACATTCCACTATTTCTTTTACATTCAACAATTATCCTCATTCCATACACATACAATTTCATTTATACATATATATAGCATTCCATTAAACACAATTGCATAGATTTTCCAATCATTTAAGCAATATCAAACATATGTGCTTAATGACTTACCTTGTTTGGGGTAGAACGGTTCCAAATCGGCTACTCGTTTGCTTTCTCCTTTCCTTTATCCAATCTAGTTCCCCTTTGCTCTTGAGCTAAATCAAACAAATTTACTTCTCAATCAAACACACACATACGGCAACAATATACATTTGAAACCAATTCATTCGTATCATTTGTCCATACATTAGCTTTTAACACATTCGCCACTAGGGCAACCTATTTAACTTTTAAGATTCATTTCTAATTTTAGTTAAACGATGCGAATGCCATTAACTACTAATGCCACACACACATATGCATAAAATTAACCCATACATGACCTATAG
The DNA here is from genome assembly GCF_025698485.1 of Gossypium arboreum. Classification (NCBI taxonomy): domain Eukaryota; kingdom Viridiplantae; phylum Streptophyta; class Magnoliopsida; order Malvales; family Malvaceae; genus Gossypium; species Gossypium arboreum. Next base: position 78,140,896 of record NC_069082.1, on the reverse strand, counting down.
CTCATTCGGTCATTCATCTTTCAAGCCTATCAAGCTTCATATCATGCTTCCTTGGCGAATATACATATAACCACAATTTAGCATTTTATTCATTTCATGATACATTCGCCTAGGCATAATTTCATTGAGAGTCCCTATTAGCCACTTCACCCTCAATTATATCATCTACTTAACATTTCTTAAGATTACCATCTTAATGCCCATTATAACCACTCTCATAATCTAAATCTATAAATCGGCAACACCCACCTTTTAGCTATCTTAGCCGAATACTTCTCAACACTTAGATTAAAGTATGCACCTTAACTTAATACAACTTTCATTATCCCATGTAGCCGAATGTACCAAGCATTTATCATTTGCACATAGATTCTATAGCATGGCCGACTACTCATGCACATACACATAACAACAAGAACTCAAGGACCTAAAAATCTCCTTTTATTAAACATTCATCTCACTTCTCTTCATGCTTCATCACAACAACATTTAAACAACCAACCAAAAAAAGACAACCTCCATGGCGAACTTCATCTCCATCAAATAGCAAAGAAATC